>NC_086241.1:12577500-13777500 GCF_036321145.2 Pelmatolapia mariae | reverse complement strand
TTAGCCAAGTCCTGCACTGTTTTACATTTTTCTGTGCTGGAGGACACTGTAGATGGCTCACTTTGCCTCACACAGGTAACTTCAGCATCATCGCTCCTGGGCAACTTGGAGGCAGCATCTCTACGTGAAGCAGCAGCCGCATTGCTTTTACTCTGGACGATGTATTCTGCGTAGGAGACCGGCTGGGTCACTGACTGAGCAGGCTTTGTGGTAGCTGAAGCTGAAGTGCTTTGTCCAACTTTGGAAGCGAGTTGAAACTGTGGCTTTGGCTGAAAAGCAATCACAATGAAATACTCTCTGAGAACCGATAATTTAACTATGAATTAAATAATATAAAACTACCATTCACGAATTTGGAAATCCACCTGACGAAAACCTTTTATAGATACGTTTTTATAGCTAATTTATAAGTGAATCTTACGTTAAAAATTTAAATTGTATGCTTGAAGACTCGTTTGCTAGCAAGCCTGCTACGTAACCGTGAACTTATTTTTTAGCAAAATACAGACCGGTGTTCTTTCTTTAGTGAAAGCAGAATCGTCCAGGTTGATGTTAAATCTCTTCTTCATGTCTGTTGACAGCTGGAGAATTCTCAAGTAAAAACATTAAGTTGAACTTGCAAGAACTCGCTTTCTGACACACAATGCAAGGTTGCAACGGCACTTCCGGGCCAATCCTATCAGAATAAAAGCACAAGCACACAGCCTTTTCAGTTCCTTCTGTCACAGGATAAAAACAAGCGTTATTACGCGATAATTATGCACTAAACTAGACTGTTGGCATGACATGTAAGTAAGTTAAAACAACTTTATCAACACGACTTTAATTTGTCTTGATATTTCCGAATAATTAGTCCACGTTCACACAGACCCGCAACTGATTTGAAGGTTTTTTAACATTCATTTTAAGGACATTTTTAATGCGTGTCATTCCTCATTAGTGGGATTAGGTGTTCCACTTTATCATTCGTTCCTCTTGTCAAAGCATTGCCCCTGATTCTGTTTGGCTCTGATTTTCAAAGTGAATACATGTCTCAAAGAAACGTTTCTGTGATAGACCACCTATGCATCCCTGTTGAAATCCAAAGACGATTCAAAGAGAGGACGGTGGCTTAAATATATGTTTTAACAGCCCCCCCCCAAATTGAATGGATACAAGAGTCTATGAAGGCTATTTATTAAAAATCTTAAAAATAAATGTAGCTTTCTATTCATACCAAATTCTGGAAAAATTATGAAAAACACTTCAGGCCGAAAATATTTCTAAACAAATATCAGCAGAAGTGTATCAAAACCAAAATCCAAGTTTGTTGAGTAAATATCGTTCAAGAGAGTAGCTCAAACTACATGCTTAAACTATGTGTACAGTGGACTAAATTTCACCACTTATGTACACGATATGGCTATAGAGTTAGGTTTTTTTTTTTTTGCACTGTATGCTAAAGTAATTAATAAATAGGAAAACGCCGAGATATAATCATCTCAAGTTTTAATGCATTTGGCTACGCTTGGAGTTGCCTAGGAGACAGTGACGCCGCCATTCAAACCCGCGGAGCATGGCATGTTGGGATACCTTCCCCATCATGGCGGGGCATCTAGTTGGCTAACGACTACGGTTAGCATATTCAGTGACTTCTTAGCTTCGGGCAATTTGCATTCATTTGGCATCCTCTACGCGGGAAGCGCGGCCATCCAACATTAACCGTGTAAGTTTGCGTCACTGAATGGGCTGTATGATGAACGAACGAACTAATCTGTTTTGTTGAAAGAAGTAGCAGCCAAGTGATTAGCAAACTAGCTAACGAGCATGCTATGGCTAGCGGTAATGTCCTCGCTGGAGAGCAAGCGGGCAATGAGCCGACGTTGAGGCCGAGGTGTGCAGGCAGTATAGTTGTCTTTTACTGCTTCCGTGTTGCCTAGCTAGTAAGCGTTTAGGTTAAAGGGAATAATAGTTTGACAAACAGCGGAATTATTGTTCTTTAAAAGTAAGCTAACGTTAACTAGGAGCTACCAGCTGCAGTCATCTGTGAATGAATGTTACCCTTAGCAGCGCAGGCCCGACAGCGGCTTATCTAACGTGTTAACGAACTGTCGCAGTTTGAAACTTTGTGTTCCTTGCTTTCGCCATTCATTTAACTTTTGGTCTGCGAGTACAGGAGGGTTGTATTACGCAGTTAATCAAAACTGTAGTATAATCTATCTGTTGCTGAAAGGCGAACTAAACTAGCTCAAGGTAACTGAATCCAAAAATAATGTGTTCTCTGGCGTTAGCCTTAGCTTTAATAGAGAAACGTAACGTCCACTAAACGTGTTAGCTATTTAACACCGTGTGCATCTTAGCGTAGTATCGTCTTTGTTTTCGTTGAAGTAACCAGTTCTGAACGTATCCTTAAGTGAAGCCTTTACGTCCCGAAAGTGGCGTTATTAATAATGTTTGTGAACATCGGTGCTTTTCGCAGGTTATGTATCCATGCTGGCACTACTGATGGCTTTGTTAAAGCTTTAGCGTTACAAAACCACTTCGTCCGTGAGTAATGTGCAGAGTTTAATGGAAAGAAAAAAACGAATTAAAAGCCTCTAATAAGCAATTGGGACCTGATTGCAAAAGATTTATAGAATCGTTTTTCAGATGTTACTTAAGATGTCTGTTGATCTTAGATTTTGGCTAACGAAGCATTATTGCTTAAAACTACGTGGCTAAGTTATACTGTTGAATACTTTTGAAATATGTTTGCCTTCACAATTCAGATTCACCTTTGTTTGGTAGACAGCAAGGGTAAACTACCTGATTCTGGTTATTATGTCCTAAATGGGTTATGATATTGGCTTGTAGTAGACATATTACTGGAAGTGCTAGAAAACCACTTTCTTGAGTAGTGGAATAAAAGAGCAATGTTTTGTTCTTTGGACATGTAAATATTGAAGGATACTCATCTGCTAAATCTGTGTTTTCTATGTTGATTTTTCTGGTTGATACTTCATTGTTTATTTCCAGAGTCATCTTGAAGAGTGTTAATTGATAATTTTCCAGAAATATACCAGTTTTAATATGGAAGTTGCTGCTCAAGACAAGGGACTTAAGTGTTAATCGTCAGTCTTTTTAAAAATTAGAGAAATGTAGGAAGATGGCCGTTTGATGGTCTAAAACTTGTGGTTAAATATAGGCCAAGCTATTCTGTTTTTCTTTCAGAATATTGTCTGATTTTGATGTACTAGTTTATATCCTTTTTCATAGATGAGCTACCTTAGTTTCCTAGTAGAAGGCTATTCTCAAATAATTCATTTGTTTTGGTAAAATGGAAATCAAAATCAATATTTATCGCACCATGGCTATATTATTTGTGAGGGAGCATTAAGTTGGCTTGCCATGGGGACTGGGTAGAGTACACAGTGTCTGTTTAAGCATTTTTTTCTTTCTTTTGTTTTAGGAAAAACAGAGCAGCTTTAATCACAGCCCAACTGATTACTTTGGGGCAGTTTTTATACCTTTGGATAATTGCAGGGGAAAATAAAACACAAGTGTAGTAAATCAAATTTTTCTTCAGACTCATGTTAGGCATTAAGAATATTTCTCCCACGACATTTAAAACCAATTAGATCGGGCTGCTTTTTATTAGATACGTGAATACCACTTAAATGGTATTAAATGGTATTTAGTCATCAACAGCGGTTGACTCATAACAACCAGTGATTACTGTTTTGCTCCAAATCAGCAGAAAGTTTTCATAAAATACTAGCAGTTTGCAGTAGCGTTACCAAAATGTATACTAAAGTATGGTGATGAAATCTATACTTCTGTTGGTATGGCATCCGTTTGTTGCTCCCGTTAAATTACCTTTTTTCTCTCCCTACAGTTGAGAGAGGGAACAGCACACCAGTGACATTGAAAGAATCTTTTACAAGATCAGCACAACAGTATAATGGAGTGTGCAGTGGACATCCCCTCAGGTAAGCGATGCACAAGCCCCAAAGAGGTCCGAATCTGTTCAGATTTGACCCATTTTGTTTACGTTTGTTTTTGCCCCACAGATTTCAGTGTTAAAGTTTCAGTCTGTGCCTCAGTAAATTTATGTGAAATGAATAAAATATAACTTATATTTATTGTTATCTCTAATTTATGTGAAATTTAAAATACATTTACAAAAAAAAAATCAAGTTGCTTTTAATTTCTGTAAAGCTCCATGTTGGACTGGTCTCACTGCATGATTGAAGATGCCTTGTAGTCTTCATTTTTGGGAGGGATTAACCACAGTATTTGTGCTAGTTTCTCTCCTCTGGTCTTCGTTTCACCTTGTGTTTTTCTGTTTCACCATATGCTCCTCTCTTTGTGTAAAGCCCTTTACTTCCCTTTGCACATAGCAGGCCCATTGACATGAAGATAACTAAATGATTAATTAGTCTGTTTACAGTTAATTAGTTATTTTCCCAACAAATAATGATCTGTTCAGAACGAGAGTGACTCACTGGAAACACTGCTTGTTATTAGGCATGGACACAAATATGATCATTGTTGAATATTTGAATAGTGATTAAATTATTAAAATACAAAAAATTTTTTAATGGTTTACATGACTGTTTCGTCTGAAAATATTGTTCTTTTGCAATGCTGTGTAAGATGTAATGTCCTATTAGTGCCAGATGGTGGTAGTATTGATCCGAGCTGTTTGCCTATCACTAATAAACAATAAGCAGGCATCTGATTGGTAAAAATGTGTTTACATTGTACAAACAGGAAAATGTAGAACCAAACGCCACTGCAGCTGCCAAAAAGTCGTCTTTTATCTTGGGTAAAATAATTACCAATAATTAGAGCTAGTATTCTCTCAAATAGGTAAAGCTACTATCTAGGTATGCACTGTAATTTGATAGTTGTTTGGGTGGGCTGTGATCTCCAAAGAACAGTCAAGTAGTTGCCAGTGAAAACTAAATTGTGAATGAGATGTCAATCCTTGTATTCCAAGTGTATGGGAAACACAACCTTAAAGCCTGTTGGGAATGATGTAGTTGTTTGGGCTCAGGTTTTGCTGCCTGCTGTTCTGTCAGTATCATTGATCAGCTGCTCATCCAGTCTACTAGATGCTTGAAACTGGCTGAAGAAGGTTATCAAAACAGACTGAACATTCAGAGTATCTCATGCTTCATTAGGCTTGACCAGCGCTCTTGAACACCATCTGGCATTCCCCAGAACCATGTACAGAGTTGGTTACAGTTAACCCTCTCTCTAGATGGTTCTGGTTTTCTCTTGAACTGTTTTCACCCAGTGTTGGATTTGACATTGAACAGGATATTCAAGATGCCAGCTCCGTGGAAACAAAGTCCAGTTTGGAGCACAAAGTCTGTGTGATGTTTTGTTACAAAAGTGTTCGAATTAGGCAGGTAATTGTTGAGTGAATTCACAGAGAGTGTGTGGCCATCACCCTTCTTACTGGGTGCTCTTGCCTTAAAAAAAATACTATACATGAAAAGTGGTAAATTACCCAACATGGTTCTCTGGGTATTGTCAGTAATTTATGTGTGCAAATGTCTTTTCTCTAGCAGAGCTGAAGATTTGTCATTGTTCATAGAAATCCTTGTTCAAATGAATTCAGACAGACAAGTGTGATGCTGGTGCTAACCAATATCTGTAAACATAACTAAATGGTATCTGCTTGCTGTAGATTTTTCATTTTCTGTTTGTCAAAGACTTGTGTAATTTGAAATATTGGATTCACTGTGCAGGTGAGGAGGAGGCACCTGAGAAAGATGACATGAATGCCAAGGAAGAGCTTGAGCCTTCCCACAAGAAAAACAAGAAACACAGAAAACACAAGAGCAAGAAGAAGAAGAGGCGGAGGAAGGGCGAGAAGGAGAGTAGTTCAGAATCTGGTGCCGAGTCAGATGTTGAGCCTCCACCTCCACCGAGACCTGTCAGGACCACCAGAGCCAGGTTGGGAAAATTTAAAATTCTAAACTAAATCTAATAGTCTCTGAGACTTAATAAGTTGGCACAGTAAAAATTGTACATTACTTAATATTTAGGTTTTTTTTTCTTGTATACAAAAGCAGTTGATTAATAAAAGTTTAATTTTCCAAAACAAAATAATAAGTTTTATTTATCAGAAGTGCTTAGATTTCTGTAGATGACTCTTTGCCGTTACTGTACATGGACTGATTCATGCTTACTATTGTGAAGGGCTACATTTGACCAGGGAAAATGCTGTATTCAAACCATTGGAAATTATTTACAATCTTAAATTTTAAGATGTGATTGTTCATTATGTAAGTCATAATTGTAGACAAATGTAATCTGACTAAAATAACACGTAGACGTTGCAGTTTTCTTTTCTTTTTTTTCAATGTAAGTAGAAATAACTGAAATTGTAAACCACTAAAATAAGATAAAAGTTGAAGTTGTTTTAAAAAATGTCCTATATTGAATAGGAAGCTTTTCTAAGAAAAGTCACAAGGTGCCTTTTTTGTTGGGCACAGACTGCATGAATTATAAAGATTTTTGATGGATCTGTTTTCTTTTGATGAGCAGTTTGAGAGGAATCACAACATTTAATCAGCTACCTCAACAACCAATGATCTGTGTCCTCTCTAAACCTTGGTGCAGAACAGACACGTGCACATTATCTGAATTTTCTAAAAGTCTATATCTACATATTGTTATCTTTCTTTTGTTGGTACCATTCATTCAGTTGAAATTGCATGAATATAACGCTGTCTGCATCTCTTTTAAAACACTCATGACAAATCAATTTTGTCTAAATGAGCCCATGGTTGCAATTAGGGTGACCTCCACTTCAAAGCCAGTTAACAGATCTATACATCTGAGCATAAAAGTAGCAGGTTTTGCCTTTGACTAAAGACTTACTGAATTCTGAATCAATTAAGTGTGCTATTCCAATAAATTTTCACTCTGTCTGTGAACCTTTTTTTGATAGAATAGCTGAATTTTGTGTTAATTTTTTTTAACAGATTAACCAGTAAAAATCTCTTTAACTTAGTTTTTGTTGTATTTTTAGTGCCAGACTGGCAGCAGCTGCAGGAGTTGGAGACCAAGGAATCAAGGAAGAAAGCAAAAAGGATCCAATTACAGGTAGGAGAAAGTCAGACATGGCTATAATTGATGATTGCTTAAAAAGCAATGGTTTAATGTCAACTCTTTTTTTTTTTTTCTTTCTAAATCGTGATTTTCTTCAGATCGTGTTGATACAGAGGGAGAGACAAAATCCAAAAAGCAAAAAAGGCATGCAGCTAAAAAGAAGAAAAAAAAGAGAAAGAAAGATGAAAAGCAGGAAAAGAAATCCCCATCTCGCTCCCCTTCTGAAAGCAGCTCTGCCTCAGGTTCAGACTCTGAAGGTGAAGGAGGCAAAGCATCTGGTGGTGGTAAATACTCTCCAGCTGTGGCATCTGACCTCAAAGAACCAGTATCCAGACTGGTTCCAAAAGGCAAACGAGGGGAGGAGAAACCCCTTCCCATCATTGAGCAGAAATCTGCATTGCTTGGGGTCAAAAAAGAAGACACATCAGATATCGATGTGCCCACAACTGAGGCGCAGGACAGTAACGTTAATGAATTGGAGGAGAAGCCTATGAGATCACCCTCTGTAGACCAGGAAGAAGCAGTCCAGATGGCAACAGTTAAAGTTAAAACAGAGTGCAGTCAGGGAGATGGTACATTCAGCCATGCCCAGGAATTGCCTGACATAATCCCAAAACAGGAAGGTGCTGCTCAAAGAGATGACCCAGTACTGAAAGATCAGACAAATTCAATTCAGAGGGCGAAAGTCACGGAGGATGAATTGCGTAATTCTCCTTCACCTTCCAGAACCCTAGAAATAAAGAAGTCTGAGTCAGGCCCAAGTCGGTCACCATCACGTAGTCCCAGCAGGCAGGAGTCTCAGACAACATCATTAGTGAAAGAACGGTCAAGAACCCATTCCAGGTCAACCTCAAAGGGAAAACGATCTGCAAGTCCTATAAAGCACGCCCGTTCTCGGTCCCGCTCCGAGACCCCTAAATCCCAGACGAAGTCACTGTCTCCCCCCCGCAAGTCTCCGAAAAGAGTAAGCCGTCGGTCCCGATCTACTTCTCACTCTGTCACCCCTAAAAAGAAAGTGTCAAAGTCTCCAAGGAAGTCCAGGTCTCCGAAACGGCGGAGGAGTTCCCTATCTGTTTCCCCAAAGCGTCGTCATCCTTCTCCGTCTCCAAAAAGAAAGATATCACGGTCCCCTAAACGTGACAGGCGGAGGTCACCATCTCTGTCTCGGTCTCCGAGGAGAAGTCGAAGGTCAAAGTCCCGTTCCCGTGGAGGCACGCGGCACTCCAGGGCCCGCTCACCTCGACGAGGGGGTGGAGTTGGCAGACGTTCGCTGTCACGTTCAATCACTAGACCCCGCCGCTCCCACTCTAGATCCAGACGTCCCTTTGGCCGCTCCAGATCACGGTCACCAGCAAGACGTACTGGAGGGAGACGCTCCAGGAGTCGATCCTTGTCTCGGCGCAAGCGATCACCACTCCCCAGATCCCGTCGTTCAAGATCTCGGTCGGTCCGCAGGAGCAGACGAACTCGGTCACGTTCTATTGTAGTGCTTAAGCGCAGTCGTCGCTCCAGATCCAGGAGTCCCCGCAAACGGACAAAATCCAGGACCCCTCCCCCCAGACGGCGGTCTAAATCCCGGTCTCCAGTCAGAAGGCGCTCTCGTTCCCCTGCTAAGAGAAACCGTTCACCGCCACGGTCTAGTAGACGCTCTAGGTCTCGCTCATTGTCTCGAAGACACCGATTAAAGTCACATTCACCACCGCCTAGCAAAAGGAGGTCCAAAACTCCTAGGAAGAGTGGAAGGAGATCAAAGTCTAAATCTGAGTCTGCCGACTGCAGGTCTAGGTCTGAGTCAAGTGGTGGGCTTTCTGACAGCTCATCTCCAGCCAGATCCACATCTCCTTCCCCAGTTAAACAGAAGAAGCCCTCCTTGCTTAAGGTTGCTGGGGAAAATGGAGGACTTGCAGCTACAGAAGGTGAGACCTTTTCCCTTCAAAATATTTAAGTAAGCCATGAAAACCAATGTTTTTCTCCAGATGTATTTATCTTCATACAAGTGTCCCAATTCATATATTGCCCCTACTTATCATTAGATTCAAGTAATTCATTTAATTGATTGATTGATTGATTGGTTTAGTTTATGCAAATGTGCATATCTTCATATAATATGTCATTGACGTTGCAGGTGCTTGGAAGCCGGTACTCCCAGCAACATCTTCCAGCTCTGAAATTGGGAATTCTTCAGAAAAGTTGCAGGATGAGCTTGTTAATCGGACAAGTTCAGATTCTCCTCAAAAAGGGGGAGATGCTTCCAGGTCCAGGTCTGTTTCTCAAGAGCCTGGCACTGGCACGGATGGGTCAGATTGTTCAGAAGGCTCAGATGAGGAAGAGGAATCTCCAGTTAAAACGGGATCCAAAAGCCAGAGAAGCTCCTCACGTTCAGCATCTCCAGAAGTACAGAAAAAGCAGCTTTCCCCATCTCCCTCACCTGCGGAGCACAGAAAACTTTCTCGTTCAACTTCATCACCTCGGCGTTCAGCATCAAAGTCTACATCCAGAAGAAAACTGTCCAGGTTTGTTTTGTGGTATTACATGATACCAAAATAGTAAAAGAGAGAAATCTCTCCCTCTTGCTTGTTCTGTAGTTGTTAAACTGTTGGACTGTGTACAGATATTAAATGTGAGTACAGTGTACGGTTATCAGTCTTATCATTTACCTTCCCTTAGGTCCAAGTCTCCAGTGAAGAAAAGAGAATCTGTTTCTCCATCAGAGAGGAAGAAGCGACGGTCCAAATCTCGGAGCCCTGCCCGTCGTCGGAGATCAAGGTCACGGTCTGCCATGCGACGCAAGCGCTCACGGTCCAAGTCACGAACCAAAACGCGCCGGTCCAAGTCCCGTTCTCCAACCCGCAGGAGGCGATCTCGTTCACGCTCACCAAATCCCAGAGGAAGGAGGAAGTCCACAGAAAGGAGTAAGCGCTCTAAGAGTCGCTCCACTGGCCGCAGAAAAAGGTCCAGATCAGGAGACAGAAGCAGGCGATCCAGATCTCGTTCACCGGATCGTAGACGCAGGTCAAGGTCGAGGGGTCGAGGGAGGCGCCCAGTATTTCGCAGTCGATCCTTTGACAGACGAGACAGGTGGAAGAGGGAACCTAGCCACTCTCCAGTTCTCATCCTCCGCAAACAACGTCGCTCAGGGTCCCGGACACGACGCAGCACCAGCAAGACTCCTCCACGGCTGACTGATCTGGGTAAGACATTTTGATGTTATATTTCTAAACATTTATGCAACATGTTTACATGATTTTTCTTTTTGTGCTCCACATATGCAAGAGGTTTTGTTTCTTAATTTCATTTTTTTATCTAAGCTTCCTTTGCCCTAATATGTTACCCCTCATTCTGTCAATCTTTTACCCTCCTTTCCTCAGATAAGGATCAGTTGCTCGAGATAGCCAAGGCTAATGCTGCTGCCATGTGTGCCAAGGCCGGGGTTCCAATTCCTGAGAGTCTTCGACCAAAAGCCATCCTTCAGCTCCCTCTGCCTACTCCATCTCCTTCCCCGATCTCCTTACCTTTACCTTTGCCCCTTCCAATGGGCATGGGAATGCCGAACATGCCGAATATGCCCAACATGGGTCCAATGGGGTTACCAAATATTCCAGGAATACCCAGCATGTCAAATATCACTATGAGTGCTGCTGTGGCAAGTATGACAGCAGCTACTATGACCGCTGCCTTGACCAACATGGGTGCTCTGGCGGCCATGCCTCCCCTTGCTCCACTTCCTACAATAACTAACAAGCCTCCCCCGTGCCTTGTCCCACCAACACCATCTCTTAACCTGGACCACATCGAGGAAGCCAAGAGGAAAGTCACTCAGCAGGCTAACATACATACCATCAAAGAGCTTACTGAGGTAAACGTGTGGTTTTGCTTCAGATTTTGATTGACGTTGCTGTTTTTCTGAAATCATGTGGAACAGAAAATATTGAAGTGCGGTGTTTTGTTTTTTTGTTATTTATTTATTAATTTCTTTTAAATGGTTCCAGACTCTAGTACATTTATCTTTTTATTTGAGTAGGTTTGTGTCTATTGAAAGAATAATGTGTTGGATATAGCCATCTAAAACAAAACAGTAAGTGCAAATTGAAAGCAGTTAGAATATTAAATATTTGACATAGTGACATAATGTTTTTCAGGGTTCAGTTATATTGAGGTGAAGTTGTTTGTCACCATGCAAAGAACACAATAGAATTTCTTTCGCTTGTGTTTTCTACTTTTGAACCCCATGACTTTTCTGTAATGGTTCATATATGTAAAGTATGGACCATTCTTTACCTGATGTTTTTTGTTTTGGTTTTTTTGTAGAAGTGTAAGATGATAGCAAATAGCAAGGAGGAGATGGCCACTGCTAAACCACATGTCTCAGATGATGAAAGCTAAACACCCCAACCCTCAAGGTAAAATTCTGTCTTTATTTGATTTCTATATCAGTCTGTACCTTCGTCTTTATATTAATTTTATAAATTATACATTATTCTCCTGTAGGTTCCTCATTCTGCTATGTGCTGCAACACCTTTCAGCAGCTTAATCATTAAGCTCCATCAAATAAACATTTTTTAATTTAATTTTTATATAACTGAATGACACAAAGTTGTAGCCCATCAAATGCTACAAATGTGAAGTGTCCGTGTTGTACATTAAGAAAGGTGTAGCATTCATTATTTTCTAAGGAATGACTTGTAAACTCTTTGAAATTACAAACATTTTAAAAGTGATTATGAATAATGTGTCTGATTTTCATCTGACTGTTTGCTGTGATTAGTGTGGGCTGATTGTTTGTCCATAATTGTGACTCTGATGAAGTCGGGCCTCATTTACAATTAATCACTTTAAAATCTTGGCAATTCCAAAGGGTTCACAAGTTCTTTGTTTTAACTATACATTACTAAATCACTAAAGCCAACTGTGCAATTTCATCTTTAAAAATTGCACATTTACTATTATAGCTGCTCATCTTACAGTTGAAAATATAAATTTTACTTTTGTTCTTGTAAATGACACTATTTGTGTTCCCCATAGCAACGGAGACCTCTAAATATGTTCTTTTTGTTCATGCAAATATTTAGGCACTAGGTCATACATTAGCCTGGAAAGGCATGCAGCTTTTAGTCTATAGCTGGTGGACAACAACTTGTGCACTGCCAAAACGCCCTGAGTGGAGCGCCCGCTCTAATTTTAGTACTAATTTAGAACACAAGCACGTCAACATCAGTAGAGCTATTATAGTTTAAGCTCACAGGGTATACCGACCTGAGAACAGTTCATACCAAACCAAATAATTCAGAAAAAATAAATGCACATTACTGCCCTGTTTTTGTGCATATTTAATCAGTTTGTTTCCTGATTATTTAATCAGTTTTGTGATTTTTGTCAATTAATCAAACTAGACAAACTACCATACATTTATATTTTCCTCTGTCTTTGTCTCTATACAGCCTCTTCCCTCGAAAGACTGAAGGAAAACATTTTTTTTGTCTTTTTCCCCCCAAGAGGACTTTTCTCTCTGTTAGCCAGATGACTTGACTGAGTGGAGGAGGACTATAGTTGTCATACACAACATAGGAGTACTGGCCACTGCCCCTCTCTGCTCCCCGGTTTGTCGGAGTGAGATACAACCAGAATTCAACCGGTGATGCTGCTGAGAAAACTGGGGACTCTGGGGCGTGCAACGGTTGGATGACTGTACTGTGTGCGTGTGTGTTTGTACATAGCGACTTTCACCACCAACACCTCAGTGTTTCTGCTTATGCAAGCAGTCACTGTTGTAAAGACTGAAGAGGAAACAAACCAAACTAGTGGCGCAAGTGTTTTTGTAAACTGCCTCCAAGTTTCTCTACATTTGTTTTACCTTCATGCTTTCTTAAGAATTGTGTTCAGTGGAGACTGTTTCCTTGTTCTGCTGTATTTTTCCCTCGGTTATCTCTAGTCCCTGATTTTATAAATAAATAATGCATATTAAGTTAGAGATAGTAGATCCTCACGTGTTTTAATAAGCTTGGATCTCCAGGGTGAGAGAGTAACCACAGGTTCTTTTGAAGGAAAGAGTCATTTGAATATATAGGTTGCCCAAAAAAAAAAAAAAAAAAGAGTGCTTGAATTGTGGCAATGAAAAAGGAATTTCATTTCACTAAACATGACTAATTCAGTTTGTACTGCCCTGGGTGTGAGTCTCCCCCTTCCCCCCCTGTTTTTATAGCACCAAGCTGATCTTTGATTCTGTCCTGGTCTTTCATTTGGGCTTTGTTGGGATGTTTTGAACTTGGGAACATGTTTTGCTTGAAATTTTGAAAGGGGAGGTTATTTTTCCATCAGTAGGGCAACAAGTGCCGTTTGTCAGGCATGTCAAGCAGTGCAGATTGATGGGCTGTCTTAGAGGTACTTAAGACAAGTGGTGAATATCCTAAATTTAGATCACAGGCAGAAACGGTTGAGAAGGTTTCCTGATGAGAAAAAAGAGGGGTGCATATTTATAGAGTTCATCAGTACAGGTTTATCAGGTTTTTAGTTTACACATTTAAATGTCAGTTGTTTGTGTTTATGGGCCTTTTTTTTAAGAGGCAGACATGGCATGTCAGTACCAAGAAAGGTATGGTTTTATTGTACTGAGCTGGGGCTAGCGCATGGCTAATACTGTAGAATGAGTTGACGATGCTCTGTTTTTGTGTATTTGACAATCAGGTTATTTCTCTCAATGTGCTTGTTTTGAAGAAAGAACTATAGCCGCTTGAAATGTACACGTCTTGTACTCAGGTGGCAAATACGAGTGAATTGATATTAAGAAAAGTGTATCGTGCAAACATGAAACGCCCAACAAACCCTTTTGATTTAATTTCATCACATTTAATATTTGCTTTCCATGTAAATGCTATTACATTATCCTGTATTATGTGGGCCAGGAAAACATGTTTCATAGAATTAATTTGTCCCTAACTGAAGAACAAAGACAAACTTGGTGCTCTTGGGAAAACTGACAGGGACAAGCTTCTTTTTTTTCTTTTTTTCTTTTTGGTTTTTTGCTGGTTTTACAAAAATCTTGCACTCATAATTCATTTGTTTTCATTAGAGGGAGGAATATTTCTGAATCCATCTGGCTTTGTCTTCCTCCCATGCCCAGGGCTGTTTAACTGTGGGAGGGAATCTGAAAGTTTTAACAAGACTTATTCGGTTGACTTGATCCCTGAGGTAGCTATTTTAATGAAAGAAAAAACAAGATGATGCATTTTAGGATTTTTTTTTTCTTGTTTTGGTCATTTGAATATTACATCGCTTGCTTTGTACATAAATGTGTTGATGATTATTAAAAACCTCAATGATATGTACTTCTGATCTCCTGTGCTTTGTTGACTTTAGTCATTTTTAATGTGGATCTTAATTTCTGGAGAAATTTCCAGGGACATCATCATCATTACAAAACATTATTTTGAATATTACAAGAATTAGTATAAATATGGACTAGTAAAGCTTCCCATAGAGGGTGCGTGTATTTTCAGCTGCAAGCTGTGCTGTACTAACATGCATCGCAATAAATTTAAAAAAAGTCATCCACAGTTTAGTGTTTGTGTGAAGAAATTTTCAGTTGTGATTTTAAAGGTGTGATATCGTCATGCGATACACTGGCACGATGGGTGATTTGAAGTGGATTTAACACATCTTGTTCATACTTAAGCTAGAGGTTTTGGATATGTAGAAAAACGAATGGATACTAGTACTACTATTTGGCAAAGTGATGTGAACACTTGGATGCATAAGTAGATGACATTGTTTAAAGAAATTGATTTTGTGTTTTGTATTGCATGGTAAGAACTACCCTTAATGAATTAAATTCTCCAAACACTGAAACAATGCACTGCTCAATATTCCATCAAATGTCTCTTGGTTCTGTCTCTAGTGGAGTCGAAGACTTCTCTAAATTTACCAGTTTGCGGGGGCGTTTTTAAATATATATTTTTTAAGGGCACAGCATGGTTTAAATGATCTCTACTGAATTTGTAGAGTCATATTAAAAAGCTGGTGGAGCGTTGTTTGCCCTTTAAGGGGGGGGGGCTGTTTTACTGCAATGTGTTATTAGACACAGTTTTTATAAGATGTGTCTCAGACAAGTTAGGGTGGTATATATGCATTGGCTACTTCAGTATGAACACTTATTTAATTTCTTGTTAACAGCTTATTCAAAAGAGTCAGCAGTGAGTGGCAGTTCTCTCGGTTAAAATACCTTGTTGATGTCAGAGGAGAATAGCCAGACTGCTTCAAGCTGGAAGGAAGACCACTATAACTAGAATAACCACTGGTTAGAACCAAAACATGTACAATACATCTAACCATGAAGCAGGTGGGTTACGGCAGCAGAAGACTTTACTGGGTGCCACTCCTGTCAGCTAAAAACAGGAACTGAGGCTACAGTTCACAGGGCCGCACCAAAATCAGACCATACAAGATAGGAAAAACGTTTCCTGATTTGATGAGACTTGATCTCTGCTGCCACATTCACATAGATGAGTCAGAATTAAACGACGTGAAAGCATGGATCCATCCTGCCTTGAATCATTGGTTGTGGCGGTGTAATTGTGTGGGGGATGCTTTCTTGGCACCCTTTTTAGCCCTTTCGTATAAACTGAGCATAATTTAAACATCACAGAATCAGAATCAGTGTTACTGATAAAGTATCTGTACACATACAAGGAATAGGGCTCCGGTTATTTGTTTGGTCTCAGTGTACTACATAATAAACAACAGCAACTAAGTGTTGTTGCTGACCATGTCCATCGCTCCGTGACCACAGTGCACCCATTTTTGGTGGAAACATATTGAAAATAATAACACCTTCCTAAAATGTGGGCATGACACTTTTTAAAGAAAAATGTAATTACATTAAAGTGATAGAATTCAAGAGAAATTGCCAAGTTATATGAAAAGAAATATCAAATTTATATGGTGTGAAGCCGGTCCTGACACATCAGTGCTGTGTTGATGGCAGAAACCTCCATAACAGGCTACGCTACGTCCAGATGAACAGAATCAACTTTTTGGGATTTCCTTACCCTGATGATTGAGCATGGTTTAAGATACTCCATAATGGGCATACGTAGGATATGTAGCGATGGCGCTCAACTGCACAGTCTATACAAGTTATTAATTTGGAAGAGTGTTTGTTGGTGTGTGAGCAGTTTGTATTTTCTCTGTTTAAAACAAAGATAAAGATAGATAGAGATAATGATAATGTTTGAACTGGGCTTGTGCTACTATATCCTCAATGCTTGGATAATTAAAATGCCCTTTCAGAAATAGATTTAGGGCAGAAAAAAGCAGTAGTTATAAATCTCTCCTATAAGTGGTGCACTTTCTCTTTATTTCCACTGTACTTTCATAGTGGAAGTTTTGACACTTAAATCAAGAAACATGAAGTCTGTGAAATCACGCACTCCGTGATTTGCAACAAATGCCCTTAAAACACTAATGTGAATCCCTAAATATTGTGTAGGAACTGCAGTAACAGAAGTATGTTTGGGAAGTGACACTTGAAATATTATTTTTAGTATGCAAGCCTTTTGTGTTACTCAGAACGAGCTACACAGGAGAGCCTTCATGGAGAGAGTTTGAAAGCCTTTAATCTGTGGATTTTCTTGGTGAATTAAATAAAAAGCTTAACACTCCACAGTGAGAGTTTCTACCTAAGTCTTTATCTGCAACCTGGTCATGGATTAAAGGCTTTGGACTGACAGTGGATCGTTTTCATTTATTTCATCTTCAGTCTCTCACGAGTGAAGTGACTTTTTTATTTGTTGGTTTGCTGTCAAAAGTTATCCGATTTTTCTCTTTGAATTTTAAGCTTGATAACACATTTGTTTCTTGGCATTGCCTTAAAATCTCTCCATTGAGATGGACATTCAAAGCCCTGTCGAATCAATACACGGGCCATTAAAAAATGGTGTCATATTGAAGGGAAAGCCTGAACCCTTGACCCTAGAGTGAGGAACTCCAGTGGCTCTGTTTTTGCTGTGGAGGGAATCTCTCTGGCATTTTTAGGTCCACTTGTCCTCTTGGACAGAATCAATACAAAGTTGCCCTGAGTGACCTTTATCCTTTGTTCAAACATTTCTGTCTTATTTCTCCTTACTGCCGGACAAAAATGCATTGGGCTGAAATTTATGTGAACAAGCTCTGACCTCTACAGTCACCAGGTATAAAAACAAATCAAATCATCATTTCTGGATGGAGAGCTTGGACCTGTTATTGGAATGATCTTTACCACCATCATCAAAACACCAAATGAGGAAAAATCCTTCGGAAGAATACTGTCGCATCCCTCCATAACAAGGACACAGACTTGTATAGTTAATGCCAAAGCAGACTGAAGGTTCTTTGGCAGTTTGTGATGACCTGACACCTTACAAAGACACGTTATGTTGCTTTTCCCTTTAATTTGTTACCTGCCTGCATTTCTTCATTTACAGTATGATGTAACACTTTGTAAGTATCTGCACACCCACGTGAAAGACTTGTGCCTGCATGTCTGAAACCTTAATTGGGTAAGCTTGCATAAAAAAGATATCGAGGAATATTGCGGTATTTTTCTAAACACAAATGAAAATTCCATTAACTCTACATGTATTCATTCTCATTGTTAATTTAATTGAATTATTTTTAAGTTCTGTAACACTAGATTTTAAAAAATGACTGTATAGTCACTGACCCCTTTATTAGGTACACATTGATAGAGCTTGGTTTGATTTCCTTTTATGTTCAGAGCTGTCTCAGTTCTTCATAGCATAGATTTAACAAGGTGCTGAAAACATTCTTCAGAGTTTTTGCCCCACATTGACATAATAGCATCACAGAGTTACTGCAGATTTGTCTACACATCCCTGATGAGAATCTCCTTTTCCAAAATGTTCCAAAGGTACTCTACTGGATTCAGAACTGGTGACTGTGGAGGCCACAGATAACTTACTGTCATGTTCAAAAAAACAGTTCTCGAAGCGTTTGAGCTTTTGCACATGATACAATTTCCTGTTGATAGAAGCCATCAAAAAATAGGTATGCTGTAGTCATAAAGGGACAGGCATTATTCAGGTATGCTGTGGAATTTAAACAATATTCAGTTGGTACTAAGTGTCCCTAGATGTGCCAAGAAAATATCCCCCTCATCATTACACCATCACGTTAATTGTCGGATCCGTCCTTTCATGCTGTTTGTGCTGAATTCTGACCCTACCATCCAAATGTTGCAGCAGAAACCGAGATTCATCAGGTGAGACAACGTCGATTTTGGTAAGTCTATGTGAATTGTAGCCTCAGTTTTCTGTCATTAGCTGACAGAATTCACATCCAGCGTGGTCTTCTGCTGCATGTCTGAGTCAAGATTTGATGTACTGTGTGTTCAGAAGATGCTCTTCTGCATACTTTGGTTGTAATAATTTTTTTTTGAGTTACTGTCATCTTTCTATGAGCTGCTCTCCTCTAACTTTTGGCGTGAAAAAGGTATTTACACCCAGAAAACTGCTGCTCACTGGATATTTTCTCTGTTTCAGAGTATTCCCTGTAATCCAATATGTAGTAAAATCCCTGCAGATCATAAACACTTATACCAGCCTGTTTGGCAACAACCATGCCACATTCAAATTGACATTAATTACTTTTCTTCCTCATTCTGATGCTCAGTTTGAACTTTGGTATCTTTATGAGTTGCTACCTTGTGATTGGCTGATTAAGTATTTGCATTTAGGAGCATATGCACTGGTGTTCCTAATAAAGTGGCACGTGACTCAATTTTTAAGGCAAAAATAACACGTAAAAAAGTATTGCATTAAAAGACAACGTGCACCCCCTCCTGTTTCTGGTCTCCCGTTTTAGATTTTTGCATAGTCTTGAAAACAAAAAGACAAAACAAAAAACCCCACAAGGACTACCTTACTTAGAAATGCAAAGGCAGTATTTCAATTCCACCTTTAGATTCCAGTGTCATTTTCTTAATTACTATGTGTGGGCTGGGGTTTGTAATCTCGGTTAACTGCAATCTCCAAAAGAACAACTCTGTCTAAATAGTCTGGTCCAATTATAGTCATTTAATTTGTGGACTGTAATTACATTAATCAGTCAGTGTCTTCATGTGTGCTTGTTTACTAACACAACAGTCGCGTCTGCATGTATATGAATGTGGGTTGCATTCAGAGTAGCTAGTGAGTCATTGGATTTTGCAGATCAATGGCCGCCGGTCGATGGATGGCTGAGTGCTTTGCTACGACCACCCATTCCAAGCACCCTACCCATTTTGTTAGGCAGCCAGGAAAGGAGGTCGCATACACAAATTTCTACGCTCCTACCCTTGCTTTCAATTTTCAAAACACGCTTTTCTCCTACAATGCTGCTTCACACTGTAGCCATAGACACAAGCCGGTGCGCACAAACACACTGGATAAGCTGATGAATTCAGCCCGTGGTGAAGTTCTGGATCAGAATGGAAGATGTTTCACTATAGTGTGAGGCAGACTAACGAAGACAACAGAGACAGCCAAGACAAAAAGGAGAAAAGAGGATTTGAGAGAAATGAGAGGCTCGACGAGATAAAAGCTGACGAGAGCGAAGAGAAAAGAGGCGAAAAACTGAGAACAAAAGAGAAAATATGATGCCTTTTCTTTTCTTTTTTCTGAGAGGGATTTGGAGTACTGTCTGCAGAAGCAAGTGAGCTGCGTCTGGAACTGTGCGGGTCCATGTACTGGTCAGACGAGTAAAACAAAGGCTGTGACTTTGACTGTACTTGTCGGTTCGTTGTACTGTCAAAACTGTGTGTGTGCACATTTTAGTTCAAATGTGTTTGCGACTGTCCTCAAAAGGACAGACTTCACCCAACACTGTACTAAAGAGCTCGGCAGCAACAATAAAAAATGAAAATGTACGCCTACATGACTGAAGTCGCACGTGTTGCGTCCATGAGTGAATATTTCATGAGGGCACTGGAAAGGAGCAACTATAGATTTTAATTTATGGATGAGGTTTAAACTAATTCAATTATTCATGTGGAAAAATGGGGAAAAATGCAATACCAAAATATTATCATTTTTCATTTTATCATCCTATATTTGGGTCAAATTAAAATATGCGTATGCGTTAACATATTTTTTTTTATTTTGAACTACTATAATTATTTAAAAGTTAGTGAAGCGTTCAAGGTAATCATGTTTATTCAGCAACCGTAGCTGGAAAACAGATTATTTTATATGCATGTGTGATTGTGTTTGCACGCCCACCTACACATGCTCATGTGTATTTACATTTAGACAAATGAGATGAGAAACAAGTGCTTGAGGTATTTTCAACATCTGAAATCCTCTCAGTTTAAGATGCACTGCATCATTTGCAGCAGACTTACATGTTTAAGTTGGTTCACAAACCTCTTATTTGGAAGAAATCCTGTTGAAATACCTGTGAAAAGAAGAAATATTTAGGTATCAAGTCACACAGTTGCCCTCAAATGTCAAGTTCAAATCATGTACATGTAGTGTGTTGGTTGGTTCAAAACTCCTGGAACAACAAACAGCAGCAACACTGTGAAAATGGAATTTAAAAGAGGACATATGCAAATTAGTTTAACCCCGTATTTCATTTTAAAAACATCGCAGCGACAACATATTAAATATTAAAACTGAGAAGTGTTGACTTTTGGGGGAAAAAGCTATGCTCACTGAATTTTTATACACACAGCACAGTTGACAAAGGATGCAAAACAGCTGCAAAAGAGTGTGAAAGTTGTGTAATGATGCAAAGTAAAAGGTAAGTAATGTGATTGACTAATTAAAAAGGTATCACAGAGTTTTTAAATGTGGTATCTAGTCATCAAATTTAATGAGTTTCGAAGAGATGCTGGCTACTCTGTCTATAACATTAGATGGATGCTACCTGAATGTAGCATGTTTCAGTAATGAGCACTGGGGTAGCATAGTGTCATTTGTGCGTACGTATCTGTCTGGCTGCATTGATGTAAGGTCCTGGTGATTCATTTCTATAGGAAGAGAGCATGGGGTTTGTATACATGAGACATCATAGAATCTGTGTGCTTTCAAGGCTGTGCTTTTCTGCATTCAACAAACAAGGTTGCGTGCATGTATGTGTGCATGTGTCCTCTTCGCCTCTCTGCCTGTGTGTGTGAGACAGCCGCAGGAATGTGTATGTTAGTTCCAGCCCATTGCTTGAGAGTGAGAGCAGAGGCAGCCCTGTGTGTACGTGTGTGTGTGTGTGTGTGTGCGCACACGTTTTTTTTGTCACAGGAATGTGGTGATGATGATGTTGTCCACAAAAGATCAAGGTAGATCAAGGTTATGTGTGCTTATGTCTGTGAGTGTGTGCGTGTTTGCTGCAGGGAATGAAAGATTCTCTTGTGTCTACAGAGATTAACATTGCATGTGTTCAAGCATCGAAGGTGAGGCTCGGTGTGAAAGGGTCAGTGGGAACACATATATATTCATCTGCTGGTCAGACACTTAGGGTGTGCATGTGTGAATGTCATATCTACCAAAGTTACAACCCAGTGCTCACACCTAAACCCCAAACCTCACTGTCAAGATGAGTGCGTTAGAGAGTCATGGACGTTCCGGTCTATTGCCCATGCTGGGGCTCACAGTGAGAACATTAAGATAGTGATACAGGCACAAAACAATGTAAGGTCGAGCTACAAGGAGGCAGAGTGGAGCCGTTGTGTTTCATTTTCGCTTGTACTAAAGAAAGATCTAGTTCATCACTCATGCTTGACATGTACAACAAAAGCACAGAGGAATAGTGGTGCTGTTTTGTGTGCGAGTATGACTTTTCATCAGTAGAAACAGCCTCCACAGTAAACTTAAGAGTAGCTATTGGTGTTCTCTTATGTGTGTAGGTGTGCTTGTGTGTGTGTGTTTGTGTACTTTACCTGCATGTGTTTCCTTCCTAGAGAATTCACTGTTACATTTACACTGGAAACAGGCAGGTAATCTATTCAGTGTGACCATGTTTACTCATGCACGAAGAACATTCAGGGGGCTCAGATATCTTATGCAGTAACACTCACTGCAGCAAGCTTATCAAGGAGAACGAAGATGACCACATGTGTTGACAGGATGTATTATCGCCCACTTCTGAAGGCTGTTGAGGGTATTTTTATACTACAAGTCTACAGTTTGTCCTTCCAGATAAGGCTAGCACAGCTCTTCATCTGCAGTCTAAAAGAAGGAGAAGGATGCATGGATGCAAGGTATCTAAAATTAGAAAGGAGAGATTAAATTAAGGGAGACTAATCTCAGAGGCTGTTGGGTCATTATGACCTTTGAAACCTTACCAAGTAGAGTGACCTGCTTTTGGGGCTACTGACTGTACTCACAATTACCTAAGGTGAAAAGTAAAAGCTGAGATTACTATTATTACAATATCTATCTATCTGCACTATTTTTAAGTATGTGTGTGTGTGTGTATATATATATATATATATATATATATATATATATATATATATATATGTGTGTGTGTGTGTGTGTGTGTGTGTGTGTGTGTGTGTATCGTTCCTTAAAAATAGTGCACAGTATGTAAAAGAGTACTCTTCCCTCTGTGATTTACATATCCAGGTTTGACATTCTGCCCATCCGCAGCTGGCAGATAAAATATGTATACTTGCCACAGGGCTGTGAAATACTCACATTAGTTGAGTGGTCCCCCTGGCTTACCAAGGGATCAAAAGTTTAAACCTGGATAAACTAATGTAATCCTCAATAATAAACTGAATCCTTTTGGCTTTGTTATTCCTTCACAGAAATCTTCTTTTTTATTACACTGATTGAATCCCCACCTAACAATTTTTTTAAGCATTCATTTTTTTAAAAAAAATGCCTTAGTACTGATCACTTATTTGCTGAGATTTTTTTTTTTTTAAATAACATTTCTTTGTACCCCAGCCTCATTAGCCTTTTTAAAGCTGGAAGAAAAAAGGACAGAGAAGACAAGTGGACTGAGGCAATTAGCCAGACTTGGACCAATCTAATAAGTCTGTAGTGACTTCATATGCTATTTAAATGGTCATTATATTTGAAATCATGTAAAAATTTCTGCACCTATTATATTCTTTCCAGCCCTATCATATTTCATCTTATTTGCTACTTTACTCATACTGTCCTATTCCTTCACATCATATCATCCTTTCATCCATCATTTCATTCAGTCACTTCACATTGAACAGCAATGTGTCGCATTGCATTGTGTCATATCGTATTGTTTTGTGTGTTTTGGTGAGTGCTTGCTGGGTGAAATCGGTCCCAATGTGGGTGTTGCACTGAATACCTTCTTGCGATCGCTACCGTCGCTAGTAGATTACTGCAGTCATCCATAGTTTGCATGGAAGACACTGAATTTTGTCTCCAAACACTTGCTATCCTATCACCAAGTGGTAGTGAAGCTTGAAAAAAATAAACTGGAAACAGAGACTGTACACAAAGCTGTGCGATACTACGATACTCAAAAGGTGGAGCTTTTATTTTGACGGGGAATGGCCTCCCTTTCCGGTCTGAGTCACACTCTTCGCAGTTTCCGAACTACTTCTTAGTGAGCAGTTGGTCATTGTTTACAGACACGTGGGCAGAAACGTATACTTCTTAGTAACAGATTTTACATAATATCTGCAGGGCAGTGCTCATTTTGCCAGGCAGTCGCTAGCCGATCTGAAGACCTAAGCCTAAAGACAAAGCAGGCAGAGCACCACTGAATCCTGTAGGAATACATTTTACTGAAGGTATTTTGCTGTCATATACCACAAAAAACAATGATGATTATATTGACTAACTAATAAACTCTTACTCAGACCAATCATAATAGTTTTTTTTCTTCTTACAAATAGTCTACATCTATTTGAGTATGACTTTTTAATTGTTTTTTTAATTGGTGATTGTAAATTGGCTGTAGGTGTGAGTGTGATAGGGTTAGTCTCCAGCTTATCCAATTGGATAAACTCACATCTCAATACCCCCTAACAATGCATAACGCCAGGTGGTTCTCGTTTGCTGTAATTTCTCAGATAGCACTTACTTTAACCATACATTTTAGTCTAATAAAATGCGTTATAAGAATATATGTGGTGGCAAAGGATGTGAAACATTTTCCATCCCAAGTCAAATTTTTTCTTCAATGCCCCCCTCCCGCCATCTTTTTCAAAGACATTACACTTTGAACATTTTATTCATGAAAAGTGTTAAATGCTGACTCACTTTCACCAACAACGACAAACGTTTTCACTCTGCTGCCGTCCCGGGACTTTTACCTTTGACTGTACTTGTACACATTTTTATACATGACAGCTCTTTTAAAGTTAACTCACTGTTCCCTGACATAGCAAAGCAGCCAAGAAATGTATGTTTTTGCCCGTTGCTGCATGCATTAATTATGGCTTCCATGCAAAATAGATTAGATCTGCAACTTCACTGAGTGGCCAAGGAGTTCAGAGCTCACATGGCTCAGCTTCCTGTTCCTCCTTAACTAAATGGAGTCTACCCAGTCTGAGGGGGGAAAAATAGGCAATTTATGACATTACGCCCCTTATTTTTGTTGCTTTGGTAAGTGGATATTACATTCCTTATCTTTCGGGTGTTGCTAAGACATGGCTGCCATTTAATTTGAAATGAATTACGTGGAATAAGCAGCTTTGTAATTGTATTCTGTTTTAATAAAGGACAACAGCTATTATGTTAATTTTCATGGCCATTAAATCCCGTTTTTACCGTGAAACTGTTTCCTGCAACATTGTGCTGTATTACAGAGGACAGGAAGCCTGATGTGTCATTATTTTTGTCATTCTTCTGTTTTCCTGCAGGACATTTTTGACTTTGAGGATACAAGGGCTTGCCTGTTAGCCTGTCTCCTGTTGTCTCCTACTGTTTCCCATTTTTGAATGCTTGTATGACAACACTGACCTGTGTTTGTTTTTCCTAGATGAAAACTTTCCTTTTTCACCCCAGTTTCTTTCATAGTCATTTGCCAGAAAACAGTGATTAATATGCATCATGGTTGAGGTTCCTAGAGTAGATGGGTTATTAAAATGTAATAGGATGTTTGGATCCAACGCTGTTATTTTTATTGGGTGCAAACTTGTAGGACAGTAGAGACTTATTGCTGCTAGGACTTCACAGGAAACCTTTCTATATTTTATCATATTCATGTATTATATAGTAAAAAAAACATAATTTACCCAAGTTACTCATGTAAATATAATGCTACCTCTATAGTGGCAAATACAGGACTGCATTTTTTGACAGCAGAGTTTGCCCACAAGTAGAAATGTTTAGTCCCGGGTTTTTAATTTGAGAGCTCTTATCTGTATCTGTGAAAAGAGTACTTTTACTTTAGTGGTTGCTATCGACCTTCTTAGCCCCTAAAGTGTTGTTCTTATTAGCCAGCTGACAAACAATCTATGCCATATGGACTCAGACTTCAGACGGGTGCAGCACGTACAGTACCTGTGGGAAACCTTTTAAGTTTTGTTATTTTACTTTTATTTGCTGTGTCCTTTCTGTGTCCTTTTCTGCATCTCCTCTTTCTTTGAGGACACTTGTGCCTTAGTGGATTTATACACGCTGAAGTATTTGCCATCCCCCTCTCTCTCTCTGTCTTTTGTATTTCACTCTCTCTGTCTCTCAGTCCATTAGTTCAGGTCAATTTAAAGAGGCTTAATTGGCATGAATTTGGATGATGTATTATTGCAAAAATACATTATGTTGATTCATTCCTTTCTGCTTGCCTATTGTTTCTGCACTAACTCTCCTGTTCTTTCAGACTTAGAACTCCCACTTGCCCTTCTCTTCCACCAATATGATGGCCTTTAACTTCTTACTCACTTACATTACCTTGCATTGTTAGTTCAGTATATATATATCAGTAGTTCACAATCTATCCCCTCCTAGATTGCCCTTTAAGCATATGCCAGTGCATTTGTCACCATAGCCTGTTTGCTTTTTGCTCTTTTTAGACTCTAACCTGCACCTCGATCATTGTCTACCCCCTTCTTTTTGTTTGCATGCCTGGTTTGTTACAAAATAAAAGTTTTTTCTTTGTCCTCACCTTTTTTTTTTTTTAGGTCTATTAACTCTAACAAGCTTGAGAACTAGAGGTCATAATGAAACCTGACCACTGCATCAGTTATTCCTTCGATTCTTGAACCTCTTATTTTGCAGAAAACCCCTAATGGCCCTGATCAAGGGGTGACCGAGTGGCTGACCTTCCAGTGCATTGCTTTTGGCAAGCAGAGCTGGTGCTGCAGGATGAACCATGATAACAACTGAATCACAAAGGCATAACCACAAATGACATATATTTTCAGAGCTAAAATATTCTATCTCAAATTCAGACCACAAGTATACTTTATTTTATGGTTTCACTTCAGAGATTGTGAGTCTACAAAAAGCTTGTGACAAAGAAGGTGTGACTTTATGATTTACTTTCATCTCATTTTTTTTTCCTTTTACATTATGCCTGCACTTTAAGCACTGACTATAGCAGTGGGCTTTACTGAATCATCTATAAACAAATAAAACCCATCCATGACCCGCTTTTGTACTGAGATATTAAATGATATCAATCAATCATGCCAGCTTACTCTTGCTAAGACTAATCATTCCTCTCAAGACTGTTTTTCCTCGTTACTTTGTTCGAGCTATGTGACATAAATGGGCATACTGATACAAAGTGACATGAATATTTTCATGGAGTAATGTAGTCTTAGAAACTCAGCTTCTCTCTTCTGCTTTAGACCGAGAGGATTATCCAGCAGTGGCTTAGTTTTAGCCCCTCATAGGACTGGAGGAATATACAATAACAGTTGATTAATCTTTAAATTATAGCCATTTCAGCTCATTCGTTCTTTTATTTATTTATTTTAAAATGATCTATTTCTGGGAGCAGGATGGCTTCTTTGCAGTTATCAGCCTGTTTAGGGATGTTTCTCACAAATTGGCCTCACGAGTCATAGTTCGCTTGGGTCTGTATAGCTCAATTAAAGAAAATAAGGGAATGGAGAGAGTAAAAAAACTCAATTACATGGTGAAAATCCAACCTTACTGTAATTTTGCAGATAAATTTGTACTCTATGTGCATTTCATGCAAACTTTGTTTTACCGTAATGCCTCATCATTTACCTAAGCAGCTGCTTTAGTGGCTAAAATTGATGGAATATATTTTAAATGTTGAATCTTAGGAATTAGTATTTCAATAAACGTGTTCTGCATTACTATGAAACCTGTTGAGCTCCACTTAGTGCATTTTTTTTTAAATTTTTTAATTTTCTTTGACTAAAAATATATGTACTTCAGGAGTACAGCCTACATGAATGAGCCTTTTACCTCCGCAAGTCCACACAGAAAACTTACAAGAGTGCAGAAAGCGACTTTGCAAGCTTGTAGTACATGCACATACATATTGCATATTTTAAACCTGGTTACTTAGTATCCTTGTGCTCATTTGCATTTGTGTGTCTGCATGTGAGAGTACATTTGTGTGATGTTTTCCCAAATATATATGTGCGTGTGTCACCCTCAGTGGGAGCACACACACACACACACACACACACACACACACACACACACACACACACACACACACACACACACACACACACACACACGAATGAATACATTAAACCGAGGCCAACTGCCAGCAACATCAATCATTTTAATTCCTCTCTCTTGAAAGGCTCTGAAAAAACAAACAAACCTATTGTTCATCATCATTCTAGAAGAGCAGCTCTGTGTTTTGTGAAGATTTCTTTTTTTTGCATAATTTTAACAATGCGCAAACATAGATACGGAACCTTTATTGTTTCATTTTATGTAACATTGCCATGAAATGTGGCAGTGATTGAGATGATGGCAGGTACCAATCAGAGAAGCAGCACACTATTGTGAACGGCCTCGTTGAAGGGAAGTCTTTTTCTCAACGAGAATCAAAATTCTGACAGTAATTTTGTTGGAACACTGCTTAAGTAAACACAGCAGGAGGTGTGTTGCCGCTGCATAAATTCATACTGATGTGACAAATTGGATTTGATACACAGTTTTCTGCACAGGGAGTTTAAACAGAAGCTCATGCACAACCCCAACACGAGCTGACAGAGAGAAAGAGAGAATGATGTTTGAGTCTAGCAACAGGATTTCACCGACACTTCAGAAGTCTCTTTTGCCCAGCAGTGCCTGCAGGTCACACGACTGAACAGCTGCCGTATCAATTCAGTGGGCAGTGCAGTGGCTATTTGTGGCTCACCGGCACCTTCAGCAATAAATTACGTGACACAAGCACACAGCCGTGAACACATCCCTCTCACGCCGCGCGCACTCCTCAATCCAGTGTTGTTGTTGGACGGAATGGAGTTTTACCTCATGCGCTCATGTGATTCACAAATATTTAGAAACATTGAAGCTCCAGCCCCTGAGCAGTGAGACTTTCTTATTCTATTTGATGTGAGATGACAACAGGAACCCCCTTTAGGCTGCGATACGTGGACATCAATTTCAGGCACAGTGATTTTACAAAGGCAGTACTTGCTATATGCTGAGGTAAAAACAAAATGATTATCATAAGGTATAAATATCACAACAAATAGTATAAGTTGCAGGTGTAGCTATAATATGACATTTAACTTAAGAAGATGTACACATTAGAACTTTGGGTAAAAGCTTCATTATCATCATTAATCATCAGTGTGATTTTTTCCCTCTAAAACCTGTGATCAATCAATCAATCAATCAATCAATCAATCAATCAATCAATCAATCAATCAATCAATCAATCAACTGATTATTGCTTCCCAGTTTTGGAAACCACCCAACATAACCCAGTGTGAGAATTTGACCTGAAAGGGACACGACACATGATTATGACATTAAGGATGCTGAAATATTACTGTTTTTCTGGAAAAATAAATCCATTAGTACTGCAGACTTCCTGCTTAAATGATAACATATTAGAAAAAATTATATTCTTCGACTCATCCGGACCAATGAACAATCAATATAAACATTGTTTTCTGGTAGATTTATTTGCTCTAACCTCTGCCTGTAACAGTCCATAGAGTATGATCAATTATAGGACTTATATTTTCATGGTACACAAGCATGGCCCATACGTGTCTATATTTCAGCACAGCCTCTGGATTTATGTGCCCTCTGGTGTTCGGGGTCAATCAATATTAAGTCCTCAGCTGTGTAAAATCCACATCCCATAAACTGTGTTCTCAGGAGACTCAAAAGTGCGAATTTAAGAGATTGATACAAAGTTTCCTCTCTGTAACATTGTATCATTTTCTCTGTCTGAATCGCTCTCACCCCTTCTAATTGCTTCTAACAGTTTTTCACACTGTCAGCCTCGTCCATTACCTCTCCTCCTGTTTTCTCTTTTTCCCTCTTTTTCCCTTAGCTGCCACAGTTTCTCCTTTGTTTCCTAATAATCTTCTTTCTCCTGCGTTGTCATCACGCCTCCCCTTTTTTCCTTTAATCCTTGTTTCTGTCTCATTCACCCCTACATTGCTTGCCCTTTCACCCCATGTCTTCATTTGAAATGTGACAGCCTTTACTTCCCACTCTCGTCCTCTCCTCCTACTTTGAGGCTGGGAAATATTTCAGTAATAATTGCCTCTGTGTGCAGTCTCAGAATGCCTCGAGAGTGCCAGCCATTGTTACGTGCATGCTCATGCAACCTGCAGGATTCCAGCACCGCTACCAAATAGGGCCGTGCTGCACGTAAAACTAGGTACTGGATAAATAAACCATGAAAACACACACAAAAAAGGAAATGTGGAAACGATTTAAAAAAAAGGTCCACATTAATATGAAGTTTATCACATAAAGGCCTACCAGTTGGATCTTTTATTTTACCGGGGACAACAGTTTCTGCATGGATTGCGAGTAATTAATGAGTGATTACTTTCTGTTTTGTTATCAGTAAGAGTACTCATAGGTGTCACTCAGTACAAAGTTGTGAATTCATTCTAGCAGCTAACAAAGAGAGCTAAGGAGGGTAAGTCTTCAGCCAATCTAAAGAAATGGTTAAGAGGCCATAACTTGAGCCAAGAGCGAATTAGACACCCTTTAGTCTAACTTTCATTACACACTTTTCTATAACAGTTACAACCAATTTAATGTTATCGTAACTTATGAGACATTTACAGTTATCGTAACTGCTGAACATTTAAAATGACCCAAAATCAAAGTGTTTAAATACCTATGACTTTTTTAGTGGAGTGTTATGTGAGATCTATCAACATTCACTGGCTGCTCTGCTGGTTACGCCTGTGTAACTGCTTGTTAACATGTGTGCATGGTCAAGACGACCTGCTGAAGTTCAAACCGAGAATCAGAATGGAGAAGAAAGGTGATTTAAGTTCCTTGGAGCGCAGCATGGTTGTTGGTGCCAGACAGGCTGTTCTGAGTATTTTAGAAACTGCTGATCTACTGGGATTTTCCCACACAACCATCTCTAGGGTTTACAGAGAATGGTCTGAAAAAGAGAAATTGTTCAGTGAGCGGCATTTCTTTGGATCAATATGCTTTGTCAATGACAGAGGTCATAGGAGAATGCCCGGACGGCTTCAAGATGACAGGAAGGTAAAAGGTAGGGTCAGAATTTGGTTCAGGTTGTTGGTGGTGTAATGGTGTGGAGGATGTTTTCTTAGCACACCTTGGGACCTGTTGTACAAACTGAGCATCATTTAAACACTCCAGCCTACTCGAGTATTGTTGCTTAGCAAGCTCAATAAACACCAGATCTCAAATCCAACAGAACACTTTTGGGATGTGGTGGAACAAGAGATTTTCATGGATTTAATTTGATGGATGTGTGGACTACAAATCTGCAGCAACTGTGTGATACCATCGTGTCAATATGGACCAAAATCTCTGAGGAATGTACAGCAGCTCGTCTAATTTGAAGTCGAGCTGAGGGGCCAACCCATACTAGCAAAGTGTTTCTAATGAAGTGGCTGGTGAGTGGGTGAGTGCATGTATGAAATGACTGCTGCCATTTGTTGCCTTTTCTTACGTATGTATGTATGTTTATGTATGTTTGTGGATATCTTCTTTCTGTTTAGTTTACTCAAGTGTACGAGTGATTAAAAAAAACAAAAAAATATCTGCTTTTGTAGGATATAATACTTCTTCTACAATGGACACTTAGATCATTTGTCATTTACAGTGTTCGGGACTTTTCTCTGTTCCCTTTCACCTTTATCACTATGGTTTTAAGCTGTTACATAATACTGCACAATATTTTCCATCACAGTATTCATATTCCCATGCCGCTCTACCCATTTCATTACTTCAGACAATATGTGAAACGTTGCTCAAGGCTAGATGCAAATTAAGTAAAAAAGTGAAGTAAAAAGTTCCTTATCTTATAGCCTGTTAGCCTGTATCTTCCAGACTCTGTGTGCTTCCATATGTTCTCAGTAAAGCCACAAATTCAACAGAAGCTCTGAAGTTTGGGCTTGGTTTTGTTTTTTATTGGCCCTTCTTTTAATATCTGTTTGCATGTCCTTTATTTTCGTTTGAGCACTTTGTGACAAAGCACTTTGTGACAAGTGCTTTATAAATAAATTGAACTTGATTTGACTGCTCAGCCATATAATATGATGGCAGAGATGAAAAATACTCCTACAGCGCCACTACATCAGTGAACCATGGTCAAGGAAATGGGCATGAGGAGAGAAGCTCTCAGACACCATTATGCAGGTTGACTGAAATACAATTTGAACATTTAATGAGATAAATTAAGATCTCGTGTCAAGACGGTACATAAGAAATGCAGCTCAGAAAGTGGCGGAGCGCTTCTTTTTATTCCATCTGTGTTGTCTGAACAAGATAAAACAATAACTCCCCCCATTTGTGCGCTGTATTTTTTTGTGTGTGGTTACATTTTTGTACGCAGGCAGAAATAAGAAAAGATTTTCTTTGATGGCAGTAAGAAGCTGCTTATACTGAACACAGACTTTACTGTAGTTTAAATGGAACAATTTTTACGAGACAAGCAACAGGTTTAGGTATTTCAAGAAAATGCAGCTGTGGGTTCTGGAGCTCAGACGCTCATTTATTTCTCATTATTTTTCAGACCCAGTGCAGCACAAGCTGAAATAACAAACACAAGAGACACAGTGCCAGTAACTTGTTAACTTTTAAGGAAAAGCATCCTAAGAGGAAACATCACTAACTGCTATGGGAGGCTTGTGGGCGCAGACCAAAAAGCTGTGCAGCTCGTTGGTGTGATGAGCCGAGCCCAAAGGACACGAAAAGACAATACCAAGCTCAAACACAGCCAGCTCACTCCTCTACCATCTTTCAAGTGATACAGTAATACAGTAACTCTGCTGCTTCACCGTCAGACTACAGAGACTGCTAAACTCCTCCTTCACACTTTTAAAAAGATTTAAGTAATTTATTTATTATACAAGTTTGTGTTATGCAGTGATAATTAAGACTATCTTTAATGTTAAATCAGTGTTCCAATAAGAAACAAGCTGAGAAAGTTGTGACTCAAAGGTTTGTTGGGTATAACACATGCAGTATGTTCCATAAAACTATAGCTAATAGTAACACATCTCACTAGAAAGCTATACTAAATAACAGCACCTATAGTAGTTCCAATAAAGCAAGGAATTATATGTATATATGTAAATTAATTTACTTGCGATGTTGTGTATGGGGATTATAGGGAGCAATAAAAGATTTAAGGGTTAGTAGTGTGTCAAAGAGACAGAAAAAGTGTTTAAGGCATCAATGAATATTTTAAGAGAGAGTGGGAGCTGTGGGAAGGATGTACAAGCTGAAAGAGAGTTGGTCTGCTGAGAGACGGAGAGATAATTTAATAGACGGGCAGAGCAAATGTGTTGGAGGGGAGATAAAAAAGCTGGAGGGATGGGAGATGAATGAATGGTGGACTAATCTGGACTAAGCAATGGAGAGAAGAAGCGACATTAATTTAATAAGATAGATGAATGAGCAAATAGATGTATTGTGCAATGTTAAAAAAGACCCTAAACTTGGACTGGCTTTGTGACAAATAATAAAAAAGGTGTGTAAAATAAAAAATAAAATATAAATGAGAGTAAATCTAGGCATAGACTCAAATAAGGTTTAGACTCATGAGGTCAGAAACCCGTACTATAAAGCTGGATTTGAGGTTAGTGTGGTAACTCGATGTGTTCTCATCCCAGAGCATCAAATGTGGCTGGTATCAGACCCAATACACACGAGGCATCTCTTTGAAGCATCTTCTGTGGCCTTATTAGATGTGAAGGAAATGAAGAAGTTTGCATTTTCAGACGAAAGGAAGGTGGTGATGGAGTAAGTCATGGGTTTGTCAACTAGGAGCTGATTACAGTTTATTTGCAAATCTGAAGGTCTGTGTTTTACAATTTCCTTTTTCTTTGTTCTTTTTTCTGTTTTTTGTTTCCTTTGGTTGGTTAGGTTTAGGCAATAAAAACTATGCAATATTTTCCTGAAACTGAGATTGATGAAATCATCAAAGCTTTGTACATGTTGACCTTAAAGGCCTGACCTATTATTGTTAATCATCTCTAGGGCCGCAGTAGAAAGAATAAGCTGTAATACATCCAACCAACACATTTAATTAGTTCCATTTTTAGCACAAACGCAGCCACAAAGAGGCAGAAAATACACTAAATTTATGATTTGTCAGCTGCTCTGGTTTCATCTGATTACAAGCTTGACACGTTCAGCAAAAATTAGACATGGAGCGTCACAGAGGTAAGGCAGAAACAGACCTTTTAATGAAAGCTATGACACAGTGGACTTGTTATCTCTGCAGTGATTTGTCTTACATGTTGAACAGTATTATCCTTCTTTGAATCGGGGGTTCGGTATACCTCAGGATTAATTCTGAAGTGCAGTTTTATTTTCACTAGCCCACTTGTCAAAATGACACTCTGCTCCACTGCAATGCTGATGATGGTGCGCTGTATTTGTTAGATGTAAGTCTTGCTTTAAATGAGAGTTGTAACCAGAGAAAAAGCTGGACCAGCACCAACGAGAGATGAATTGAACTCCATTTTTCTACATCCACATTACTTACTGTTAACAGCACACTTCCGGCTTTCAGCTGTAATGACATAATGACTAAAAAAGACTGTCTTTTAAAGATAAAGATAAAAGTGGCACTCTTTACAGGAGTGTTGCATTCGTGTGAACTCACAGCAGAATCAAACATGGTGTTAAAACATTTCCTGTGTTTCTACAGTCTGCACAAGCCCTGTTAGTATGTTTAGCTATTAAAAAAGCAGCTCCAAATTATATACAGTCTCTCTTAGCAAAGAAAGTAAAAGTATTAATTTAACAACGAATTTTAATCCTGCACTTCTTGTTAGACGTCAGTATTTATCACCATTTTCCCACACACTAGGAGGCAGCTTTCACCTGCCACTTTACTGCCAGTGTGTTGTTTTGCCATTTTGTGCGTTTCAGCTTTTGACTGTGCCCATTAAGATTAATAGTGGTAAGCATTTAGGTTCTTAACATGCATCATGCATGATTGGCATTGAATTGAGAAAGTGCTTTAAAGCGGCAGGAAACACTGACACAATTTTCCAGTACAGCACTTGTAATCTTGGCAAGAAGCAAATTGCAGACAAATATATTCCATCCTTTTTGAAGTTCTTTATCTACTTTTTGTACAAATCGACCAATCGAGGCAGATACAGAGCTGTCTTGATATATCTCATGTGTCTGATGAGATTTGAAAGGTGGTGGGAAATACATCAATCCTTCCGTATGGATATACCACATAACACATTTAAGCAATAACACTAATCTCATGCTCTGTGATTTCTATGAATTGTTTTACAACGTGTTAGTCAAAGATATGAGTAAAACTTGTGAGAGACAAATTAGGAAATACATGATTATTAATGAGGAGTTCCTGAATAAATATGAAGTAGATGAGTAGACAAGGAACAAAAGGAATTGTATGAATGAGATTTTGAAACGGGGATCATTACAGGAGTAATACTACAGAGAAGAAGATATCATTAAAAAGAAGCTTTGGTTGACAGCACACAGTGCTTGTGCATTAGAGTGGTAAGTAAGGAAACATAGGAGATAAACTCCTCCTTACGTAACTGAGAATGTTAATGTGAGACTATTATTGCAGAACTCCTCATCACACAACAGGTCCATGCCCTGCAGAAGACACAGATGTTAGGCATGTGAAGGAAGATTATTTAGCCTCCAGTGTTGTTGCAAACCACTCCAAAAATACATATTTTCTGTGATTTGAAAAGTCTCTGTTTTTGGTTTGGTTTGGTTTCGGAACAAATCTTAAATATGGTCTCTTTGCTTGCGCTGTAATATCCACTTCAAAACAAACTTAGATGTCTGTTTTGATCCTTTATTTATGACTTCTTCTATCATCTTTTCCAGGTTGACTGCATACAAACTCTCCCAAATCATCCTGTTTACTTCATGTGTGCAAATATATTTTAGTGTAATTTAAAACAGAGAACCGAGTATGTTTCCACAACTTTCAAATGAAATTATAAAAACTCACAGAATAAATATGACATAAATGAATCCAATTCAATTACAGAAACAAACAAATGTTTAATGTTATGATTAAATTGTGAAAAAGTTGAATCAAACACGCCGTAAATACTGTTATTTGTAAGGGACCATGCACAATTTTAAACACGTGGTACCATTTGATGCATTTTACCACTGTCTGTGTGAGACTAATTTCTATCTGCAGTCCCCTGACAGGTCATAATTAAAACTTCCACAAAGTGACAAAACAATAACAAGCTAACTATAAAAATGAGACAAAACATACAACATTTATAAAATGCAAATTACACACCTAAATTACAAAAAACACACACATGAAACAAATATATGTCCAATACCACACAAAATTAATATAATGCAGAATCATTCTATTAATTTTAATATAATTATATATAGACACGGTGCATGTTAAGAACTAATGACTCAATCGAGGCACATGTTAGATATGAGACATATGCAACACCACATTAAGTCAGATTAAGATCTGCAGCTCAGACTGTATTAGAGAAGAAGCATACTGTGATTGCTAATTCGTGTACATCTTTCTTTTTGGTTCACTAACTGCATTGCGAAGTGAACTGCTGCAGTCAAGAGCACTTAGGTAAACTTCTCACCTGCATTACGTGGGATAAGTTGGTTATTTTTGTTTTGCTAACTTCTCTAAGCTACCTTGCCAACCTTAGGCATCTGTAAAACTCATAATATTTTCCCTCCAGGGTCAGTTCTTTATACAAGCTGAATTTAATTTTAAGACAGTGCTCAAACATACAAAATCAGGCAGTTGAGTACTAGAGAAAGCTCATAATGATACAAAAAAACCCCAATAATTGGATAGACTGCTGTATAATTTTTTAGCTAACCAGACATTTACCATAAAACTCATCCAAAGCAGATATGTGAATACAGATTACTTTGTCATTCCTTGAAGTATGAGAACCCGATCTGATGGTGTTGGTTTTTAATAAATGATCACAGGACACTCACAGAATCAAGAGAAAAGTGGCATATACAGTACATTAGTGATGACATATATTGTTGACAGTGGAGAGTAGTCTCTACATAGCCTCAAAAATATGAAACACTCAAAAATAAAATACATTTTGGTTTAATCCTCTCTGTTCACCAAAAAGACTGAGCTGAACTGTACACATTTGTTAAAATTAATTTCAATGAACTTCAAAACTTTAGAGCCAATGTAGTAATTTTTAATTTTTAAGAGGCACTTACAAATTCAATTTATTTTAGGGCCCGAGCAGTGATTTCATCCCAGAACTTCGTGTATCTGTTATAAAAACGCAACCAGTGCCATTTTTCATGCATGTCATGCATCTAGTTCGTGCATTCATTATTTCTATGCTGGACTTTGGCAATTCATTATTATCAGGCTGTCCCCAAAACTCCCTGAATAGCCTTCAGTTGATCTAAAATGCTGACCCAAGAGTACAGACAGGGACTACAGATCTAATAGTACCATGGTGCCATACTAATGGGCTGGTTGTGGTTCTTATGGTATTTAAAAGTAGAATGGGAGACAGAGCCTTCAGCTTTCAGGCCCCTCATCTGTGTTGAATTTGGGAGACAGACACTCTGTATTTGTATGATTTGGCTAAAACTGCAAAAGTTTTAGGCTGCTGGAGACTTCCGATGATGCACCGTGTTTCTTCTTCACTCACCTTTTCTTTACTCTCTATGTGTTTATACATCACTCTGTATTCAATCATTAATTATTATTAAACTCTGGCTCTCTTCCACAGTGTGTCTTTTGTCCTACCTCCGCTCACCCCTAACTGGTCGCAACAGTCGGAGCCCCTCCCTGAGCCTGGTTTTGATGGAGGTTTCTTCCTGTTAAAAAGGAGTTTTTCATTCCCACTTTCACCAAGTGCTTGCTCATAGGTGGTAGTCTGATTTCTTGAGTTTTCTCTATATTATTGCAGGGTCTTTACCTTACAATGTAAAGCTCCTTTTGGTGAATGTTGTTGTAATTTGGCGCTATATAAATAAAACTGAATTGAATTTTGAAAGTTTATCATACATAAACTGAAGAGGCTGCATATTATTACTATTACTTAAATGTAAGTACTATTGGCTGTATTTTATTTATGTGTTGCATTAAATATAATAGAGTCAGTTAGAATTTTTAGGACTGGTTCAATAACATCAGTGTTGTGGCTGTTTTACAGTATTATTTACAATTTTTTTTTGAATGAAAATAAAACTGTAAAGATCTGAAAAAACAAACTCTGAACTGATAACAAGCAAAAATGGACTGATTGTTTTTTTGTTTTTTTTAATAGAAATTTCACCAAAGTGTCTTCCATCCATAAAGCCCACAGTTGTTAACCTGACCTTACAGTTTTGGCTGTTACTTAGCAAATTCTTCTTCTTATTATTCATCAATAATATCATTTATTAATTTATTTTAAAGAAATTTCAAACAGTAGTTTAGGGTTTATGGGTTAAGAAACATACAGTACATTTCACCTTTAAAACATATTTATTTATTTATTTGCCTTGGGTAGTGTCTGAGACAATGAACACTATAACAATACAGAGGTAATAGAATATAAATTTAAGTAACATAACAGGTATAAAGACTGAGATGTTACACGAATATATTTCATTTCCCTTTTGCATAATGGCAGGAAGTGTTGATATAATTTCTGTCTTTACATACAGTCTATGGAACGCTCATTTCCCCGAGACAGTTTACTTTCCCCGGTGCTAATCTGAGTCTACAGAAAGCCTCACGCATTTTAGGAAAACTAATCAGTCACGTAGTGTACACGCTCTGACTGACAAATGAAATCACTGTGAGAAAAAGTGGTAGTATAAAATAAAATGGAAAAATGCATGTATGGGTGTAAAAACTAAAGGAATTAAAATAAATGTATTGGGTAGACAATCAAATTTCTGTAAACACAAGACTAAAATAACTTTTCATAACATGAAATATTGCTTTCTTTTGTTAAATTTCGAACCCTTCTGACCTCAATACCAGTTGCTGTATAGTCTTACTTAATAGGGTGCCAGTTTTAGAGTCGTTCCTGGGATTTTATGGATAGCTTCTTTGGATCGTCCTAGTCTAACCTCTAGCTCATCTCTAACCTTTTAAGCCGAAATGACTCTCGGCACAGTTTTAGATATAGGGTCTTTTTTGGATAAGTCTGAGTTAAAAGAGAATAAGTGACAGGGCTTTTGCTTATTGGAACTATAGCTTTGTAAAGCTTATGTCAGTATCCATCCACCCAACAATTTTCTTAACCGCTTATCCATCTTAGGCTTGCAGGGGGGGCGGGAGCCTGGGGAAGAAAAGCAGAGCAAGCAGGGGAAGATGAAGATGAAGAAAGGACCCTGGACAGGTCTCCACTTATGCCAGGATCATTCTTCCAAATCACTTATCAAAACCCCATCTGCTCAAATTAACATGCACAAGCTTGTTTTTGCCTTGTTGGATATGTAAACAGCATGTTTCTGAAAGGGGACAAGGGAAAGGGAGGGTGGAGGGAGGGGTTAAGTGAGTAGAAGGCGACACAGAGAAATAAGCAAACAAGTGCACAGGCAGACAGAGAGGTAGATAGGCAGACAAAGAGATGGATGGGTGGATGGAAGCTTGTTGAGGAGAGGAATAGAAAGTCCTGAATGCTGTTGCGGCAGGCTGTGCTGACGTGAGGAGTGTTCCCAAACACAGTTAGTAGCGACTGCAGACCAACTGCATTACCATACTCACACACACACACACACACACACACACACACACACACACACACACACACACACACACACACACACACACACACACACACACACACACTCCTGACACGCAGTGCCCGAGGGAGAAAGCTGCTTGCGGGCATAGCTAAATAGAATGGGGACAGACTCTCCTGTTCTGGTCCTGAGGAGGTTACTGTGCAGCTACTCCACTAAATTTGTAAATTTGTCAAGGTGTGATTGTGGCCATGCGGTTGAGTCGGAATATGCATTAATGCTTTTTGTGTGTTTCTAGGCTTTGAGGGACTTTCCACAGGTGTGTGTGTGTATTTATGCACTTATTGTGTAATGGTGTCCACCTCTCTGTATGTGTGTGAGTGTGTGTGTGCGTTTGTGTGTGTGTGTTCCCATGAACAGGTCGGTCCTCTCCTGTCCTGTCCTCTCCTCCACCCCCTTCTTCTTTCCATGTCTGCGCTTCCTCGCGGAGCTAGGTGCGTATCATTGGATCAGTAGCTGCTGGCTGCCACACTGTCCAATCGCATCTAGGAAGAGAAAATAGAGAGAAAGAGAGGGAGAGAGAGAGGGGGGAAGCGAGGAAGCGAGGGGGAGATGGGGGAGGAGAAAGAAAGGAAGAGAGGGAGAGAAGGAGATTGATCACTTGAACGTCCTGGGCCCTGTATTCCTCGGAGAAACATTAAAATTTCTACTATAGCTCCAAACAAATCTTTTCTTCTTCTTCTTCTTCTTCTTCCCACCTTCCTCAGGCGGAAGGCTTGCAGGTTGTTTTTTTTTTCTTGTTTCTTTTTTGGGTTATTTTCACCCCGGAGACGTGCCACCACCACCACCATCACCAGCAGCAGTAGCAGCAGCAGCAGCAGAGGAATATCTCCCAATATCCCATCCCGGGCACGTCGGATAAGCTGCAGCAGCGAAAGCACGCGGCAAATATTGCGGTGGACGGGAAAGGAGAGCATGGTCCATGGGATTTCACACCTCTCACCCAGCCTGGGTACGGTATATCCTACATTTTTGTCATTTGAGGATTTTTTCCCTTCTACTGCAGCGGGGATGCAGGTTGAGGCTTTGCATTTGAGTGTGTGTGTGAGTGTGTGTGTGTGAGTGAGTGAGCGTGTTTTGCCGTAGTCAGCTTCAGAGCCGATAGAGATTTAGACAGGGAATTCTACCTCACAGGCAAGCATTTTTCCACACTTATTTGTTTTTTATTCTTCTTCATCGCACACGCTTTCCCTCTCGTTCGTTATAATAAGAAAGCAGCCTAGCTTTTATCTGTTCTTTCTATATGAAAATACACAAGGGGAGGGTGGCAGGCGGGTTTGCCTTGATAAATGGAGCGTTATTCATCAGCGTGTGTGTGATCACCACTGGAATGTTAACTAGCACCTTGGACAGCCGACACCAATACAATCTAACATAAGAGGAGCGACAGCGCGCTGATCCTTTTACACTCTAATATCTTTGCAGCTTACAGTGGGTCGGTGTGTGTGTGTGCGCGCGCGCGGATGTGTGTGTGATTATACAGAGAATTGATGTTTCTCTCTCTTTGTGCGCGTATGTGGACGCGTGTGTTAATATTCTGCCCTCAGGCCCTCAGAGGGAGAGAGAGAGAGAGAGAGAGCAGTGTCGGCTGGGAAGCAGCTGTGAGTGTGTGTGTGAGTGTGTGTGTGAGAGTGTGTGTGTGTGCGCTTGAGAAAAAGACTGAGCATGTAAGGTGACAAAGAAAGTGTGTGAGACATTTAAAAAAAGGTGTATTGCACGCATCTTAGGTGGTGGGATAGAGAGCAAAGTATGCGTGTGCGTGGTCGTGCGCGCGTCACAGGCTTCCTACCTTATGCTACATGCAGGTCAAGAGCCCTACGGTGTATTCGGGGTTTAATTAAGCGTGTGACGTGACACCCTCCCCTCCCCCCATCGGGGTCCTGTGATCTGTGAAACAGTGTGTAGTGAGGATGTGACACAGCAGCCCTGACAGTCTGACACCGAGTTAAGCTGAGCGGACAACATCTCGTTTGCCCTATCTATCACTCCCATATCTATTTTTATCATGAAAAGAAAGCAAGGTGCACAAGCCGGCCTTGTGATGTCATATGTGTGTCTCCTGTGTGTTTGTGTGTGTGTGACATTTTATTTATTTATTTTTTGTTGCCCTGTGATTATTCTAATCAGGACTAATTAAATCCATTCTTTCTCTTTTTTCCCCTCCTCCGCTTTTCTCTGCCTCTCTTTCTCTTATCCAGGCGGCAGTTTGGGCTTGTTATGGGGGTGACCCGAAGGAGAAAGTGACAGCGGAACAGTGATGCCACTGTTTACATAACAGGAGAGACTCGCACACACATACATGCACAAACATATACACACAGACATGCAAGTAGGCTCAAATCGCCAGTCCAAGACATACACACTCACTTAAACAGTTCCACACATGCATACACTCTGAGACGGCGTATTGAACGGAGTCACTGACTGAGTCACTGCACACTCAGAGGAACAGAATCACTGACTCACACACAGGAACACACACAGACAGACACATACACAAGGGGAAAAGGTTGTTTGCAGGAGCCAGGACTGTGTTGTGTGTGCTATGGGCCAAGCTGAGCAGCAGCTGTGTGTGAGTGTTGGATACCTCTGAAGGGTCAAAGCAGCCGGAACCCTCTGCCTCCCCCAGTTCCTCCCCTTACCCCTCCTATCCCTCCTCTTCCAGCTATCCCCAAAACACATCATCATGTCCGAGCTGAGGACCAGCAGACTTTTATCCCCCCCTTCATCCTTCTCCTTCCACCTCAGGTTTCTATCCCTCCTCCTCTCCCTCTGCCTTTCCCTTTCTCTCTATCCAACCTCCTTACTGGCACAACAGACTGTGCCGGTCATTTCTACGGCACAGGGCCGTATCCGTGGCATCTTGACCCCGCTGCCCTCAGACCTCCTTGGGCCTGTCATTCAGTACCTTGGAGTACCCTACGCCAGGCCTCCAACGGGGGATCGGCGCTTCCAGCCGCCTGAGCCGCCCTTACCTTGGCCAGGAATACGAAACGTGACGCAGTTTGCTCCTGTGTGCCCACAGTCATTGGATGAGAGGAGCATACTGGGAGACATGATGCCATCCTGGCTCACTGCTAACTTGGATATAGCAGCGACGTACCTCACTCACCAGAGCGAGGACTGTCTCTACCTCAATATCTATGTGCCAACTGAGGAAGGTGAGTGAACCTAGTGGTGTGCAGTGAAATCTGGGGGCAGGGAAGAAAAACAAGCGTGCAGGATTGGGATTAGGATTACATGGTTAGGTTCATTTTGCTCTACACTGGCTAAGAGGATGATACCTGATTTTAGGAATATTTTGGGCATGACAAATGATTAAATCATGAATGTCCTGTCAGAGCATAGACATAACCTTGACAAACAAATAAATCTTTTTTTTCTTTTTAAACTATGCCTTGCTCCCTCAACGCCCTCTGCGCACTGCTGGTTGAACCAACACTTAATATGCAGACACCTGCGTCAGTCGCCATGGGGTTTACGCCTTTACTTGTGGAGGAAAGTGGGAAGGACACAGACTCACTCATGCATACATATTGGTTCATACACATGCATGTGACCCTACGCACACGCACACACACATACACACGCCATGGCATTGAACGCTCCCGCCGCTTCAATTTATACCCACCAACCGAAAAATGAAGGCAGGGGAGCAAATAAACCCAAAGAGTGATCAAAGGCTGAGATACATAAAAATGGACACATGGACATTCACACACACACAGCCACAGATGCACACACCAACAGCCTACAAGGCCATTTATTCAAACAGAATGAAGTTGGAGATGGTGGATGGAGCTGTGCAAAAAGTTATGCAAAAAAAAGAAGAAAAATTTGATGCCATGTGACGCTAATATCTATCTATCTATCTATCTATCTATCTATCTATCTATCTATCTATCTATCTATCTATCTATCTATCTATCTATCTATCTATCTATCTATCTATCTATCTATCTATCTATCTATCTATCTATCTATCTATCTCTATCTTTCTCTTGCCCAGACATCCATGAGGAGGGGCAGAGGCCAGTGATGGTCTACGTCCACGGTGGCTCATACACAGAAGGCACCGGTAACATGATGGATGGCAGTGTGCTTGCAAGCTATGGCAATGTCATTGTCATAACTCTCAACTACCGCCTAGGAGTATTAGGTAAGAATTATCTACATTTTATACCCATCCTGTCTCCAGTATGTACAATTTGGCTGTATTAGGTAAAACTGCCAAAGTACAGTGTATGCTTTGAGAATCAGTGTAGTCGGATTTTCAAATAAACCCTTCACACTCTAAAAGTAGATTCTTTTTTTCAATGAGTCAGTGAATGAATACTGTGTATATGCTCATGGTTTATTTTTGTAGTGCCTTTATTTTTATGTAAGTCTCCCAAATCCAAGCAGCTACAAGCAGGTTTTTAGTGAATGGCTTCTAAAATGGCTGAATTTGAGCTTCAAAACCGTGCTCCACCCTTCGAGAGAGAACAATAGCAGAGCAATTACTGCCAAGGTGCTCTGGGTATCACTGCAGTGTCATACACCTACTGTATGGTAATTTCCATTATGAAGCGGGGTAGTCTAAAGGGTGATGAATGGATAATAATTTGAAATGCGTTGTCCACATCTCAGTGGCACTTATTTAATCTGGGAATTTAGTCTTTTCCAGAAAAATTAAATTGCATAGGAAGAGATGGATATTTTACCCCATGATAGAAGCAGATGAAGGTGGGAATGCATAAATCAAAAGGTCCACCGATGGCAGTGGTCACCGCAGTGGTGAGATTTATCAGAATGATCTTACACTAGGAAAAAAAAATGCATTAGTTTGTAGAAAACATTGTTGCTTTACACTAATTCAGTTTTAGTTTTCCTGTGGGTTGCTGTATTGTTTATTAGATATTATGAGCTATAATTGAGAGTTCAGGGTTGATGCAGTGTGTACTTTGTAAATGAATTTTCCTTTAACTTATTTTACATGTAATATTTCTGCTTTTTCTCATTATGTGGGAACTTTTACAAGATACAACAGTTTTGTTTAAAACAAAATTCAGTTTTTACGTCTCAACACAGAAGTCAAATCTAGAGTATACTTACCATCTGGATTGTTTAATCCTTCAACGAGCTATAAAATGTGAAAACCATTAGTGAGCTGTTTTTACCCAGAGCGCCCTTTCCGTTTATTTTTTAAATTTTTTTCTTTAAGTGGAAACATGTTGAGTATGGGGGTCCCTGGTGGAAAAAAAACCCCTGAAGCCGTCCCCCCCACCACTACTAGCATCGACTCAAATCTGATCCTTTTTACCTCCACGACTCTCTGACTCATTGCTCTCTGAACAGCATAAATCTGATTCCCTGTGGTTTTTCTAATTTTAGGCAGCTATGCAAAGCTCACAGGTTGGATAAGCAGAATGTCTTAAAATCCTGGTATTAAGCCTTCTTGTGGTTGTAATTATTAAAATTACAAAGAGCTGAGTGGGGCCACAGGAGGGTTAAAAAGAAATGCAAGGCCTCATTTACTGTTTTACACTAAGGGCATGAACATTTAGTTGTTTGTGTGAGGCCTGTATATTGATTCAGTCAATATACAGGCAACACATCCCACTGACTGGGTAAAAGCATTCTAATAAGAAGGTGCCCACTATTTAGCAGTGAGAGTGATGAAAATATGAAAATAATATGTAAGTTAGCAACGTGTGGATACTGTATCTTTTCTACTTTAATGCCTGATTTAGCTTATACAGCTAAAAAATGACATCCCTTATTATAATCTGCATGATTATGTAAATTAGTAATAGAAAAACTGGACTGGTGTTTTGTATTAATTAATATGTGGCTTTTAATTAAATTTTATCGGTTTATAGATCTTTTACTTGCACATGCAAATCATTTTCAGGCTGTTTGAGAGACATTTCTCTCCCAAAAGTAAGGACACATCTGGGTTCCTCCTTAATTAGGCAGAGAATGTTTTTTGAAAATTGGGTTTGAATACATGCTAAAAGGTTAATACGTTTTTAAAAGCTAATTTCCAAGCCTTTCATTAGACATTGATTTTATAAGATGGAATAAATCTGCATGTGGTTAGTGGGTGAGAAGAAATTCCATTTAATTCTGACCTTGGGGAAAAAATAGCAGCTACTGCTGTAATCATCATTCAGAGCCAAATAAAGACCATCCTACATGCTTCTTTGTGTCTTCACTCCATCCCCTGTGTTTACACCACCTGCGCCTTCTCCATCATCATCACCATCACCATCAAGCTACATCTCGAGTAGCAGTGTCTTCTTCTTCCTTCTCCTCGTCATTGTCACCATAAGTTGGATGCATGAGGTGAGCCCATTTATTAAAAGTGATGTACAATTATGCACATGAGCATAAATGAAATAAATAAACGATTGACCCAAATTTTTTTTTCCAGAGTATGAAAGCACATTATACAGTTTATAATAATCACAGAGCTCTTCTAAACGAATATAATCCTTACAGTGTCCTTCTTTTTGCTTCAGAGAAATTTCTGACAAATGCACATAAGTGGTGAAATGTATTTTAGCATTGCTTTTCTTGCTCATTATACTCTTATGTGCTTGAGGTTCACAGAAATGAGCTTCTGCAGTAATGAGATAGAGGAGTGAGCCGTTAGGATCCTCGTGTTTACTTAACATCAGTAGTAAAGGGAATAAGGGATAGCTGCAGTTGTAACTGCATGCACATGTAGATTTATGCGTTTATGTCCGTGTGTAATTGATATTTACTGACATGAATATGGATGTAACTTGTTGATTTGATTCAGTTTGAGGAATTGCAGGAGAGGCACATCACTTTTCATGAATTTTCAACTTCAATGTATCATAAAAACAACTTGTGAATAATTAACAGTATGAATGCTGTAATCTCGTGCTCAACTTTGTGTTTTCTTTTGAGTTTCTTTTTGTTATTGTGAGATAAAGATGCGCCATTCCTGAACAGGAGTTTTTTTCCTTCTCTCTCTGCCTACCTATAGGATTCCTTAGCACAGGTGACCAGGCAGCAAAAGGGAACTACGGCTTGCTTGACCAGATCCAGGCCCTGCGCTGGGTGAAGGAAAATATCGCAGCCTTTGGCGGGGATCCAAACAGGGTCACGGTGTTTGGATCAGGGGCTGGAGCATCCTGCGTGAGCCTCCTCACCTTGTCGCACTACTCGGAGGGTGAGGGAGAATCAAAGATAAAAAGTGTGTTGATGTACTGTGTTTTACTCAGTTCAATCTTTAAAGATGGGTGACAAATTAAAAGAAAAATCAATTGCCACAACATGCCATCAGCGCGACTTTAGGGTAGTGGTGGATTATCAAGGTTTCCCCCTTTTTTGGTCTTTTGATGATGGCGGTTAAGAGCCCTGGTTAGCATGTTAATCCAGAATTTCCCATAGGTGTTTTCATTGGAGCCGACATCCAAAAACTCTGAAGACCACAATGTATTTCTTATTAAATCATTACGTGAGTACACTATCCCTATGGGTGAAGGCACTGTCAAGACAAAAAAATAAATAAATGCCTCATTTTAGGATAAAGGTGATCAATCAGAATAACAATGTATTGATTTGCAGTGACCCACCTCCAAGAATCTCCAAGGGGAGAACCAAATCATGGCAGAAAAAATGCCCACTCCATCCCCCACCAGTCACTTGATCTCCTCACCATAGATTTCAAGAATTCAGCGATCATTATCACCCATCTGTATGTTAAACTTTTTTTTCATTTAGAAATATATAAAGAGAAAGGACAGATTGTGATGGCGGTTGGTAGGTAGGTGGCTGCTTTGTAAGCTCTGACATTTACCATTATGAAACTTTTCAAGGTCTCCAGTGAACCGTTGCAGCTTTCATTTAGTGGTCTTAATGCCTGAAAAAGCCTTTGAATTCTGTGAATAATACAGCCTGCCCGTGACTCATATAGCCTAGGGCTGTTATTATTTTTAACTTTTAACATTTAACTCTTACTTCAACTTAGTATGCCAGATATAACCTGTCATACTTTAAATCAGAATAATGCAGATCTTCGATGCCAATTTTTTTCCCTTGCTGTGGGAATGATTGCTTCTGGATCTATTTATGTGTGCAAATGTGTTGTGCAACCTTCCGGTGTGCATTCAAGTGGCTGTGCATCCATGCACACATGTGTGGGTGCATGTGCACCCATATATATGTGCCTCAGTGTATACAGGCTACATCTACACCCAGATTTGTATTTACAGTATGTTTGTGTGTTCATGTGTATCAGACCTGTTCCACAGAGCCATCATCCAGAGCGGCAGTGCTTTAGCCAGCTGGGCTGTCAACTACCAGCCAAGCAAGTATGCCCGGCAGCTCGGTGAAAGAGTGGGCTGCGGCATCGATGACAGCACGCAACTGGTTGCCTGCCTCCAGGGCCGGAGTTACCGTGAACTTGTGGAGCAGAACATAACACCAGCCAAATATCATACAGCTTTTGCCCCGGTGATTGATGGTGATGTTATACCTGATGACCCCCAGATTCTGATGGAGCAGGGAGAGTTTCTGAACTACGACGTGATGCTGGGGGTTAATCAGGGCGAGGGCGTGAAGTTTGTGGAGGGCATAGTGGACTCAGAGGACGGTGTCAGTGCTGAGGACTTTGACTTCGCAGTGTCGGACTTTGTGGATAGTTTGTATGGATACCCAGAGGGCCGAGACACATTGAGAGAAAGCATAAGGTGAGTTGAATTTCTGAATATACTTAAAAATGAGTAATAACTGAGGGGATAATAATGTGACATTCCAAATAATATACTTATCAGATTTCTTTTAGAAAGTTAGATGAGATCATTGATACGAAGCTAATAAATGCGACCCTGCAGTCAGGAGTGTTTCAGCTAGCTGTGCTTTAATAGTGTGAACAGCTTGATGTTCTGTCCTAAAGAAACAGACTCCAGCATGTCTAAACTTTATGAATAAATATCTGTCATGGCTGTGACCAGGGATGGAAGAAGCACTTTACAACAGTACTTAGTAAAAATCATACACAGTTTAATGTCACCCATTGGTTTTGATCTTCACATTTTAAAGTATCAGTGTTAGTGTTTTCCCCAACACCATGTTGTTTTCCTGGAGTCAGAAGTTAGCTTATATGGATGGAAAAGTGGAGTGCTAATTCATTAGCTAATACTAGCTAAGCTGCATTCATAAACTGTTCGGTGCAACACATAGACACACATATCAGCTAATTAGCGCTAGGTAACATATAAATAACACAGTGACAACTTTACTCACCAAAACTGAAGGAGAAATGTCTTGGATGGCTGCAAAAGAAGCCACAATATTAATCAGATAATCTATTAAAAATGTTCCACAGGGCCCCGATAGCACATAGAAGATAAAAAGGTCCAGTTTATTTTTTGCAGCAGTGAAGGTGAGGCCTAGCAGACACCAGTTAGCGCTATCTGCCTATGATGGGTTAGTCAGTCAATGTGGTTATGCCCATAATTCAATTACCCAGTGGTTAAGAGGAGGGAAACTATCCACAGAGCCCAAAATTGTTTTTTGATCCATGCTGTGAATATGCTTTTTGATGCTGCAAAGTTGGACATTTTAGCTCTATGAAGATTGACTCTCTTTTGCAGCCAGCCTAAAGTGGCACCTGAAGGAATTGCAGTTGGCTTCATTTTTCAGCTCTGGAGGTTGCTCCTTCGTAAAAAAAAAAAGAAAAAAGAAAAAATCCCTTCCCTTAAAGAGATTTTATGCTAAAATAAAAAGAGTTTCCTTCCAATGTAGTCACTAAAGTGAGTAAAATTAACATGGTATATTGTCAATAGAGTATTTTGCAGGTGGTGACCTTTGCAGAATTTAGAAGAAAATAGAACCAAACAACCAGAGTGGGTGTCCTCAGACTGTGTAGCAATATTAAGCTACATAAATCAAATAATCAGCCTCAGCTGATGAGGCATCAGTACAGCCTACAACACTGAAATCTCTAAACAATATAAGCTAATTACACACAGCAGCTGCAGCCCACTAACACACATAGATTAGATAGGCGCTAACTGTGGTGCTCACAGTTAGTTTGTTGTAGTTCCTTCCTGACTCTGATTCTGCTCCAGGTTCAGCTTTTCTGTTTTTCACTTCTCAGTTTTATCTGCCTCTAAGCCTTTAGACACTGAGCTGAATGAGACTTTTGAAGTTACAACATTTGTGCAATAAGTTATGGGGCTTTCAGACACAAAATGACACCCCCTGTCCCATGGGATCCCTGTATGATCATTACATCCCCTTTACATTATTTACATTTTTTTAATAGATCTGCAGTTATTGGTTAAAGCAGATTACAAACCTGAGCTATTTTTACATGTATTGCCTACTGACAATGAACTTGCTGACATGCCTACCTGTTTTGAAGATAACTCTTTACTCGTCGGCCTTAAAGCAAACCTGTTTCTGACAATTCAGGAAATAAAAAAAGAAAAAATCAGTCTCAGCTTTTCCTTTATTTTGCCTTCTTTGTCTGGCTGGATGTTTCATTTCGAGTGGCCATATTGGGATATTTGTTATAGCAGTCAAAATTTAGATTATCTGAACGTGCAAACTACCAACATTCAAACCCAACCCCTTGTTCCTGAGTGAGAGAGAGAGAGAGAGAGAGAGAGAAATGGGGAGAGCAGCTGTGGCCAAGCAAGCTAGAAAGTGGATTATGAGGAGAGCAGTGCGAGCAAGAAAAACATTATTTTCTGATCGTTACATGGCGGTCGCATTCTGAAGCACAAATAAGCACACCCACACTGTCGTCCTGTCTACTGTTGCCTCAGTCCCACTGTTGGTCAAACAGACACACAGACCTGCGGCTCTAAAGACATCCATGACACAGACAGAGATCAGAGGAGAGAGATGGCCTGTGTTCCAATATTCTTACTACCATGCTGCTTATAATATAAGATAAAGATTTAGTATGTCACAATACAGTATGTCCAAAACAGTATGCCAAAATGACAAGGATGTCCCACAGCATCCAGTCACTATTTGAAGCATGCAAACCAACATGCTTTTCTGGCTATTATGACTCACAATCCTCTGTGTGGTAGAAGATATGAGCCGTGCATCACAAGACGGATGATTTAAGTAACCTTCCAAATCGCATATATTTTTCTTCAATTTTTGCCTCACAGACTTCACACTATATTAAAGTACTATGTCCAAATCTAAGGCATACTTCATACTAGGAGACAGCTTGTAAGGGTGCAACCTTGAACACAACAGAATAATAAGAATATACAAGCAGGCCACGGGTCTGAGAAAACCAGCCGCCCACATGCGGGTCATAGGTGATGAAGGGATAGCAAAGCCCCCCCACACAAGTGTTTTAGCATTGAACCCGAAACAGCGTGAACAACTATATTCATGAGGTAAAGTTCACGGAGAACATGTGTGCTTCACAGTAAACAAGCTGGTTTTTATGTCTGCTGCAGCTTCTTGTTCCGTTCTCACGTGTTTATTATCCCTATTTCATGTGACATTTGTTTTGACTCTGCAGCATATACCAATGTAGCCAAAGTATGGACTCATAAAAAACTAGTGGCACTGTAATGAGAATAAATGTAATTTGTTACTTCCTCCCTTCACACTGACAGTGTCTTGCCTCCAGGCAGTGATTCCTAGAATAAAGGAAACCAGCAGGAGACTTAGTGGAAAAAGATACAGCATATTAGTGAGTTTTAGAGGTGTTGGTTAGCAATTATTTTAACACGGACAAAATGAGTTGTTTTCTCCGACTGCTAGAACAAAAGGCTACTTCTACTGCTCCCTTAATCACAGAGGGTCACCACAGTGGGTTGCTCTGCATATTTGATTTGGCAGATATTTTATACCGGATGACTTTCCTGACACATCCCCCAAGGGATTTGAGTCTCCTCCTGGGACTGAGCTGGGGATCATTTGCTTGTTAGGCAAATGTGTAAACCACTACACTGTAGTATCTGCATGCTAAGCTAAGTTAACTGATCCCTCATTGTAGCTTCAAATATATCAAACTGACATGCAAGTGGGAACAATCTTCTGGTCAAAGGCATGGCAAAAAGCATAGTTAGCAAAATCTAAAAGCCATAGACAACTGTAGACATAGTGTGGTGTCTTAAAATTGAAGCAGTGCAGAGGGACCTTAAACCTGAATTCTTTATGATGCGCTGCATAGGGTGACTGCTCTGGTTGCAAAAAGAGCTGACCATAGCTTCCAACGATGAGTTTATGGTCTCTAGTTGTGCAGGAGGTATTATTTAGGTATTATTTCATGCAATTTACTGTTAATTTTATACATTATGAGTTAGCTATGTAGTGTAAAACAAATAATGCTTGCATGCTTTAGGGCTGGTTTACTTTGTGACTGTTGAACCACTACTGTATAGGCATGCAGATCCATCTCTTCCTCTCGACATCTGGATTCAAGGTGCAAGACCTTTATTGTCATTGTGCAAGGACAACAGAATTTGAATCCTTGGTATATAAATATCCATTTGCTGTGAAATCTTGTTGCTCTGTAATGCATATAATAGATTTGCTGAAAGATGAGATGATCGATTGACTAAATTTCAAATGTATTTATGATTTAAGGTTCATGTACACAGACTGGGCGGATCGGGACAATGCAGAAACCCGCCGGAAGACACTAGTGGCGCTTTTTACAGACCATCAGTGGGTGGCACCAGCAATAGCAACAGCTGATCTCCACGCTCAGTATGGGTCTCCTACCTACTTCTACTCATTTTACCACCACTGCCAGAGTGACGCCACGCCACCTTGGGCCGACTCTGCCCACGGAGATGAGGTGAGATCAAAGTACACGAGCAGTATCTGTTGCATGGGAAGAGTTATTAAGCACTAGGCTCAAGAAATGAGACTAGATATCAAAGAGGATAGAAGAAAGACTTCGCAAAGGATGGTGACTAATCCGAGTAATTAACTCTAAAGCAAATTAGACAAAATGACTTATTTTTCAAAGAATCTTGAAATATTTATACAATGAATGAGAAGCTTTGGGGTTTGTTACTGCTTCACATTGATCTGTTCAAAATACTTGATTAAGCAATTTGTTAGAGCATGAAATATCAGAAATGTTCATGAAATAACTTGTGCTACAGGCCTTTTAGGTGGTTAAGTACTTATATGCTGTGTATGTGTATATTTCCTGAAAAGGACTATTTATATAAAACAGCTCTTTGTTCATGCATGTGATGACTGAATTATGATGGTAACAATATGGCTATAATAGGACACAAAATTCACATTTTAGTTTAATCTCGGCTACAGAGTCATTGTTGGTTGTGTATATGTTTGTGCACACCAACAACAACATTTCTTTTTCAAAATAATGAAATAAATGTAAAATGCATAATTGGCTAAAATTCACACGGTTTTCAAATGTTGTGCAATATTAGTAAGAAAATACTTTGATCTTTTCACCCTTGCATAAAAAATGTCCACTAAGACAAGTGAAATACATTTACAATTAACTTAAATTACCCATTAAAGCCAGCTTTGCAATTTCAGTAATGTCGCCCATCTCACTTTTTGCCACTCCACGTGTGATTGAACATTGTAACGAAGCTAAGACCCTTTTAATAAATAATTGAAGCTGGGCTCTACTGCCAGTGTATATGGGTGCACAGGCGATGATATACATAAATGCCAGTTCTTTGTTTGTCCCACCCCTGGCGCTGATTGGCTAATCGTAAGTGCTTTCCTTGGCTCAAGTATGTAATAGCTGAAGGGCAAAAGCGATATGCTGGTGTACAGCTCTACTGTAGTCCTCTGTTAGTCAACATAAGATAACATAACATGAAAAAGCATAAAAAAAATATTGCACTCTCCCTGCTGCAAAGTATGATCACAAACAAAACATATAATATGAAAATGATCAGATACCAGAGTATGGAAAATATGATCAAATTAAATGAACAGGATCTGACTCAGTAGTGCTTCAGTCATGCTTATGGTTGGAGTCCAGAGAACAAATGTATTGACTCTAACATGAATATGTGTTTATATGTGTAGGTGCCTTATGTGTTCGGCGTGCCCATGGTGGGACCCACCGATCTGTTCAACTGTAACTTTTCCAAAAACGATGTGATGCTGAGTGCGGTCGTTATGACCTACTGGACCAACTTTGCCAAGACTGGGTGAGTTAATAAAATGTCCACTGCAATGTGAGATGTTGTTCTGTTGGAAAATCCCACGGAGAATTAAGCAAACACAATCAAAAGTCCATAAAAAAGACAAAAAACAGAGGATGGCTTCAGCGTCATTCAGTCTTTTCAAACCGAGAAACCCGTTTCTAATTTCTGCTATTAATACATAATCCCCTCCCACATGTGTAAAATGTCTCATGACTGAGAATGAAAGCCAAGACACTTAATCACATTTTACAAGTGCAAAAGAAAATGCACAGCTGTCAAAGTCAAAGATCAGTCGTTCCTTATCCTTTTTTTTAATTGACTATGCAAAGACAAGGTTTTGGCAACGCAAAGTGTTGTTTCTGTAAGTGTGGACATTTCAGTCTTGATTTTACTGGAATAAATCTCCTCCAGGCTTGAAATAGGACAGCCAAGTTTCAAGTCTATAATGTTATCAAGATAAACAGCCTCTCCACTTTGCAGCGCTTGATATCCTTTCCATGTGCTTAATTTGTTGGACAGATTAATAATAAAGATTAACACAGGCACCGAGCTATCTGTCAATGTTTACACACAGAGAGTTCAGTCAAAGAGGGAACAAAGAGGAGAATGTAAAAGTTTTGATTGTTAGCATTGAGTTGTAGGCATTGGCATCAGTTTATTGAAAACAGGCAGGAGTAATAAGCTTAATTGCTCAGCTTCTTTATTAAATTAAGTAATATTTAACATAGCAAATAATAACACGAGAACCACATTTCTCCAGAAAAATTTGATTGCAATTGTCGTAGAAGTTGAATTTTAATGTAGCATTAGATGAAAACATCACACTTTTAGAGCAACAAAAATAATGAGCTCACAGGCAAAGGATATGTTATTGTAATGCCTTTTCCTTCAAGAGCTCTCTGATGTCTGACGAGGAGACGGCGCTGTAGGCACAATAATGAAAGCAACACCGCAGACTAATTTTGGCAAAGTGGGCATACAGGTTGTCTGTCATGTCAATGTCTTGACAGGCATTTCTTCTGGGACCTTGGCGGAAATAGTTAAAGAGCTCCTGCTCTTGAAAAAAAGTCCTTGAGGACAGCCAAGGTGATGTCCTAAAAGAGGAATCAATTGATTAATTTGCTGTTGCTTGACAAATGTCTTCTCTTCTCTTCTCTTCTCTTCTCTTCTCTTCTCTTCTCTTCTCTTCTCTTCTCTGATGCAATGAGAAATATAGTTTATTCAGTATGTTGAATTAAAACTAAGTAGCAAAGAGCAATCCAAATTATTAAAGCAGACTGAAGTGGTCTGCCCGTAGCTTTGAAAAATATTGCTGCCACAGAAAAAGCCCGCATTAAAACTTTACAAACCTGACAATCCACACTGATAAGAGTGCCTTTTATCTTTCCACGCTGACATTATATACAAGATAAAAGTAATTGTTGAAGATGGACCTTCTTTCTGCAGTGCTCGAAGTGAGTAATTACCAGTAATTAATCCAATTGAGGCTCAATCCACTGAGACCTCTTCAGATTAACAGAAACATCTGTGGTCTAAACCTTGATCTAAATCACCACAGAGCCTTGCTGTTTCACAGCATAAAGAACCAGGACAGTGCGCTCACATAATTTGACTGTGGCATGAAATAAAGATATCTTTAATGTGAATGCATTAAGGCAGTCACATTGCATTAAGTTAGCTGTTTCTAGCCCATAGTCTGTATTGTCATTACCGTCGCAGCAAGCCGCAGCGCAAAATCACCAAGTAGGCATGTGAAGATTTCAGTATACACTTCAATTATCAAAGGGGAACTTTCTCTGAAGAAAGATTTCTCTCGGCTCTGAGTGCCTCAGATGGTGATGGAACTCTGCGACAGCTCAATTTAACGGGGGAGATGTGATGCTCCCTGATGTATATTTTGCACGCCTCTGTGTGGGCGTATAAATCCTCAGCTTGTGTGCATTTGTGTGTCGGTAGGTCTTTAAGCTAGCAGCCTTTTTGTGCTGTTCATAAGGTGTTGATTGACAAGCGAGCACATAACACGTAACTGGCAAGTCTGTGAAGATGCGCTGCCGTTTGACTCCCAACATTTTAGCTGCTGACACAAATAAGTCGGTAAATCGACAAATAAATGCCTGTCGGCATGTGTCAGAGAAGTGATTTTTCAAGCTATTTCCACTGTACCACGCACACATTCATCTCTAATGTAGATATCTGACAGGTTTGCACGCAGTTCAAACTGCAGGAGTTTGAACTGTGCATTAACAGGAATGTTCTGTAAGAGTCATATAAACTGCACAAAAATCAATGAACTAAAACGAAACCACCTCGCAGCTATGTTTACAGGAAAATAAATCTTGTTTTGCGTTGTAGCAAATATTTTTTGCCTCTGGTTTGTCTTATGTCACTTTAATATTGATTAGAAAGTCTGATGAAACTGTTGTGCCAGCTTGAGCGAAACTCGGCATCCTCGGAGGATGATTGCCAGCACAGAAGGAGCTGAGAACTCCCTGACATTTGAGAAGCAAGGGAAAAAAAAGTCATTGATATTTATACATCTAATGAATATCTGAGCCACACGTGGTGCAACATGAGATCATTTGCTAAATGTGTTTAATTTCTTTGTTTCTTTTAAATCCTTTTAGTATTATTTTCTTTAAGGTTACAGTTATTTGTTAGCAACAAATAAATCCTTCTCTCACATTTTTCAGTGATCCAAACCAGCCAGTTCCTCAAGATACCAAGTTTATCCACACAAAGCCTAATCGCTTCGAGGAAGTGGCTTGGTCTAAATACACCCCCAAGGAGCAGCTGTATCTCCACATTGGCCTCAAGCCCCGTGTCAGAGACCACTACCGTGCTACCAAAATCTCCTTCTGGCTTCAGCTGGTCCCACACTTGCATCATGTCAACGAGCTCCTCCAGTCGGTGTCGTCTTTCACTCACAGTCCCTCTCCACAGGATGACACCCCTTACTCTTACACTAAGCGTCTATCCAAAGGTTGGCCTCCTAGCAGTACACGCCACCCAGGTTCCCCAGGAGGTACTCCACAACCACCCGAGCCCGCGTTAGGACAAGGTGGAGAAGAAAATGGGGTCCGTGTCCCTAACGAGGACTACTCCACTGAGCTCTCAGTGACTATTGCAGTAGGAGCGTCACTGTTGTTTCTTAACATACTTGCATTTGCGGCTCTTCTTTACAAAAAAGACAAAAGGCGTCTGGAGCATCGTAGGCCACGTCCGCTTCCCCCACCGAGGAGAGACATCACGCCAGCAGACGTTGCAGCCCACCTGCAGGGGGAGGGACTGATGTCATTACAGGTAAGTCACAGTGTGGGTGGCTGCACATGCTTTGCACATGTGATGAAGTCTAGATTGCGGTGAGTCATAGTGTGCTTGTGTAGCCACAGAAATCCTCTTCAAAGATCTTTGTTTAGCTTGGCCGTTTGTCTGTTTGTTTGTTTGTTTGTCACCAAGATTAGCTGTAATTCTGTAGCAAAAGCTATAGAATTACATCAACCTTCTTGGAGAGGTGGAGCATGGGCAAAGTAAGACCCCATTCCATTTTTGTGTGTGGAATCACAGCGCTTTCTTTGAATCCTGCAAAATTGGGGATCGGCCTTGGCAGAGGTCTGTGCTCCCCGAGTGCCCTTTCAGATTCAAGCTATATGGAAAATAATCACGCTCATTGTCAGCGAGTCAGTTGAGGTTTTGTGTGACGACGTAATTAAACTCTTGTCAGTGTAGCAGCTGCCAGTAGAGCACTCTTGCAAAACACAGCCCGTCATCAGCAGACATTATCAGTGTGAGGATCCGTGTGTATCTGTGAGTGTTGATGCATGTGCAGGTGTTAGCTGTGTACAATTGCCTGAATTGCTTTCATTTGCCTCGAGTTCATTCAATATCTGGCCTCTTTGGAGCACTGTTAGCTGCTTGTCGCTTTTAAATCTCACACAGCGAGTGCTAAATGTTAGATATGTTTTATAGCTGACAAATCTTAATTGGCAATTGAACTACAGTAATCAAGCTCAGCACAACAGCTGCCAGTTTTATGTTTTAAGTCCTTATTTTCAATGCTGTGTTTCTTTAAATATAAAAATCTAACATTTTATTAGAACGTATTCTTATTCACGCTTGGGTTGTACATTATTCTGGCTAATAAAAACATATGATTGTAGAACAGGAGGCAAAACTTGGACTGTTGAGGAGGGCCACACCAATAAGCTTATTCATAAAGAAATAAAATTAACTGACCAAAACTAAGTTCAACTTATTCGTGTGGCTCTCCGCAAAGGTCCCAGTTTTCCTTGGGAAAATTAATTACCCACCGCTGATGTAGAGTAATACCTAAAAATCAGTCAAATAAAGCCAGGAGGGGTTTATATGACAAATAGCATGAGGTAGTTAGAATTTGATTTGATTTGTTTTATGGATTAAAGTCCAAACTCTGTGTGGAGGTGCTCAAAGCTGGCTCTGAATCAGGTGCAATGAAATCCCAGTTTACCAAGACGTTTGACTCTTTAAATGCGATCTCACTAATGTGAATGTCTCACATTGGTGTGCAGGTGCATTTCTAGGATTTTTAAAAATAGGGTGGCACAGGGGGACCCGAGTACTCCTCTGGGGCTGTGGAATGGAATATCAGAAAATTGGGCCAGTAATCAGTGTTATATTGATTTTAATTGCAGACAGACCTCTTGCTTCCATAAACATGCATTAAGAGACATGCTTGCCCTGTAACGATATAGTGGCTTCACTGAAGCACAAGATTCAATCGCAGGGTAATGGAGCTAACAAAAGGCGGTCTGGTAAGAGCCTTAAATATGTTTTATTCAATTGAGTTGTAGAACAATGACTCATACATCGTTGCACCATTTCAAGGTAAAGGAGTTAGAGAATGGTCGGAAATGGACCCCAGCAACTATGAGACATATTTCAAAACTTATTTTTTTATATATGCAATTAACACACAAGCTTTCAGTTAATATTATTTTATTATTTATAATGTTTTTTTTCCCTTGTTCCCCCATAATTCCCTTCCATGATTGACAGAGGACATAACTAACAACACTAAGACGCAGAGTGGCTGCCAATCTTTACCATTGATCATGACTTTCATACAGTGCAAATTACTGTAGTATATGTGAAAAGATCAGATGCAAATGCCTCTAAGCCCATCTGACACATTTTGTTTAAAACATTTTTTAAAATCAGGTTCCTGATTAGAAATTATACTAAAATTTCATTTGTGACTGAGTTAAATGCCTTATTTTCAAAAACTCTAGTCAGTTCTTGGGTTTTCAACTAATTCAATTGTCTTCTGCAGCCAAACCCCTGTTGTCCATCTGTGCTGGTTTTGCAGAATCCTTTTTGTACAAGATGTAGTAAAGGCTTGCAAAATCACTAAAGATTCAACTGGAAACAAATGATTCAAAATGAATAACTGAACAATAGCCACACAGTACAACAAAATAAACAATAAATAATAAATAGAAGAGATTGCACAATCACTATGCCCTGTGCTGTTGTTATAATAAATAAAAATAAAAATAGAATTATGATATATCAAATAAATAAATAACTCTAAAACCAGTGAATACTTGTCGTGTCGAGTAAGCTAACCCTCCATGGCACGGTGTTGCCCTCAGGCAACAAACCACACTTTTGCTTATTAAACCGTCCCTTTAACCATTTAAAGCCTGAACCATGAAATAATTGCCAGAAAATTCAATTTTTTTTAAAAAAATTGAGAGTTTATGGAACCATTAGAAAATTTGCTTAAAAAATGAATTTAATAATAATTTCTGTTTTTTCATTTGTGTCATATTTGCTGCATCAGGCTTAAAATTGTATTGTGTATTTTTTTAAGTTATTCAGGGGGAAAAAATCACACTGATGATGTAGAAGTCTCAACAATGAATAAAAAACTGTGTGTTTCAAATATGATACACAGGCATTAATGGGTCAATTTGAGGGTTTATTCTTATTTTTCTATTTTTATTTAATGACACATGTCACAAATGTGTGACACAGTGCCCAGACTAACGTCCTTTATATGTTGAAATCGCTACTTTCAAAAATATGTTCCTATGCAAAGAAATATACATGTGAAGAAATATATTTGGGTATTTAAATGCAGGTTTTGATTTGATTTATTTATCAAAATAGCTCTTTGTTTGTTTGTTTGTTGACCCAGACCAGCATCAATAATGCAAAATTTAATAGCATTACTGCTCAAAAAGACGTATGAATGATTATGTTGTCATTTGCTACCCATCATTTGAATCACATGTGTATATTTGAAATATCAAAGTTCTCAAAAAGTAGCATTAAATATAATATTTTCTCCAAAAAATAAAAAACCATGCCATGTCTAAAATATCAAGTAGTGCCTGAAATGGGGAAACAACATCATGACAATAGTCTGACCACATTGATAAATGGAACTTGACCTGATTAAATGTCAGATGATCTTATTCACATCTTCTCGTTAGTGGTGCTGTGAACATGGAGGCTTTTCCCGACAAAGGAAAGCGGTGCTTATTTTGGAGGAGGCTCAGTGTCTGATTTAGCCAGGTTTGAAGTGAAAGCCTTCTATTATCATATGCTACCCACTGAGAGCTTTCACTTGATATCGCTTTCTCATTTTAGATCGAGGTGGCATTTAGAGGCTTTTGCATTCATTATATATTTATATAAACCAGTGATATTTTATGCTGGTCTCGCATAGCACCTGCTAAATGGTATTTAAAAGGAAGAAAATTGCCCACTGAAGTAGGTATAACGATTAATTGTTTATTTTACTGAACTGTGGCTTTATACATAATTGTGCTGATGTTGGCCATGTGGGGATTTGGTGTTTTTCTCAGATTTATTTCACTGTGAATTCAATATTTTTTCGGTTTTTGGACTGTTGGCTGGGCAAAACATGAAATCCAAACCCATTAAACTAGTTTCTCATGTTATCTTTTATTCAGGAGTAATGATAAATTAATTACTTGATTAAATACCCGGTAGATTAATTTATCATAGAAACAATACTCAGTTGCTGCCCTAGATGTGGTTATTTAATAATGAATTTGTTTTTCAGCCTTTTTTTCTCTCTCTCCACTTGACCTCATTGTTTTCTCTCGTCCAACTTTCCAAACCTGTAGGTGAAGCAGCTGGAGTGTGACGCTGCCTCAGCAGATGAACGGAACAACGCTCACCATCATCACACCCTGGATACTCTAGATGCGCTGGATGGGTTGGACACCCAGGACATCTACAGCACACTGGACACTGTGCGCCTCACCTGCCCACCTGATTACACCCTCACGTTGCGCCGCTCACCCGACGATGTCCCCCTCATGACCTCTCTGACCCCGGGATCGCTGCCCGTGACCCCGGGGTCTCACCCCGTTACTCCTGCGACGCCAATGACCCCAATGACACCTGGATCGGTGGCCGGGATGAGGATGGGGCATCCTCACCAGGGATACACACACCATAGCCCATATAGTAATACACACTTGCCACACACACACATCTCCACGCACACACACTCCACCACGCGTGTATAACCGCAGCAAGATACCGCAGCACATAGATACAACACACACCCATACTTAAACACACACACACACACTGAACAAAATAGACTTAAGACTTAAATACCTCTACTAATTACCCTGCAGGATTGTTACAGAAGGAATGACAGAGAGACATTTTTCAGTAACAGGATGTAAAGACAAACAGCTGTGTGTTGCATGTCTGGGAAACTGAAACCTAAAACTGGATCAGACGAGATACTCATTTGCTCATAACCCGATGAGCCAGGACATCCATCAAATGTCTGAAAACCTTCTTTGGATTTTAAATCTGCTTTTTTTCTACATCTGAGGAGGAGGATGAGGAGCACTGTGGCAAAGGGGTCAGTTACTTTACATCTCTTACTGCACCTGAGCTGCGCAGTGCAAACCGTGCTGAGGCTGAAGAGAGCAGATGTAGATGCAGAACTGAGTTATGAAGTACCACACACACAGACTGCTGATGTCAACTTGAACAACCTGTGAAATGTGAATGTAGCATTTTTTTTTCCATTAAATGATCAAAGGCCCTATCTGCCAAGGATCAAACTAAGCTGAGGAGAAAATAACAAATTTCAGCGAGAGATGGATGTAAAAAAAAACAACAAAAAAGGAAAAAGCAGAGAAAGAGGAAGAGGGGGATTGAAAAGACAACATAAGCTGAAGGAAAAAGTTTGTGTGATGGTGGGAAAGAGATTAAGATTTCATTGAGAGGGATTTAACAGCTGTGAGAGTGAGGAAGACAAAGGGAGATAGAGTGATATGAAGAAAAAAACACACACACAGAGAAATGGAAAGTGTGCCAAGAGAAAGAAATTAGCTTCAGAAGAAGAATGGGCCTCTGAAGTGTTGCCAGACTTACTGAAGAATCACTCTAACCAGCTATGTGTTAAACTCTTGTAAATAGAATGGAAAGATACAGATGATATATTATGATTTACAGCATTTACCTGCTCTTGCATTAAAACATGACTTATTTAACCACATTATTGCTTTCATTTCAGATATTACTATATTATTGTATAGATGTCCTAAAGCAAGGCTGGTTGTCTTTCTATCTCAACCCACTGTAATATGTACACAGTACCTTTATTTACAGACTATATTTGCTATGCACAGTCATTTGAGTAATTCTTAACGATGTGAGCATTTAGGTACTTGTTTAGTCGTTGAAATATAGGACATTTTTCACGCCATCCTGTCTTTTTTTGATCATTGGGAAGATGAGCTAGTACTGTGTAGATAATGCAATATTGGTTTGATGATTGAGCACCAGCCAAAAACCACGAACCCTTTGAACCTTTCCTGCTCTCCTTCCCTTCGCATTCCTAAAATTCTTCGTCAAGGCCTTACCCATATTACCTAAAAAACCAAAATGTAATCTGAAGATTTACAGACAGATGGTGATTTTTCAGGAGGTCAAAAATCACCGCATGTCTCCCCAAACATTCAAAGAACAAAAGGCTTAAATACCCCTACTAATAACCCTGCGGGGTTGTTACAGAAGGCATGAGGGAAAGACTTTTTTTGGGACACATGCTGTCGAAAATCACAGCATGTCCCTCAAAATTCAAGGATTTGTTCTGTTGTTTTTTTCAAGCCCCACTGTTTTACAAACCCACGACTGAATTGCACCCATTAAAATATAAAAGCCGCCATCTCGTCTGCCAACCCCTCCTAAATAAAACAAAGAAGTCTTGTTGCTTAGACTCTCTTGACGCTGTCACCCACAGTCTGTAGAGAAATGTGGCAGTGTCACCAACGATTTATCGGTAGTAAGCCCGATGTTTGGCTTACTACCTGCCACCATGGTGCCAATTGTTTGCCAGATTTGATGAATGAGGTGGAGTCTGGGTGGAGCAGAAGAGGGGACAATCACAGTTGCTTTGTGTTACAGTGTGAGGCAAACATGCTGCTTTTTACGCCTTAACATCCTCTTAATGGAGTAATATTTTTTTCCCAAATTTCTATCAAGACACACCGGGAAAGCAGTAAAATTAATTATCACTCCCCCCCCTCCCCACCCAGACTGCATCATGTGGAAATAATGGCTGATTTTAGCGTGAGTACTTGCTGCTTTGGTCATCATAATAAGATATGAAGCATTTATGAAGTCATAGTCTTATCTGGTTGCTACTGTGAAGCTAAAAACTTTTTTTTCTTTGCTCCAACTAAAAACCCCGATTCCAGGAACTTCACCAAAAGCCATAACGATGGCGCTGAGAAGCTCCCATTTTACTCCCTTTTATTTCTGCCTTCCCTGTCCTGATCTGTATCCAACCCCTTCCTTTCCCCTCCCAGCCTCATTTGTGCAGCTACATTGCAGCTTTGACAGCGAGGCCTATTTAACCTCCTCTCATCCTAAGTAACTTCTTCATGAGAGATTTTAGTTACCTGTCAACAGAGTACATGAAAAATGAAAGCTGAAAAAAAAATTGTGGATGGTAAGCAAAGACCTTTTACAAAAGAGATATAAAAATAACATTTAACAAATGTTTGATTGACTGAATATTTTTTTCATATATGGGTTTACTGACTCAGCGGATGGCTGGATTGTGTCAAGCATAAAACATTTCTGCTGCATTTTTGAAAAATAAAAATATCAGTATTTTACAATTATGAGCATTTTAAATGCCTTGTATGTCTTCATTTTTAAAACAATGCTTTCAGAAAAATTAGAGCGAAATAGGAGGATTCCAGTAATGTCATCTCTGTTTTGAGTAGATAAATTGTTTGTTTTCCGTTGGATATTATGGGCGATATGCTGCATTCCTTTTACATCGGAAGTCTGATGTCAGAGGTGGGAGTGACTTCATTCCAGAGTTGACTGCTTTCCAGTATTGGTAGCTTTGAATGCAAGGGAAATCAACCTTTGTTTTGCTCCCTAGACATGTGGTGCCGTTCATCCATCACTAGCAATACACAACACAATGCTTATTTTTCTGTGCTTAATACAGCTGTGCAGGGCGTTTACAGATAGAGCGTGGACGGTTGTCTATGTGTGGCTTATTTAGCCAGTCAGAAATACACAACAGAGGTAGTACACATTATAAGTTTTATAGTCTTAATGCTGTTTACACACACTGCTGCCATCTTGGATTGTACAGTCAAGATTGGTGGGGCTTTCCAAGCGGGAAATCCAACTTCAAGGAGCGCTCCAGCTGAAAAATTGGACTCAGACTTGAGATTTCCTACTTCCCACTTGAAACTAAATACATGTCAGCGCCAGTATTAGTCATAGCAGTAAATAAATATGATATGTCATTTATTATTTTAAGCCAGTTTTAAGTGTGGGAAATGCTGTGGAAGAATGGAGTCTTACAGAAACAGCAACTAATAGGAGACTAGCTTATCTTAGCTTAGTTTAGCATAAAGAGTAGGAGCCTGCTACCTTCCCTGAAGTTCCCCATTACTGGTGTATATCTGATTTGTGTCTAAATAAGAATGTATGGCTTCAGGGTCTAGTTATGTGTCTCTTTCTTGGCTGGGAACAGTGACTTCCTGGAGCCTCTGCTTAGGACTTGCTCGGCCAAGAAATGGTTTCAGCCAAATTATTTTCAGCTCCTGGTAAAACTACAGCTTGCTGTTATCCCACTTAGTTTTTTGTAAGAAAAAAGAAGAAAATTATGTGTAGTAGAGTTTATAAATCTAAAGTATCTTGATTCTAATCTATATGCTAAGCTACATATCTGTGTGAGAACAAATGAGAGCGTGCTATACATCCTGAAGGAATACAGGGTGTTTCCCAAAACGTGGAACTATTCCATTAGATTTCAGAGCCATGTAAAAAGAATCATATATTGATTATGTTTAGCTTTACTCTATAGTGCATATATGGCGCAATTACTGAAGCCACCACTGCAGCAAGGAGACATTACTGTAAATCATCATGGAATAAGAGCCCCTGCCAGCTGGCCACAGAGACCCTGTAAGATGTGAAAGAACCAAATTCATGGCTGACTTCCAGACCAGATTGATGTCTCCTACATTGTGTCCCTGATCTAATCCCATTAACTAGATATAACTGCGGTTAATTTGATTTATGGAAGGCAACACACCAGAAAGCATGAGTTCAAGTCATGACCAGGTTGTTTTTCTTTTTTTAAAATTTTGGTTTGACGTCAACATGTGCATGAACGAGCCCCGAGAAGCTGCTGCAAACTGCACTGTCAGTTTGACAGTTCGGGAGAGGGGTGCTTTTTAATGAATCAAAAGCCATTTGGACACTGAAACGCTTCCTTCGTAACGTCTTTAATCTTGGCTTTCACTTCAGTGGTTCCAACTTGATTAATGTCATTTCATCAGGAATTTTTCAACAAGTGCACTCAGGCTTTCTGCGTGCTAATGTGTAGAGATGGTGAGGCTTTGATTATTTTTCACAGTTACCTGGCTGACTTTATATCTAACAGTGAGATCTGCCTGAATGTAACTAACTCTATGAGGCTTACTGCTTTAAGTTTGTCCCTTTGATGCCGTTGTTTTTTATTCAAATGCCGTTCTTCAGTATGTTACAGTTCGCTGTCCTGTGTGTGATATGCTGTGAGCATTGTGTTTCCATATGGAGAATATATGTCATTTAGTAGACATATTCTTAATGGGGTGTTTTATCCACTTGCTTTAACGGAGACTGCACTAAGGAGCTGTTTAACTAAGACTATGGGTCTACAGAAGTGCAAGCAGCTCTGTGTGCATTTATGCCCAACGAGGCTTTGAGTTAAATACTAACATCAGCATGCTAACATGCTAATTGGCTCTAACACAAAGTGCTGCTGAAGCAGAAGGACAGCATAAGTTAATTTTGCATCTATTTAGTCATAAGTCAAAGGACCACCAAGCTCATTAACCTTCCTCAGAGAAACATGAATGTACAATATTTCATAGTAGTTCATTCAAAAGTTGCTTTCTGGCTGGACCAAAGTAGTAAAGCTACACCGATTTTTTTGTATCGTTTGATCATATACTTTATGTCAGACTTCTAATTTGGCCCGTATCTGTTGAGATTCTAAAAACACAAGAGTGTCACTTCTATCTCCTCCTTTGTTTCTTTCTTGGAAAATTAAAAGGATGAATAAAAAAAGAGGGAGGAGAAATGAAGATAAGAACAAAAAAGCTGTTGAGCTAGAAAATATTAAAAGAGGAGCATAAGTGGAGGATGCAAGACGAATGATAATGGGACATATGGGAGGGAAAGTGAAGGCTGTAATGGAAAGAGAGATTAAATAAAGGATGCATAGAAGGAGGAGAGGAGAACTGATAAGGGTAACTCATTAAGGAATGGAACACAGCCTGCCTGGTTGTTTATTGGCGTGAAGGTTCGCAGTACTTAATCACTCCTGCCAGAAAGCATGCACCCAGCATGCACACTTAACCACACACACTCCTGCATGCAAGCTCACACATTTTTGCATGTTTCCAAAATACCGATGCATACACCATGCGCATGTTCACGCATGCGTGCCTCTACACTTGCACACACACTACTGCATGCCTGATGGCAACTTGAGGCATTGAATCATTTTCTCTGTGGTCTTTATCACTCTCTCTCACTATCGCTTTATCTCTTCACGGTTCCCCGTGCCTCCCTCTAATCCTTCTCTCCTGCTTTTTTTTACTTCGTACTTCTTGTCTTCATCTCCCCCTTCTTACTTCCTGTCTCCTGTTGGTCTTCTCGCTTCCACAGTCCCCCCTTTCCCCATTCCTTCGTCACCCTCCTCCCCCTGTCTGGATGTGTTCCCTCTTATCTACAACCTTGAAATGATCTTCAAAGAGTTATTGCAGCCGAGCATGTGAGGTCACAGCGTCTCCAGTCTCTCGTCTTCTCATTTCTCATTTGCCCGCTGCTCGTCTTTCGTTCCACTCCTCTCTCCTCTCCACTGCACTTCACTACACTTATTTTTTTTTTGCCTCTCCTTCTTCCATCTAATCTGCCCTCCTCCTCCACTCTCTCCCCAAGCATCATTCTCCTTTTTTTTCATCTCACACTTCATTTCTCTCCTCCTCTGCTACCATCTATCTCTACCTCATCTGGTCTCATCGCCTCTCATCTGATCTTCGCTTCATCTCTGCCTCCCTTTGACTCTTCTCTCTCTCTCTTTCTTTTCTTTTTGCCCAACTCGTGCACTTCCCTCCTTATGTTATTCATCCCTGCTTTCACTCTCGCTGTGTCTCCTCTAAAATACTGTTGAAAAAGAGGTCAGACGGGGTTCCTTTGTTGTGCGTTTCCATGCGTGTTTTTGCACGTGTCTGGGGTTTTGAGTGTGGGTGTGTGTTGTGAGGATGTTATACGCCTAACTCTCTTTCAAGCAGCCGAGAGCCCCGCAGTGTGTTCACTCTCTAATTAATTAAGCGTAGGATGCTTTAGTCTGAATATTGCTCATCTGTCTTGCTTGCTTTTTCTCTGTTGACTGTCTCTCACCTCTTTCTCACCATTATGGCACCATCTACCTACCTGTTAGGACATCTTCTCCTCACCTCTCTCTCTGTCTTTTGTTTCACCATTCTTTGCCTTGCATTTTCCATTTTGTCTGTCTTTTTCCCCTGATATGCTCTGTTAGACTGTCTCTGCGGGTGAACTGCTACATGATTCAGTGATGCCCACTGCTTTTCATAAAGGAGGGTAAACAACAGCAGTAACTCACTTGGTCCAGCTGAGGTCAGCATTGTTCCTGATAATTAAGAGAAAACATAAGCGAGAGCTTATTGCAAAGTTTTATTTTTTAAAAACCTGCAAAACTTCAAATAATTCATGTTTTACAAAGCAGTCACATCTGCTAATATAGACCTAAAACCAGTCAGATACAAAATACATATATAGATATATTTGCCACTAACATCAGGGTCTATAACAAAAACAGCAAAAAAAAAATACATTCCTGCTCCCTGCATGTGTGCCATTTCCAGGCAGTCCTGCTGCTTGACATGATTGTTTGTGAGTGTGTGTATTTATGCATGTATTTACCATTCACTTGGGCCATCCCTGTCTGATCTGTGTACTCTGCTGTCAGGCAGACACAGAGAGAAAGATAAAATAGAGAGAAAATGTGTGTTATTGTTGGCCTGTGATGCCTGTCAGACAGGAAGGAAGCTCGGCTCTTCAGTATTGACTTTCCTTACTGCAAAAGCTCTTACCAAAAACACACACTAACACACTGAAGGGCACTGCAGTTTCAATCACATGAAAGGAATTGTGCTGACTTACATGCATATTCATGTCAGTGCATATCGATATTAGGACTTGTTTGCCCCCACAATGTAGTCGAGTTGCAAAAATGATGCACTAATCATGTTAATGTCCTTACAAAATGACTAATACACAATTGCAAATGCAGCTGTGTTTGTTAGGATTTTGCATTGACTTTCATTCCTTGTGGAAAATCAACCCAAGCTTTAACCTAACCTCAGCTCGCACCAAAACCTTAACCCTTTGCAGGGCCCCAGAAATTTTATCTTTCTTCATTAGCACTGAGCTTTGGTCCCCCCTCTCTCTCTCTCTCACACACACACACACACACACACACACACACACACACACACACACACACACACACACACACACACACACACACACACACACACACACACAGTTCCCATTACAAGGGTGTGAACTCTCTGTGATCCTTTGAGGATAAAATCTGGTCATCTCACACCCTGCAACCTTGGTAGCTGCAGGCAAAAAAAAACTAAAGTCATTTCGAGTTATTCTCAAATTCCTTACAAGTTCTTGTGCTTTATGCCCCAATGTCCCCTCAAATAGCTTAGAAGTTAGGCTAATTGGTATTGCAATGTGACCCTCAGTGTCACACTGAAACCCACTGTGCTCTGAGTTTATCTGACTGCTTGTGTTTGTTTAAGACTGGAGTGCATCTCTGTGTTCCCACTGGGCCTCATTTAATAATTTTTTCTGCATGTTTGCCACATTAAAATGAGCTGAGCAACTGAGTGTGATAAATTAATGCAGAAAATATCTCATTGTTATTGCTCATGTTATATGTTATTGCTTATTCTGTTTTATCCTGCCATATTTTGCTGCTTCAGCCATATGATTTGTGACTAGTTCTATCCAAGACTCCTACCCTGTTTTTAATTTTTTTTTAACAGCAGCCTGCTGTGGTGTCTGGCACCAAGATAGCAACAGATCCTTTAAGTCCTATAAGTTGCAAGGTGAGGGCTCGATGGATTAGAGTTGCTTGTCCAGCACATCCCACAGCTGTTTGATTGGTTTGAGATCTGGCCAATTTGGAGGCCAAGTTAACACCTCAAAATCATTGTTCTGCTCCTCAACCATTTTTTGAGGACAGAGCACATTATCCAGCTGAAAGAGGCCACAGCAATCACAGAATGCTGCTTCCATAAAATGGTGTAGATGGTCTGCAACAATGCTTAGGTAGGTGGTACATGTCAAAGTAACATCCACACGGATGGCAGGACCCAAGGTTTACCAGCAGAACATTGCGCAAAGCATCACAGCACCACTGTCAGCTCACCTTTTTCCCATAGTGCATTGTGGTGCAGGTTTTCCCTGGGTAAGTGACCCACCCCGTTATCCACATGATGTAAAAGAAAATGTGTTTCAACAGACCAGACCAGTTTCTTCCATTGTTCTGGGATCCAGTTCTGATTCTCACATGCACATTGTTGGCTTTTAGCAGTGAAAAATTATCAGCATGGACACCCTGATTGGCCCTGAGACGATGCAGCCACATATGCCACCAACTTTGATGCACTGTGTATTCTGACACCTTTTTACCAGAACCAGCATGGAATATTTAAGCAATTTGAGCTACAGTAACTCATATGTTGGATCAGACCACATGGCCCAGCCTTCACTTCCCACACCCATCAGTTAGCCTAGGTTTCCCATGACCCTGTTGCTGGTTCACCACTGTTTCTTTCTTGGACCATTTTTGATTAATAATGACCACAGCAGACTGGGAACACCTGACAAGAGATGCAGTTTTGGAGATCCTCATACCCAGTCATCTAGCCATGACAATCTGGCGTTTTGTTAAACCTGCTCAAATCCTTACACTTGCTTGTTTTTCATGCTTCTAACAACCTAGCTTTGAGGGCAACATGTTCTCTTTTTCCCAAATAGCAGGTGCCAAGAGATGATCAGAGACAGAATAGGAAGATACTGAAATGCTACTGTGCAAGCTATTCCAGCAGAAGGGTTTACATGAAGACAAAGTGGGACTTATGGATACTTTGACATCCAAGGTCTAAATTAATGGTTAAACGGTAGCTCAGTGTCCCAACATCTGGAACCATGAACAGCCACAAGTAGTAGTAACCTCTCTGGAGAAGGCGATTAGAGGCCAAGATAAAGGTAACACAGAGGGAAGTTAGCCAACTGTTCGATCTGCAGAAAGGTGTGATGAAAAAGGGATTCCTAAGAAGTACAGCAAGATGCCCATAATCAGACCTTAGAAACTGCCAAGCAAAAACTCACAGCCTTTTCTAGCTGCTTGAAGAGGTATAACATAGAGATAGAACCCAGGAGGATAAACCAGCTGTACTCTACTGAACCATCCAAGGTGTATTCTCAGTGCAAGGGGAATAATATAAGAACAGCCCCACCCAGGCTAAAGCTGGAGCAATACTGGAAGACCATATGGAAAAAGGACATGACACATAAAATGTGGCTGGTGGAGCTAAGAGCTGACCACAGCAACCTACCTGAACAGGATCCAGTAACCATCATAGTAACAGACATCCAAAAAAGAATCTCCAGCATGGAGAGTTGGACAGCACCAGGCCTTGACATGATAAAGAAGCTAACTGCAGTTTATGAGCATCTGGCAACACAAATGAATCAGCTTCTAATGGATGAGACACACCCAGAGTGACTGGACAGTCGTAATCCCTAAGAATCTCCAGATGGGAGCAGTTCCATGCAACTACTGGCCAATATCTGGCCTCAGCACTACAGGGAAGAAGTCAGGAATAGGCACAAACACCAGAGGGGCAAAACACTAACTACTGGTAGATCAGCAGAGCAATCACTCAAGACTGCAAGACCAGACTGACCAACCTGTGCACTGCCTGGATTACAAGAAAGAGTCAGACTCAGTGCCTTATTAAAGAAATTTACAACTGTACACCCTGAGACTGAATGCTAAGTTGAAGGAAGGAGGCCTAGTGAGTATCAGAACCACAGGCAGATAGAAGAAGTGCCTTTCAGAGATGCCCCTGAAACAATCCAGGACATAACAGCAGAGTGCAAGATGCTAGCAAGCAGGACATACATGGTACACCATAACCAAGCGGCTGGTGTAGTATACAGGGACATCTGTATGGTCTCAAAGTCCTGAAGTCATAATGGGATACTCCCCTTAGTTTGGTTGGGATTGACCAAGCTAATATCCTGTGGGACTTCCAGATGTCTAACCAGCCAGACATAGTAGTAGTGGACAAGCAATCAATGGCTGTAGTGATAGATGCAGTGCAGATAAATGCTGTTATTTGTATACCAAATGGCACCAACATCAGGAAGAAGGAACATAAGAGGCCCAAGAAATACCAAGGGATGAGAGAAGAACTCGAGAGGACACCACAGATGTGGTGAGTGAAGGCAACAGTGGTCCCCATGGCAGTTGGAGCACTTGGGGTAGTGACCGCCAAGCTATGCCAGTGGCTCCAGCAGATCCCAGGAACAACATCAGAGATCTCTGTTCAGAAGAGCGCAGTCTTAGGAACAGCAAAAACACTGTGCAGGACCCTCAAGCTCCCAGGCCTCTGGTAGATTACCCCAGTTTGAAGGTTAAAGACCACTCGCAGGAGCAGGGTGGGAATTTTGATCTCTTTGGACCAAATCACATTTGACACATTCAGAGAACAGAATTAAGTCTCTGAATTGCATCTTCTTTTAAATTCATAGTCTACTCTCTATGTATTGGGTAGAATAGAATAGAAAACAATAGAATGGAATAGGACATTTTTATTGTCATTTACAAGTATAAGAAAATTAAGTGCAGTGTTAAAAGGAAATGTGAGAGGTGAGACCTGAGACTTGGAACCAACCCTGTTGTTTTCCCCTTTATAAGGTGCAGGTAACTAGTTGATCTCTTGGTTTAAATTGACAGTGCAAATCTGTGCACTGTTCTTATTGTTGTGGTTGTTTTGTTTTGTTTTTTGTTTATTTGGCTGTATGTTATTATATTGGATCAGAAAGCAGCAATTAATGTACTGATTGTGCTTCAGAGTGGTTTAACCATTTCTTGTCATTGCAGACAGTGAAGGCGCGGCGTGGAAACGGTATGATTTTTCTTGCACTTTTTCCATGCACCGCATAGAGCTTGAGCGATGATGGGCATTAAGGATTTTCTCTTATATATTTTTGTCCTTTTGGGTTGAAATGTAGATCGTTGTGCATTTAGCGTGTGACACATGATGTGTGTTTTTGATATTTTCCCTGCAGTGATCATCCTGTCTTCCCCGTACTATAGTTTTTAGTTTATTACTAAAGCAGATCTTTTAATTGTTTATTTGGTGTCTGCTGTTACATGTATAGAAATATATATTTTTTTGTATTAACATTAAACCTTGTGAACTAACTGCATGTCTATGGCTCATTTCCTATTTAAATAGTACCTCCTACGGGTCAAAGAAATATAAATAGATGAGGTTAAAAAATGAAATATAATAAAAGATAGATATTCAGCAAATGTGTACGCCAGTCCCTGCATTCACAATATGAAATCGATCCTATGTAAATACTAAAAACTATGGTTTAATTGAGTTTAATGGCAGTGGGGTAGAAACTGTTTTTTAGTCTGACTGTCCTTGATTTTATTGTCTTTTATTGTATGCCTGATGGCAGAAATTCAAACAGATTAGGATTTGGGTGTGATGAGTCACACAAAATGTTTTGGGCTTTTCTGAGACAGTGGGTGTTGTGAAGTTCCTCCAGAGAGGGGAGAGGGCAGCCAAAGATTTCCTGGGCAGCCTTTATAACCCCCTGGAGTGCTTTCTTCTGCCACTGTGCAGCTAGAAAATCACACACAGAGACAGGACGTCAGTAAGCTTTCTATTGAGTATCAAGAGAAGGACAACAGCAGCTACCAGTATTCCACTGAATTTGTTCACAAAGCTCAAAATTAATATTTACAGGTTTATAACAATTGTTTTTTGTCAGCCGTAAAGCACCTGTATCCTTGGGTTCATATGATGACAGTATTGTGCAAGGAAATGGTTGTTATTCTGTGCCAGTTCCTGTTGTGTTATACTCTCCATTGAGTAACATATGTGTAGAAATGTTCTTACTATGTCTTACTAAATAGGTGTGCGTGCAAAATTATAGTCACATTCATGAAATGGGCACACTAGTCAATTTTGTTCTTATTACTATGCATAGGTTAGTGATTCACAATCATTCTAACTACACAAGCTACAGTCAGTGCACTGCCATGCTTTGGTTTTGCTATTTAAAGAAATATGTTTACCTTGATGTATTAAATGGAGAAAAGTGCTGAGGTTATTGTAAGATAAAAGCCTGACTGCTAAAGCAGAACAATTTTGTAACAGAAGAAACAGAAGAAAAATATAGTGTCCACGGACGAAGCCAGAAAGGGCACGAAAGGCTTGGACTGCAATAACTGAGGTGGTCAGTGTTTTGTCCCTTGAGACTTAGGTTCCAGTGCAGTCAGAAAAAAAGAAAGGTTTGGTATCAAAGCTGATGTAATAAAAATAAATAAATAATACAAGGAAGGCGCAAAAAGGAATGGAGCAGGTAGAAAAGACAAGGACAGTCTGTCAACTCAAGATGAAAAAACCCACAGCAGTTATTGCATGTCCAGAAGCGGGATGGTGCAAAGGAATGAGGGTGCAAGTTAAGAAATCCAGCAAGGATGCAAATGCTAAATATTTAAAATTGAGATAAAATCACTTGTGCAGTGGTGAAACCTACAGTAGTGGTGAAATATAGTAAAACCTAATAATTCTAGTAATTGCAAATATATAATCAACCAGTGTCATGGCAACAATTTGGTGAAGTTCAAAACAAGAATCAGAATGAGGAAGAAATGTGATTTTTGTGACTTTGAACATTGCACGTTTGTTGTTGCCAGATGAGCCCGAGCCATCTCCAGGGTTTAGAAAGAGAAACTATCCAGTGAGCAGCAGTTCTCTGCTTCAAGGTGATAGGAAGGCAACAACAACCAATGTATGCAGAAGAGCATCTCTGAACACACAACACATCAAACCTTGAAACCTTCTGGACTACAGCAGCAGAAGACCAGAAGCTAAGAACAGAAAACTGAAGCAACAGTGTCGACAGCAGAAGACAGCAACAATATTGCCTTGTCTGATGAGTCTCCATTTTTCCTAACATTTGGACGATAGGGTCAGAATTGTTAGACGACAGCTTTGGCATAAACAACATGACAGCTGAACAGATTCATAAAAGAAAATTCTGTGTGTGAAAGGTTTGTATGCATGGTTTAAGCAAAGATTTGTTTGTGTGCACTGTTTTTAAATGAGGCTCAGTGTCTGTACAATGCCACTTCCATTCCTGCCTCAGACAAATAAGGTATTGTAAAAGCTCATACCGAAGGGAGACATTCCTTTGCATTTTTTTAAGGTTGTTTAAATTCAAAATATTTGACTGAAGCTATGTAATCCAATCTTCAAATGAATGAATAACATACTTCTGGACATGAAAAAGATCCAGTATTCTGTGGATTTCAAATAGTCTTACATTGTAGTATTATTAGATTTGTATTACAGTAGTATTATATTTACAAACATATAATTCAAACCATGTTTTTTTCCTCCTGCAGTGCTATTACTTACCCTTTACCTCCTGTCACCTTACAGCCTTTGCTCATTATGCATCCAGGATGTGGAACCTCTCTGGCCTCTGTGGTTTAAGTGACAGGATACTCTGAGACAAATAGCTCTGCTTTTCTAGTCTGGTCATGTAGAGACAGATGAGACAAACAGAATCACTTAGCTAGCTAGCCAGGTACTGTACTGTCTGTGTACTGATTCACTTGACAGATGCACAGGCCGAGTCCACAGAGACTTATGTACCCCTACTTTTATCTAGCTTGCTCCAGACCTGCACAAAGTCACCTACAATTCCTGTGTACAGTATGTGCAAGTGTGATTCTTGATTTTTTTTTTTTTTTGTCAATGTGCATGCTTCTCTGCTCGTGTGTGTTATTCAAAGCAATCCCAGGTGTCTCTGATGTAACTCAGGATAGTAAGCTTGCAGCTGGGAGACGCAGATAACTACCAGGATGATTGTGTGTGTGTGTGTGTGTGTGTGTTCAATTATTTCAATGTTGTAGGCACTCTGGATGTGGCCTTATGTAGTTAAGCTGATTATAACTGAATAAGATTCCCATTTGACCTTGTCATGGTGCAATGTTTTCTCAGGAAAACAGACCAAATAGCCCTCAGCTCTGTGTTCTTGCAGACTTAAGTATACCTGACAGTGTTCACACCAATAGCTGTCTGATAGGCCTCTCTGAAAAAGGTATAAAAACCCAAGGACAGATCAGATCAGGTTCCGAGTATGCATTTCATTAAGTACACAAAGTTATTTATATAGCACTATTCAAGAGCATGAGAAATGAAAGCAGAAAATGCACATTTAACAATTTCCAATAGCTGTGTTTTTGTTTCCCTTTATATCTTCATCATATCTTTGTTAGGTGAGGAAACATTTTTCAACTTCTTACATATTCCTTTGCTATAGGTCTTTAATTTCACTATTTAAGGGCTTAGGTAGGATTGGTTAGAAAAATATTAAGAACTTACTTTTGCCTGCACTAATAAAATACAGTTAGCATTTCCTCATTCAATCTTGCAAATTGAGTTGCTTTAAAAAGCACCAAAAGCTGAAATCAAACATCCTTAATCATCCAGAAATTGTAATATGCCACATCAGTAAGCCGTTTACTTCTGAGGTTTTAATATCTTCTCCTTGGTGTCTGCAGGAAATGAGAAAAATGTTTTGTTTTTTTCCCAGCAGTTTCAGCTGTTGTTGGTGAACACAGCTTTGTTAGTACTGGTACGGGCAATTTTGTATTCTGCTCTTCAGCTTTGATGGTTATGCTGATATGACTTCCTACCAGTGAACAAACTCAGCACTAGAATACCAATAAACTGAGCAAACAGGGGAAAACTGCAGTTTCTCAATTAGGAGGAAGGTGACACTTGGATCTGGTGCAGATCCGCTCCACGATTTTGGCAGATGAAACAAGTGTGTTAACGTGTAGTAGAGCCATTATAAACCTTTGCAGCATTTAGATCTTCTTCACCACACGCCCACGCATGCTTATCTGTGAATTTATAGAATGTGTGTATCAGGGGGAAGAAGATTAAGTCAGCCAGCTTTTATTTTATTTAAAGTATACTTAAGTGTAGCAGCGAGCGTATGTGTTGAACAGATAAAGATAAAAGGCAAGCCGGGCGGAGCAAATAGTAAGGACTGAGTTTTATAGTGTTTTCATAGTGTTTCCTCTTCTTTCTGTGCAAACGTGCGTTTATATGAGGTGTTTTGGAGTAAATGTATCTTTACAGATGTTAAGGGTCAAACCCTTTTGGCCTCTTCTGTAAAGGTTAAACTCAAATTCCCTACTCATTCTTTGATGTTTATCTACTCTCAGGCTTCTCCTCTTCCTCTCCTCCTGTTAGCTCTGCCACAGTACATGAGGAGAATCACAATTTTCTTTTCCATCTCCCATTTTTCTGCCCTCAGAAATGCCTGTGACCTGTTCTTTCTTTTCTATTCTTTCTGTCTGACTCACCCTGCTTTCTCCCTTTCACTTTACCCCTCCTTTCCCCTTTAACCAGACAGTTTCACAAAACCAATATTTTCTGCTGAAAGCGTGAATCCATCATAGTCTGGGTTTTTTCAGAAGGAATGTCGGTCTGTTCCTCTGCTTCTTACTGTCTCAGTATTGACTAGACCTACAACTTCTCTTTAGGAACTTGTAGGGGAATCAGAAATCTGTTGTATAAACACTCTGCTGGAGTTTGATATCTACTGCTGGTCCCAGAACAAATCCACTTGTCTGTTTCTCTCAGGAGAAGCAGATTCACCATTGCACAGCAGAGGCTGATTCCCCGTGGCCAATTCTGTTGTGAATTCCCAAACTCAAATTCACTTCAAACAACTTTCCTGCTCTGGTATCTTGTTTCATCTTTCTTTTTGCTCTTTGAAATTCCTTCTTTTTCTTGCCCTTTCTCACATACACCCACATGCACACACATACATACACTCACAGAGCCCTGTTGCCAAACTTGATGGATTCCCACTTAAATTTCTGTCTGAACAGGCAGATAGAGTGCAGGTGTGTCACGGCCAGCGGAGGCAAGGTCATGGACAGCAAACAGGTGTGTGTGTCTGTGCAGGAGTGTATTTTCCTAGGCATGTGTGTGTTGTGTAGTGCCTGTGTGTTTGTCACTCAAGAGGCGTGTTTGACTACAGGCTATGATTTAGTTTTAGTGCTGACATTAGTGACTCTTTAAGTGCACCTCCAACAACAAACAACTACCTCTGCGCCCTGTAAATCCTTTAACTATGCTTCAGTGTGTGCAGCTTCTGTGTTTCAGCATGCACGGGCCTTTTTCTGACTGATTTCTGTGTGTTTGAATGACAATTCTGCATGTTTCAGTTTATTATTGCATGCCATATATTCTGTTAATAATCTTTATTTTAGTTAAGCGTCTGTGTATAAGTGTGCAATCGTTCAAGCACTGGAACAGCCATGTGTCTGGGAATGTGGCTCATTTTTTTTTAGCCAAAGAGCATCATGTAAGTCTGGTATTTCACTTTTCAGATAGAAACAGTTGTCTCCTTTTGTACGGAAGTCTACATTCGTGCTCATGGGGTGGTTTGATATCCACTGGGTGGAGAAACACTGACACAACACTCAGCAGGAAGGGTTTGTCTCTTACAGGAATCAATGGCCTGCTTAGAATAACCACATTTCATCCGAGTTTCACCCTCGGCTTTGCAGAATTTAAATCTGAGCCACGATCTGTGCTGTCAGGAGAAATGTAAGAGCAATATTTTACCTTGAAGAGACAAAAATGAGTTCTGGAGCTCCACACACTTACACAGATACATGCATATCCTGCACACATCGAAATAGATCAAAATTATATATCACGATTTGCATTTCTGCAGACAGTTTTCACTTCCTCCACCATAAATTGCTCTGAGCACCACGGAAAAAAATTACAACAGGCATCAGTAACTTACAATAATATAAGAAAGCACCGTAGAACTATGTATGTAAACACTGCTTTGAAGTATGATTGAAATCAGATAAGATGCTCCTCTTTACAGCACACCAAAAAAAAAAACAAAAAAAAAAGCCTCTTGAGGCCAACCACTTTACTTCATTTTTTCTATTGGGCCACAGATCCAGTTTGCATTTTATAGTCTTACAGCAACTCTTTGCCTTGTCACATATGGTAATGTGATTGTAACCTTGGCATTGTTCACTCTGCATACACTTTTCTCCAGATGGCTTCATTCAGCCATCAGCCCTACAAGGACAGAGAAAACCTGTAACAGAGAGTGAACGGATGATGCTGAAAACAAATTTGCACTAATATAATAATGGTTAGGATTTTATAGTTTAGGGCGCATACTTAAGAAACTCTAGACAAACTGCAACCTGTAAGGGTCACACAGCCAAGCTTGTGATCTCACATGAACCTTTCCTGACTTTCTGCTCTTTAAACAGTTACAGGGTTAAGTAACAGGCTACACAAGACTATAAAAATTAAAATAAAATGATGTACAGTGAAAAAAACATTTTAATTTTAGTTTTTAAATTATTTTGAATTTTAGAGGAAAGTTAGCTTGTGAAGCTTGCACCTCTTCATTACTCCTGTGAACTTTGCTGTGTAGTTTGTACCTTTTGCTTGAGATTTTATCTCTCCTGTGTTTTATGTCACAAACATCAACTATGCCCTCTCTGTTTTCTCCAGCCAAAGTATCAACCTAAGGTTCACAGTATAAATGCAGCAATAGCCTCACAGTGAAGCCACTTTGATGGGATGAGCTTAGTTCACTTTAATATCTTTGGTAAGAAGTAGATTTGTGTTATTATTTGATGTTTTAGGTGCTTCATTGTATTATTTTTTTTAATGCAACATCCTTTTTTTAACCTTCTTCAGTCACTGTTAACAGTGCCAGTTGTTTATTAGTTTTATTCAAATTTTGCCTGTATTTTTTCTAGTTTCTGTTATTAAAAACAACAGCTGAAAACCAAATTTACTACAACTATTAGTTTTTCAAGCCTTTTTCAAGCCAAGTAAATCACAGATAGAAAAAGAGTCTAAAGATTTTTTATGTAAATAACAAAGAAAAGACCCAAATAAAGCTCTTATACAAGTAAAATGTATTTCAGCAAGGCTCTTCTGAGTTTGTGAAACACATTATCTGTGTTAGTATACTAGCTAAAGAGTAAAGGTTTAGGTAAAGTCTGTCCATCCAACCGGCTCTCCACCTTTCTGTTGCTCAGTGTCTCTGCTGTCTGTGTGAATACATGCTGTGTATCTTAAAGTGCATCACAGGTCATGTTTGGGCCTCCAGAAAAACTGAAGGATCCCGTGATTCAATTTTCCCCCCATGGGGTGGTACCATAATTTACTCATATTTTGTTGAGTCATTTCTGATAATTAAAAATAAATTGGTCAGTTCGCTCTGGAACTGAATTTAATGTGACGAGGAAATGTGCACAGGATCAGATGTTAGCTTGCACGCAGTAGTCTAATGAGATCTTCTTTAATTATTTTCACTCATCTGTTACATAGAACAGAAACTGCACAAAGCATTTGACCTCTTTTGCAAATTGGAAGATACAAAGATGACAAATAATGATTGAATCTGATTTTGGCATCAGTTTGTGGACACACCCGTGCGTGTGTGTGTTAGAGCTGGCCTTGGTGTTAATGTGAACTCTGCACCTTGGTCTGTAGCTCAGGTGTCACTTAGGAGTAATTCCAAGTCCAAGTTATAAACAAATCTAATTAAATCTAAATTATTATTTTTTGCTGAACAGATATTTGAATGGAAGCTATCATTTAGAAGATGCATCACATTAAATAACAGCTAGAACACAAATATCTGTTGACGCCAATAAAGAAATTGCGTGGCTACAGCTGTTGAGCGTCAAATATTTTTCATGGTGACTTATTCAAGACATCAAGATGAAGAGAAAACAAAGGAAATGGCGATTCTCTGGACTTCCTCTGCTTGTTTGGAGACAGCCTAACCCAACCAAACCACATCAGTGGGAAAGCAAACAGACAGGACTGAGCAGCAAGTTTTGGTTTGTGTGTCTGATGCACATCTTCTGCTATCAAAATGCAGAAAGACCAGCACGTGTGAGTGAGTTTCTTTGTTTACAAAATAGTTTTCATGTGTCTATTTGCATATTTTTATTCATGTATGTGTGGATGTCAGTTTGTCTGTCTTTGTGCACACTCTACGGGCTCCTTCAGCCCAAAAGTGTTTCCTTGTGTCTGTAATTGTTATTCTGTAGCTGATCGCACAAAGGCCACAGGCGACGTTTAATACCTGTACAGCCATGTGTGCTGATGAGGGGCGAGATACGGTCAGCTGACTAAGGATGTGTGTTTTTGATAATGTCTGTATCATTTACTCCGTCGTAGCTTTTTATTTGTAATGCATCTCTTGTTTTTGATTTTGTGCTTTTCTGCATCTGTGCATCAATATTGGTTACATGTGTGTCTGTGTGTAACCTTATATAATGTGTTCTTGTGTGTGTGTGTGTGTGTGTGTGTATGTCCAGGGAAGGAAATGGTCTATTGGTACCTGGGGATCAATGAGCAGTGTTATTGCTAGCAGCAGCCACAGACAAACAGTTGAACACTGCACTCATTCACAGTGAACAAGAGCTGAATACGTAAGTGAGGTGTGATTTCTCATACTAACACGCGTGGGGCTCCTGCAAACACTAATGCAGTGTTGCAAACAGGGGAGGCAGGTAACATTTCCACAGCAATTATATGATCTATTATGCAAACTTGGGTCTCAAGAGCCTATTTAATAATGAACAGACTTTATTTGGAAGGAATTTATTGCAAAATATTTTACTCATTAGAACTACTCCCCTTTGACTTAGCAGTGCACATCTGATCCTTCTTTGGGTGTCTAAAGAGCGACAAAGTGGTTTCCTCCAGTTTAAAAAGCGAGAAGATTATTTGATCTCTGTCACAGCTTCGAGACTGAATTTTTATCAGATGATCCTTTCATGGTGGAAAATGAAAGCCGGTCAGAATTTAGACAGACTCGGTTATATAACCACAACCACAAAGTCTAAAGTTTTACACATCCTCTTCCTGGCGGTCGTCATGGCAACATGGATTTAGATAGCGGGAGGGTCTTACATTTTCAATGATTTTACCAGCCCAACCCAACGGCTTAAACGCATGTGAGCGTGTCAGCAGGACTGATGACCCTGAGGCTGTTAATATTTATTTATGTTTGCCATTTTTCTCTCCTTTTCCCAGTTCTTTTCTCTCTGTTTAGTCTCACTCAAGCTGGATTCATGACATTTGGTGTTTACTGTTCACTTAAGGTTTCTAAAGTTTGGTAAACTTTTGTTTCTGGGAACAATAGTAAGCCAGAGTCTTATAAATACTGTCGACATTTAACATTTAAAACATTTTGTACCAATAATTTAACAGTGCTTTTCCACACCAATCTCGGGGCTTTTGATGGCTCGGTCTCAAATTTGCTGCTCGTTTGTCCGAGCGGCCGTTCCTATCAGAGGCATTAGTGAGATCTAAACATGCTCTTGCCACGGGGAGTTTTCCGCTGCTTTCTCAAAGGTCATTCTTTGAGAACAGATTGGAGGGAAGTGTGCTCTTTATCAGAGGGGCAGGAGACGGTGAGTCAGTGGATGCAGAGCTTTGATGATCTCATAAAACCAAGAGCCAAATCTCCTCAAGATTACTCAGATGTATTAGGTTTAATTAATCTCTTTGGGCCACATCTTAGATTTGGCATAAGAACACGGATAAGACTGTGGCCACACATGAATGTACTCAGACTTATCATAAGCAACAAATACATCTATTTTTAACATTTTAATACTCGCGGGGTCTCAAGAAACGTCTTGAAAACATGCTTTGGTGTCTTTGAGCCGTTAAGGGTAATAAACAATTTTTTTTGAAGCTATTAAGGACATGTGGTCATGCCCCAAATATCTATCACAAGTGTTTATATGCTCAGAATTAGAGTAACACGCACACAGACACACACACACACACAGAGAAATATTTTCTGAGATTTCCAACGAGCCATTTCCCAGTTAGTTTAGCGTAAGATAAAGAAACCAGGGGAAACAGCTGAGCAAACCTCCTGATATTGGGAGTTTTAGATTTACTGTTTTCTATCAGCAACATTAACTTGAGTCCAGTGTTTTTAAAGACATTGTGCTCTTATTAAATATTTATTGACGTGACTGAATAAATATAACATAAAGCAGGTTCAAGTGGCTGCCCACTGCAAAGTACACAGCAATCTGGAGTATAAAAAGACTGAAATTCAAAAAGCTGGATGGGGAGGATATGAAGCCAGGTGATAAGCTACAGCCAGATGGTGTGGATTTAAAGGATTTAATTTTTATATTGTGGGATTAAAATAATTTTTGCTTAAGCCCTGTAAATGTAAATAGGAGTCACAGTCAAGGAATTACTCATTTTCTGTGAGTAATTAAGTGTATCTTAAATGCTCTTTAAGAAAATTTGTTATCGGGCCCAAAATATATATCTAGTTTCCGAAATCAGTGTGTTTATCCATTTATCAAAAATAGCGATAGTTTGCAACTCATGGCCTGAAAAATAACTGTCAGGACAAGTCTGATGTAGATCCTGTGCTCCTCCAGCAAAAACAGCTTTTCTCTGTGTATTTACATGTTTGCGGCCAAGCCTAAGCTACCAACTATCCACCACATAAAGAAGGAGATCTGTGGGAAATCCTGCAGAATTTCCTGTTTGCGGTGTTTCCTTTGCAGTAACAACACATCAGTAGACTCTGTATACGCTCAGTGGGCACTAAATACAGTATGTGTGTGTGTGTGTGTGTGTCACACATTCTTATTATCTCTATGTGTGTACGTGTTTGCACGCTGTGGATATATGAGCAGCTGCGTCTGTGTGTATTTTATGGAGGTTTCTGGGCTTGCTCTGTCTTTCATTTAGTCCGTTTCTCTACCCGTTTTTAAAATGCATGCAGTAAGTGGATGCACGTGTTATTGCGCACATTCTATAGGGACAATCAGGGAACACGAGTGGTGTTCAGCTTCACATCGTACTCTTCCACTAAAAAACAAAAAATTTAAATAACTAAAATGATAAAAAGCAAACTTTTGATGATATCTAAAATGAAAGATCCTTGCTAAGTGAACGACCAACCACAAACCAGAAAGAGACTGAACAGAACAAAGCTGGCAATGCAGCAAAAACAGACGGTGTCAGTTCAGCCAACAGCAAGAATCAGAGGCAGGGCAAGACTTTGTGCTGCAGCTTCAATGGAGACACAAGAACCCGCTTCCTTACCAAAACAAAAATCTGAAAGTCTGACACACTCTTGGGACAAAACAAAATTAAACATGTATTTCTTGGGGGGAAAAAACAACAACTTTGTTGTGGAGGTTGAAAATATGTCAGGACATGTCACTGCCTGAAGGCAAACCAGCTGGACAACACATCAAATTAGCTTCCTCTTTTTGATCTTTTATTTCTTTTTTCTATGAATCCCCCCACTGGTGCTGCACCCAGCTGTTAAGCTAGAACTTATTGTGTTGTATATTTCATTCAGAAGCACTTACGTCAAGGAACTGAACAGTTACACAGATACATATATTGAAAAGGAAATGAGAGCAGCAATAGGTAGATATTTAAAAATGTCAAAATATGGCACATCAAGATGATCACTGGGTGGCAGTGGGAGCTGCAGACCAGAAAAAAGCTGCTGTCATCAGCACATTATTGATAGTTTCAGGTTATAATGGCTTTGCTTTAAACCTGCATGTTTATAATTGGATTTCACTAACCACTGCTGCAGTGAATGAGCAAGTGATTGTAAAGCATGAATGAAATAGCTGACACTGACCTGCAAAGGCAATGTGATGCTCTGCAGCCATTTTCATTCTCTGTCAGTAATTTCATAAGGTGAAATGTTTATGTTGTTGAGTTGTGCCGTGTGCTGCCGTGCAAAATCTTCCCTATTTTCTATGGTGAATTATTACATTTTAAACTTCCATTGGCAATACTGTATTTAATCGTGCAACTGCTAAGATACATTTGAATTTAAGAGAGAGAGAAGTAGAAAAAAATCAGACATGAGAAGAAGATGGGAAAAAGCGAGAGATAGAGAACCTGGAAATGGCATTCCATCCCTTCTAAATCTCCTCTGCCTTCATTCTTAATCTCTTCATCTCTGTTACCCTTTATCTTTCCCCCATTTTTATCTATGACTCCTCCCCTCCTAGGCTTCAGGAGCATTACATTGTCCTTTAATGTTGTGAAAAAGAAAGAGGGTTGGAAGGATGAAAGAGAGAAGATGTTTTTAAGAAGATCAGATTAGACTGCCTCGTCTCACAGCAGATGCATATGCAGTGCCACACACACACACACACACACACACACACACACACACACACACACACACACACACACACACACACACACACACACACACACACACAAAGCAAGAGAGAGAGTCAGCAAGTATGCATCTTGCCAGAAGTCATGAACAGAGCATCAGATGTGATGTGATTATTACTGGATTAGGATAAATCCAGCATGTGTGTATGCACATGCCCACACTGTACTTTGCATTAGCTGAAGTGTATGTGGATGTGTGCTGAACCATATATAAATGTCCGAAACCCTGTGGAAGACAGCATTAATCCCTCAAGTCAATTATACTGACCTTACTTTTTATCTTTCTTTACAAGCTCCTCATCCTTTCAACTCTTTATCATGCTCTCTGTCTCCACTAAACCTCTTTCCGTGTCCTTCTTCCAGTTCTTGGTCATTTTCTTGCACGTCTCCTAAATCCACTTCCCTCTCAATGGCTTTCCTGCATCGAATCTCGGGATCATTGTGCTCTATCTGCAAAATCCCCTGTCACATCTGATCACTCGAAACAGCGTATAACCGTAACCAGAATACCACAGAACGACGATGGGCATTCGATATTGGTTTGAAGACACTGCACTGAAACTTAAATGAAAGACATTTTTATATATTAACATACTTTTGTCGTGTTTTTCTTCCTCTCTTGGTCCCTCTGCTTCATTCTCTGGTTCAAAGTCTGAGTATTGTCTGAAGGAACTCTGCCTGGGAGCTTGTTATTATCTTAAGCCCAAAGGAGTACAATAATAATAATTCTATTGAACTCAAGCTGAATTTGAGGATTTCTCCACATCAGCGATTCACTGTCAGTTGTGCATGCTCAGCTGTCTCTTGGGATCTTTGCTAAAATGCATTGAAAAATTGCAGAGGATTTAGTGGCAATGTTTTCAGCATTTTCTCACACTTTCAGTGGATTTAGGCCAAGTACGCTGAATTTGATGACTCTCATTAATGCAAACAGAAAACCTTTTATTTAAGCCTCCAGCCAAGAAATGTCATTGTTTTGCCAAAATGTGCCTCCACTAGTTTACACGGTGGTTTATATCACTTGTATTAGAATTTCTACACCTCATCAGTCTCTGTATATATTCTGTGGGACTGTTTGCTTCCTGTTTTGGCAGAGAGGTCATACAGAAACTGTGCAGTGTGAATGACTGTTGTTTGTGTGTGTGTGGTTGGCACTGATCACTTCACACTTCAGTGATGAAGCACAATTGTCTTCTCTCCAGCTGGTCAAAGATTAAAGAGCATCCCTTCCACCAAAACACACATCCACTGTGCCCGCTGACAATTGACGCCCACTTAGTTCACACTTGGTCTTTGAATGCAGCTTGCAGAGGGAAGTCTTCATTATTTAGCTTCCAGGGAAGAGCTAAGGACAGAGCGGTAGAGACAGTCTGTGTTGATCAAAGGTCCTGCAGGCAGGATATTTAAACTGAATCAATGAAAATTTGATTTTGCAAGGTTGATCTACAAAGCAATGAGTCTTCATCTTAACTGCTTCTTTGTTGTATTTTTGCTGTGGGATGTCTTACAAAGGAACTGTCAGGTATAGAGCAAGGTTGCTTAAATAAGGCTTGTGGGGCAGTTTGAGAATTTCTTTCACTGTTTACGCCTCCACCCTCATCTGGTATTTTAGCACTCTTAGGACAAAGAATTTTAGAAACACCGCTAACCTCCTGGAATGAATAGAAAGCAGTGGTGACATGTTTGTTTCTTGACTTGATCGTAGCAGTAAAAAAAAAAAAAAAAGGTTTTTGTGATTTCATCCTTTCCCATTGCCTTCACTTCCTCTTGCAGTGGATAATGCTTTTCTTCCTGCTCTAATATTTCACTATTTTCTTTGTGTCAACTTCTAATCTGTGTTTACTGCCACAATTATACCCTACTTATAACTGCTGCTACTTTCATTGAAAATTCTATTCTCATTTTACACTGCTGTTTTTCCTCCACTGAATTTTCAACAAGCAGTCATTCTCTGTTTCCTGTTTACTGCAGCACAGGCATGCCTAATGTATGAGAATGGTAAGGGTGATATGTGTTTACAATCCTGTTAGTAATGACTCCCACTGAGCAATGTGTGTGAATGTAAAGGTGGGGTACAGTTAGCTGGATGGATTCTGTCAATGCCTAGGCCACAATCTCCCCAGCCAATTACACCGATCAGGCATAACATTAAACTTTATGACCACTGACAGGTGAAGTGAATAACACTGATTATTTCTTCATCGTGGCACCTGTTAGTGGGTGGGATATATTAGGGAGCATGTGAACATTTTGTGCTCAAAGTTGGTGTGTTAGACGCAGGAAAAATGGGCATGCATAGGGATTTGAGTGAGTTTGATAAAAGGCCAGATCTTGAAAGCTTGACAACAAGAGGATCTCCAGAACTGCAGCTCCTGTGGGGTGTTCCCAGTCTGCAGTGGTCAGTGTCTATAGTGGTCCAAGAAATGAACAGTGGTGAACCAGTGACAGGGTCATGGATGATTGATGCACATGGGGAACAAAGGCTGGCCCGAGTAGTCCAATCCAACAGACAAGCTACTGTAGCTCAGTAATGAAATGCTGGTTCTGACAGAAAGCTGTCAGAATACACAGTGCTTCACAGTTTGCCGTGTATGAGGTTGCATATCTGCAGAACAGTCAGAGTACCCATGCTGACCCCTGCCCAATACCAAAAGCAGCAACACAAAGAAGGTGGGCTCTTCTGATTAATCACATTTTCTTTTACATTATGTGGAAAACCCGGTTACCTGGGGAACACCTGGAACCAGAGTGCACTATGGGAAGACAGCAAACCAGCAGAGGCAGTCTGATGCATTGGGCAATGTTCTGCTGGGTAAACTTGGGTCCTGCCATCCATGTGGATGTTTCTTTGACATGTGCCAGCTAACTAAGAATTGTTGCAGACTATATAGCTGTGGCCTCTTTCAACAGGATAATCCTATCGAGCATCTGTCGACTGTGCGGGACAAACAAGTCTGATCAACTGAGGCCCCACCTCGCAACTTTCAGGACTTGAAGGCTCTGTTGCTAACTTTTTTGCGCCAGATACCACAACACACCATTGGGGGTCTAGTGGAGTCCATTCCTTGACAGTCAGAGGGTTTTTGGCAGCAAAAGGAGGATTAACACAATATTAGGCAGGTGGTCATAATGCTATACCTGATCAGTGAATATTCACTTTTACACCAATAGTTGTTTTGGGTACACACATGTGATAGCAGTAAGTAAATTTTATTTATAAAAACCTGTAGTCCCAAAGCACTGTACAATCAGGATAAAAATGCAATGAATAATCTTAGTCATTGAAAAATAAAAAATATAGTTAATGGCAATACAAAAGTGAGTTAAAACATTGAATGAAATAAAATAAAATAAAAACTCAAACACTTCCTATCAATAAGAATCTCAACAGAAAGTTGCTGAATGAAGTTGAAGTGGGAGATTGAAAGTCTAGGTGCCACAGACTGAAAGGCTCTGTCCCCTCTAGTCCTCAGTCTTGTACAAGGATCAAACAACAAATTTCAAACCTGGACTGAACACAAGAAGCAACAGTGTGTTTAATAAGAAGCTGAGATAAATACTCTGGAGCTTGTCCTTTTAGTGTTCTGTGTGCAATTTGTCTAATATTGGCGAGCTCATGCAAATTGTAGGCTCAGTTTGTAGCCACTGCATGCCACACATCGCATGCCAGGAGTGGCTTACAGTGTGATTCTGTGCTGCTGTTGTCCATCTGTGTTCAGAGATGCTCTTCTGCATACCTTGGTTGTAATGAGTAGTTATTTGAGTTACTGCTGCATTCCTCTCAGCTCAAAGCAGTCTGGGCATTCTCCTCTGACCTCTGACATCAACAAGGCATTTTCATTCGGACTACTGGAAAATTCCAGTATCATCAATTTCAGAAAGATGCCATGTTCAAAGCGTCATAAATCATTTTCCATCTCCATCCTTATGCTCCAATTGAACTTCAGCAGGTCATCTTGACCATAAGTACACGCCTAAAAGCACTGAGTTGCTGCCATGTGATTGGATGATTGGATATTTGAGTTAATGAGCAGTTCGAAAGCTGTAACTAGTGAAGTGGTCAGTGAGTATAAAAGGAACAACATAGGCATAAAGTTGGAATTTTACTATTTTCAAGTGTTTTACGATATATTTAGCAAAAGCTGTAAATAGTTAAAATGGATACATTTAAAAAAATGGAATTCAAGAAAAAAGTTTAAAAAAAAAAGTTTGCCTTGTTTCCATTCTTCCATTTCCATTCGTTCAATCTTGCTGTTGTACACTGGAGGATGATGTCAAAAATTATTTATTTGCAGCTTACAGCAAAAATAAATTGTTCATCACAACTAAAAAGAGTGGTAACACGTGCAGTAAGCCAAAACAACAGCACTTTAAATTGTAACCCTTTTAACTCCTTTATTTATGAAGCTCCTCGCAGGCAGTGCACTTTGGGAGTTTTTATCTTCATCATGACTGCTTTCTATGTCATGCAGTGCCAGTGCGCTGTCATCTGTTGCACAGAAGCTTGTTCTTGTTCTCACAAAATTGTCTGTTGTCTTCTGAGTATATTTAGGTGTGTTAATGAGGCCACCTTCCTGTGTTATTGGCCAGTAAGCTAAACTACAGGTTAACAGATTTTATTGGGCTTTTACCATAGTGCTTAGGTGTCTGTGCGTGTCTGGAGCCAAGGACAGGTTCCCTGCGGCGTCAGACTCCTCATTAACCTTCACTTCATCCTTCTGTTCCTGTCTTTCCTCTCTGTGTCGAATCCAACATTCCCGAGTATCTGTGCCTCTCACTTCTCTGCAAGCGCCAGCATCCACATCAAAGACTATCCTACGTGGGAATTTACTCGTTCATTAAAGATTTCTGTCTGTTACACATTGCTTTTTTCTCCCCAGTCGTTTAATCCCTGCTCAAATACATTTTCCCATTAAAAAAACAAACGGTTTCACATGTGTTTACCAGGTTTAGTCTGAATAAAATTGAATTTTTACACATCTCTCAAATGATGTATACTTTGACAAACATAGAGTAAGCCAGTGAAAGATAAGACTGTCGATATTAAGCCAAATAGCCTTACTTAGAGGCTATACTTAGAGTATAAAGCCTAATATAAAGCCACAAAATGTTAGATTTATGAAACTTTTGATCTTGAAATAATACTGTCTTTGACAGGTCACATATAAAAACCAGATTTTGAGCATCCATGTTTGAGTCCAGCTTTAGAAAAACCTAAATAAAAAACAATGCTGTTCTGATTTTTGGAAAAGTGTTATTTCCTCTCCAGTGCAGTGTTACCATAGTAAAAAACACATTTCTGATGTGTTTTCACTCCATCAGTTTTGCTGTACAGAACATCCCCTCAAGCTGAGTGGAGTTTAAGTGTGAGCAAGATTGCCACTATTGTGACAAGAGTAGCATCTTTACTGTCTTTTATGGCTGTCTCTCTCTGTCCTTCTGTTCCTCACACGCTCTATTTCTCTTTCCTTTTACCCCACCTCGCCCTCACCCCCTTCTCTCTCTCTTTCACTGCTTCTCCCTCAATCTCGCTCTTCCTGCCGCTGTCAGAGGGGAATGACAACCATCTGCAGCCCTCCTGCCCCCTGACATCTGGAGATGGGCTGAGAAACCGCGACAGCAGCACACAGACACGCGCCTGTGCGCACACACACTGTCCTAATGCTAGTAAAAATGTTTCTCCAGAAAGGAAACGAGACAAGGAATGGGGTATAGGGTGGGGCAGAGGTGAAGAAGGAGAGAGCAGAGTGGAGCTCAGAGATATGGCTGACGTCTAATGGCATTAACATATCATGCTGTCATTATTCAGAACAGATTTTATTCCTCTCAGGTAGACAGTAATGTGAGTTATTGTGGGAGAGAAGAAAGTGAAGGTGCGTTAATGAGGACTCTATGCCTATATCTCCTCAGGACGTCACTTTCAGAACTATTTCTGTCAAACAGGCTGTCATATTATTTATTTATCTATTTATGATTACATGTTCCATATCCAGAATTATGTACTGGTTTAAGGGCAGTGCAGAAAATGGTGAAAATAATTCATTATTCTAAAGAGATATATGAGCAGTTTAAAGGTGAACGTGATTTCAGTCCTCCCTGCCGTCTGCACCTTATGTCGTCTGCACCTTTATACTTTAATGATTAGGGGTGCTGCCGTCAGTGCAGTCCTCACATGCTTGTCTCTGGATTCTTCCAGTACAAAAGTTTATTTTCCATTTTCTGAGCCAAATTCTGCTGCATTATGTGACGCGTGGCTGCAAATATATATATGCAAAGCAATTACTCCTGTGCACACTTACAGCCTGAATTTATTGTGTATATCTGAGTTCATCTTGTTCAGATTTAAGACAGCATTTTCTGCTTTATCAAGCAGAAAATTTCCACCCTATTGCATGCAGTTTCTTTTAAGCCCTCATACATATTTATAAATTGAACCTTAAATAGCTGATTTTTGGACCACTTGAAAGGAGTGAAAACATCTGTGAGCAGCGCACTGACATTTTACTACAAGAGTTGGAATATTGTTTGCAACTGTAGTATTCATTTGCAATTGTGTGTTTGACTAAGTGGTGAATAAAGGTTTAGCGGTCGCTTTAAGCGTTGTTTTTAATCGCTATCGGCCACTGAGGGGAAATATCTGCCGTTTAGTTGCTAAACGCTCCACTTTGCTCACCAGCTAGCCGCAAGCCGTGTCCATCTGCTGTTTGGCAGTGGGAAGGTAGTGTGGGGTCTTGGTGGAAACAGCTGCCCGCTCCAGCTGGATACACCACTGATGAGAGAGAACTAAAACAGTAAATGCTGCTGGCAGGAAAACTAAAACAATGAGTTTGAAGATGCTATGCTCCATAAAGCTGAGTGGAACTGCAGAGTTGAATAATTAGCTTTGGGTTTATCACCCAAAGTGCCCATTTTCACACACACATACAGTGCCGAGTCATTTGATCTATAATATTGATTAGAACAGCTTTAATATTTTTCAACTGGCTCTAAACAAATTAACAAAAAGTGCGTTATAGGACAACAATATGTCACAGTAGACATGCCTATGCACCGATGAGCCAAAGTGCTGTGATCGCTTTCAGATGCAATAATTCAGAAGATTATCTTGTATTAATGCCATGTGATGGTCCTGGTATATCTAAATCTCATCGTATTGTATGCATTTACCAGCTTTGGCCCAAAATCTCAGCTGTAGCAAAGTTTGTGATGAGTACTGACCTTGTGCCAAGACAGGAGAGACCCTTAACTGGCGACTGGATGATGTGGAACGAGCTGGAACCAAGTGCTGAAATTGAGGCTTAATTCTACTTTCCAGGTTTGCGAGTCTGCTAAGGTTCACTTAGGTCTGAAAGATAAAAATATCATCATCAGATGGTGACCGTGAGGGCCCGTGTGGACATCTGTGCATCTGTTTGGTTTTCTGACTGTGGGAATTTGTTCACAGAGAATTTACATTAGGATGCAAAACCTGTACACGTACGCCAGGCAGTGGATATAAATAAGACGTCAAAGAAGAATACCAGGAATGACTACTTGGATTTCTTGATTCCAGCTATCAGTGACAAAATATAAGCAAGGCTTCAGGCTGACTCTCAAACAGCAAAAATCACATTTAAAAAAAAAAAAAAATGGCCACTTGAGGCTACCTTCAAAATTGATTAAATCCTATAAACAAGAAACACTTGACTAACAAAAATATAGGGCCACCCTCACGTAACACTTCTGGAAACCCATGCCATTAAGCTCCCAGCACACATATAGCTTTATACTCAGGATGTTTTAAAATTCTGCAATTACTGAGTTAGCAGAGCGCTGCTCGCTTTCACACAGTTTGTGCCTCAATACTCAGTAACCCCGCTCTCTATCTTTATGTCATCTGCCACTGTATGCCTGAGTTGGTTTCTAAACGCTTCCACTTTACAATAATAACACTTACAGCTGATCCCAGAATAACTAGGAGGGCAGAAATTTCATGAACTGACTTGTTGTAATGGTGGCATTCTTTCACAAATGTTTGTAAAGGCAGACTGCATGGCTAAGTGCTTGATTTTATACACCAGTTGCAATGTGACTGAAAACATCTGAATTCAAGATTAAGAAGTGTGACCCTATTTTTTTGTCCATATAGTTTAGAAAAGAAAGAAACATCTGCACTGGATGATGAAGTCCTGTAAAGCTTCTAGTTATATATTTTTGTCATTTCTGTCTTTATGATATGAAACTGCATGTGATGAGAGACGGGGTGGACCTGAGGAAGCAACTCATGAGTCACAGGGACCTGCCTTAAATCATACACTGCTTTATTGTCCTTTTTTGACACCACCAGGGACCATTTTATTGCATTTAATATGACTCGAAACCACAGACTGTATGTAAAAAATGGACATGGTCATAATATCACCCACTGGGTTCCAGTTTCCAAACTTTAAAAAGGTGAATATATCATTACGGCTGCTGCCATGCTGGATTTGATTTTTGGACACAGGAGTGACCATATTTGGACTAAAGTGTCTAATTGATCAGCTAACACTAATAAGCTTTGTTAGCAAGCTGTAACAGCTAGTAACAGTAATGACATGTTACAATTTCACTCACCAAAACTCAAAGCTCAAATGTCTTCAATTGCACTACAAAAAAACACATGTTATTTGTCTGCTAATTATAATAAAACACTCCAACCAGGCATGAACAGCACAAACACAATCCTCAGACTCAATTCAGTGACTCAGCAGCCTAACAGACACTAATCATCTGCAGCTCTCTCTGGCAGGAGACTGATCAATCAAACAGCCATGCCTCTAATTTTAGCCCTTAGCAGAACAAATATTCCCCCTCTGGACAATTGTATGGATAGTTGTTTTTTGTTTCTTTGGATAGTTTTAAGTAGATAAGTAAAATATGCATTTTAGGACTGTTTTGATTTACAGGTGGATGGTAGGCACCTGTAACAAATAGCTGACTCACTTCTGCTAACTGGAGTCACTAAGCTGGACCGATCTCTGCAGTGTTTGTGGCGACGATGCCTAATGGTTGGCTCTAATTAGCACCAAATTAGCAAGCAGCTGTGACTGTGTGCATACAGCCTATGAATCCACCTCACTCAGCATTTATATATATATTTTTTATGGGTATTTAGAAAGCACATATCCTTATATACCACAATGACTCTGAGTAAGGATGAAGCATGAAAATCAACAGCAACATTGGTAACTTTCTTACTCTGTAAGTCACTTTCCAGCCTTGAACTTAGCCTGAGCACAGTGCCCGCCAGCATGATAGATGGCCAACTTAGTGCCTGAACTAATTAAGAACACAAGCTCTTGAAGTGGTATGAAGGATAGAGTCGACCAGAGAGTTTAATCAGCTTCTTTCATCTCAGTCATTCTTATAGCTAATTCAAAGGACAAGCTCTTGTAGGAGATGAAGGATCATATTTCTACTAGAACAAAATTAAACCGAAGTCCCCGTCCTCCTTAATGTAAAAAACGCCCTAGCTAAGGTTGAAGTGAAGCAGTTGTTTACAAACCCTCAATGTGCAGTAAGAGAAAAAGGTCAAATCATCTTTACGTGTCTGCTTCAAAGATAGTTTAATTTAGACAATCGGTATACAAAAAAAAAAGAAAAAGATATTAGATTATAAAGAGCATGGCTTTAATCATTATGTCTAGTCCAGAGGGAAACAGTGCAGCTGTTTAGGAAAAAATAATATCAAACAGCAATCGTCTGAGTTTCATTTTTTTCAGTTTTGGGCTGAAGAGTCATTCAGTACCACTGAACTGAAAGCTGTTCTATCGTATTCAGGATTCAGCTGTGGTGAGCCTTCATTTAGTTTAATTCATTACTCTGTTCATTTGAAACCATTTGATGAGCTGCTATACCCATCAGTGCTTTCTTTTGCTAATTAGCAAACATGCTACAGCCCAAATGTTTATTTATTTTTTTCATTGCAGTGACACTTTTTTGTCTGTAACCAGGATCACCATCTCCTCTGGCAGCCTATATTGCTTGCTGGGTAAGAGGATGGAGGTTGGGAGGGGGTGATGTGTATAATTATAGGATTACAAAGGATTTAATTAAAGGCGTGAAAAGGTGGCCTCAATGTGAAACTACACAATGTTTTTGAAATTATGGCGACATGATCGGAGCTGAGTAGACGAGAGAGTTGGAGTGAATGATGAGAGTGGAGTGGACTTTTCTGCAGCAAAGGTAATGAGATAGGTGAGAACACGAAGGTGTAATCAATGAGGTCTGAAAACAGTCAAATGGGAGCCAACCTGCTCCAGAGTTGTGACGAGCAAGTTGCTTAGAGTTAGTGGTAAAGTGGTTAATGAATAATATTTCTGGATGCTACTGCTGAGAATGCAGCATAGAGACCAATCCATGAAGCAGAACAGAGCCTGGTGTCCTGACATTACATGAGATTAAACGTCTAATCTTCAAGTCATAGCAAAACTCTTTTTTTTTTGCTTTTCAGGTGTGATTTTATAACATTTTTAAGCTATTCCACAATATCACAGTGGTTGTTACTCAGTGTGGCATCTCATTTCGCTGTTGCAGGATAAACAGTAAAGTGTAATGAATGCAGGCATTTATTATGTTATATATTATTATATAAAATCTAATCAGAAGGGATGCATTTGCGTGATGCTCAGAAATGAGTTGAATTAATGTTTTCAAGATGTTTCAGAGGAAGACGAGACCTTGTAACATTAGGGAATTTTAATTTGTGTGTGAAGGTTCAATGCAAATGTGTTCCACTGAGATAATTACAGATTTGGTGTTTGATCTGCAGTACAGCTAATGTGCTTGCTCGGGTACATTAGTATATGCTTATCCAGAAGGTCTATGTGTGAGAAAAAAAAAAAACGCATTTCTGTGTGTGCGTGTTTGAGTGAGTGTCATGACAGTTCTTGCTTTTTGTTGTGTATATCATTTTCAGTCTGCAATCTGACACTAATGTTCCTGAAGTGCTTGATTAATCTTGTGTTGTATCGCTAGTTATTTATGATGTTTTTTCGTGGTCTGTCACTGTCTCATATATAACTCGTGAGCTTATCCTAGCCTATTATCTTTTTTGAGATCAGTAGGCTGTCATTTTTGGCACTCTTTGGGTAAACTAATTAAATTACTATACAGTTTCTTTCAGATGTAAGGCAGGTGTTTGCCTAAAATGATATTAATGTTTCAGAGTGGGCTGGACAAATTAAAATGTATGACTACCAAACATTTAATTAACATGCCTTATATCCAGACACTAGAATTTCAGGGAAACACGCTTTTCTGTATTTTTAAAATGGCCTTGAGAAATAGTTCTCCATGCTTTCTGAAGATCTTTTGTCTAGACTTGTTAAGTGTCCTAACAAAGAAAAATTCTACACATTACAGTCAACATAGCATAGAGAAAATTTTAAATCATATCTTTGTTATTAGCTGCCTCTCACAAAACATGACAAACATAATTTTCTCCATTTCTGTAGGTGAAATTATGAAAAATGCTTTATATTAACACAGTTTGACAGGCATAACATAGTATTTTTTGCACTATAGGGGATTCCCAAAGAGCTGTTAGCCAAAATCCTGACATATTTCAGCATGGACTACAGCACAGACACCTGGAAGGCAAAAGAATAAGTACCATGCTTAAAAAGCCATGTACAGCAGATTAACCTATATGAAAGTCATGTCTTTGACTATGATCCCTAATAAAGTGCATACCTGGAAAAGTAAGAGTACACTCCACCTGGATTGAAAAATGCACTATGTATCACTGTCAGTCATGGATTGACCGCCGCAGAGCCCAGACCTCAAATTTATTGAAAAAGCGCGGGATCATCTTGACAGAGGAATGGAACTAAAGGCAGCCAACATCCAAAGAAGAGCTTTAAATGTCCTTTAGGAAACCTGGAGAACTATTCCTAAAGATTACTTAAAGAAATTCCTAGAAAGCTTACCCTAGAGAATTCAGGCTTTGTTAAAGTATAAATAATATCATATTAAATATTGACTTTTAAGCTTGTTACTCTGTTTTGACCTTATTTACTGCATGTTCATTTATGTTTGCAAATTTCAATCAATCTTTGCACCCGTGTTCCATTTTCCTAGCAAACATTTAAAAAATGAGAGGTGGTTTAAGACTTTTGCACAGCATTTTATTTTTGTAAATATATAGATGGAAGCTATTGTTTTAGCAAGAGTGTCCTCACACCAGAAACCGTATGTCAGCAAACATCTGGTGGTAATGGTCATCACAGAGTAGCACAGAGAACAGCTTTTCCTTTATAGCATCAATTTCCACTTTTCTCTTTCACCAGCCATTAAAAATGTGACTTGCTACATTTATGTAGAGAAATTCTTCAGTTTTGGGCATAAAAATAAACAGTGCCCACCCCCTTTTTTAACCACTGGATCCCAGCTGTATCCTGTCAGTCCCAATTGCAGTCAAAGTGATATTCTCCTTTATAGTTTTCTCCTCAGATATTTTATCTGAGTCTTGAATGTCAACATTTGAGCTGAGTTAGATCACAGAATGGCACAGTTTGTTTTTACCCTTCAGCCATGAGTAGGAAACAAGGCTTGAATGGCTCAAGGGAGCCAAGAAAAACCTCTAAAAAGTCACTGTTTGAGCTAGTTAGCGCAACAGCTTACTCACACCCTCCTGTGAATGGATCTCAGGGTCATGAATGGTGAGCTGCATCAGTTAGAGTAACCAGCTGTCTAAGAGCTGAAACACGGTGAGTACACAGTAAAATACCACAATATTGTTGTGGATTTAATCTGGATTTAATCAACAGTACTGATGAGATTTTTGGTGAAGAACCATGACAGAAGCAGAAGAAACTGATCCCTGTGGGATTCTGAATCTCTAATGATGAAACAGACAGTGATAAGAGTCCCATATTGTAAGGTTCAACTGAAAGGTTAATACAGTAGCATGTGTTTAAAAGTGGCTTAGCTTTAACAGAAAGAATAAAGAGTACGTTAATTTATTTCTTTATTAGTTAACAAGCTTAATGACTTCTGGGTATAGCTTCATAAATACAGAACCAATAAATACTTTTAAGAATCACAGTCTATAAGAAACACACCAGTAGACAATTAAAGGAGTGACAAAGCAAGACAAATGTTTATTTTACATTGAATAAATAATACATGCTGTTTATAACAATGTCGTGATGTGGAAGCAAAGCAAATTTCAGGTCCGTGTTCTCTTTAAAATTCTACTCAGAACTATCCCAAACATGCTGATAGATGCCATGTGAAATTAAATCATCTTTCAGAAGGTGGCCATGACTAATTTATGGGCCTAATTAGAGCAAGTTAACACAATATTAAGTTATTTATGTTGTGTCTCTTACACAGTGTAATGAAATCATGCGTAATGCTGCTAATGAGCTGCCCCTGACTGAAACAGCTATGGAGCAAAAACACGAGAGAAACAGAGTGACATATTTAGCAGTGTGAGGGAATGAAAGAGCTGTGATAGAGAAAGGAGGAGAAGAATTTCCCACGCGAGCCTTTGTTACTGAGGTCTTTTCCTATGACACCTTGTGATTTGGTATTTTATGCAGGGGTGCATTTGTAAAGGGCCCCAGGATACCAAATGACATGTTAGCTTTTTGTTTTACTCTAACCACATCTGGATCTGGTAGATCCAGCTGCCTTCCCCTCACCTCCCTTAATTTCTGCTTTTTCATTGACTTTCGTCTCCCTAACTATATACAAAATAATGATGACCCTGTGTCTGCTGCAATATATTGATATCTGTTATGTTAATAATGTGTCTTTAATAATATATATAATTAAAAAAACACCTTTTTTTTATCCTTTTGCTTAGTTATAGTTTCAGACTATCACCCCTTTGCAACACATTAAGTTTAATTTGTTTGCTAATAATAAAAAAACACCGAACAGATTAGAAGCAAAACTCACAATAGGTCACACAAGTTATAATATATATACAAATGAATATAACTGACTGATTTAATGATCCCCTACTTAAGTCCATACAACGGCTAGCTGAGTGGAGCCTTCCTATAACTGCCCACTGGGCGGCTAAGCTCCACCTCTCATTTGGCCAGACAGGCCTTGACCCCATAGAGTGCTGGAGCCTCAAATTAATAACAGACCAGTGCCACATCTTTACTAGAGCAGCACACCTTTAAAGTCAGACTACAGGAAGCTTAGCTGTCATTCAAACCACAGATCTGAAAAGTTTACAAGAGAGTTGGCCATAATTAAATTATGGTTTACTGTCATGTATGTATTCACTCACTGGTCACTTTATTAAATACACCTTGCAAGTACAGAGTTAGACTCCCTCTTCCTTCAGAAATGCCATAATTCTTCATGGCGTAGATTTAACAAGGTGCTGGAAACACTCCTCAGAGATTTTGGTTCATGTTGGTGTGGGCCAAAATCGTTTTGTTGTTCTGGTCAGCAGGGTAGGCTGTGGCTCAGCTGATACGAAGGATCCAAAAACGTCCCAGGAAAATATCCCTCACACCATTACAGTGCCAGCAGCCTGAACCATTGATATAAGGCAGGATTTATGGATGCTTTAAATTTATGCCAAATTCTCACTGTTGTATCTTTGTATTCCTGTCAACTCAAAGCACTCTGAGCAGTCTCCTTTGACCTCTTGCATTAACAAGGTGTTTTCATCCAGAAAACTGCTGCTCCCTGGATATTTTCTCCCTTTCAGCTTCAGGGTAAAGATGATTGTTCTGGAAAATCCCAGCAGATCAGCAGCATCTGAAATACTCTGGTATCAGCCACCATGCCACGTTCAAAGTCACTTAAAACACCAATCTTTCTCATACTGATTCTTGTTCTGAAATGAAATTAGCGGAACAGGTGTACCTAATAAAGTGACTGGTGGATTACATTTATCAGATAGATAGATAGATTCATTACACACACACACACACACACACACACACACACACACACACACACACACACACACACACACACACACACACATATATATATATATATATATATATATATGTACAGCAATTAAAGAACCAAAATGCTGAAAAAAGGAAAGTTGAATAATGAAAAACTAGAAGTGAGAGTTAATGAAATGCACAGATTTTTCTCTGCGAGGACTTTCAAAAAGTTTTTCTTTTCATACATGAAAGCCAACTGAAAAAGAATACATAATGTACATGATTTGAAATTATGTATCAGCAAACTTCTCTCCTCCTGGAGCTGTATACTTCCTGAATTCACGAGTCAGCACTCCAGTAGTTGACCTAGATAACACCAAACCCAGGAGATAACAAAGATAGACAGCACTGATGACCAATGTACTTTCTTAAAAAATCTCACCAAGAGAGACAAACAGAGCCAGAATACAGAAAAGTTCCTTCAAAAAGCTTTAAGATGCCTTTACAAATAGAATTTTATTTAAATTCATTTAAATTTTATTTGCAAGTTTACCAATAATCAAAATAGTTTAAAAGTATTCAAATCTTTGGAAGTCATTATAGCTTACATAAAGTCTGCATATAGTTTGCACACCTGGGTGTCACATTTTGCTGGGGAACTCCTGTCAAGCTCTGTAAGACTGGATGTGCTGCAGATGGCCATTGCACTGCAGTACTGTCATGGCTGATTACTTTGGTTCACTGTTGTGCCGAAAGGTGAAACATCACTCCAATCTCAGGTCATGTCCGTCCTGGAACAGAACGTCTTCAAAGATAATGCATTCCCTGCACCCATCGCACAGGTTCTGCTCTGCAGTCTGCAGGCTTCGATCTGTATTGCATTTAAGCATTCCTATAAGCATCGTTATGGTGTGAAGCTGCCACCATCGTGCTTTACTTTACATTTACTGGGGTTTGCCAGACATAGTGTTTGGAGTTTTGTCCAGATAGTTCAGATTTTAACTCATCATATTAAATAATTTTTTCTCTCTCACGTTCTCAGAGTCTTTTAAATGCAGTCTGACAAACTCCCAGCAGCCCAGGGTCTCTTCTACGGAACCAATTTTGTTGGAAATATTGCCTTTTTTAGTAAATGAAAATTACACTTGTAAGAGGTTAAGCGTGCAAAAAGTGAGGGGATCTAATTTTTATCTTGAAGTGACTGCAGGCTGTAGAGTGAGCAAGTAATGCATTCCTTAGTAACATGTAAATGAGATCTTTTTTTTTTTTTTTTTTTAGCAATGACTGGGTACAAATTAAAATTACATACAGTATATTCTGGTAGGGCTCCTTTACTTTGACATTTTTGGTGTTGGCAGGCATGATGATGAAGTATTTCAGTTTCATCTCCAAGCATTTGGTGGACAGACTAGATGTGATTGCTTGGTGCAGGGACTAGGTGGCTTGAGGGAAGTTGTTAGTTTAAATCTAGAGAAACAAACTTCGTGGTAACTCTGTGTTATTGACAGGACGGGTGTCTTTTTTTTGTATGACCTGGTTTTGTCTAGTCTATTACTGCAGGTTTCAATTCAGCTCAGAGAAATTTGTCAGTAAATACCTCAAAACTCTTGGCAGCCAGCTTCTCGAACTAAAATATTTATTTATTCTTAGAACCAGGGGCCTGAGAGCGGTAAATATTATTTTCTGTGTGCCGACAGCACAGAAATAGCATCGCTGATAGCATCCTTTATTTCCTCACTTGTTAAATACAGAAAATTGAACATTTGAGGTAAAAATGCCATGTTTCACTTTACAAAACTGAAAAAAACAAAAACCAAGCCTATAACTGGTGATAAAAAAGCTAAGGGACGAGAGCTAATTGTTTATGCAGCATGTAAACCATTTACTTAATAGTGTGGGTCATTCTCCATAAGCCAAAAGTATAGTGCCTTTAACCCTCATTCTGTTTGCTCCTCTTTTTTTCTCTTGACTCCCTTCATTCATTCTCTTCCCCCAAGGAGCCTTTATATTACATTATGTCTTCATTCCTTACTTGTTTCCAGTCAGACAGACAGTGATTCATTTATTATGGTCCAATACATTCCAATAACAGTGATAAGTATTGTAATGAAGTGAGCTGGGACTGGGCCTAATGCTTTTTGCAGCCATATTACAGCTACAGGGAATCTGTGCAGCATGTGAGAGCTGCTAAGCTCTCACAGGCCAACACTGCCTGCAGAGACAAGGGTTATAAGGTGGTGAAGACTGGATCATCTGTTGAAAAACATCAGAGGGAATTTTGCTGGTGAATGTAAAGCATCAAATCCCATCCACTGAGATGTCTGCGGATGTTCACTTGTCGACTGTCAAGCCAGCAGGTATGAACAGTCATTCAGGATTAGAGCAACAATCCATTATTCAGGCAGCTGATGTGAAATCTTCAAAACTTTCAGTGGTGACCTTATTTGCACATCTGCTGCTGCACTTCAGTACTGCTGCCCCCTGTGGTGAGTAAAAAAAACAACAACAACCTTTCAGTTCTGCTGGAAAAGTTTATTGAGAGACCTAGAAACTCAAGCAGTTTTTCTGTCCAGGGTAAATAAGGTGATTTTCTCTCTCAAAAATATCACTTTAATGACCTAAAGGAATGCAAAGAGCCTCTGCCTGGCCTACTCGCTTGTCACTCACTTACTGTGACAAATGGGGGTGGGGTTACTTAAAGGGGACAACAGCTGAGGAGCATCAGTCTATTTTTGCTGCCCCTTCATTTAAGTCTCACAGAAGGAGGTGTAATCTCCACGTGGTGCCTGGAAATTAGAGAAATTTTCAGTGGAACTTGAAAATATGGAACCACATGTTACCAACAGAGAATCTCCCAATTAAGCAAGCTGCAGTTCAGCTTCTGTTTCAGTGTCCTTGAAAAAGTTGTGACACATCAGATGGATTAGAATAAGATGTAGATCCTAACCCAAATGTGTACATCAGAGACAGCACAGGAGCCAATGAAGAGACAGATTCATGTCTTCTGTGTAATTTTTGGTATCATGGGTGCGTTTAATGGTTTGGTGAGGGTAATATGGTAATCTATGTGCTCAGACTTTTTTCATTGCCCAATATATTTGATTAATATTACATTAAATTTAGTTAAATACAGAAGTTTATTATTTTTTTCACCAGAATAATCTTCTTGCAGAGTGGAGGAGCCACTTGAGAGCTTAATGAAAATAGGTCAAAGTCATATTTACTATAATATAGTAATAAGGAGGCTCAGATGGATACCTCATAGTTTGTTTCTTTAGACTCTACCCTATTAATGAGCTTATTGTTGATGTCAGATCAAATGAGAATATTTTTTGTTCACAAATTTCCACATTTCTGCAGCTTAAATTTAAAAACTGTTCAGACAGTAAGATTATATGAAATAAGTAAAAGCCAGAAGCCCTCGCGAAATTAAAATTATATAGAAAAAATGCCCTAAGTTGAACTTCTTAGAGAAGTTATAAGAGCCTTTATCCGAGATAAGAGTTTGAAAATGAGTTTTGGCGTTATTTTCTGACAGCTACATGCATTTGAGAGGAGCAGCAGCCCGAAACGCGGTAACTTGTCTCTGGGTTTCCAGAGAAAGCCCCTCCTTGGATGGACCCTTCTCCCCGAGCGTCACTCGGTGCACTTCAATCCAGTCCCCCTTTCCAAATACACATCCACTGTCCCATACACAAACACACGCTCGCACACATTCACACAGCGCCAGACGCTTATGCAAATAGTCCGCTTGCCGCTCCTGCCGCTCTACTTTTGTAGAGACGCATGAAGAACTCTGGATGTTGCTTAACGTACTTTAAAAAAAAAAAGTTTTGTGGAGTTGGAAAAAAAGTGTCATCACTTTTCAGGATTTTCTTGGCTCTCTTCTAAGGTGATAACTTTCTTGGGAATTCACTCCAAGTATCGGATCTGATGGGCGGATAAACTGCATAAATTTGCTTTAAAATTTCCGAACCGTGCAGCTGGATAAAAGTCAGCGTTTGATGGTTAAAATGAATAATTCCATTAAATGATTAACTCCCCCGGACCGAAGGATTTCAAGGTATGTTGTGAAACACGCGGTAAAAGAATCTATTTATCTCCAATGCTTCTTGCTAATCAGCATGATTTACTTAAATTTTAACTATAGGTCGAAAAGCTTTCTCATCTTTGGCTCTATAGTTGGTCTGTTGAATTTAAATGTTTGGCGTTTTTACGTTAATTTTGCGCTTGGGTGAGAGTAACAGAGGGAGAGGGCGGGGGTATTTCTAGCCTCCTAATGCGCCCTTTGACTTAAACCTTCATTCATATAGCGCATCACCCACACAGCTAACTACTTAAGCACACGCATGCGCGTCTGTATGTCTTATACTTAAATATCTCACCTTTAAGACAGGTGCGGTGTTCCAGCATGGCTCTGTGGCTTTAGTATAAGTAAAAGTGTGAGGAGTAGCACTGTGGTCTCTACTTAAAAAAAAGGAAAGAGGTTATTTTGACAGAAGTTGTTAGAGTGATTTTGGTGCTCTTTGCTTCTCGCCATTATTCCTGACTTCCTTTTCCTCTTTTGCAGTGATAGTGGACTGTCTCCTCTAGTAAATGAAAATGAATCGGGGAGTGAATGTGCTTACGGCTTTACTGGCTCTCCTGATGCTGGCACTTGTTGTGCCCACGAGCAAGTCCTGCCCCAGGACCTGTAATTGCTACCAGGCCAATGAAGTCCACTGCACCTTCCGCTCACTGCTGGCTATACCTCCCGGTCTGCCTGCACACACAAGACGCATAAACTTAGGGTATGGGAACGCATACATTCAAAACAACAAAGTATGCTGCTCACACATATGTAACATATCAGAGATAACAAGCTAAAGCTTTTTGTTTGGGTGTTTTTTTCTTCTTCTTTTTTTTTAAATCAGTCAACACAGGAATATTTTTTTTAAGTATACAGATGGTGTTTTGTTCTCTGGCAGGTTTAACAGCATCAGGAACCTCCATGACAGGTCTTTGGCTGGGTTAAGGAGGGTGGAGCTTCTGATGCTTCACAGCAATGACCTCCATCATCTTCCAGATGCAGCGTTCAGGGACATGAAATCACTACAGGTAAACAAGAAGAGGAGAAAGACAATACTTCTGACCTTTCTCACTGGGGTTAGTGAATCTAATTAAACAGAGAGTGGGCAGGTTTATATATAAAACACCAAATTACAACAAACAGTCGCCTCAAGACCCCAGTGGGTAGGAGAGACAACATTTTGTGACAGTGGAGATAAAAAGTTATTATACAGTAGACCAGTAACATCCGAAATACTTGTAATTAACACTCTTAATAACACTAACTATGAGAGATGAACATTAAAACCGCTTGTCAAAGAAGGTTTCTGTTACTGATAACGCCAGTAATGTATGATTATCAAGATAAATAGTATTTGTCAAAAAGGTTTGGTGTAGAAACGATGCTACACTGATAAATGTGCCCAAGTCCTGCAGTCATACCGTTAATACCAAACTGATTCATTAGCTAAAGCTCTGATCTGCGAAACTAATCTAGAATTAATCAATCAAAGCGAACAGTCATCATTTCGTAGGTTCAAAACGTCAGCATTTTTTTCCTAATTTCTTTATAAGTGATGCATAATTTAGCGATCCTCATTCGTTTCACTGCTTGGTGACAGGAAACACACTGGACATTTTAGAAGCAACCTGAGGGCAGAGTTAGCAGTCCGTGGGGAAGTGATATTACTCAACTAGCAATTGTTCCCTTCATCTCCCAGGCAGATGCTGATATATTTGCCATTCTGTGGTAATAGGATCCATATTTTCATGTGCTGACGTCTTCACATGCTTGATCCGTCAGCAGCTGGAACTCTTCCAGCTCAGTAGCCTCCCCGGAGGGCAGATTTAACGTAAGCCTCACAGAAACAAAATTCCACAACCTGATTTTCATGGTGTGCCTTCTTAAATTTCTGGTGGGATCTTCACACATGGCTGGAATAGCAATAGATTTCTTACAGTTTCCTTTTGGGGAAAGTGCTAAATTTTACATTTGGATAATGAGAAACCCCGCCAGTTCTAGGATATCCTTTTAGTTTGACCAGATGCACAGCATGAATATGTCATCTGGATATGCTGTCAGCAGTAGTTTTTGTAAATGTTTTAACTATTTTCTAGAAATCTTTGCTTGTATTTTAAAAAATTTACTCAGGATCAGTTGTTTCTACTTGGATTTTTACACATCTCTTTATTCTCATGTTATAGACTCATGTTGCCAGCATGTGGTGTCCAGTAACCGACTTTTCTTTTCCTTTTAAATCAGCCTTAGATGTCTGTCCTTCTAATCCTCCATTCCTTCTGCTCATTTCATTTCCTTTATTCCCACAGATACTAAAGCTAAGCTATAACAAGCTGAGAGAGATCTCTTCATCGCTGACCTTCTCTGGCCTGACCTCACTGCTCCGCCTGTATTTGGATCACAACCTCCTCCAGCACATCCACCCCCGGGCCCTGCTCCAGCTGCCTAGCCTCCGGCTGCTTCGTCTACAAGGAAACAGGCTGCATCAGCTGCACCCTCACACTCTATGCACATTGTCCCTACTGAATACATATTACTTTTCCACACTCAGGTGAGCTTCTACACCTCAAACATTCAATGTAATAATCAGTGCGAGGGAAATCTGGTTTTAAAAGTATAACCAGATTTAGTTCTGCTGGCAGTCCTGAGAGTGAGGGCAACACAGTAATTGTTAACTTAAATTCAGTCCAAGCAGCCATCTGCTTTGATTCAGACTCTGCTTTCCCTCTGTTTTCATATCAGTTTTTTCTTCTTCCCTTTCTTTAGACACCTGGACCTCTCCAACAACAGTCTAACCACCCTGCCCAAAGACGCTTTAGCAACAGCACCTCTGCTGGAAACTCTTATGCTGCAGGCTAATCCGTGGAGCTGTGATTGCAGGATGAACTGGTTTCTTTCTTGGACTCTGGCTCACCCAGGTGACTGCCATTCCTGAAAAATCATTTGTTTACGCTTATTGTTTTGTCTCTAACGTGTTCAGGAGAAGAAATAGATAAGGTGAGAAGGAACATTGGGAACGGACTGAGAAACAGAAGATTGTTTTGTTGATATTTCCACTTTATAAGCCGAGACCGAGAGCTGCATGCCAAAACCATTCATTTTAATGCATCTGGTTTTGTTATCTGAGAACCTTTGACCACTACCGCCCTCCACCTGCTTTTTGTCACAAATTATTCATTGTTTCTCCCCATTATCTTCCAGTGTGTCTTGTGGCTGTTATTGAGATGTGAGAGAAAGCTGGGCCGTGAAATGTGTCTCATTGATATGCCAGACTTAACTTGCCATGACTAATCCGTGATGACAGCACTGATGTGTGTCCGCTGAAATATAGGCTAATGATTCCTGTGTAGTAATGAAGTGATGCATATTTCTGATTTATGTGTAAATTAAGTAACCATACCTAATTAGTAAGAGATATAAAGTGTAATGAATGCTTAAAATATGCTGCCATGACTAATAAATGACTATAATATGCAGTTATATGTTGAAAGAGCTAAAACGTGCTCTTGTGTATTTGCATAGCTGCTATGACATTAGATATGGTAAGGCTGTCTTTTGTGATATCATTTTCTCTGTTTCCCTCTTTCAATTAGGCTTGATGAAATGTCCTGGTGGCCCACAGTGTCCATTATGTACATCCCCCAATTCACTTCAAGGGCAGGGCTTGCTTGAACAGACTGCTTTAACGTGCAATTCACCAGCGATCCCGTCCCCAGGAAAAGAGGCACCTTTAGGGACAGAACCCAGTGAAATCAAATCAAGTGAGACCTTCAGAGAGCCCTTAGGCAGTGCCTCACTGGGTTTGTCTGACCAGCAAGGGTACAGTGTTGATCTGAGTTGCAACATCACTCAATCATCCGACTCCCAAGATATTGCTCCTCCTCCAGATCTCTCCGTGTCCTCATCCTCTCCTCTTCCTCTCGCTCTATCGCTCTCTCTGGAGTGCCCCGTGGAGAGACAGAGCTATGAGAAACTTTGGAGGATTCTGGCTTACTACAGCGAGACTGCAGTTCGCCTCGAGAGGGAGATCATGCTGAGTAAATCCCCAGCGTTGGCCTACCGCTATAGGCAGGCAGCAGAGACAGATGGATATTATCACACTGGAGTCAAAGCTTCTGTTAAAGCCAGGCCTCAGTGGTTAATGCAGCCAGCTATTAGCATTCAGCTAAACAGAGCGCAGTCTAATGGACATAAGGTTCAGCTTATATACTCCACAAGAGTTTCTGCTCATCTTGACCCTACCTCTCACCTTTCATCATCCTCTGCTGCTTCTCACCCTTGGGTGATGATTTCAACTAATCATACTACCACAGCACTGGCAGCAGTAGCAGGCAGTAAAGTACAGCTACCCTGCCCAATTCTCACTTCTGGCAACCCCAAAGCACAGTGGATTCTCCCAGATGGATCTGAACTCCTCTCCCCCTCTAGCACCCTAGATGGCAGGCTCCGGGCTTTAGGCTTTGTTTTACTGCTACAAAATGTACAACTGTCAGATGCTGGGATTTACTACTGCGTTGCCAGGGCTGGAAGGGACGTAGATGTTCTTCCTCTGCGTCTGGCAGTGGAGGAGTCCTCTGTTCCGCATTTAGGAGAGCAAGTGGGGCCTCCTGTCACAGGAACAGTTGGAGAACCTGTCAGTTTACCTTGCAGGATGTCTGGTTCACCAGAGCCTTATTTAAGCTGGATTTTGCCAAATGGAAATGTGGTACGCCGAGGAACTGCTGTGCCAGGTGGACTCACCATAGAAACAAATGGGAGTCTCTATCTGCCTAACCCCTCCCTGAGGGATGGTGGTCATTACCGCTGCACTGCAGTCAACCACTATGGTAGAGATGCTCTGTCAGTGCAGCTGATATTAAATTCACACCATATCCCTGCGCTTAGGACTTCATTTCCCAGAGGACCACAGTCTGCTGCTGGCCGGTCAACCAGGATAAGAGCTCCTTTATTACGTGACATGAATGAAGGATCAGGGGACGGAGAGGAAGTGGAAGAGGCGACTGTTGGAAATAGAAAACGCCCAGTGTCGTTTCAGGGACCCCCAAACAGACGCTATCCAATTGGAAACCCACGAAGACGTGGGCCTGTAAGAGAAGGCTCCCGGAGACGAGGCGGTGCAGCTTTTTCATCCACAGACCAGAGAAGAAACCTCTTTGAGAACAAACGTAGAGTTAGCACAAGCAAAAAAAAGATAGACCCGCAGAAATGGGCTGACCTTTTGGCTAAGATACGTCAAAAGACTGCTCTCGCTAATCGTGGCCAACTTATCACAACAGAAAAGCCCACAGCTGCACCGGTCCAAGAAGCTGAAGACAGAGTCACAACAGAACATGAGGAAGATGATGATACAGATAGAGGTAGAGGTCAGGGAGCAGGACTGGAAGCAGAACCTGAAGGGTCGTCTGTTGATGATATAGTTCTTCAGGAGGAAGAGTTACAGCCCATTCAACCTGTTAACACAGGAAGCCAGACAAAAACAGAGATAAAAACAGAGACTGAAACAGACTCTGAGACAGAAGAAAGTACAGAGAGGTCAACAGAAAAACAGATAGAGAATGAGACAGACACACTCAGGCAGGCAGAGATACCGGGTTCACAAACACAGACAGCAGCAAACCCAGTGACACGGAAAGAACCGGTCACATCTTATCCAGTGTCAGGAACAAATGAAATTGTCCCAGAATCAGTTGAAGGAGATGAGCGAGAAGTGAACCCCAATCCATCAAGAACGAGACCACAGAATCCCCGACAGCGGTTCTTCCCTAATTTGGTGCCAAACTCCCGCCCCCAAAGACCTCGGAACTCACACAGGAAGATTGGACAGCGGAGACGAATCATCAGCAGGCCCAGGGTGCAACTTTTGACCCCAAACCAACGTCCCCTGGAACCCACAAACCCAATAACCCCTGCTGTGACACCTGACACCACCACAAATCAAATCAATATGTTGTTGCTGGTCTCAGCAGCCACATCTGCGGGAATTTTGCCGACACAGAGAGATCATATTAAGACTGCTCCAAATGATGTTGCTCTGAATCTTTTTGACTCTTCTTCATCATCTTCCTCCCCCTCGTATACAAACAGAAACACACCTACAGCTATAATGACTCACTCAGGCAAGAGACCAGACAGGGAAGAGATACCAGACAGTGAAGAGTCCACTCTTTTCAGCACACCAGCACCCACTCATTCTAATTTTGTCATTTCAGAAACACATGTGCCAGGCACACATACCTTAGCACACAGTATACACAAACACACAGAAACACAAACAGCCTTAGGCAAGCATATTGACACACCCCCAAACAAACACAGTGAAAAGCTGGGGAAGAATTTTGTGAGCGTACTATATGAGTCTTCCTCTCCAGCAACTCACTCCTCCTTTGTTTCCTCAGTTTCCAGTGCAGCTACTGCAAAAACCATAACAAATCCTACAACTGCCCCTAAAAAGGTTTATTCTAATGCAAATGCCAGCAGCTCTAAAAGTACATCTTCTGCTATGACTAATGAGTACAAGCTTCCCACAACAACTGCAATTAATCCTAGGACTACAAGTTCCACCATATTTGCTAGGACTATTATTCCAACATCTAGCACTACCAGACATACTGCAAGTGCTTCTACCTCTGCTACACCTATTCTTACATCTACTACTCCCGCTACTATTTCTGTAGTTGAACTCTTTACCACTACAATAAACTCTAATAAAAATGCTTTTATTTCAACTACTACTGATACTAGCACTACTACTAGTAGTTCTTCAAACTCATTCATTGTTACGTCCCGATTTCTTAACCCTCCATCTACTGCTACTGCTTCTACTACATCTGAAACTACTAAAACTACTACTACTACTACTACCAATACTCCAACATTTACAGTTTCAGCCAAAATTACCTCAACTTCTAGGGCAGCTACGCCTAGCACACTTTCCAGTACCGCTGCAATAATGACATCAGCAAATACCAAAGCATCATCCCGGGAGAGGCCAAGCATCGACCTAGCTGACCCCAGAGAGAGGCTTGCTTCTGGTGCTCCAAACCAGAGTCGGCCCCCCACTGACTGGAAAAACGCCGGCGCTAATTCAATTCCAGATTCACACAGCAGCAGGACTAACTGGTCCCCTTCATTCCCTGTGGCTCCTGGGGTGAGTCCAAACGAATTCAAATAACATTTCTATTTTATAGGTAGTGCTACCCAAAATGGGTTTTAAAGCAAGCACACACACACACACACACACACACACACACACACACACACACACACACAGTACAAAGAGAATAACAGCCAAACTAGGACCACCATTTGTTCTTTTCTAGTGTTAATTCAATTGCAAATTAATGTTTCCCCATTTTTACTTGCTTTTAGTCATTTAGTAATTTATGCAGTGGGTAATTTCTTTAAGTGCACTTTTAAATGTAATTTGCAGTTTATATACACACAACTCACATTAACATTTCTTTACCAAGTGAGTGCCTCTGATGCTCCAAACCAGAGTTGGCTGACCCAGAAAAAAACAACACACACACACACTACACCCAACTGTGCAAGCCCTTGGGGCAAAATCTTAGCAGAAAGTGCACACTAGATCTCCAAACAGTCTAATCTCTATCCACATGACCTGCAATTAAAATAAAAGGATGTTTATGACAATTCTCCAATTTCATGGATTCTCCAGAGCTCTGTCAGAGATCTAAAGAAAAAAACAAAATTAAAAACACGTGTTCCACAATCAATAGCATTATGTGTTGTTATGCATTATGTGAGTCTAATCCCATGGGATTTAAAGTAATCAATTGTTAATTAATTTACAGGCCTTGTTGGCAAGCCTCAGTAGATTAAACATCTCGGTCCACCAACAAAAACTCTAAGTCTGAGATCACTGTGAAGCTATATTATATATCTTATTCCACAATATCCTTAAATTTTTCTCACTATTTAATAAAAAAAGAGCAATAAGAAACATTTTACAAACTGGCAGTTTTTAATTAGCCCCTGTGAATCAGACTTTTCATGCTGATTCATAACTTCACAAATGTGTTTTAATTTGCCTGCTTGCTGTAGGTTGTTGGAAGTCCTCCAGTCACTGGCTATTTAGTTAAGAAAATGAAACTCAAAGGCCAACATAATTCAGGCCAACATAATAAAACATTTTAAACTTGTAAAGTTTAAAATGTTTCATTAGTGAATCCCAGATATCTTTAAAGGTTTGAATATTTTAAAGGAGTCAAATTCATTATCCAGTGATTTAATGTGCTCTTGTAGGCTCCGGTCGTGAGATCCAGACCAAGGATTGCAGACCCACACGTCAGGACAGTGTCATTCCCAGCAGAGAGCACTGCCAGGCTGACTTGTGAAGCTAAAGGAGAACCAAAACCCACCATCACGTGGATTAAAGTTGCCACAGGTGTGCACACTGCAGCATGCATTTATTCTAACATACCTTAAACAAAACACCCTGAGCTATGTCAGTGTGTAATCCAGTTTACCGCCACTTTAAATCTGATGCATAAACTCAAATCATGGAACAGGCTTCATGTTTATTCTTTTAATTTTGCAGGAAAACGCAGCAGTGCTTATTTCGCATTCACCAGTTTATTGCATATGTGCATGTCTGTATGGTATGGTCTAAAATCTATTGACTTTGCATTTAAAGCAGAGTAATTAAAGGTTTACACTCTGAAGTCACTCATGCTAAAGGAAATAAGCCTCAGCTTTAATATGTGCTATGAATGAATACAAACACATTTTACTGTGATGAAAAAACCCCCATTAACAACCAGCATATACACTGGCATGGACACAATAGGCTTTTCTCTAGCTTGCCATGTGGGAAAGACATCGCAAGCAAGTAATGGAACATTTTGTGCACTGCATCACTGACTTTACTTCATGCTGTGCCATTTGGTGTGCCCCCGTTCCTCCTTTCCTCTCTGTCTCTTTCTCACCCTCTTAACTTTTTTTCCTCACTCTCTTTGCTCGTTGCTGCTCTTTGTGTGTGTCTGTCTGTCTTACTCTCTTGCTGTCTGTCTTTCACTCAGGAGCGGTGATGTCAGTCCACTCCAGAGCTCAGCGTTTTGAGGTCCTGTCAAATGGCACCCTTGTTATCCAGAATGTTCAGCTGCAGGACAGGGGCACATACATCTGCAGTGCACAAAGCATGCTGGGTCGTGATAGGTGAGGTTACTGATATATGTTATGCATACAGTATGGTTGTGTAATGACAACGGGGCACAGTATTTTAATATTAATGACATCAGCCTACAGTAATGTGCAATTAAATTACTCAGCATAATGTATATTGTGGCGCAGTTATGCTTGTTGAGTCTGTTGTTATAACAGCAAACAGTGATATACACAGTAATGCAAACCTGTATATATAAAGTATGATTTGGTGTCTCTTATGTGATTTCTGATAGAGTCATGCATTGTGTGTATGCCTTTGCATATTTCATAAATTGAGGGGGGTTTTGCCCCTCTTCTTCATGGCAGGTTGCTAACGACCCTGGAAGTTTGGACTCGCCCCCCTCGTATGCAGCTGGCTAGTTACAGAGAAGCCACCATTCATCAGGGCGGAGAAGTGCACTTGGAGTGCCAAGCGGATGGTGTTCCCGCCCCTCTGCTCTCGTGGGTTCTGCCAGATCGTTCTGTCATGACATCCGCTGGCCCCTCCACCAGTCGAATCAGCGTGGACACGAATGGAACTCTTCATATCTCAGTAACTTTACCCAGTGACCGAGGAGTGTATCGCTGCGTGGCCTCCAACTCAGCGGGTGCTGCCAGCACCTCTGTGCGTGTACACGTGTCCTCATTACCTCCGGTGATACAGCAACCCAGAGAGGAACACCTGCTCTTGTCTCCGGGGAGGCCAGTTTATGCTCACTGCTCAGCCCGAGGTGCCCCTCCACCAACTCTCCGCTGGCGAATCCCAGATGGGACCCTTGTTCGCCCATCCCAGTTTCTCCACGGCAACCTCTTTGTCTTGACCAATGGGACACTGCATATTCGAAAAGTCGGGCCAAAGGATTCTGGGAGCTATGAGTGCACAGCAAGTAATGCTGTGGGGACCGATAAGAGAACAGTGAAGTTAAAAATTGAAGGGGGAGCAGAAGGAGAAAGAAGACAGGGAGAAGTAAGTCATAAAGGAGTAAAAGCTGTTGCTACTGAAAGGCCACCTTCTTCATCTTCACTCATTAATGACACAGGTCTGAGTATCTCTAACCAGCCCTCAAATCCATTTAGCTCCCCTAAATCTCCCTCGGAAAAATCCAAGACGTCGCTCACCTCAAGCTCTTCTCACTCTTCATCTAACCCTTACCGGTCCTCGAACTCATCACCTAAATTTAATAAAACAGTCACTGCCTCCCACACACACTTTACCAGTGTCAAAAAAACAAATTCTTCTTCTCTTTCCCCACCCTCCACGGGGTCAATAAATAAGAATAAAGTCTCACCCAGTATAACCAACACAAGAGTTGCTTCCCCTACAGACAGGAGAGCCTCTACTGTTTTGAATCCCTTGCTCCTCTCCCCTTTTAGCAAAGCCCGTATTATTTCTACATCACCATCTAGTTCTACTGTCCCACAAGGGGGGATTTTACAGCTTCACTGCTCCGTAACTGGCAACCCAACCCCTATCATTATCTGGAGGACCCCCAGCAGGAAGCTAGTGGACCAGCATTTCAGGTACTGGGAATGCCCACATTTGTATCACTACATATGTTGTTGATTTTAATAGCACTTCATCTAATTTAATTATCTACGTTTGAATGAAAGTTTTGACCGGCGTTTGAAGGTGCATCCTAACGGTACCTTGTCAGTCCAAGCTGTAACGGAGAAGGATGCTGGAGACTACCTGTGCATTGCACGGAACAAGGTCGCAGATGATTATCGCCTCCTGCGTGTTACTGTAGCTGCGAAACCCGCCACGATTGAACCACAACAACTGCTCACTCAGATGGTGTCAGTCGGGAAACCACTGAAGGTGAGCAGAAAAACAGAAATGTAATTAAATTGCAATTCTCTTCTTCTGATGCAAAGTTTGTTGGATAAATGCACACAAGCGATTAATATTTTATTTCCAGTCTGTGTTTCTCACTCAATTTTATTTGAATCTGGGTTGTTATTAAGTTATAGTGTTTGCACTGCATATTTCCCGTGAAATAATGAAATTCATTCATTCATTTTATGCTGTATTGTTTAAAATATCTGGCAAGAAATGTCTAAATCTGAACTGTCCCTCTCTTATATATGTTTACTGTTGAGTTTTAGTGCTTAGAGTTATTTCTTGCCAGGGTTGGTATATTTGAGTCCTAAAGTTCAGGTTTTAAGCTGGGATCTAAAAATGTTTTATATTATTTGGGTCAAAAAAGAAAGAAAAACCTGCCGACTCATAAATGTGCAGCTATGAATCATCAGCAGTGTTTTTCAGCAGAAAATAAAGCACACATCAATATTTAAAGGCTTGGTGAAAAATAATGTCAAGAAAAAAAAACAAAGCAAGTGTGGGATTTTTAAAAATAATTATTTTAATTTAAAGATTTATGAGCTGTGTTTTAGTGTGAGTGTGAAATTTGCAGTGGCTTAGATGTGTTTTAGAGTGCAGCATGTAGTTGTTATTTATCATTTATAATGTTTCTTACGACTTCAGCTTTCATCCCAAACAAAAAGTCAACAACCTTTTAAATCATGCATCACTGGAACACTGATCCTCTGCAGGTGGACTGCCAGGCATCAGGGCTGCCTGACCCAGCTGTCCACTGGACCTTACCAGATGGAACCATGGTGAACAGCGTGTTGCATGGGGAAGACAGAGGAGGCCGAGAACAACGACTAACAGTGTTCAGCAATGGGACGTTACTGGTTCCAGCAGTAAGCGCTGGAGAAGGAGGAGAGTATACGTGTTATGCTGAGAATCAAGGCGGCCACGACACCATGAAGGTAAGACAAGTAATTTCTTCATCATTTTAATTAAATGTCTTTGTCATGAGCTGCATGAGTTATGAGTGCTTTCAAACTGAAGCTTTTACACAACTAAAAACACTAAACAATTCAATCATCTGTTCACCCCTTCAAGGTCAAAGTAAAGGTTATGATGACATCTGTTCCAACTTTTACTGATGACAGAAGCTACCATGTCATGAAAGTAAGCCAGGGAGCAACGGCCCGAATTCTCTGCCGAGCCACAGGAAACCCTACCCCTACAGTGACGTGGTTCAACCCTGCAAACCGTGTTATCCCACGAAGTTTAGGATCTGGTTATTATTTTGAGCGAGTAGTGGTGGTTTCAAATGGCACTCTGGAGGTGCGCATAGCTCAAAAGATCGACACGGGAAACTATACGTGCCAAGCAAGCAACTCAGCTGGGGAGAGGAGCAGGGTGGTCAGGCTTGAGGTGGAGACGCCTACCTATGGATTGAGTGGCCGAGTGGAAGGAGGAGGTTGGAGCAATAACAGTGGAACTGACACCAGATCAGGGGACAACATTAACAATGGGGGGATAATCCGCTATGGATTGTCTGGAATCACAGACAAGCTGCATAATAACAGCAGCAGCAATGACAACGATAATGAGAGGATAAGAAACATTGTACCAAGCAGTAGTGTTAATTTGGCAATCAGTAGCTCTAATCCTGTCCTTAAGAATGATAGTCAAAATGGATTTAACGGGCTTGTGAGTGGAATTACAACAAAACTAAGCAGTAGCGTAATCAGTGTGGGGGTGAACCGTGCAAGAAATGTAAGCACTAAAGCAGATAATACTGGAATTAATATAAATAGACCTAGTATTATACACAACAGCAACAGTGTAGGTAACAGTCGCAGCACAGTTAGAGAAGGTAGTGCTGAAAGAAATCCTGCACGGAATATCAATGAAGTCATTGCAGGAAAGGCTAGTAATGATGCTAATACGAGCGGAGAAAATGGCAGGTTAAGTGGTAATTCGAGAAATGCTGGAGGCTTTAGTAGCACTGTGTCTAATAAAGCAGTTGGGACAAGCACACACAGAGGGGATGATTTTAATAGGAGCAGTAATCTAGGAAGGACCGACAGCAGAAATGGTGGTGAGTTAAGTAGTAATACTGATGCTAAAAACTCCCCCAACACAGTACTGGGTGTAGCAACGGCGGTGAAGCAGCAAGCAGTTAAAGGTCAAACAATTTTTTTGCCATGCCCTTCCCAAAATTCCCGTCAGTCGCGTCTGTTCTGGCTTCTGCCCGGGAATGGCATGTTGCCATCTCCCTACTATGGCAGTCGTCTTACTGTGCACCGAAATGGTACCTTAGAGCTGCGGGGTGTTCGAGGGAGTGATGGTGGTGTCTTGGTTTGTGTAGTGAGAAGTGAGAAAGGAGAGACAACAATGCGGGTGGAGCTGGAGGTGTCAGACCGGCAGGAGGAGGTCAGATCTCCACACAGGGAAGAAAGGGTTGGTTTAACTAAGGTGCCGCTCTCAAGAGGGTTAGTGGAATCAGAGCAGTCCTTAAGCTCAAAGCCAGCGTCACCTGTGCTTTACCCGAGAATCTCAGTTACTGAAAAACCTCGGCAAAGTGCAGTGAGATTGCCTGCACCACCTCACCCAGTTGGCCCCCCATCCTCAAGTGGCACTGCCTCAGTGCCCACTGTGATCACCCAAACAGCCTCTCTTGTGAGCATCATTAATGGAGAGACCCTTCACCTGCCTTGCCCTGCTTCTCAAACACCTGGATTTACCCGCGGCTCATTCACATGGACCATGCCCAGTGGCAAGGTGCTGTCCCAGGGTGAGAGTGGTGATTCAGGCCGTTACTTAGTCCAAGAGGATGGAGCATTAACAGTGCAACAGGCCTCTGTTTTCGACCGTGGCACCTACGCCTGCAGATCCACGAGTTATGACTCTTCCTCAGTTTCAGTGATCACAGTTCCTGTTATTGTCATCGCCTACCCTCCGCGCATCACAACAGGCCCCTCCCCTGTGACCTACACCCGCCCCGGTGTCGCTGTGGAACTGCCCTGCCTGACCATAGCAACACCCCGGGCGACAGTTACCTGGGAAACACCAGACCTGATGCAGCTGAAGGTCATGGCTCAGCCTCGCATTTATGGGAACCGCTATCTTAGCCCTCAGGGTTCTTTAGTGATACAAAAACCGACAAGCATGGATACAGGATTTTACAAATGCACCGCCAAAAATGTGATAGGGGTGGACACCAAGGCAACCTACCTGCATGTTATATAACCGGATGAGACAACAATACACGCATACACAATGTCACGTAATAGAAGCACAGAGACTTCACTTGTTTGTACTGGTGTATAACCTGTCTGAGTGCTTACACTCTGTGTCCCTGATGCCCAAAGAAACTGCAAACCCCTGTGTGGGAGATACTGATAACTCTCAGAAAGGACACACTGCTGATATACAGTTTATGTCTCATTTATGTATTTGAGGTTTTGAATCAGGGGTTGAAAAACAGGTACAATATTTTGTGCAGGTGGTCTACACATTTGGTGTCTCACTGGTGTAAATCCTGTTTTTAATTAGTGCTCATTTCATCATTGTGGCAAAAATGCTGCATTTTTTCCTGCAGAAATGGTCTTGTTTCCCCACCGTGTGCTAAAATGTAGGAAAGGGGGAATAAGAGCAAAATGAATTGTTCATCTTTTCTTTGAGTGTTTATTTGTAAAATGTAAAAACATTTTCAACCCTCGTGTGAAAGATCAAAATGCGCTATATCCATTTAACACCGGCTCATTATTTAGCTTTATTACTTTACATTTCTGCTCTAACACTGAACAACAATGTACTGCACAATGTAGTATAGCAATTTCACACTATGCACTGTGGCCCTCGGCCTTTTTAGACATGACCTTACCAAGGTGCATGTTAGCAAATGGATTGGACATTAAAAAGTCTTTAAACCAGCTGACTCTGTAGTCCAAAAACTGTGCAACATCCATTTTGCTCCAGTTTGCATTGATAATAACACAGGTTAGTTCACTGCTAGTGTGTCGCCCTCCTATGAGTGGTTGGGCTGAAACCACTGGAGCATTTCCAGTAGTGAGAGTACAGCTGATGTAAGCCATCTTTATCTCTGTGCTACATGTGATAAACAGCAACTTTTCTGCAATTTATATGTTAAACCACTTATCTGCCAATAACGTACTGCCAGCAACGCCACACAGCATCGCACAAAATGTCAGTTTTTCCTTCACAACTGTTTCCATTCACATAGGTACAAATGTAATGTCACATAATATGATTGTGTTTCATCTGTTGTATATTTTAAAAAATGTTCTTCTTGGGTTTAAATATGTCATTTTAAAATGTACCTTAAATGTTGTATTTTCATGTGCTAACTAGGTTGGATTTGTTGCGGTGGTCTATATGTAACAAACCAGGAAAAAGAAACGTATTTGGCACCATTATTTGCACTGAACTGCTTTCATTAAGGCGTTCACAGGCATGTTGATGGAGGGCTTCAGTGTTATGATCTACTCGAAAAAGCAGATTCTTCAGGACTTTGTACCATTCCATTACATTTTCACAGCACTAATGGAGCCGAACATATGGTACAAAACATTCATGTTTCAACAAAAGCCAGTTTTTGAAGAGTAATGTTCAGGATTATTGTGATATTAAATACTGTATAGATGTCTGTCGGTACAAGCACCTGTCTTACGCCTGTGCACAAAGCCAGGAGGTCATAGTTATATGTAGTCACTTAATCATTTTTTAAAAAATATTGTCCTTAAATTATTTGCCTTGTACAAACTCTGTTGTTAGACGGTCTTAAAGGGAGAATTATTATTAAATATGAATATGTTTGAAGTCTCACTTGCCAGTGATGAATGCTTCCTAGACTTTTAACACCTTCATTTTATAAATAAAAATGGGAAAAAATGAAATGTCAGTGGTTGAGTTTTGTTCTGAAAAGCAGCATGGTGCAGACAAAGAGCGAGTGCTAGTTTTTGGAGTTAGAAGGAAAAAAGAAAACACCTCGTGGGAGGGTGGGAGCGCAGAAGGAAACTTTTCCTTGAGTGTATGATGAGAACAGAAACTCCTTATCCGTGGCTCAGCTGTCAGACCAGGAAATGGGGTCTTAACAGTAGATGAGACACATGTTGATGACATCATATTCGCCTCTCTGGGAAATGCAATAAAACTCCCAACAGCCTGCAGAACAGCTCCACACACCACCCTGCATGAGCTCACACCTGGTGTTTACACTGGGAGTCCAGTAAATAGGCGATGAATACTTTTGATTAATCCTGACCTTATATACTGTATATACGAGCAGTGTGACGGTGCACTATATTGGCCATTAGTATGAAAAAAAAATATTGGCAGGCAGCTAGAGTAAGGGAAAGCGAAGGAGTGCGAGCAAAATACCTCTGAGCTGCTGCCAATGCCAAAACTGACGAAAATGCTGCACCAAGTAATTACTGCATGTTTTTTTTTCTCTGGGCTGTCAACACAGCGTTCACACCATACTTACAGTATTTAGACTATTTTCACCTTTTTCAGCTGTGCACCACTTCTGCGTTTCTGTTTTGCATCGTGCTGTGAGGCAAAGGTGTATATCAACGCCACACTCAAACCACAGTTTGAAAAAGTATTTTTTTTGCTTGCATGTTGCCATTTTTAATTTATATAATTTAGCAAGTGTAAAGTCACAGCACAGGACATGTAACACAGTCCAGCACTATCCACAGCCCTTGAGGCTAAGGCAACCCCATTTGGTTAATTTAGCACTCCTACATACTCCACCAGTTGGCTCTGGGCAAATTTTTTTTATATATCTTATTTTTCATGACACAAGATTGTTAAGCCATGGTTAAGAGTTAAATCAGGTCCAGGTTTATCTGAAAAGAGTTTTTAGCCTTTAAAAAGTTCCAAATGTTTTTTTCCTCGCTTTTTCTTTTCTTTTTCTTTCTTTTTTTTAGCCGTGGCCTTAATGCTCTGTGATTAGACCATTTAGTCCAAATGAATACAATCAGCCCAAACTTGTCGATACTATTAGTCAGACCTGAGAAAATCAGAGCTGCTGAATAATTGAAGAAAACTGTTTCAAGCAATGCAAAGCTGAAGCTTATTGATGTGAAGTAGTCCACCGATCAAAGGCGCCACTGATTAGAATCATTGCGACGCACCACCCAATAACTTGGGGAATTTGGTTTGAGTTCTGTGTCTAGAGAGAAATAAAAGGCAGAGGACCAACAATAGAATTTTGTTTTGAGCTCCAGTACTGAAGAAGCCAGTTGTTTTCTGTGAAACATGTTTTGAATTATCTCCTTTATGACGCTGGAGAATTTCCATCCACTGTGGCACTTTGACTTAATGGTTCCATGTTTGTGGTCCCTTTTAGCAAATAATTTATTGCCAATCTCTTTTTGTGCAATTGTAAACATACAAGCATATAACTAACTAATTAAGCATCACCAAGGCATTCTATTTTGCATCTATTTTAGTTGCACTTTATTCTCTGAAATGACAAGATTACAGTGTGGGTACAAAGCTCTCGACTGGATTGAAATGCACGCAAACCTGACGAGAAGAACTGTAATGTTGTCATTTAACAGCATGCCTGCAGTAGCATCATTACTACAACTGTATGTGCATGTTCCTCAGATGCGAGGCTGATCTGATCAACTGCAACTGCAATTTATGATGACAGTTTCTTGTCTTTTATTTATGCTAATAGCATCATAGGGATAATATCTCAGCCCCATCAATGTTAATGAAACAATCATCAACTACTAACTAAAATACACTTTATAGGCATCAATATTGAACCCCTCACACTCCCACTGCTACACTACCTGGGAAATTCAAAAGTACACAGAACACTTTGTAATGCAGAACCACTCATTGCTGCTACATCTGCTCACATTTTACATATTCACGTGGATGGTGTCATCACAAATTCGTCATGCCAGCTGAGTCTGGCATACTGACAAGACGCATGTCACGGTCCACCCAGCTTTCATGTTTGAATCACAGTGAAAAGACAGACAACAGCTAGTCATCTGTTTCTGTGTTCCTATTTCTCATTGTGTGTGTGTGCATGTGTGTGATTAATGGAAAACACTCTCACAAAGAAAAACTTTTCCTTTTAATGAGTAAAGGCTCCTTCTCTGAAGGGTTTTTCTCACCGTGATGGGGAGTCACTTATCTGAACCACATGCGGAAGATATTTCAGATTCAGGATCTACTCTGCTACACAACTTGTAATCAGTAACGAAACGGCTGCATTACTCCACTTCTCCGATGCACTTTATACCGTGAACGTATTACACCACCCACTGAGAGGCCTCAGACAGCTTCATTACTTTCCTATCTTTAATGTTGCTTTAGAACAACAATACACATTGGAGTGAAAAACACATTTTGTTTCGACGCCTCATTAGGCTGCCCATCACGAATGTGTTTTTCCATTTTTTCCCCTTAATTTTGCCGCTCTAAAGGAAATAATAATGATATGAATGTATGAAAATGTTCTGAAGTCTTTCGTTTCACAGCAATAATGATTATATAACTGGAAATAATTGGAAAATTATTCCTGCATGGAAGAGCACTTGGGAAAAGCGTCGCTTTGCACATGACAACTTCACCCTGTGGCTTTGGATGCTTGAATGCTTTTTTTTTCTTTTTTCTCTTTTTTACATTAATTCAGCTTGATGAGAGCTAGATGAGCTCTCTGTAATGTTATGTTAAAAGGGCAGCTCATCTAATCATATATGACTCTATCTACACTTATTATCTGTTATTTCATGTGTAAATTGGAGTGCCTATAATCTGTCATTCATATATAGTAGGTTTTCCATTGGGTATGACTCATATCCGCCTGCATTTAATAAGCCAGCAGGATGACTATTTTACTAAGGATCCACCTGTGCAGTAATGAGCTGATGGAAAAGAGAGATTAAGCTGAAGTGTGTGGGAGGAGGTGTACTGTAGCAATTATCTGGAGCTTGACTTTGATTTTGTAACTCGTGCTTCAGTCAGCTGTTGTCTGATAGATTTCATAGACGTGACTTAATGGGAACACAGATGGTGACTTAGAATATGAGGGTTATGACCAGAAATTTTGAGCGCATAGAGCTTATAAACGTATGAGATTACAAAATACCGAGATTGAGAGATTGCAAAATATTATTATTTCACCAGCTGTTTAAATAATGATATTGAATCATAAGAAGTACCTCTGTCAGCAGAATACACTCAAAACATATGTCTAGTCACACATACTTCACACAGTGAAGTATCACTTCTTACAGCAGGCTCTGTTTACAATAGCGCTTAGGCCCATTAGCAACTCATGCTAGTGTTAACAAACACTCTCTCCGCATCCACAGTTTTCTTTGCCGTATGTTTCTGTTGAGTCGAAAAGACATTCTCAGAAAGAGTGACCAGTCCAAAAGCTGTGAAAAATAATGGGATGTGACTTCACTGCATACCTGACCCATTTTAGTAGTTTTGTTTAATTCCTCTGTGACTTCAGCACTGAGGAAAAATGATTCTTAATAAAGCAGAAAATGATGATTCAAATAAAGTCCTTGAGTGTTTTGACCTACTGGCAATATTACATCTAAAAAACTTCATTCTTTTTCTAACAGCACTGATGCGACTTCAGAAGAAGCAGCACACTAACATGACTGTGATTCTTCTGAAAGCAGCTGAGGAATAATTTATCCACCCAAGCCCATCAAAGAGCTTAGCAAGGTCCAAGGCCATGTGTTCTCAGTGTTGCTCAATTGAAACACATTTAATTCATGCAGAGTTATGCTGCCTTTTAAACACTTCATCTGAAAACACTGCACCTACATCTGCACTGCATCATCCCACATACCACATACAACCAAAAAATGTTATAGTCATTCTCTTTTGGCTTATTAAGCCCTCCCTTTTCCTCCAAAATACCTACGTTTAAGAATCGACTTTATAACTTTTATCTGTCACTTTATTGAGCTAAAATGTCATAGCATTTAATATTTTGTGGTTATTTATTAAACTTCTATGCTTTAATATCCTGAAGATAATGGATATATGCCAAATGGACAAAAGCACCAGGCCACGTACTAATTACACCTACAGGAGCTGCTCAGCCATAGAAACCCATGCCTTGAAGCTACCAACACACAGTTTTTGCGCTGATGTTAATGTCTGGGAGGTTTGGACCTCAGCAGTTATTGAATCAGCAGCGCACTGTGTATTTTTTATGCACTATGTGTTTCCGCACTCAGGAATCCTTTTCTGTAACTTTATGTCATCTGCCATTTTTGTGGCTGAATTGCTGTGATTCCTAAATGCCATATTGCTTTGGCAATAATACCACTTACAGCTCCATTTACAACCTGTTGCATTGGTGGCATCCTATTATAATAACACGCTTGAATTCAGTGAGCTCTTAAGAATCACCCATTCTCTCACAAATGTTTATAAAGGCCGACTGAATGGCTAGATGTTTGATTTTCTACACCTGAGGCGATGAAACTGAAAACATCTGAATTCAAATATTAAGCCCATGAGCCACCCCATTTGTTGTACTGCAGTGGAGTTTCAATATGTGTTAAATAAAGACTAAATGCTATTACATGTTTCAGGACTTTGCCCTTGGTATGTTATCGCAACAACTCCTGAAACTGGGTCATTACATCTGTATTGCATATGAGTGTCAATTTCGTTGCTGTTGACGCTTAAATTGCATTCTACCTTTGTAAGTAAAGTGAGAAAGTGTCTGAAATATGTAAATCATGCTTTAGGGAGAAATCAGACAAGCCCAAAAGAAAAAAATCAGTTCAGAATGAAACTGAGGTGCTGGACTGTAACGCAGAGTTCAGGACGGTTCATGTCAGCATTCATTTGAATTCAACTGAGAGCCAGTGACCTCAGCATCATATTTTTACACCAAGGAGACAAACAGTTACAGTATCCATCATGCACTAATGCTGAAGCCGGACTTTGGGTGTATTACAGTACACACGGCAGCTGTACATGTGTGTTTGTGTGTGTGTGTTTGGATGGTTTTATAGAGTATGTGTGATATGACTGTCACGTGTAAGCTGATGCAAAAATGAGAGCGTCTGACTGGTAGGGTGTGTTGGTCAGCTGTTAATGATGCTGTCATCTCAGGGAGGCTCCTTTCTCAAGAGAAAAGCTTACTCATGGACTAACTGGCTGGCCTACTTTTACTGAAAACTGGATCACTGCACGAAACACACACAAACAAGCACATCCACAAGGGCCCAGTAATTCTGCAGTATTTTGCGCTTACACATGCAAATTTTGGTCAGGTGCAAACCACAAAATGGTAAATGGTTTGCTTTTTTGTAACGCCCTTTACCCTTAACACTTGTAAAAAGTGCCTCACCCATTCACCCATACTCACCAGCATTAGCAGAGGTTTCATGCAAGATGTTAGCTTGCCAGCTATAGTGGTTTTGTGTTTAATGTCTTGGCCATAGACACTTATGCACGTGGAGAGGCTCGGGGATCGCTGGACCTGCTGTTACACCTTTGATCTTTGTCTACTTTTTGATCAACATGTTGCCAAGACAACTGAGCTCAGGTTCAGTAAATCACCAGACCTGAACTGACTTTCTTTATTTATTCTTTGAATTAATTATTGGTTTATTGCTCTGTTTCTGCAGTTCAGGTCAGACTCCCGAAAGACCAGCGGCTAAATACAAAACTAACAAAACAAGCTGAGAAAACAGATAATGATGCATCTGCTCAACAGAGGGCTAGAGTCTGTTTTCAGCTCTCAAAACTAATCATGTAATATGACCGCTAGTTTTCAATATTTAGACCCTAAAGGGCAATTCAGGCTTACCCACATTATTTATTTTTCTCTTCATGCAATGCTGAAGTCCAGTTCTGGAAAAAAGCTAAAAACAATAAACATTTCAATAGCCCAACCTCCCTCCCACTGTGTTTTGTGTATTAAGGCCTGATATTTAGAGCAGCGCATTAGGACATTTATTTTATTTTTATGGAAATCCAATGATCTTCAGTATGCAGATAAGATGTGTCCATCAGAGGGACAAAATTCCAAAATGGTATTGAACCAACTTTGGCAGCAATAACTTGCTAATCATAATTGTTTTCTGTATGACTTTATCGTTCTCTCACATTACTGTGGAGGAATTCTGGCCCACTCTTCTTTACAACTTTCCTTCAATTCACTGATGTTTACAAGATTTCATTTTTGCGAAGCTCTCTTAAGGCCCCAACACAGAACTCTAGACAGGTTGAGACCATTGCAGCACCGTAATTCCTTGCTTTTTTTCAGCCATTCTCTGCTTGGGATCATTTTCCTGTCACACAGATGGCCTAACATTTCACTCCAGGATACTGTGGTATACAAACGAGCTCATAATCACAGAGCACTCATGTCTTCTGGCTGCAAAGCAAACCCAAATCATGACTCCTCCACAACTCTGCTTGTCAGTTTGCATGAGGTGTTTGTGCTGTTATACTGTGCCAAACATCTCCACTTTGGTCTCATTTGTTTTAGAAAGAAGCTGCTTTCCCTGGGCAACCCTTTCTTGTAGGACACACTCTTTTTGTAATTGGACTGTTACAAGCTTTAACACATAGCTATCTGAGGTGTGTAGAGTTTGAGAGACAGCTCTAGAGTTTTTTTGGGTTTTTTTTTGCAGTTTCACAGTCTGATCTTGGCTTGAATTTGAAGTAATGTCCACTCAGGGGAAGATTGTGACATTGTGTTAACATGCACCCGAATGCTTCAGACCAGCAGACTGCTGGAAACTTCTACTTTCATAGAGTTGGTCACACTTGCTGATAATCTATTTGTTAAGTGCATTTGATCAGCAGCAGAATTTACCCTCTTAATTCCTATGAATTCCTACAGAAGCAGTAACAGTGTACTTGTAGTATTTCACAGGACTGCATAGAGTGCCATTAAACTTTTTTTCTGACAATGTTCTTTTGGAAGTATCAAGCCCACCATTTTGCATCCGCCTTTGTGGTTTTGTTTACTTGGTCAATATTCAATTAAATTTGATTAAAATCCTGGTTTGGGACAATGTCGCCAACCAAAAGATCTACATTTATTAAGTTATATGCTACTAAACAATAACTGATCTGACAAGTAGTGCTGCTTTTCAAGTCCATATACCATCTGTCTTGTTTTGATTGTATTTTCAGACAAAGACACTTTTGATAGAATATTTTTGGCATATGAACCTATGACCAGGCTGCAGTTTTTTTCTCCCTTCTTGTGTTTCAGTTGTATATTGTAATAATAATGCACTATTGTTACAAAATCCCACGGCCCACCTGGACTTGCCTCATGGCACACCATTTGGGAATGGTGGCGTGCCATGGTTCTGCTGTAGCGTTGCATATTTGGTGATGAAATCATCACAATCGACTAAAACAACACAGATTTACAGCACAGAATTAGATAAACACAACAAAAAGAATAGTCTGGAAAAATACGGGTCAGTGAGATGTTATAAATACAGATTATTTATTATTTTCTTTGTGAAGTAAACCAGTTTGAATCAATAAGTGTCACTGCTTTGCTCGCTGTGTCATATCTCAGCCCTGTGAAAGACCTCAGTTTCTCTGCAGTAAACTGATTAAGGCGGGTGCCTGGGAATATTGCAGAAGGGAGTGTTTCCATTGTCAATATAACTCAGCAATTTAGAAGAGAAAACATAAACTTTCACCAGATATGATAAATTCTGTGTCACGCTGGGAAAGGGACCCTTTCAAACAAACAGATGCTCTTGTGGTGTGGGAGAGCCCATAGAAACAACCATGCAACACACTTTAGGTTGATTCATGGCTGGAGAACTGCTGATTTAGTACTTAAAAATGTAATATTGTGGAAATGCTGCTTACACCCCTTGTTGCAAAAACACCCACCCACCCACCCACACACGCACACACATACACATTAAGCTCTTGGTTTGGCACATGCTGTAATTATCAACATAATTTGTAGAGCGGCTGTAAGATGACCATTTTTTTTTTTTCGGATGACAAGTTGAACCCACGCTATTCACTTTGTACCTCGCCACCCAAGACAGCACACAGAAATGCACAGCTGCACACGAAAACTAGCACACGCTCATCAGGTGTCTGAGATAATGAGGCTCTCTCAATTCAGCAGCAGGTGAGCTTGCCTTAGGTGATCGGGGATGGAAAAGATTAGTGGAAGATAAGAGGATTGAAAAAAAGGGGGAATAAAGGAATGCAAGAATAAGGAGACAAATATGAGGAGGATTAGCAAAGCCAATAAATAGACAGATGTAAGTCACTACATGTGAAACAAACATGGGTGATTTATGAGACTGTGTCAGAGGATTCTTTGGAGCAGAAAACAATAATGATTAGACAATGTAAATGAATGGAAGGAAGATGGATGTGGACAGTTGGCAGAATTGATGCTGGTCTTGAAATTGATATTGTTATGACTTATATCTGTTCATAATAAAAAAATATTATAATAGTTCATGGTGTATCTTTACAAATGCATTTCCTACAGCACTTGGTGCCAGTGTGGCTCACCAGGTTGAGCTTGGTGACCCATATGCTGTAGCGCTGTTGTGGGGAATTGCGTATGCGCTGGGCTATTTGTTGCATGTTTTCCCTCTACTGTCTCTCACAGCTTTCCTGTCCACTGTCCTGTCGTAATAAAGGCTAAAAAGCCCCCCCCCCCAAAAATAAATAAATAAATAAATAAATAAATAAAAATTACAGCACTAATTCATGAGAGTGTTTGTTCATGAAAGACACTGCTGACAAAGACAGTCAAACACTACTTGTTTGAACACTTAGACCTCTGGAATTCATTATACTGCTAGTGCTATCACATCAAACAGATGTAGAGAAAGGGGGGAATTGTGGAAATGTGGACTGTGAGACATAAACAAGACAAAATAGGACTAGAAGGCAAACTGGGGGCAAGGGGCAGAGGAAGAAAATACAGTGCTGAGAAAAGAAGGTGGATGAGGATTAAGTGAAAGGACAGAGAAGTGGAGAAGCAGGAAGAGATAGGGGGAGGAAGGAGGCAATGGAGAAACATCTGTTTTGCGTCAGAAGCAGGTTACAGGCTGATAGTAGGCCTTCAAGAGACTGAATAGAGAGACAATTATAGGGGCGAAAAAACGGGGCAGACGAAAGAGGAAAAAGTGCAAGGAGTGTGGAAAACATTACACAGATAGAAGTGTCTAATTGGAGGAGACAGACATTATCATAAGCTACAGACCTCTAAGGGCATGTCTTATCCTGTGTGTGTGTGTGTGTGTGTGTGTGTGTGTGTGTGTGTGTGTGTGGGTGGGTGGGGGGGGGCAATGGTATATCAGAACTGCGAGTCGAGGTGCCTGTTGATGTGTGTTGTTATATGTATCAGCTAGACCTGAATATTGTTATTTCTCATTAGGGAGGATATTTTTGCTCCAACTATGTTTTATGTTTTTGTGTCTGTGTGTGTGTGTGTGTGTGTATAGGTGTGTGTCTGTGTGTGTGTGCTGAGGGAGAGAGAGGCTGAAAGACTCAGAGATAAGAACAGACAGATAAGAGAAAAACTAAAAAAGGAATATCTATGAGGAGAAGAAACCATAATAAAAGATGAAAGAGAAATCTCTGCGTGGGAGCAATAAAAGACTCTGTGGCACACAGAGGACTGGTTAGTATCAGGGAGCCATAATAATACACAGCCCTGGGGAAGCAGGAGGCTTGTATCACAGCAGTTTTACTGTACCATTTGCCCGGTGCCCTATAGAAACCTTCAAACTCCAGCCTTGTCTTTTACACTTCCCTAGACAAATATCAGACCAGAGAAAATGGTTAAAAAAAAACCCTTGAAGTATCGAAATCTTTTTGGAAAGGTTCTCTCTGGTTAAAACATTTTTTCAAGGTTGCAGCTAACTATTTGTACTTCACACTACAGTTTTGTTCAGGTCACTTCTTCATAGGGCTGTGTTTTTTATAACAACAGTCAGGTATCTTTATATTAAACACTGCAAACCCTTGTTCTATTATACCCTCGGTAATTTGACTTAATACCATTTTGTGAGAGCTCAACAGCACCGTTTTATTTTTCAACCAAAGTGTGGCAGTGAAGCTGTGAAAATTAGGTTTCTTAAAATCACAATAAGGACTGAGGAACTCTGGCACAGGCCCAGACACAGTAATTACGCACTTCTCTATTGAAAGACAAGAAAAGAGGTCTTTCTAATGTAATCTCTTCTTTTGGGATGTAAGTCAGGGTGAGAGGCAGAATAGAGGGAGACAAGAGAAAGAGTCAGAGGATAGAAGGCCAGGCAGTGCCATTTCAGACTTACAATAAAGGCTGGATAATATCAATCCCCAGTTATGGTGATGTCTTCATATTCCCTCGTCTGTGTCACAGCCTACGTTTCTATTAAAGTCAATGAAGTAATGCTCTTCTCTGCACAATGACTTACAGAGAGAGCTTCAGATATACTAAATATACCTTCGTTCCCTCGTGTCTGTCTTAGCTTAAATGTTGCAATACTTTACTGAACTGACAGGCTCTACTGCACTGCAGAAACGCAGTGACTTATACATCTTATGGAACATATAATATAATAAAAGATGCTTGTAAGTGTTTGTGGCTGAAGTAGAGTATGATTTGCAGGGTACTGGATGTCTGCATAGAAAATACAAGCAAGCAATTCTGTTTTATGAACTTGATTAAAAATACAGATTAATCCCGTGTGTTTGCATTTATGTATGAGCATGTATGTAATCAGTATATGATATGAAGAAAACCAGCCTGGATCCTTGCATTATACCGTGTTTAATCTGTGATCTTTGCTGGGCTTATGTTTGTTTCCCATGTGTTTAATGTCAGTAATGAGTGTATATTGCTTGTATTATAGGAAACCATATCAAGGTACCCTTCTCGTTCTATATGAAAATATTTTCTGCTTGTGAAAATATGAATTAAAAAAGAATACATGCAAATAAATTCAAACAGAAAAGTATGCTATAACTACAGAGGTGTGTGTCAGTCTATTTTTCAAGCTTTTTGTGCACAATTAGATAAACCAGCTAAGAGACCTGGTTTTTAAAGTTATAACAAGTTATAACAAGAACAGTTAATTTGAACCAGATACAGTGATTGTAATATAAGCTCATAACACATAATTAATGTCTCACCTAATCAGTGTATTTTCATTTTGTTTACATGCATAGCAACTATGTTTGTGTTGAGCTGTGAGTGCTGCCAAAATGGAAATCAGCTAAAGTCAGAGTCATGCGTGCATACATCCTGTGTAGAGCAGACCAGACTTCAAAAGCGGGCATTTATGGTACTGTGTTTTATTTTGTGTGGGTATCTGCAGAGTGGGCATTCAACCTACAAAACCTACTCAGATGTACAGCGTGTAACTCATTGTGGATGATGCTGTGCATAGTTGGAATCTGGATTGGTTGAAGAGTTGGCCACATACAGGGATAGCTTAAAAAATACATTACAGACATAATATTAAAAACAAAAACAAAAACCCAGCATGAAGAGCACAAGAGTGGCCGCAGTGCATCCTTTTCATTGTTTTTAAGACACAGTTTCACTTCAGGTCTTTGAATCTTGTGTATTTCCAAGGCTGGCTGAAAGACTAATAACAGCACAAGCAGGAACAGCCCACAGACCGGTTGTTTGTGACACCACCTCCTGTAAACAGCTACAACAGGTAAACAATGGTCTGCAAAGCTTGGTGTAGGCTCTGCATACGATCAGCACACAGCCATGTGTAAGCCAGAACATTGCACAGTGTAGACATTCCTCACAGTTAATGTATTCTATAGTGAATGTATAATGTTGTCATGCCTTGCTAAATATATAGTGATAGACAGTATAGTAAGTATACGCCTACATAGTTCACCCATGGTGTCTAATCAGTGATGCAGTGTCATCAAGAAGAAATGGCAGCCTGTCAAGCAGGATTAAGAACACATTTCACAACAATAACTACCACAAGGAGTTTATTTATTTGGAAAAATATGCTTATGCAGTTAGCACAAAAGTGTGTGTTTGTAATTACTTCATATTGAACCAGCATTCATCTTTCACATTTTAATTATGTGACAGCAATTATATTATTAATAGTGCAGAAAAAATAAGCCAAATAAAATTCATTCATTTTCATGCCAAGCCTAATTTATAGTCCTCTGCCTGGAGAGCACAGAGTATTGAATGACTGAATGATTTCAGACACAGCCAAGACATGAGGCGCACAAGCTAACATGCTAACATTCACAGCTAGCACTTGTAAGAAACAAAGGAGGAGGAGGAATATCACCAGTTTTTGGGTTTTTTTATGTAGAATTGGAAAAACATTTTTGACCAGGTGGTGGTGCTAGAGTAAGTTAGTAGGGACTTGCCAGATTCAGTAAAGAAGGAATGCAAGAATGTGAGCAAAACATGAAAGCTAAACCAGGTTTTTATGGCGCTTCCAATATCAGCATAAAAAACAGAGATGCTTGCCTCGTGGTGGAAGTGAAAAAAAAAACAGAACAAATAAAAAAAGTTGGTGCTTTAAAATTTCATGACAATCATCTCAGGCTGTGCTTTTTGAGATATTTCAATCTGAACCTAAGTGGTGGACTCAGTTGGTGGTACAGCCATACCACAATGACTTCAGAGACAAGGCATGGCTAAAAGTCTTCGCCAAAGTAAAAAGATCAGTTACACAGGTAGTAATAAAGTAAACAGAGAAGGCTCTGCAAATGGAGAAGGCTGAGGCAAAACCAGGTAACTGACCTACAGCAAAAACAAACTAGAAAACTATGTGAACACTGCTGGACCACTACCTGCAATCAACAATCTGGCAGAAAACTAAGGCAGCATATGCTGCTTAAATACACAATGAGACAATTAGACACAGGTGAAACACATTAGCGCCGAGCAGGTAATCATACAGGAAGGATAGAGAGGGCAGGGGGAAGGCGGGGTAAATGTGAGGAACAAATTATACACAGAATGAAGACAATGAAAAAATATGCAATAACAAGAACAAAACAGAACATAGTGTAAATAGTGAGCTTAAAGCTTTCATAATAATAACAAGAAATATCCCTGCATTAGATCTACAAAACACACTGTTGTCCATACTAGCGTGAAAAAACAAAAAAGTTTTTTGTATCAGTGTGTCTCCACACATGGCCTTGCATCTATGCCTAAATTTGTTCAGGCATAAATACGCCTTTAACTGTGCATGTGTAGCAGAATGCAATAAATTAATATGAATAATAGTGGATGCTAAATCATGCTTTACATGTGCCCATGTTAAACTGATCTCTGTGATTTTGTGCAAAAGGAGACTACTCATGTGTGTATATGTGTCCGTCTGTGTATGCATGTCTGGGTGGCTGCAGGGAATATAGGCAATGCCACAAGATATTCAACAGGAGAGGTTTGTGAGTCAGCAAACCTGAGGCTTTCTGACTCACAAACCGACGACTGGTGGGTGGTGTTTGTGTAAGTGTGATGTTTATGCATGGGTGCGCAATCGGAGTGATGTGTGCGAAAAAGCCACATGTTCGTGTCCAACATGAGACTATGTGAAAGGGCAAGGGATGAGATTGATGATTAGAAATGAGTGGATGTGTTAAATAATTGTCAAAATGTTTCGTCTTTCTCGCTCTGTGCACGTTACGCATCGTAAGACTGATTGCAGTTGTATAAATACAAACTTTAAATCATTTCTCTCTTATCCGATGAGAGCCATATGTCCCCCACAAAGATTTGGTTCATAACCATGATTTGCTGCCAAAATATAATCACGAGCCAGAACCTTTCATGAATTAAAACTAAATAGGTTAGCCCAACCCAAGCTACAGGAAATTAGTGTGATGCTACAAATAGGGTTATCGTGCCATGTCAAGATGGTTTTGCAGATCATCCTAAAAAGTTTATTTTTGTAGATTAGCATACCTCTCTTAGAACATCACGTGCATATAGCCAAAGGAGATTAAGGACAGATGATATAGGGTAAAAGAAAGTATGGAAAAAAGGAAGAATCCACTTAAGAAATTAACAAACGAATGAGGAGGGGATAAAATAAAAACAGAATGCACAGTTAAAGAGAAAAAGAGGGTTGGGAAGGGGATAAAAGCAGCAGGACCTTGAAAGACGAAGAAGGAGGAAAACAGGGGAGAGGAAATATCTCCTAAAGCGATTTCTTCATATTTAGACAGACAGACAAACAAAGGAGTCAGCCTGCCAACTCTGCTTACCAGACTGATTCAGATTCACTGTCTGCTGCCGACTTCAATATGCTGCACAGATAAAGTTTTCCTAAACATTTCAAGTTGGGAAAATTCAAAACATATATCACTGCTGTAGGATCAGCTTTTGGGACCTTGACATCTGGATGATGAGCTAAATCTACTCTTTGACCTCAGTCACTTCTGTCCTAAGAAATGTAACCCTGAACCTGAAATAAGGCAGGAAACACACTTACACTTAAGCATATTATACTTGTATAATCTGCTTACAAGCTAATACATATTGTTCTATAGTCACTGCATTTCAATTCATTTCAGGTTTAAAGTTTAAAAAAAAGAAGAAGAGAGAAATCAATTAATTTATATTCCTTGTACTTCCTGTGAGTACTTTACACTGGCTAGCGTGCTCACTTAGTCTCATGGGCAGCGGGCAATTTTTCAGGTCTTCGGATATCCAGATCAATATTTCCTCTTCCGATTGTTTTTCACCTTTTACAATGTATGCAAATAATGCCAGTAGAAATAAGAATTGGGCCAAAGGCTGTTATCAGCTCCAGGTTTTTGAAATGATCAATTTTCAGTGATAGAGTAGCTGTGTTTTTTTTGTTGTTGTTTTGTTTTCTTTGTGTTTGTTGAAGCCGCAAGTTAATCACATTTTTATTGAATCTAATATTAAATAAAAGGATTGGGCAAACGGTAAGCATTACTCCACTAAACTAATAAAAAACAGTGTGCTTGCATCTCCCAGTGAGATTTGTTCAAAAGATCAGAGGAATTGGAAACAGAAGAGCAGAAGCTGAAGAGATCGGCATCGTAAGGTGTTTAATGTTTTGCATTTAAATTCATTTTTTGTGTTAACACTTTATAATTTGCTACATATTAAATGCAAGCTGTTGGTAATCTGCTAAATGTAATGTAATTACAAATAAAGCTCATGTTGTCTCCTTTTCATATCTGGTACCTATGATTTCTGAGAAAAAATGTGAAGATTGATCTTAGATCATATTATTTATTTATTCATAGCTTTGAGCTTATCTTGGATTTTTTTTCTTCTTCATGAATCACATTTAATTTTTAAAACTTTAATTGTACAAATTCACGAAAGAAGGCACTAACTTCAATTCAGTTCTTCATTATGCAGACCTGACCCCAAACATGTGATTTGCTTATTAACAATGAGTGTACTTTGTTTTTGTGGATTCTTATCATTTATATCTGCAAATGGATCAGGTTAAAAAACAGATTAAGGTTGTTTTACAGACATTCATTATCCTCAACTACTTTTTCTCTGCAGGTTCTTGTTATATCTGTTGGTATGCAGCATTGTGCATCACTAATCACAGTCAACACAAGCTGATGATTTTGGTTAGTAGGTAGTTGCCCGGTAACCTGATGGAATCACAATATACAATTCATGGCAATTTTGTGGTTATAAATTAGATGTTATTGTTTAATAATTTATAAAAGCATAGATACATTGCTGCTATAGATTTTTAAATGTTAAAACAGGTCATTAAAGCTGACATTATGATGTCTGATATAGACAGGACCCTGCAAGCGAAATGTGAAAAGTTTGGTTGCTCAATTCCTGATTGGAGTTGTTGTCCAAAGGAACAAACACACAGAGATATTTTGAGTATTATAGTAAGATTAGAAAGCTAATATGAAATGACGGAGTCGACATGACTTGGGAAAATAGATGGATGAAATGCATTGCTCCAGAACTTGTTCTGAGCCAAACTATAGTACAGTATTAAGGCTTGGCATGTTTACATTCTGGGATATTGAGTAAGGCATATTTGTTTATATTTTAATCAGGTGGAATGAACTTGAGTGACTTGTTTTTTTAATTAGACATTTGTAACTGATTTAGTGCCCATGTATTTATGATGAAGAAGAGTAGCCGTAATTGGATTAGTTTTCAGATAGAGGAGCTTTGTTGAACACTGAGTAATCGCTGGTATAACAAGAATGTATATGAAATGACTGACTCACAAAAGCAGCCGGTTTGACAGCAGTAAAGATCATCCAGTGAAAGGAAACTTTTGATGTTTGCTCTACAGAGGTTGTTTTGAGATGAGATTTAATCAAAGTTTGAGCAAACACTTTTATCCTCTGTTTCTCAGAGATTTGATTGACATTCACAGTAATTGCAAAATATGTTTACATCTAAGATTACTGTGTATTAAAGTGCTTAGCATTACATAACTTTGAAGGGCAATCCAGCATGAAATCTAACCTCTTGTTTATTCACCTCAGCAACACAGTGAGGTTGCCATTTTAATTCGTTGGCAGTGGTTAAGTGTCCTGTGTTGAAATCACTGATTGTAGCAAGTTCAGAACTATGACATGAATGAATGTACGCGTCCATTAAGAGCACTGTAGTAACACTTCAATGCACATGTACGCTATCCAGCTACTCTTAGTGCTCTGCGTGCAGCTGTACTTGTCAGTGTGAACACATCTATGCACACAAAACAGCATGTGTAAGTATAAAAGTATGCAAAGTATCTGAGGGATTGCAGGTTTTCTGCCAGATAAATTGCTTGTAAGATATAGCAAAACACCGGTGTATAGCGTATGAACATTCAATTACACGGATGATAGCATTTCACACTAACCGGGCTTAAGGATCAGACAACTGGAAAACATAGAAATAGGAGTTCTTTAATGTCAGTGTGGAAATGCAAGTACATGCTGTGGAGAGAGTATTTTGTGGTATGTTTAATACTGTCTATAATCTTTGTCAGAGGATCCACCAATCCACCATTCAGTGAAACAGCAATTTAACGAGTGTGCACCATTGCATCACTGCAACATGATGGATGGTTTGACAGGTGATGACAGATAACAGAGACACCACCCTTTTGTCACCCAATTATTGGGTTTAAATTTCTTCATTTTAGGAGAAATTTAAATTGTTACTGTCAAGACAACTTTATGATGTCACTTTAACACAGATGAGGTCAGTTGACATTGTTGCTGTAGAACATTTTTAGCAAAAAACCCATCTGAACTAGTATGGATGGAAATGTGTCGTTTGTATGATGAAAAATGTGGCGATCCGAGAAGAAGGACATGCTGAAATAAAGCTAATGCATTTACAATGCGTATGCGTAAGTAAATTCATGGATAGCAATGAATTTTTTCTTACCTCAGTAGTATCTAACTGAACAGTGGAACTTAAGGTCCCACCCTGGTAGTTGCTCAGTGAAGCTCAGTACTATTAAACTAGTTTGCAAGGAACGCTACGCAGAGTCCAGAAAGTTTTCCCTTTATTTGAAAGTACATACCATCTCAGCTTCTCTTCGAAATCCACACATATTTTACTTTGCTTTTCCTCTCTTTTTCTTTAACATGCCTTTTCCTTTGGGCAAAGTAGCAGTTCACCGATCAATGATGTTTGCCGCAGATGTGAAAAGGTAGAGGTGTGTGGGTGTCAAAAAACTACACATATAACAACACAACATAAAATATACCTACTCGTTACCAGGTACTTACGATTAGGAAAGAACAACCTAAAATGAACAACACATGACACATTACACCATGACATATTTATTTAGCAAAAACTAAGCCAAAATAAAGAACTGCTGACTGAAAAACAGAGAATACCCCATGATTCACAAGCTTGTTAAAAAAAAAGTCATACAGAAAGTATGTGTAACATCCTTGCGGAGGAATTCTGGTCCACTCTTCTTTACAATGTTGCTCCAGTTCATTGAGGTTTGCAGCCATTCCTTTATGCACAGCTCTCTTAAGGTTCTTAAGGTGGAATGATGACCTTTAAACTAAAAAAGTGTAGTTTTTAATAGAGGCGATCACACTTGTTGATGAACATTTAATCAAGTGCATTTGATTATCAGCACCTTACTGCTGCTTACCCTCTTAATTCCTTTGGAAGCCATAAGGATATATTGTTTACACACATGCTTCTGCATTTTAGTGTAGCCTTTGTTAAATTAACAATGACTCGATATAATACTTAGAGAGCCCACAATAAGACAAAGCCAAAATCAAGTTGACGCTGCTAAAAATTGACTGTGTCGTCCAAACACACATATGGCTATTTCCACTGTGCCATGCATCTCTATGTTGCTCCAAAATATAAATGCATCGCAAAATACAAATATAGGAATGTGGTTTATTTTGAGAACGCCCAACAAATCTGCTCATATTTGAGTTAGAGTTGGTAAAACAATAGTACCCATATATTCCAGAAATCTACTGAACCTTTTTTAATTAAAGGAAAGTGAATGTGTGGCATCTTCAGTAGAAGCGAACAGACAAAGAAGAAAAGGCAGAGACAGAATGATGCATGGGTCTTTTGTTGCAATTTGCTGAAATTAAAAAAGTATAAAATTACATATATCTTATACTTTAATATTAACCACGAGTTTTGTACCTAATTAAAAAATTATAATGGTTTTGAAACAGAAAAACAATGCTATTCTCTCAGTACACAGTACCATCAGAAACAGCAAGACACTGTCACAAATTGTCCCTGATGCATCTTTTGGAGACTGAGTGTGTGCACAATAGTTAGAAAAGCCATGCTATAGGAATGGGTGACTGTGGCTTGTGGTAAAAAGGTTTTGAGCTTTGAGTGCTCAGCTAGAGCAGAAAAGTGCTATATGAGTACCAGTCCATTTACCAGTTTGGAAAATGCTGGTCAAATGGGTTATTTAAAAGGGAATGACAGCCCAAAACAATCTATTTTCTTGTTCCACTAACACTTGTGCATACACGCACGTGCACATATGCACATACTCTAGAGGCAGTTTCCATTGAGTTGTCAGAATCGGTAAGAAACAGGTGTGGTTCAAGCCTGGATCATCTGAAGAGAGACAATGAGGCATGAACCATGTGCTCTGCTTAATGACAGCAAAATCATGACCTTATCCTGCCACTGCCTTCATCATTTTTTTCATCTTTCCTTGTTTCTAATTCTTCCCATCCTACATCTGTTCATTCCCCTTTTACTTTCCTCTCTCACTTCAGCAGCCTTCGTCTCCTTTATCTCCTCTCACCCGCTCCTGGCTGCCTCACTCACCCTCATTACCACCATTTTCCTCCCATTGGAGTGACTCAGCAGTTTTTTGACTGCCATCTCTCTCACTCATCTGGTTCTCGCTCGGGGCATCACATTCTCTCTCTGCGTGTGCAGAAAAATCTACTCTCAGAATCAGTTTTATTGGACATAATTAAATGCAATATTGCCAAAGCATGTTGCACAAAGTTTAGAGGCAAAATATAAGAACCTGGAATATAAGTTGTGCACACAAAAAAAGAAATTTAACATGTGGTAAGATTTAGTTAAATAATTTTGCAAAAGTATGGCTTCACAGAGGCTGTAGTCTGCCTTTACGAGTTTCAGATAGCAGAACTGACACGTTCTTTCTGGATGGTTTGTTTCCATGACCCCAGGTTTGTGTATCTTGAACAATCTCAATTGCCAGTGTGTAATGTCTCTCTCAGTCTCTGGCTGCTTATAGTATTCATTTAATCTGTCTCTCGGTATTATCTGCTCAGCTTATTATTGTTTTCACCTTGTGAATTTGTGCATGTGTGTGGGTGCCATTATGGCTAAATGCACTCTGGGCCAGCACAAAGGTGGTTTTAAACACTTTGGCAGGTTTTTATTTCTATTGGCAGATTTTGTCAACCTGATTTCCTTCCAACTGAGAAAGATACAAATAATAAATGTGTATATGAAAGTCAGGCTTGATGATGGCTGTGGTCTGACCCATATCAACCTAGTGAAGTGTACCCTACTAATGGAGGCCAAGGGGGTCACTGGCCACTTCACATTCATACACTCTTTATCTGATGTATAAATATGAAATACTTCATGAGAATTAACTACACCTTTACTGGGTAGTACCATTTTCTCTCTGCCAGCCTGGTACAACTAATCGCCACATGACCATATGCCCAACCCATCCTTAGTTGGGCGTTGGTTGCTTTGTTTCCTGCCTCACAACTATTCTATTTAAAATCTTGTTTCTATTAGATTTTATGATGATGCTGATGAAGGCCACATGCTGAAAAGTGCTGGTCTAACAATAAGGTTGTTTCTTATACTAAAACTGTTGCTGGAATTCTTTGTTTTTTTGTTTTTTTGTTTGTTTTTTTTTGCCAGAAACCCTTTTAGAGTTATTTGATTTACACCACCATCAGGTTTCCTGTGTCCTTAGGTGAACTTTGTTAATCTGTTTGAAAGTGTGCGTTTTCAAAAGGGACATATACTGTGAGCATAGCAGTCCATCAAGGACCACAAAGGGGCATCTCAGCAATGCACTCAGGTTCGATGCCCCTGAAAATAAGAATGGGTTAAGGAAAATCTCATATAACTGAGACATTTAGATGCTGTTGCTGCATGTTAAATGCACTTTTCTTTTTCTGTGGTTAATCCAAAGGGAATGTGGGCTACTCTGAGGCTGTGCATTGCCAAAGCAGCTGGTTGAGGGGACTCAACCTTCTACTTTTAGTGTTGCGGAGCTTGTGGGATCACAGGGTTAAAGTTTTTGAAGGAATTATATTGTTCTTTATTGAAAATGAAATTATTATTTGTTTGGCATTCTCTGTTTGTTGTACTTTTCTTGGTACTTTCTATTCAGGCATTTTGATTTTTCAGTGTTGATCTGTAGCCAGGTTCAGGTGTTTGCTCAATCTCAGAATGAAAATATTGTTGTCTGGATAATATTAAATCCGTCTCTGGTGAGCCCACTTCCCTGATTTACAGTCAAGGCACAGCTCTGGCTGATTTTTTGCAGACAAAACCTTCCACGAATTGTCGTGAGACTGGGCTCTGTCTAGCCATATCTCTCTATCTCAACTCAGAGCAGAAGCTTCTCCTGCTTTGTAACCATCTTTTTCCTCCTGTCTGTACTTCTCCTTTCTTACTCACAGATAAATCACTCATGTCTTTCAGTCTACTTCATTCCCTGTAGACTCCCTCATCTGGATAAAAAAAAACACAATGCTTGCTGCAGACTGAAGCCCTGGTGTTCCCTGCATCTCTCTAAAACATCAAATAACTGCCCCCTGTGCAGTGGACTTCATGTTCTCATTGGATTTAAGCTTCTCTCACGCTCTTTCTCTTTTCCCTCGAACTATTATGTTTTTCCTCCATGTATCCCTTCTGTCTGTGACTCCTTCCCCCTTCTCTTCATTCCTCTGCTTCATCACCCCTTCTTCTTTTCATAGCCAGAGGGGCTGTCTCCATCCCAAGCTGTCTCTCTTCATCTTTCTCTTTCCTCCTCACATCAATATCCCTCAATCTCTCCTTCTCCCCGTAAATAGAGTGACCCTTCAGAGTGCTGTCGCCTCTCTGCCTCCAGACTCTTCACCATCTCTCTTACTCTATCTCTCCTGTGGGTAAACATGACCCATGCTTCGATCATCCTCTTGTCATTTTGTCATTATTATGCCCTCTGAACTCCTCTTCATCTCTCTTTATGTCCTCTCTCTTCATTTCTTCGCTCCGTCTCTCTCCCTCTCCTCCCTTGGTTCATCTTACCCTCTTCTTCTCATCTCTTCAGTGATGACAAATACTTCACTCACTCTTTGGCTATCTCTCAAGAAAGCAGCCTCTCCTTCTTACTCCTTCAATCTGGTATGTCATCTCGCTTTCTCTTTGAAGATGACATGGCTATCCCTCTGTCCTTTCATTTCCCCTAGAGAGAATGACCCACACATCGACACCAAATACTCAAAAAGTACGTATGCTTGATAAATATCTTTCAAATAAGAGAGCTTCAGCTCTTCTGGGAATGTTGTTGCTAGGCCATAAGATCAGAACGGGTGCTCCACTTCATCTCTCTTCGAGCCAGTGAAGTTCTCACACAAAAAAGAAGGGAAATTCTGTTTTATTGATCTTACCTTGTGCACAGTATCTGTTGAAGCAATAAAAGGTCTTCCCAAACCTATGGGTGTAAGATTTCACTATTGTCCACTATTGTCTAAGATGTTACAGTAACACAGCACTCAGATTACTGGTAGTGGGCTTAATGTGAAACTGAACCAGTAGCTAAGAAATAAAGCGGTATTTTACCAGATGACGGGCTCTGTGGTAGTTTTACTTGTTAGTTTAGGTTGTGTGTCTGAAGTGTTTTCCAATCAGCAGCGGCTTATGTATGAACCCAGCAGTATTAGAAAGGCTTGTTCAGATAATGGGTCAGCTGCCATAGGTGTAATGCTGATATAAAACATCAGGTTGTTCAATTTAAAACAGTTTCCAGAACATAAATGCTAAAATGACTTGGTTTCAGACAGGATCAACTGAGAGGCAGTATACGATAGGTAAGGAATCATACAGAGTTATTGGCATTTTTTTAATAACATTTTTTTTTGAAAAATCCATAAGATTAATCTATTAACCAAGGTCTTTAAAAATAGTGAAGTGAAACGTTAAATTAGAGTGGCATAAAATATAGTTACACAATACACAAAGGCACTGACTACAGCACAAGGGTTTATATATTGTGTAGATTTCACTGTATATCTTGAGACCTTATTCTACACTATATGGATAAAAGAAATAGGTGAGATATTTAGCATTTATTAGTCCCAGAGATGGGAAATTCACAAGAAATAGCGTCGAGCCAGCCAGGAGTCGAACCTAGAATCTTCTGATCCGTAGTCAGACGCGTTATCCATTGCGCCACTGGCCCTACTCACCATGATGGCGGGGTGTGGTTTTTTATCTCAGCTGCAGGGGCGCGATAGCGCAGTGGGTTCAGGGTGTGGTGTCAGGGGAGGCTGACCCCACAAAGCTGTTCTCCATCACCTGGTCATGCTTTCCTTACTTCAGTAGGATGCCTGGACCCGACGGGGAAAGCTGCGCTACAAAGCAGCTGGAAAGCTAGACGAACAAGAAACAACTTGTAAATAAAGTCATTCACGTGTCCCTAACGCTGTGTGCTTCCGGTCCTTTCTATCAGAGTCACACTTCTTAATCTTTGAATTCAGGTATTTGCAGTCCCTTTGCCACAGGTGTATTAAATTAGAATGATGCTGAAAAATGTATTGATGCATTCATTAATTCTAGCCTGAACTGTTGTAATTCATTATTAGCAATTTTTTTAATGTTCTTTAAAAAACCCTTCACTTAATCCAAAATGCTGCAGAGTTTTCTTCCAGTTAAATTTGAGTTTTTCCTTCCTACTATTGCAAAGTCCTTGCTCAGGTGGCTCACTTAATACTGTAGGGTCTTTTCTTTACAATATAAAGTGCTTTGAGGCAACTGTTGTTGTAAATTGGAGTTATATAAATAAACCTGAATTGAGTCCCTCTAAATGTCTTTTTTTATTCTTACTTTGTTGACAGTTCATCTGTCCCTGTCTGCTTTTGAAGAGATCAAGCTCTTCTTACGATCTGTGACACTTTTATTTCAGCTTTCCATCCTCCACCCTTAGAGTGAGACTTTAAGTTTTAGGTCAACAAGTCACAATTTTTTTTTCTCCCGTCCCTTTTTCACTCTATCTCCTCCAATTTTACCCACAAAATCATTACAGTATGAGTGTCTTACTTTCTCTCCTATTACATGTTCATCTTTTTGTCATTCTCTCTGGTATGACAAAGGCTGGCCCATACTTCAAGAACAATTTCATTCTCTTCATTCCTCCCTCGTACTCTTTCCCTCGCCTTTAACTCTTCTATAAAAACATTTTTTGTTCATTTTGTGTTCAGCCAGTCCTCCTCTTGTTGGTCACACCTCAAGCACCTCTTGTATTGCTGTAGTTGCCATCTTCTGTTCCCATTATCATATATTTCATCACACATTACCCATCTCTCCTTCACTGACCATCCACCATTTCTGCATTACTCATTCCTGCTCTGCTTCCTATTGCCTCAGCTTTCCACAAGCCTAGACTGTCAGGATGAGTTATAGAGGGGATATGTGGTCAGCGGGGTTATGAATGATTCAAACAGCATTTGCTTGTTTTTTCATATTGTTGGACTAAAATCATAACATTATCAATCTATAGGGGCGTGTTGTACTTTTTGTGTTTTTTTTTCTTGTAATGTTAACTTGCTTATTTGAGTTTTAAATGCAAGTTGCCCTTGGTGGCATAATATAATAATATGTGTAAATAATACTAAAGTGCTGTGTAAGTATTCCTGGAGCTACTTGCAGTCCCTCCACATTGTTTAATTGTGATAATTTAAATTTCTGTCCTCCATAAGTAATGGATCTTGGCCCCTCAGCCGGTAACTGTGTTTGCTAAACAATACACAGATTCCCTGGGTGGATATTGCTGAATTAATGGCTGTTTTAAAAGAGAAAATAGTTTTTGCATCCATTCCTGTGAAAAGAACATTCCAAAGAAAATCACTGTGAAAAAGGAAAGATTGCCTTAAGTGCTTAAAAGTTCTCAGAAGAAGAGCTGGTTCCAAAATCCCAAAATCCTACGACCATGTGGTATTTTTTTGACCTAATTGATGTCAGAATAAACTGAGTGAACCGCCTCTGGAAACTAGAATCCAGGACAATAAAATGAAAATTCCTAAAAGCTGTCATGTCCCACCTTAATGAGTGAACATATGTTTGTAGGCCATACATGTAATTTTTAGGCCTGACTGACATCACTATGACATCTGCAGCTTGCACTGAAATTGTGCTGGTGTGGGCTGTGTGTGTTTTTGTGTGCAATGCGCTTGATGTGTCAGGCATATGGGTGGGTTGTGCTTTGAAAAGTTGTAATTCTCCTAAATTACATGCACAAGTCTGAAATGTCTACTAACTTTGTGTAATTTTGCATTTTGCTGCTGCTAAGGTTTGATTTTTTGCCACCAAGTCAAAGAAGCATGTCTGGGCAACCAAACACTAGATAGCTGTTGCTCTTGAGTGGTACGCTGAAAAACAAGTGAAAGTGCTACAGCCAAACTCTGTTGGTTTAAGAGGCATAAGGACAGGAAGAGAGGTTAAGTACAGTGTATGTATGTGTAATAGGTTACAATTGCCCTATTAGCCTAGTTATTTAGCTATCTGCTTCTCATCAAACCCCACTTACAGCACCATCTTCTCTCATCAGAGGAGCTAGATGTTAAAGCCGTGTGTGTAGATGAGCGCATTAATGACTGAAAGTGTTTGTCATTAGTAGCTATACTTCGTTAGTGAGAAAATGTGTGTCTATAGGTTGTGTGTGCTTGTGCATGCTGTGTAAGTTTTATGGTTTAATTATGTGTGTAAAGAAGGATATGCGTGTGTGCTGTTGACATGCCACTACAAATGCTCTATTCCCTGCCTGGAGACTTGTCCCCTGCAAGAGGTAATTTTGACCATATGGTATACAACATGACACATACTTAAACCACAGACTCTCTGCAACACCATACACACACACACATACACATGCATACAAAAACCTAGCATGGTCTTGTGCAGCACCACTTCGCTGCAGGTCTTTGCGATCAGTATAAGATCCACATTTAGATACAAGGGCAGCGTACAGACATGCAGAGATTGAGAAAGGCTTAGAGTCAGTACGAGTTTGAGTGTATGTGCATGTTTGTGTGCAGTGAAAGTTCCCCAGCAGAGATGACATTTCATCTCCTGGAGCCTATCTCACATGGTAACAATTGTGCCCAGTCCTGCTGGCACAGATTATACATACATATGATCTAGGTGTAATATGTAATGCACACAAATGTACCAGCTGCATGGACATTTGGGGTATAAAGAAGCACACAGCTATGCATGCAAATATATTGCCCTTTTCTCTGCATTAACACATACACAATGCACACACAAATCCAATCAGCACTAATAGCAGCTTGAACATCTCTTCTGCACTAAAAGCCTCATCTATTGACAAACATGACTCTCTTTCTCTTTCTCTCTCTTTCCCTCTGCCTGTCTCTTCTTTTTTTTGTGCTTCCTAATGTAATAGTGTTGTAATGGTGTGTAATTGCTGCTTTACCATGGCAATCTATTGTGGTAGATGAAACCACATTTGAACAAAGCAGACCAGAGCAGCAGGCAGCAGATGAACCACAGAGACTTTCAGTTGCGTCCTGTTTTCAGAGATAAGTAGATAAATTAACCAGAAGGAGAAATGGATAGTCACCACTAACTGGTGGAATAGCAATGGTTTTCTTTTGGACTCACTGATCAAAAAAAATGTTGCCGCTGGTCTTGGGAAACATTGCATTTGTAAAATCTTGACTTTGCTTTCTTCTCTGCCCATGCTCCCACTTTTTACGATTATGCTGTGTGTGTTTGATTCAGTTCCTTGGTCATCTGGCTCCAGGCCTTTGAACTCATGGCTGATAATATTAGAATTCCTTTTGAGGAAATATTAAAGGAATAAATTGATATAGGAGAGCAAAGAATACATGCTGTGCTGCACTTGAAATGTTGAATGTAATGGCATATGCTGTTTTTTGCTCTCCAGAGCAATAATATTGTTAACAGTTTCAGAGTCTGCATTCATTGTCATAAATTCCTGTTTGTTAGCAGTTCTTTTCTTTGAACTGCTAACAAACACCTTCTATGTTTATGGGTCTGCTTAGTCTGAAGCTATTAAAGGTCGAAAGGGGATAGGTGGTAATGATTATGCAGACAGCTGGTGGTTGTTACATCAGCTGATAACATCAGCTGTTGTAACAACTAGATGATATTCCACATTAGCTGACGTTTCAGCTGATACTCTTCTGTGCAACCTATTGGTGAAACCTCATATAGGACACACAATTTAAGTTTCTTTAGCCTGGCTACTTTTCCTGCTGCACCTGCAAGCAACTTTGCAACCCACCTCCTGCCCAGGTTCACTTTTTCTGCTGTCATTGCTCTTTTTTGTGCTGGGGGTATTGTATTGGTTTTAGATTCCCTGCCTTGTCTTTCTCTGTATGTGCATAATAACACATATTTGGCATGATGGGTCTGTCCTTAGACCCATCATGCCAAATATAAACTATCACAGATGGAATAACTATCCTGCTTTTACAAAACTGGTGCTAAGCGAACTGGCTCTAGGACAACTTATATGTTTTCAGTTGGTAATTGTTTATCCATCTGCTTACAAGCAGCTTCATGAAGCCTCCTCTGTCACTGAGCAAGTTGCGAGATATGGCTGGTAGGCAAAGGGTTTAATATAGGTTTCTGTTCCTTCCTCCTGTTGTACTAAACTTAGTAATTTCACTGTGGCATCTCTATAATCATTGAACCGCACAATCCCCTTCTTTTTTTCTGAACCTAAGTATCAAATCACAACCTTTTTTTTTTTGTCTCTTTTTGCGTATATATACAAGTGTTTATCGTCCAGTGATTGTTGTTGTGAATGGACACTAAAAACTGAATTGAAGGTATCAAAAAAGTGTATTTAGAATAAATTATGAGTCTTTTTATCTGCTGCATTGTTCGTATGCTGGGGTAAAAACATAAAAAAAATGAGGCAGCAGTTTAGAAAAACTAATTTGAACAGAGAAAATAAAACAGTTTTGGACAGAATATATATATAAAACACTTCATAATATGACTGATAGTAGAGCTCTGTGTGTGTGACATTGAAATGGTCAACATCTGAACATTTTCAAAACTGAAATTTCAAATGTCATAAACAAACATATCTTCATTTGACATGTCTCTAAATTGAAATGTTAATGGAAACCAACTGACAAGACATAAAGCTGAATTTCAACAGCAGATTGTCAGAACGTTATCTTTTATGCTCAATATCACCGAAGCCAAAACATCCCTATAGATATTAGTATTTTAATACAGGAGAGCTATTTCCAGTTTGCTTACGTTGCCGTACAATTTTCCCATCATTTCATGCTCCACATATGTTTACGTGTGTCAAGCGGTGGGTTGTAAAAATGCTTTATGGCATCCCAGGAAACACTGACCTTTCCAGAAAACCACTGATCTGTTCCAAACAAACATGATATACCGTGCGCATGCGTGTTCGCGAGCGTGTGTGCGTTTGAGCTTGCACGCATGTTTTTAGGTAGTTGTGTGTGACATGATGTACAGCCAGTAACATTCTACCCCACAAGCCATCATTAACTATGATGTACAGCCAAATGTCGTTATGTATGGTCGACTGCATGATTTACTGTTAGAGACATAATGGAGTGGCCACTGTAATGAACTTGCTGAGTGTTTGATGTACGGGTCTCTGCTGGAGGGAGAGAAGTAAATACTACGGCCATGATGGCAACAATTACTGTGATGATGATGATGATGAAATTTCTCTCGTCGCAGACGCAAGTTCAATTTCTAGAGGGAGAGAAGGAGGACAAAAAGGAGGAGGAGATGAGTAGACGAAGGAAGTGGGTAAAGAGAGGAGGGAAGGAGGGGGAGCAATTATAGTCTGCTGCTGTAGCAAACTTTGATGTTTTGACAGCCAGCCACTGCTGGAGGGAGACAGTGGTGATGATGAAGATAATAAATGGTGATGACACTGATGATGGAGAAGTTCACACAGTCTTTAAAGTCTTTTATTATTGAAGATCTGTGGAGCCAGAGTGTGCCAAACTAGGTCAACCACCCACCCTGCCTCAGTGTCCTTGAGCACTGGTGTTCAGCAGATGACTTTGTGCTCTGATCTTAATGAAAGGGTTTTAAGTGTTTGCAAGATCAAAAAGTATTATTATGTAACCAAAATGGCACCGTTGGGAAGGAAGGGAAGGAAGGAGTCACAGGTGAGGATTTCTGAGGATGGTTAAGGAGAGCACAGACTTAAGGCCACAAGGAAACGTCAAATGATTTCTGGTAATGACTAGTGTTGAAATCTTAATTGAAGTTAATACAATATACTTTACCTCATTTGCGTATTTAAGACTTACTTTTGTAATGTAAATATACATAATATTACTAATTATAATAATTATGATCATTATTCCACAGCATAGCAGCCTACAGTGGCAGAACTATAATCTCACACTTAACCCTTAAGTCTTCTGTTTTAAAACTGGAAAGCGCTTCACCAAACCAAACACAGTCTGACTTTGCCCCCTAATGGAACACAGCCTGTATTACCTTCTAGAGCAGTTTTACCTCCATTTTCTGCACTTCTGGATGAATGAATTAACTTTATTAAAAAATAAATTAAAAGAAGACAAGAAAAATACAATCATTTCATTTTTATTTACATAGCTCCCAATCACAACATTAGTCATCTCAAGGTACTTCCCATTTTACGTAATGACTCTAAAACACAATAATGCCCTCTAAGCAAACACTTGGCACAGTAGATTAAAGCAAATAAATAAACATTCCCTTTTAACAGGAAGAAACCTCCAGCAAAACCTGACTCAGGGAGTGTGGACATCTGCCTCGACCAGTTGGAGTAAGGAGAAAGAGAAGAGCATAGAGAGAGACAACGAAAAACAGACAGGGTAAAGCACAATGACCTCACCAGAAGACTGAATCCAGGCAAAATCATTAAAACTCACCGAGCTTTTTCTTTTTTTCTTTTTCCTTCTTTTATATAACAAGCACGGCTAATGTTTTTCCTATTATAAGATGAAAAGGTACATTCGGCTGCTCCTTTATTTCTCAAGGGCTTGTCAAAGTGGATGAATGCTCACGCTTGACTTGGTGCCAAATACACTTCCTGATGCAACCCTCTCATTTTTCCGGGCTTGGAAACGGCACTAAGGCTACACGAGCTTGTGACCCCGTGAAGCTGGACTTGTCTCATTGCATGTAAGGTGAATGTGGTAACCACTACACCATGAAGCCACTTTTCCCAATACAAATTAAAAGCACTAATTCACTTCACTGAATTATTACATAGCTAAATCTTCCTTGACTCAACTGCACCAAAAATGTAGATTACAGTATCACAGGTATAGTCGTGTGGAGTCCTTAGTCCACTTCAACACTAATACACTTGGTTCTGGATTATTTCTAATTAATTTAATTAGTAATTTTTCAGCTTCTCTCTTCATTTCCACACAATACATTGGTATCTTTAAACTGAAAGTGCTAGAAATCCAGTGAATGTGTTCCAAAACGAAAGCACTAATTAAATTATTAAACTATTTTATTCGATTTTTGTAAACAGCGAGCACCTTCATGAAGCCAAAGTCGTTTGTTCCAACTTTTGTCTTTCTTACATATGAGTTGTGTTCTCTTTGCATCCACAGAATGGAAAAGTCCCACAGCAAGGCTGAAGCCAGGGTTTCCACAAAATCTTGTCCCAAGTCAGTTGCAATTCGACGCCCTGTTCAGCTGTATTGGCCTCTGAATGAGCATCAGCAGGTGCCTGTTCATTTGGGAGTGTGCTTTTATGTCTCTCCACAGCTTTGGCGGTCTGCTCAAGGATTTCAGCATATCGGGGCTCAGTATCAGGAGTCAGAGGCCGAGACTCTGAGGGATCGTGGAAGAGGTCATACAGTAGCGGCGGTTCATGGTGAGTCACATGCTCTCCATGACAAAGGCAAATCTTTGTGTCATAGCAGCCACCGGCGCCCGGAGGAAAAAAATTGGGAGTGAAGAAGTGCACCTTGAAGATAGAGTCACCTGTATGGAAACACACATCGGTGAGCATGATATCAATATAGTGTGGCAAGGCAAAAAGTGAATTTTTAAAAATTATCTTTATATATAAATATATGTATTGAAATCAGGTCAAATCTTCATCTAGGTCATAATCATGACAAAACCATCAATTTGAACTAGTAGCACACAAACCATTACATTGTTCTTATAGAAAAGATCATTCAAATGAAAAATGACTAACTAGAGTCAGGAATTAGCAAAAAGAGTCAGGAGTCCAACCAATGAAACATAATTATTTGCAACAGTCTTACTTTGACTTTTAAAAATAAACATTTCAGGGTTGGAATTTACTAAGAAAATAAATAAAAAACACGAAAAACAAAAACCATCTTCTGCTGTGACGCACGTATCCCCAAAATTGATTTGGAAAGACTCACTGTCATCAATCATTGATTTTTATGAAGCTGGAAAGGTTGCAGCTCTAGAGTTTAGATATTAATCAGTCTACAGTGAACAGTGAACCAGCTAAAGGCCAAAACAATCACTGAAGCATCTATTTTAATGAGTCTAACACAAATATTAGGGAAGGTTTGTATATGAACTGATGAACTGTGCAAAGCTGATGTTCTGAAGTGGGACAAAGTTTTTGCTGCACTAAGAAATAAGAAAGAAGTTTTTTATGTCCCTCGCTGTATTTATTCAGCTTACAATATAAGACATAATAAGAGCACATATAATATGGATGTACTTATTTTATCCTTTAGCCAAAACACCAGACACACCGTCAGCTATTGTTACTACTGTAGGCTAATGCCATCACATGGTAATAAAAAAACAGGCTGATGTCAGCATGTTGTGATAAAGCATCAATGTTTTATTATAGCCTTTGCCCTTCGGGGGGCAATTGAGATCTCTGAGTGCTGTTTTCTATTTCAAGTTTTTGTTACTGAGTACTAAAATTTCTTTTGTTTATATTTACAGATCACATTATTTAAAAACTTTTGGAATTTTTGGCATTAATATCCCTAACTGTAACAAGAAATAAGGAATAAAGAATGAAAAATGTTGATCTTCTAGGTTTATATATGTGTGTAAACGTACTGCCAGCTGGGTGCCAGCGCACTGCATTCAGGTAGATGCCACAGTAGTGGAACATGAACTCGTGCTCTGATCGTGCAACTTCCCCCTCCAACAGCGGCATGAGGTTATAGCCATCGGATTGTCTGGAATAGAATCACAAGAAACAAAGAGGTCAGAACGATGGGGTAAAATACAATCGGAAACTGTTTTAACCTTTTCAAGAAAACAGGAAAGAAACAAGACTCAGTTAATACAATTACACACAATTTAAAAAGCACTTGTGGGAGTGAATTGATATACCTGTCTGGTTGTGTGTCCTTGGCTAAATATTTAAGGGTGGGATACAGATCCATGAGGCTAGTGGGTTCATCCACCACTTTTCCTGCTCTCAGCCTGCCTGGCCAGTGGAAAATACCAGGTACCCTGATCCCCCCTTCCCAGCCCCCCATAGCTTTCCCACCTACATGTGAAACAACAGGAGACAGGAGTTTTTGTTTGTCAATAGTACGCATGAGATTTAAAATTCTACAAAAATGTCTGAATGCCTGCTATAAAATCTTTAAAGTTTGCAATTTAATATCAGCAAAAAAACAGCTTGACACATTGTTTACCTTTATAGATGCCGTTCCAGCCTCCTTTCTGCCCAGTTCGTGAATCAGAATCTTCCAGATGCCCACCATGATCTGATGTAAAGTACATTAGAGTATTGTTGGCAATGCCAAGGGAATCCACCGTCTCTGTAATTTTACCTAAAAAGACAAGCGGCATGGTAAGATAATAGGATGAGGTTAATTTCAAAGGAAAATTAAGAACTGCACAGATTCCTAATTGGTGCAGAGCAACTGATTCACTGAGATCTTGCTTTCATACATTTGGCCATATTTTGTAGTGATTATAAAAACATGGATTGCTGATTGCCACAAAGCTACAAGCCACTGGATAATATTTAACATTGCATGCACATGGTGGCACACTTATTTCACCACCCTCACTCACCAATCATCCAGTCCACTTCTTCTAGGTTGTCACCGTAGGCACCATGCCGACTTTTGCCAGCAAACTGTGGTGTTTTAAACATTGGCGTGTGGATATGGGCCAATGAGAAGACTAGGAGGAATGGACGATCCACATTCCTAAAGAGCAGCAAAAAGGAGTTGAATACTCTCTCAAAGGCCTTTTTTATCTTTTTAATTATTGCCTGTTTTCTTGTCATGGCAGTGGGGACAAGCAATTTCCTGTCATTGTCAACCATAACCAACAATAAACTAATCCCACTGACATAAATTGCCCTGTGAAGCTGAAGTCTGATGCAAACTAAGCCACTAGCATTGTCTGTGTGACATTTGGTGCTCTATATAGAGTTTTTTTTAAACTGCTTCAATGAGTTGAAAACAGTTCAAGTGAATCAAAACAACACAGGTCCACACACACAAGAATCTTAGGGCGTTTTCACACCCAGAGTTCATTTATTCTGGTGCGAATCAGTTTATGAGTTTATAAACTTGCATCTTTTTCCAGTGTTTTAGTTTGTTTTCATACAGAAAATAAAAAAATAAAAATGACTAGTTGCTAGTCCGTACAACCGTTTGTGTACTTTGCACATCTATGATACCTGACATGCCTCAGAATTCAAAGCATACCTGGCTACAGGAAGGAATTTAGGCCATACTTGAAGCATACACCAAGTTGTTGGGTCAGATCCCGTTCACACCATAAACAAACCGGTTTGGAGTTTGTCTGGAACCAGGCATAGACCACCTCTGAAGGATCTCTGTGGGGTTCTTTTTGTCACATAGGTGCAATTACCATCTTCACATCTGCACAAACAGACGATTTGTGCAGATGTGATTTAAATGGACTGTAGGTGTTAAAACACCATTAAATGTCCCCCAGTCACTGAGAGAAGCTGCAGATTTTGTAACAATTTTTTGTTTTGAGTTCATTCAAGCCATTGCTTTCATAAAAATGTTCCAGTCATGTTAACTGATGATATGAAAGTTATCATTGTAGACACTGCCGATTACCGTGACCAATCTTATGTTGAAATTTAAGTAGCTGCTACAAATGGGGTATGGAAATGAAAAACTGTTAAGAGGAAGACACTTTTGGTCATTAAAATTAACAACAGAAACAAATAAAATAAAGCTATAATTAAATAAATTAAATAAAATTAGGCAGAAAATAAAATAATTAACATTACCACAAATAATGAACATATGGTGATATGGAAAAAAAAAATCACATAATCCAATAAAAATCCAATAAAAAAGAGAGAAAATAACTCAAATACTTTTTTTTATAGATCTTGTTTTATAATTTATTTTGATACGATTTATTTTGGTAATGATCCCTGTAATAACTATCTGAAATAATGAATGTCCTAATTAGCAAGAATCATTTGAATGTGCACTGATGTCAGTCTGAGTTCAAATGTTAAGGTTAATTTCCTCACAAGGGAAACAGAAAATTATCAGTATTGTTGGAGATCAATCAGCTGTAACTCTAACATAAATACATTCATATCAAGGTTAACGTCCTTGATAAGACTGCAAACAAAAGACTATCAGCAAAAGCCTCTGCACAAAAGCCATGTGATTATTTGTTTTGCTCCACCATTTTTACCTCTTTATAAAGTTTTGTGCTTCTCCCAGCAATCTCTGGGGCAGTGTCTCCACGGTCATCGGCTGTTCGATTACTTCTTGGTTCCTCATAATGATGCAGTTCCATGTTGGCAAGAACTTAAAGGGCACATACCACACAGCAGTTGCTAGGATGCAGAGAAAGAAAAGTAGTACCAGGAGCCACAGGCCGACTTCAAAAAGGCCACACACACGGACACACACCTGAAAACATGTAGCACATAGACACACAAACGCTGGATTCAGAAAGATTTGTCTGTTTGTTCTTCCCTAATGACAATTTTCACAGTTATTCCCAGTTTACTTCTAGTGTTTTTAGAAAGCGTTTTGGTTTTATAGTGGTTTTCTCACCTTAAGTTCTATACGCAGGAGAACAAATTAGGTACTCGTTATATAATGTTTGCCAGAAACACCTGATTACAAACTACAACTCCAGAAATTATATATAACTGACTCAGTCCTCTCTAACAAAGCCTCAATACCCCATTTAACCATATTTTCTCCATAACAGACAATTTATTGTACAGATATTACTCCTGGGACCCTTTTCTATTAATTTACTTTTGTGCAATTTCATGATACAACCACTAGATGACATCAGAAGCTACCATGAAAGTTAATTATTTTCCCTCAGTGAAACAAGTAGTACATTGTGTCCTTTGTTCACACTAGAACAGAAAATAGAAAATAGTTGTATTTGTTAACATTTGATAAGGATGAAGTGGTTCCTGGTTTTTGTATTTGCTTTTAATCATTTTTAATGGCACAGCTAACTGGTACCCCCTGGTTTCTCCTGGGAATACCAATGCTGCAGGTGAGGTACCATCAATAAATGTTCATGTGTTAACCAAATTTCAATAATGACGTTATTCTTTTTGTCTAGAATAAGTTTCTGGGCGGCGTAACTGAATTTCACATTTGCAGTTTGTGTTTCCAGTTTGGGCTTTTTTTTCCTCCAACCTCTTAAGCACATGTCTAAGTGATTACACACATCAGTTAATTTTGCTTTGGGGCAGCTAGCACAACGACTCTTTGTTTTCCAGTTTCTTACTCATCGTCTGACAAGGATGTTGTATCCCTCAGGATTTCTTATAATTCCATTCTTTTCAGTAAATATGCCTCTGTGAGACTTCTTTAAAATAAAATGTAGCTCATTATGATCTTGTTGATCTTGTTACGATTATAATTGTATGATCATGCCAGGTCTCTCTTGGAAATTACATTTTTAATCTCAGTGAGATTTTTACCTGGATAAATAAAGGATTAATAAATGAAAAAAAAAATTGTGCAGATGAAAACAAAGATAAACTGACAGAAAAATCACACTTACGATTGTGAGAAGTCCAACTCCGAGCAACATGGTCAAATTTTGGAGCGTGTGCTGGAGATCTACCAGCACGTCGCTGCCCTCTCCAGGCACACAGTCATTGAACAGGGTGAATGGTAGACCATAGAAGTAACTGAAGCCATGCTGGTTCGGGTGATGACAGTGATCCCCTCTGTGTTTGCAATTCACACCCAAGTGCCATTTACCTGTAGATACACAATGAAAATGAGATATAGAGAGATGAGATACCAGAACCATAAATCCTGGGTATGTTTCTTCAGATGAGTTACGGTGCATGCCAAATGCAAACCACATGAATTTCAAGTGCTGCCAGTGCCATCAACCTTTTCTCACTTTCACTGGTAAAGTGAGGAAATGCTGATGTCATCACAAATTGCCTTCTTGTGCTCAATAAAACATGCCCGGTGTGCAGACCTTTAAGTGCCATTTTCCAAAGGGCCATAGCACATTATGTCATCTCACCCACTAGACCAGTAGTGTATCCTTGCTGCTGCAGTCTCTTAGCAAAGGTGGTCTCACTGGGTGCAAGCCCTCCTGAACCTCCGAGGAACAGCAGCACCTGGACACGCCCTGTGCTAACCATTCCTAGTCGATAGATGCACACATGCACAAAAAATAAAAAAGGTTAATCAAATATGGAACATGGAGTTTGTCCAGGTTGCCACTTGCTGACTGAGCGTAAATATGTCTGTTACCTGAGCGGATTGCATAACGGCCCGTCATAAAAGCAGTACGACTTGGGGTGCAGAGTGGAGCAGCTGCAATGTGCTGAGTAAGCTTCACCCCCTCAGAAGCAAGTCTGTCGATATTTGGAGTTCTAAAGAGATTGAACAGATATGATGAAGGGTCTTATCAAGTTTAAACAGAGACACATTTTTTTTGGCTGGATGCACGTTCAGATTATTGGTAATTCTGCTCTTTAGACTGAAAAGGAATGGGAGATCAGCCACAGACAAGTGTGCTAGTTTAGCCTGCCCCTGCTGCAGATTGCACTGTTCTGAAATCAGTTACAATATGGCACGTATTATATTATTATACACATTTAGCACATTGTAGTAGCAAGTAAATGAACAGATCACACTGTGTGTATCACCTCTACAGAATTTTCTTCCCGCTAATCACCATTATGAAGATGTGTGATGATGAGGATTTAGGATGTAGTGTGAAGGAGTATCTCATTAACTCCTTTAGCACTTTAACAAGAAAAGACTTGAAAGAGAGGGTTTATATGACGGCGTGGGGACTGAATTTTCAAATGATCACATGTGAGAAGTCACTTAGTTAACAGGTTGTGCTAACTTCAGCGAATGCTTTTGCAAGTTACACCACCAGGATCTGTCATACTTAATATTATAATAATATTATATTATTATCTTTCCATGTACCCCAGTTTTAAGAAACTAGAGACACACAAGTATTCGTGTATTTAACAACATTTTCAAAACTAAGAAAGCTGTATTTCTGTAAAATTAAACAGTGGTGATAACAATATAGCCTATTAATAAATTTTTTTAATGCTACAATACATAAAGTCTGGAATGACTTTAAAACTGCATGAACAGACATATTATTTGGTATGAAGATTAACCCTGGAGAACCCATGGGGTCAAATTTGACCCCATGGGTTCCCTAGAAAACCAATGGGGTCGGCTCTGACCCCATGGGTTCTCCAGGGTTAAAATTAACTTTAACTACATTACATGCCTTTTTTATTAGGGACTTAAAAGAGAGTTTAGAGTTTAATACAATTCCCAAATATTTATGACAGCCTACAACCTGCAGTTTTTTCCTCCAGATATGTAAACATTAGATTGTACAACAGAGCCGCTTTACTTGGTGAAAAGCATACACACTAACTGAAAACAAGACTATTCAGCCATATGGAAACATTTAAGAGAACATCTGCAAGTTTTTTGGTTGTTCCAGTTTCACTATTACTATACACAAAGAACAGTTCATGCTTGTGTGTAGTTAGCAGTGCCATGACATTCACCTGTGATACAAGACTGAGAACAGGAGAAAGTTTATATTTGCTTTCAACTGAAGGCCAATTTCACTATTACCACTGACAGTGTGTGACTGGCTGTGTGCTTTCACACATATCTGAAAAACATTGGATTGAAAACATTAATGCAATGCTGGACGGCATTAAGGTCAGTGAGAGATCTGTAGTCCTGAGTGACAGAAGGACAAACTGTTTTGATGACCTGTCAGAGCCAGAGGAGAAATGCATGAACACAATAACAAAATAGGAGTGAAGTGCATGTACAGACAATAGCAGTGTGTACGAACACAATGAGAAAGGCTAGCATGGGTGGGGAAATGACTGAAGTGCATCAAAGGGATCAAGAACAACTGTAAAATGGCCAATAGTGCTCAGACAATTGTAATTTTATTAAATGCCTGACTTCCTTACTTGCTTGGGTTATGGGCCATTCTCATGGTGTGGCTTTGCAACGTTTACTATAGGATCTGAAGTAGTTCCTCAATTGTAGTTCATCACTATCAGCTAGTGTTTCAAAGTGTATAATTACTACAGAAGGTTTTTTAAAAATGCATATGTCATTTAAAATGTGTTTATTTATTTTTTTAGCCAGTAATGAAATTCTAGAAAGGTGAAAAAATAGACTTAACAAAGAATAGTGGAGTGAAATACACAGCTACACACATTTCAGACTTACCTAATGGTGTCATTACCGTAGCACCCTATATCACCAATTCCTAAGTCATCAACAACCATTAGAACAAAGTTGGGCTTCTGCTCAAATCCCTTCCCTGTGACATCACTTCCTGCTGTCAGGAGCAGGAATAGAAAGGGGACCAGCAGGACAGACCTAAGAGCAAAACACTGGTTATACATCTGAAGTTCTCTTAACCTATCAGTAGAATATGTGATTTTAGGCTTCCCCCCCCCCCCCATATCTTGACAATCAGGGGTCAAAGAAACACTGACATATTTTCCGAACCCAAGGTTAGTATTTTTTATCATCATTGGTGATTAAGACGTCGATTATTCGATATTTAAATAAAACCTATATAAATTCATCAGATTTCTGGACTCCGTATTAGGTTTTGGACTTCGAGCAAATAAAACTTACGATTTCACTTTGGACTCTTGCGATTTCACTTGTGACGTGCAACTCTTTTTTGTTTTTTGGATCACATGTCTTACATTTTATATACCAAACCTTTTTTTCTTAATGTATCATCGTGATAACGATTCTTAGTTTTGGTTATAAAACGAATCCAGAATATGACGCGTCTATTGCTGTGATACGTGTTTTGCAACAGTGGCACAGTTTATGTAAAAAAAAAAAAGAAAAGAAAAGTGACACATAGGTGCTGCTGCTCTGAAGCTCGGACTGTTAGGAGAGCAAAAGTGAAATCAGATAGGTGCCTTTCATCTTTTGTTTTAATTTGAGCTCTTTCAACGGGCTCTTACCGTAGCTCGTGTGAGAGCAACTGCATTTGCAGTTGTCTCGATAAGCAGAAATTTTTTTCCATCCGAACTCACCTCATAATGGGCTTTCACATTCATGAATCCATAAACACAGGAGTTCCTTCTTAGCTAAATTCGTTGGCCCCGCCTCGCTGACTGTACAGTACTGTTTCAAGTATGAGCGCAGAACCTTTATTTGTACCGTAATGTAGGACATAAAGGCACAAAAAAACTGCTGTGGCCTGCAAGTTACTGGTCGACACCCCTTGTTTTTGTCTCATATTGTAATTATGTGATTTACTTTAAAGGTGCACTTTTTACATATCTTTATCTACTATTATTTTTTCAAAGTTATGATCAATGAATAGTTATTCAGTCCAGTTTAAAGAATTAAGGGGTTTAAGTGGTATGCAAATGCAACATGTTGCAAACTATAATGGGAAATAGATGTCAAAAACATAACTATAGCTCTTTTATAGTATATAATAAACTCATCTATTTGTGATATTTTTACACTAAATTATTCCCTTGAATTTTTCATGACTCATTTTATCTCGATACCAAAACAAGACCTTTCATGAGAAATCATTCTACCTGATTAACTTGTTGGGAGCAAACTCTATTAGTCACTACATCGTCTCCATAGTCACCTTCACTGCTGTGTTTAATTGGACGGCTTACGGTTGGTGTGGGCGTAATGCCTGGGGGGGGGGGGGGGGGGGGGGGGGTACCAAATGTGTTCATGCAGATAGGTGTGTTTGGCTTAGCAAGAACACATTATGGAACTTCCCACATTCTATCTCTGAGAAACTGATCAGGTGTGTCTTTATAGACCTGTCACAATAAATCAGTTGCAACGGATGAATTATTATTGTGTGGCTGTCCTTCTATAAATACCTGACATATCTAAGATTTTTTTCTCACTGAACTTTATTAACTTTTCGACAGATCACATACACAAAAAGCCACAAACACAAAATAGAATAACTTTTACTGTATTTATATCGTATGTATGGTAAAATAACAGTAATTGAAGCTTACTCATTGGTCACAACCACATGCTCATAAGACCCATAGTGCATTGGTGTTTACCATACAGAATTGCACTCCCTGCCCACTTCATTAGGTACACCTTGCTACTAGTTGGACCCCCTTTTGCCTTCATAGCTGCCTTAATTCTTTGCGGTATCAATTCAACAAAATGCTGGAAACATTCCTCAGAGATTTTTGTCCGTACTGATATGATAAAATCAGGCCGTTGCTGCAGATTTGTTGGGTGCACATCCAATGACAACAATCTGCCGTTCCACCACATACCAAAGGTGCTGTATTGGATTGCGATCTGGTGACTGTGGAGGCCATTTGAGTGCGTTGAACTTATTGTCATGTTCAAGAAACTTATTTCTGAACTTTGTGAAATGATGTGTTACCTTGCAGGAAGCAGCCATCAGAAGATGTATACACTAGTTATAAGGGGATGGACATGGTCAGCAACAATACTGCGGCAGGCTGTGGGATTTCAGTGATTCTCAGTAGGTATTAAGGGCCGAAACTGTGCCAAGAAAATAAATAATCCCTACATTGTTACAACAACACCATTTGGCCTGAACAGTTGTTAGAAGACAGGATAGATCCAGCTTTCAGGTTATATTCGAATTCTGACCCTACCAGCCAAATGTTAAAGTAGAACCCGACACTCATCAGACAAGACAATGTTTTTCCAGTCTTCTATTGTCCAGTTTTGGTGAGCTTACGTGAATCTTAGCTTCACTTTACTGTTGTTAGCTGACAGCAGCAACGCCTAGTGTGTTTTTCTGCTGTTGCCACCCATCTGCTTCTAGTCTTGATAAATTGCACTTTTGGAGATGCTCTTCTGTGTGACTTGGTTGTAACAAGTGGTTATCTGAGTTACTGTTGCCTTCCTATTACCTCAAAGCAATCTGGCCATTCTCCTATGATCCCTGACATCAATAATGCATCTTCACTCAGAGAACTGCTGCTGATTGGAAGTTTTCTCTTTTTTGGACCATTCTCTGTAAACCCTAGAGATGGTTGTGGTGTTTCTGAGTTTCTGAAATGCTCAGACAAGCTGTCTTAAATCACCTTTCTTTTACATTCTGACACTCTGACATTTTTAATTTTAGCACGTCATCTTGACCATGTCTACATTTCTAAATAAACTGAGTTTCCAGCATGTGATTGGCTGATTAGAAATTTGTGTACCTGATGAAGTGACCAGTCTACATGTTTGCCATTAGATTTTAGCACAAACAAAACATACATTTTAGAATTAGCAATAAAAACAAACACTGCTTTGACTAATGGGAAATCTAAATTCTAATGTATTTTGGCATAAACCAAAGTAATTGTCAAACTACAATAACATTAGATGGTGCTAATTCAATTAATCTTCTGGTGACCTTGAATCTCCGTTCTACATTAATCCATTACTGAAGAGTTTTTAATGTGGACCAAACTGGTCTATCAACAGTGGCTAAAAAATAAAGAAAACAAAATCCCACAAAAACTGTTTAATTGATTCCTTAAACATTATTTACACAACTCCAGAAGAACACAAGTGCCAGATGACAATATAAAGAGGACAGTTCCTACACAAAAACCACACAGAATATTTAAATAAACAGGAAGTTAAAATAAGAACAAATGAATTGTCTATATATGTGTAGTAAATCAAGATGTATACAGGATAGGAACGTGCTTCTCCCATTGAGATTACAAAAAATCTCTGCTTGTGTTGCTGTGTCGTTTTTTTATGATGACATTATTGTTTGTTTTCCTATCAGGAATATTCAAGAGCATATAAGGAATAAGGCAGGACTGGTCAGTGCCATGATTGATGCCCTAGTGTTATGTGGCAAGTGCACTTCAGGACCCAATGAGTTTACAACACTCAAGGTTTACATTCTGGTTTGAATGCTTTGTTCTGATACTTTGTATTGCTGGGATCAAGCACCTTGAGGTGACTGTAGTTGTGAATTGATATAATATAAATAAGACTGAATTACTGACCGGGAGTGTTTGGGACAAAATGTATTGTTGACTATGATGTCCTCAGTGCAAGCAACACATATAGAATTTTTCTGGATTATTGTACGAGTCTCCATTACAAGAAGTTATCTAAAAAAGCATCGCAGGATATTTCAGTGCTTTTTTTCACTGCAGGGCAGTACTGCATTTAAAGAAGAAATTTGTATTTTGAAGGCATCAGTGGCTAGTCCTATTTGTATTATTATTATTGAGTGGGTATTTTTTGTGCATTGTCACTCCTGATACACTATCCATGTAGTTCAGTGTTACAAGAGAAAACAGCTTTTGTCTGTCACAGATTACAGGTTAAGAAGGCAGATCGCTGACACTGCGTCTGAACCACAGTTTGTAGAGTAGAATTGATCACAGATTATTAACATTTCTCAGTTTGAGGCTAGGCTGTTAGCAACAGTCTCTGTCCTGTATTGCAGCTATATGGTGCTTTACAAGTAACACACATTACATGACCTGCAGCACTATGCAGCCTCTATAGCCATATATCAAAGTTTAAAGGGAGCAGGGCAAGTACAAAACTTCAAGGCAACAAAAAAGACATTCAGAAGTTACGATTTTTTTGTGTGTGTGCTACATTTGGAAAAAAGCAGTAGCGCTGCATCCTTTGCATTTTACAATAATATTAACAAAATAGCACAGCAAACAAGTTGACTAAAGACAATCTGTCGGCTCCGAGGCACGGCCGCTAAATGTAAAGGATTCCTATAAAAAAATCACAAGTGAATGGCGTTTGTAATGTGGATACATGAACAATAAAAATACACTGTTACAGCTGCTGGCTTGCTCAAATAAAGAGACACACAATGAGAAGAGTTTTACATCTGCCACCGGCGGAGGTGGTTGAAAGAGTTTAGATTGCAAGATTAGCTAAAATAACTAAGACTGCAAACGCCCAACTGTGGACACACATACAGCAGCTGTTATGTTTGTGTTGTTATTATTTTACATGCATGAGCAGCTTAATTAAAAAAAATAAATGTAACTGCATAAATGACAGATTAAGAATGAATACAGAACACTCTTTCATTGTTATAGCCTCGTACTGGTTTGCTTGTCTTCTCAGTAACAGATGGGTAAAAAGTTTGACCCAGCATTAAGGGTGTTGTAAAGTGTTAAGCCAGTGCATCACACCAAACTGACATCAGTTTGGTGAGTCTCTGGAACTGTTGGAGGAAGAAAATATTCCCTCATTATCTATTTTGATAACATTGTTGGAGACCTGGGGGGAGATCTCTGACTGATAAGTCCATAGTTTATGGATCCATTGTTTTGATTCTTACCAAGCAATTAAACAGGCAATTTGGATGGGTGTATTTTCATCTTGTAAGAGACTTCAGCCATCAAAGTGAAATGTTTTAAATTTAGAATAGCTCAGAACTTGAAACTGAAATTTGAAACAGCAACAAAAAAATCTCCCTGCAGCATAAACCATCCATTTAGGCTTTTCCTTTAATTTGTCACCCTGTATATCTTCTCTGTGTGTCTGTAGATTGCTCAAGCCAGGCTGTGTCAGTGAAAGGCACTATAGAGAAAAAAAAAAGACTGCATCACAACTACACACATACTACATCAGAACAAAGTCTAATACATTACTACATGACCTCCATGTCAGGTGACCATTCATCCATTTACAGAAACAACACTGGATTAGACTTTACCTCATCGTACTTTAGTAAGTTTACACAATATATTTCTGTTGGCTTGTTTTTGGTATTTCCTAAATTAATATGACTTGAATATTAGTCTGTATTTGATTTGTGTCATCTTTTAATGTATTCAACCGACCGAGGAGAAACGGCAGTCACTTAACAGGATTTTAAATCAAGCCCCTTCACCTATCAGAAAACAAGCACACACATTCAGTGACATCGTTGGTCATCTAAACACATTTGACCAAGCATCCCGAGAATACTAGTCTTTAAATCCTTTACTACAAAATCCACAAAATGCTTGCTACTGTGTCCCCCTGTTATCCAGTTAACCTGCATCTGTACTATAGATAATTGAAAAAGAAATGTCTTATCTAAATGATTTAAAATCATACGGGCAGCTCAACAATGGCAAAATTGTATAAAATTCCAAAGAAACAATTACAAGTTAAACACCTACAACATCAATTTCAGTTACTGTTTTATATTTACATTGAATTAATAGTAGCCATATAAATAAAATTAAAAGGTAGGTATATAATTAATCCATTTTATGGTTATACGTAAATTGAGATTAAATCTCTTTAATGGCCACTCTGAAAGAAAATTTTAATAATTTGGTTTAAAGTAGAGTGTTTGACCAATTATTTTAATACATTTTTTATAACAATAATAAAAGCCCTAAAGATCACATGATCTTTATCTAGCTCCTTCTTTCCACATTTATGCACACACAAGAATGAACGGATATTATTCACACGCACACTGAGACACATCCACGCAGGCTCGTGTAGAGCAACATACAGACATAGAAATTCAGACTGAAACACGCAGCCCTACTCTGGGGCCTCACAGTAATTTAGCTCTACAGAGGATAGAGCCGAACAGTGAGATTGCCACTTTGCTAGACTGTAGTTGGCCCGGGCGGTAAGGTGATCGTTTCAGGTCTAGGAGGAGTTCAGAAGGTTGCTAAGAACTGTAAACAAAGAAAGGAGGAAAAAATAGATTAATGGTTAACACGTTTAAAGTACTACATGTGAATATTTATATCAAAAATGTGTTCTTTGCGTTTTCGTTGTGTGTGTGTGTGTGTGTGTGTGTGTGTGTGTGTGTGTTTGTCATACCCTGGGGATCTGACCGAGCCTCTGCTGCATCAGCTTTGTGTGGAGCCTCAGGGTCTGCTTCTAGTCACAAAGATTGACAGTCAGAGAAAAGCGAATAAAACAAACGTGGCAACTCATTGCTCAATTGCAAGGTTGTACTGCCAAGTTGAATTTCGCAAGTATTTAAGCAGCAACCTCCAGAGCAGAAAAAATGAAGCCAATGCGCAATTGCCAAAAAAAATTGCAATTCCTTAAGGCTACAATTAAAAGTGAATATATGCTCATAGATCCCCACAAGGCTTATAGTTTGCATGAAAAAGAACAGCTTTGTGAGCACTACTGTATTACCGCCTGTCTGCTAGGCTTCACTTTCGCTGACTCAAACAACTGAACTGGACCTAAGTTAATCACCAAGTTTGTTCATTTAAGATCAAAATGCAGAACTCCTATACAGCTATACTATTAAAGTTGAGGTTTCAAAATTAAGATTCGCAATCACTCTGTGACATCATGGTGGATATGCCCATCCTTTGTATACAGTCTATGATTTAGCTTAATAATGTTTCTACAAATTAGCATCAAGTTATTGCGTCCCTTCTATCAAATATAAGGAAAAGCGTTCATCTTCCTTCAGTGTGAAACTGCTTCACCAGCTATACAGAAGTGTGAGTTTCTAAGGATCTTGATTTCTTGGGGTAATTGCTTATTATCCAAACCATGAAAATTAGTTTCTTATTTTTTGTGTCACAGTGAAAAACTTATACCTATTTGTGAAGTCTTTTAATTTATTGTTAATGAAGCAGAAACTGGCTGCAATTACCACCTCTACTCTTTACAGAGGAAAACTGCATGTCTAAATATGTTTCATCAAATTAAGAACACATTTTGTCTATTACTCTAAATGCTCAAATTATAAGAGTTACTTTGAATCTGACTACTGGCCTGCACTGCTATAACTGGATGCCCTATTACTCATGTTGACTGCAAATGAAAACTTTGCTGAACTGGCAGTAATAGGATGCAGGATGCGTGTGAGTCGTATGTCACTGACAACACTTCACGAAAGGGAGCCAAAAGCTGAATTTAAAAGAACTGGTAAACTTAAAAACCTGTGCTTTTAGGACTACAAGAAACAAACACACACCTTGCCCACTGGGCACACTTAGGATGAAACTTGATTTAAAGCAGAGATTCAGATAAAAGATGAATAATTTTCTTTTGTAGCGCCATTAAAGCTTAACAGATCTGAAGCTCTGATGGGGGTTGGCATTCATTTCAAAGAGCTTGGACATAAGCAGTTCTTCTGTTGCTAATGTGGGCACCAAACTGAACAACAAACACAATTTTGGCATACACTTCATTCATTGTTGATGAGGGTCAAGAAGAATTTCTCGTCTGGTCAAATACCAAACCTTGCGTACAGCAGTTAAGGTAGCTACTGTATAAATTGAGTTTTCCCTTTGATTTATTATTATTAATTAGTTTTCCACCAGCAACAAAAAGATCAGATAATTACCCTGTCTATTTTTGAAGCACAGCTTCTTCTGTTGATAGGTGAAGTATCCAGCGATTGCTCCCACTGCAGACACAACAATCACACTAAGGATTGCTGCTAAAGAGCCTGAGCTGGCCTCTGTAGCACAACAAACAAAAAAAAGACAAATAAAGATAAGTTATACCAGCAGAGAATGTGCAGTCAAGTTCAGCAGTATCCTATGAACATGCCACTGGAACTGTAAACCTATTGGTCTGAGCATTAATGTGATCTGTGAAAATCCATCTATAACAACTGTAACTGTAACACTGAGTGTCAGCACTGGGTGCCATTTTGCAGTTGAAAGAATGAATATCAATTTAGCAAAGAAGCTCACTGACATGACATAATGTGTGAATTATGTGTGTATGTGTGAGACAGACAGGGGGAAGGGAGGGAGAGATGAAGAGCAAGCAACAGTGTGTGTGTGTGTGTGTGCGTGTGTGTGTGTGTGTGTGTGAGCAAGAGAGCGAGGCTGCATTATCTCGTTCCAGAATTTTCTGATTCCTTTTCATTCGTCTGTCATTTAAACTTCCCACAGCATTCACAGTGAGCATTCACAGAAATCTGTCTGCACCTGTAACCCAGTTACTATGACAACACCAAAATGAATAGTTTTCATGCTGTGTGACAGCACACAGCCAAGTATAGGTACTGGCACATACATCATTAAATTGGCTAAATTGTCAGTAAATGTAATTAATTGTGCATCTAAATAATGTTTTTAACAATCAAAAAGGTTTAAGTAACCCTATCAAACTCATTGTAATAGGTGGCTACACTAACACTACATATATCTGGCACATGATTTCATGCTGTTGTGTTTCCAACTTAAAGGCGAGGCTTTTATTGTCTTGTTGTGGCCTGAGTTGACAACGAGACTTTCAGTGCTACAGGGGTGAAACTGATGTTGAGGCATAAAAGATATGTTCGAAAAAAAAAAAAAAGAATAAAAGAGGACAGGAGATCCAGAGCTCACGGCGAGAAAAGCAAGGGAGTGGCATGAGTCAGAAAAGTGAGACGAATAAGAAGTGGGAATTAGTCAGTTAAATTAAGTGGAATGAAACCGGAGAGTATAGTGAGTCAGAAAAAGGAAGTAAAGGTGGGTGGAAACTGACGTGTATGAGCATGAATGCGCATAAACGCATCACATACAGCTGGGACACAACTGTTTCTTGAACAGAGGCATTGACATGAAATAATACTAAACGACACTGACTATCATCGAAATATGTTTTCCATATCTTCAATAGAGTCGCTTCTGTAATTAAACATTTGGGCACTTGTGAGTTAAACCTTGAATCCATTTGGTAGACTCTACAGCTTTTGCTTCTTTTATAAAATTATTCTTAGATGTTTTTTAAACTTGAAAGGAAGGTTTAAACATGCAAACCTACCAAAGCTACTTGACTACACATAATAATTAAACTCAGATTTGTTGCACAAAGGCACAGCTTTTATAGTTTTACCTCCCTTTACCACTACAATGGATTCTAAATTGAACAATCAATATGTGATTGAAATGCTGACTTCAAAGGTTTTATAAAAAATGGTTAGCATTAACTGTTTCGGAATTACAGCCTGTTACAGTCAATCAAAGCCACTATACTTGGTTAATGAAAACACTTTACAACATCTAGCCAAGTCAAGAACACTCTCAAGGAAGTAGGTGCGCCTTTTTCAAGGTCTACGATCAAGAGATGCCATCACGAACACAGAGGATTTACAACAAGGTGTGAACCCCTGGTTATTCTCAAGAACAAGAATGCCAGATTAGCTTTGCTGGAAAACATCTAAAACAGCCTGCAGAGTTCTGACAAACATGGAACAGATTAAATAAAGCTGAACTAGTACTACAAAAGCATGGAGTAAAAGAGAAACAGCTCATGATCCAAAGGCATGTATGGCTACCAAGGGGAACGGATCCACTGGTATTTATTGATGATGTGACTGATGAGATAGCCCGTCACAGTGCAAATAGATAAAAACACAAAGCATACTGCAAAGCTACCCAAGAGTTTCTCAAGGCAAGAAATTCGATAGGGCCAAGTCAGTCACCTGATATCAACCCAGTAGAGCATGATTTTCAGTTACTGAAGACAGAACTAAATGCAGAAAGACCCACAAATAAGCAGCAACTGAGGGTGGCTTCAGTAAAGACCAAGCACAGCATCTCAAGCAATGTGACATTTGGTGATGTCCATGGATTCGGGGCTTTAGGCAGTCACTAACTTCAAAGGATTATCGCCCAAGTAATAAAAACAATCTTTATGAGCCTCTAAAAATGGGGCCTATGTATAAAAATGTTTATAATTCAAAATTAAAAGTCTGACTCTTTAATTTAAAATCCACTGAGCAGTGCATAGAGGCAAAACTCCAAAATTTAACTGTAGTGTTAGAAAGACAATGTAAACAGACTATAATTAAAAGTGACTGAGATGGCCCGATCAATAATGGGGTTGTAATCAGGGTGTTGCTGTGGGGCTTGAATTATTTGCTACCAAAACATTCTGGTAATAATCATCACAGTGAAGTCATAGTTGGCCCAGCAGCGATTCACTTCTGAAGCCTGTGTCTTGAGCACAGAAATATTGGTGCTCAGGACACTGTGAGCCCCAGACGTCAGTGAATATTTAGCAATGCTACAAATGAATAATGCTCATGTGTATGTGCACGTTGGGAACTGAATAGATTTTTGACCAGTGAATATGGCAAGAGACTATGGTGAAAGGTTGAGTCTTAGCCAACTAAGTTGCATGTAGGTTTGTGGCACACATGGATTGTTACTTTAAAACAGGAAAACAGAAGAGAGAACTCACTTTGGGGCTGTTGATCTGCTGTAAAGAAGAGAGAACACACAAAAAGTTAGCAACACAACAACATCACATTCAGTTGTTCATGGTAAACTGTTTGTATCCTTTCATCTGCTCTGATATGAACATTTAATTCTACCGTTTCACATACTGAAATTCAAGTTATTTCCAATAAAATTCGATGTGACACACCCCTGAAGACCTGCTTTAAACACGAGAGAGAGGCATTTCTCTGTGACTCTTGTATCCTGTTTGCATTGACAAAGGCATGCCAGTAATATCCTGTCTGTTTCAGAACCACACTGGGCCTATTTCTGCTGCTGCGGCTACGATCCTATGTACAGTATTTGACTAGGATTTGCACTGTAATATTTTGCTATCATGCGTATTTTGATCACCAAGACAAACAGAAAAAATTAAAGCCTTACCACCGCTCTCTGAGGCACCCAAAGCAGGCACTAAAGAGAGACAGAAAGACAAGAAAGGAGAGAGAAGGTATTATTTAAATGTTCTAATGATGCATGTAAAGCATTGTTGCTGAAATGACAAAGTGGAAAAAAAGAAGAAAGGTGAGATTATTCTCTTTACAGTGACTTGTAACCTCAGGGGCATTAAGAGTTCTAAAGTTTCTGTCCTAACTAGACTGTACAAACACACACACACGCTCATGCATACACAAGATTGTATGAAACATCCCTTATGTACAGTTACAAAGATGGCAAAGATACTTTATAGCATCAGAGCGATAAAATATCTCACAGAGAGAGAGCGAGAGAGAGACAAACACTTTCTCTAGCTCTTTCACAACCTGATCTTTGATTTTATCCATACTCAAACAACCCTGTTATCTCCTTCTCCACTGCCTGTCTGTATATGTCTGTGACATCATCCTTGCCCTTTACTTGCTTCGACTTGAAGAAGCTGCTAATAACAGAGTACTAAAGAGAAGTCTTTCACCCTTCGCAAGTATAAAAATGATTATACTACTTTTGAGTTTTCACATTTCAGGAGGGAACTGAGAAGCTGCTTCAGGAAAATCTGCTGTTCCCACATTTCTGTCATATTGCCGCAAGGTTAGTGATTAAGCTTTTGTAAAACAAGTCAGTTCAGCACCTTGTCATGGGAGCAAGGCACTGAACCGTCAGAGAGACAAGAGGAATGAGAAGAATGTTTTATCAAAACTAAACTACACTTTACTAGCCCCTGATTGTAGTGCTAACTTTGTACATCTTTACATACACGGGAAATTTTTATTTTGGTTACAACAATCACTTCAACCATAATAGTTATGAATGAATACCAACCATCTTCGTTTTCCTTTCCGTCTTTCGAAAAAGGTGCTGAAAAAAGAAATCAAATTAAATTAACAAATACCGTGGATCAATAAGGAAATGCAAAATTATTCTTGGAAAGGTAACTACTTATCATATGTTTATGAATACATATCACAAATCTAACACACTATAACACAGTGTTTCAGTCCCCCTTTCACTGGATTTAAATGAGAGCTGCCAGGGGCTTGAGCTCACAGTAACGGTTAGCATTTTGTTTGACTTAAACTAAATCATGCGTAGTTTATACACTTCTTGCTGGTTATATTGTACAGGAGGTGCTAACAGTATGAACTAATTTTGCACTGAAATGCATTAGTGTTAATATGAATACATTCAGTGGTAGATGTACTATACAGTAGGCTAAACACCCACTAGAATATTGACCAGTATTCACAAATAATTCAAAAGGGGTAACATAAAGTACTCTAAGAAGTTTCAAATCCCAATTTAACCCTTGCTCAAGACCTACTGTGAATGTGGTGCATTAGCCCTGTTGTACCAGGCTCTAGAGCTACCAGAGGACCATCTCAAACCCCAGTCTGTGATGCAGTTTTCAAGTGATCAAGTGCTAAAAAATGTTGGGTAGAGGAATAACTTTGTTATTTTTTGAACCTTTATGAAGATGATGACAGTCTTGTCACTAATTTCCCCGGTAATATTTTACATCTTAATGGCTTTAAGGCTCTAATTTCACCTCTTAAAAATAATAGAGAATTAGATGATGGCAGCTATCTAATTAAATTGACATTTATGCACACAAACCTAGTTAACTGTTATTTTCTTTTAAAATAAACATTGGGGTAAAAATGTTGTTGCCCACCATGTTGGCAAAAGCCTCAACTGGATATACAAATACAACTATTAATAGCTGATCCCTAAGATCTAGTCGCTGTGGTAAACAGGGCAAATCTCATTGTACTGGTTGTGTTGTTTCATATCTTTATTTATTCTGGACATTTTCAGTTATTGGTTACAAGAATAAACTGAATTTTAATTGTTATGAGCAATTACTAACCACCTAACTCCTGGTGTGTTACCACCCTCTTCTCCACGGGACTTTCCTGGTTTAACCCTGTATATAGTAAAATAGTCAATAAATGGATGAATAAATTAATGAATTAATCAATCAATCAATCAATAAATTAGACAATCAATAAGCCTGTTAGTCAATCAATCTTGCCAATGTGTTTTTAAAAACATTGAAGCAAAAAGCATGTAGCCCTCCATGTCGATGGGGCCATAACAGTTGATCCCTAAGATCTACAGTCACTGGTAAACAATGCTACTCTCTTTGCACTGTTTGTGTTGTTTCATATCTTATTCTGGACATTTTTGGTTATTGGTTACGACACTAAACTGAATTGTAATTATTATGAGCAATTACTAACCACCTGAATTCTGCCGTGGTCCCATCCTGCTCTTCACGGGAGTTTCCTGGTTTAACCCTGTATACAGAAAAACAATGAATCAATCAATCAATCAATCAACCAATAAGCCTGTTTGTCAGTCAATCAATCTTGCCAATGTGTTTGTGAAAACATTGAAGTAAAAAGCATGTAGCCCTCCATGTCGATGGGGCCATAACAGCTGATCCTTAAGATCTACAGTCACTGTGGTAAACAATGCTACTCTGCATCGCATAGATTGTACTGTTTTGAAACTTCAATCAATACTACACTTTAGGCTAAATCTTCATCAGTATCTGTTGGTACTGTATTGGGTAGGTACTTGCTTTGCATCTCCATTTATTTTGATTATTGATCAATAACAACAATAAACTCAACAGCAATTGTTATGAGCAATTACTGACCATGTGTTTCCTGCTCTGCAATTGACGTCTTCTCAATGTTAAACCCTGGATCTGGTAAATAAACAAATAAATAAATAAATACATATATACATAAACATGGTTGGCAGAAATACAAATTCAATCAATGTACAGGAATTTTCTCATCCTAGAGGAATTTTATCTAGATAATGCCAAAACATATTGAAACACATGTAACACACTGTAACACTCTGTTCTCAGTCCCTCATGACCCTCATGAATGCCCTGCAGAGGTGTTCTCAGTACTGAAATACTGAAACACAGCCAGCTCCAAGGGTGTAACTGTGATCTTGTGAACCAATGTTGACTTAGATTAAGGGATATTGTCTGTCACGAACAAAACCTTACCCTACTATATATTTATTGGGGAAAACCCAAGTGACTTAAATAACATGTGGGACTCAGTGTACAGTGTTAGGCTGGGCAGGGCAGTGTGGGGTGTGATCACCGCATTAATTTATCACTGATAGAAACCTCAGTGACCTATTTTCTAGGGACCTATTCTTTCTGTTAATAACATCATGACAACAAATACAATTAAAATACCATAATATTTTATTGATTGGATGGATTTTAAATAACAAACCTACATTACTCTCATTCTGACCCCCACATCTTTTCTTCTTGTCTGAATAGTTCTTCCAGGGTAATTGGTCCTAATTACTAACTTCCTTTCCCATCTCACTGCTTGCACTTCTAGGGACAAGCTAAGCTAAAGCACAATGTCTCCGTCTAAAAAAAAGGTAAAGCCAAACATAACCTTAGAACAGGACATACTGACATGAGGTCAGCATAACATTTAGTATGAAAGAGCACAAACTCCAGTTTGAGAAAGAGGGTGTTATAAGATAAATAGAAATAAATTAAGGGAGACACTTCTATTTTCATAAACCTTTACTCGGGTCATTTGGCAGGCTCATGACATTCATAATTTGGAAGATAAAATCAGCCAAGCCAAAATCCCACCTCAGAACCTTCCTAAGGGAATTGTATTTCCTGATAGAAAGGCACAGATGGATTATTTTGTTCAGAAAACAGGGAGTTGCAGAAAAAATTATAGAGTACATTACACCTCAAAAAAGCATTACAGCATGTACATATTTTTTAATGAGTGACAATGCAAAAGTTCTGTCAGGAGAAATTTAATTAGTCCCAGAATCAAAGAATCTCTCAGTTGAGATCGAATCTCAAATTTAAAATATGTAGTTATAGCCAAAATCTAGAAAGCAAAACTGCAAGAATGAAAGGCATTCTTCAGATCTGTTTGATTTGAAGTGTTTGCTCAGGGACAGGCAGCGCTGCCGTATATTCAGAGATTATGGGAAAACCCCAAGATTCAACTGATCTAAAAAATGTTTCTGCTCAAATGATTTTCAAGGTATGCAGATCCTCATCTGTCATTTCTGTAATTATTTAAAATGCTGTGAATGAACATTTCTGAACATCAGCTTAACTTGCAAGCTTCTGTGCATTTCATATAACTGAATTTAAGGAAAATAAAATGTTTTTAGGTCTTGTTTAGAGGTTATATGATCAAAAGAAGAAGGAGTCACAATGCCAAATAATAACCGACCTGCATTTGCAAAGGGCAAATACAGGTATGTTTATTGTTTGTATGCTATTATTTGTGTAAATATGAGGCATATAAAGGTCTCTTTATACTACTTGTTGTGACTTGCAGTCCTACTGTCACACAAAATACATGCTTATACTGGAAACAAGGGACAGCACATGATGTTTTACTAAGAAGTTTGTGTAATACCCCATCATAAAAGACACTCAAGAGATGGCCTCATCTACAGAATACATGTGCTTGGCTCTGTTTACAACTTTTTCTCTGTGGTCTTAGCACTGAAGTTGATACTCATTGTGAAAACTCAGGTGCATTTTCCATATTCATGAATGCATGTACAAGAGTGTGCAAAATATGTACCGTACTTGAATATCTTTACTTACTTATAGTGACAGTTTCATCTGTGACTGTTGTGAAATCATCTGTGGATGACTCTTCATTAGCAGATGGATCAGTTGGTGCCTCCTCATTGGCTTCTAGACCTACTGTTGTTATGATGTCATGAAGTCCACTCTATTAAAAAAATATATTATAACACATATGACCCCATAGTACAGGACACATTTACTCACTATCATAGCAGCCTATTAATGACATCTCTAAAATACAAACCTTAATAGGTGTGAATAAGAAGTTTTACTTTTTAAAAAATGGTATTAACCTTGTCTTGAGCAGGTGATGTATTCGCATTTGTGGTGGGTTGCTCCTCCTCATTAACTGCTGTTTGCGTAGCTTCTGGAGTGTCATCCTCAGAATCAGCAGCTGGCCATGGATAGAAGTGAAACAGAAGTAGCGAGGCATTAGATCACAGATTTTTCCTTTTATAGCCCAATTACCACATTCTGTGGCATGGACTTTTAGGGCTTGTTTTGCTGCACAGTTAAAAACAATATAAGAAAGACATGTAAGAAACATTTTACATTACAATAGCCATTCCTTCAAAGTGACATCATTTTTTTTGAAGTAATAGTGCAAAAGTTGAACCTGCTTTTTGCTACAATGAAGAATGAAGATTTTTATTTTTAATAAACTGCAGCTTTACTGTGAGATATTAACTACCTGAAACATTTTACAGCAAGAGAGGTAAAAAAAAAAGAATAAAAACAACAGTGTACTATGAATGCCAAGTATTAAAAAGTGAGGAAACTGACAGCAGTTTATTTATCTAACAAAAAAGAGAAACAAAACAAAACAACGAAAAGCATCATGTTTCATTATTGCTTTAAATGTGCATATATGTAATTCTATTAATCACCTTGTGTGGTTGTGGGTGCTTCAGAAATAACTGGTTCTGTTTCTCCAGTCGTAGGACTCGCTGATTGCCCCTCCTCACCTGCAGGAGCATCTGTAGCCACTGGCTCTGTGCTTACATCTGCAGCATTTGCTTCTTGGATCAATTCAGGGTCAGCAGTGGGCTCAGGCTGCAATGCTTCCTGTTTGGCACAACATTTTATTTAAATAAGCAACGGTCTATGTAACGCTAGGTGAGATTTTCAAACGGCTGACAGGGACACAGGACTGAACAGCTCAAACCAAATAACAAAATATCTCAACTTCTCACCTCAGTTGCAGTGACCACCTCCTCAAGGTTATGCTGGTCGATGACCTCTACATCTGCTTTAGATGTGGAAGTTTCAATAGATGGCTCTACTGTTGGGATTATATCATCTGCACAAAGTTAAGTGAAAGACGCAAGTCAGAGAATAATACAGTGTGGGATTACATACTGACAATCAGTTTGAAACAGATGGGAAAAAAAGCCAATTCATGGTGCCACAGCTGGCAGAACCTGTGCAACAAGCTTTTCTAATCAAACAAAAAAGGCAGGCATGGCAACTCAAAGTCCACCTCAGTGTCTCAAAGAATATTTTCCCATGCTTTTGAACCCATAGAACATCCCGATGATACAATTCACTATTTTCTACCTTTTCTATTAGAAACCAATGGAAGGAATATCGCATTGGTTTCTAATATAATAATATATATAATAAAGTTTCTAATATATACTAAAATTTTGGCATGATTTGTGTAACCGCTGATTATTAAAAAGCAGCACGCCTTAATCGCCTTCCATCTGTTGTTCCTCTAAGTCATTAAAATCATCTGAGTGGTGTTTAAGATGACACACACATAAACTCAGAGCCACACCCTGGCCTGATTGGTGCCTGATGCTACCGATCCAGCCAAAAACAAACAAAAAAAAAACTGCTTGACATACACATCGATCACTTGTGACCTGCTTCCACATCAAATGCAGTCTTAACCTCAGCACTGGCATTGCAACTCCGTGCTAATGAGAAAATGACAGAGATGTGCTCTTTGTCAGTCTGTGTGTGACAAGCAATGTGTGCGTGTATGCCTGTGACATTCCCCCGTCGCATGTGACAAGCTCAAGCAGTAAAGTGAGCTCTGGCTTGATTGTTCTTTGCTTGCTGACGTCAGCAGCACCCTGATGTTGGTTTATCTGAGCAGATCTTCTTTCACAAAACACCCAATATTAAGGCAGGACTGATTAAAAAAATGAAATCAAATACCTCTACCACTTTTTTAAGAGCTATTCATTGCAGAGTGGATTTTCAATAAAGAATCACTGGGCTTGCCAAGTGAGATTGTATCAGAATCAGCGATGCCTGGAGGGAGAGCAGCAACACATCTAAAGTATTTCCGTCGGGGTGAAAATCTTTTAGTGGTAACAAGTACTGGCTACACCCTGAATCCGTTCATCCACACAAACATACATTCATATTGCAGGAAAAAAAATTCACACACACAAACAAAAGCAAGTGCACACACACTGCAGCATGAATATTTGACATGCAAACTCTCATGCACCACTGAATGGCTCCTGAAACCATCATAGAAAAAAATCTCTTTGTTCCACTGAATATCACTGCACCAGTTTAACAAACGTTAATCAGTTTCCATAAAGAGTCATACATTGTGCGCATGGATATGTGTGGTATGTATCAATTTCACTATCTTAATCAGTTCTTTGGAAATTACTGTCTTCATCAAAGATGTGCTGTAGCATGCCACTTCAGGCTAATGGGGTGGAACAAAGTTAAGATTGAAGTTGATGAGTCTCACCAGAACACCTATGATGAGGCACGGAAAAAACATTACATTCATCAAACTGTTCCTCAGACAGTTGTCAGTAACCTTCTGCCACAATCTTATTAATAATCTCTCAAACCATTAACTCTGATAATGAGTCTCTATTTGTGTGAGAACGCAGTGTGTATGAGACATAAGGATATAATATAATTCCCCCAGTTCTTGTGCATGTGTGTTTGTGTTTATGAGTGTGTGTGTGTAGAGGCTACCCCTCTATGCAAACTCCTTCTTCATAGAACATTCTGTTCCCATCTATTAGTTTGCCACTTCCTCATTTAACTACCTCTCCCACAAGCATTGCCCAGTCCAGCAATACTTACATGCATACATACAAACTCATGCAATGTTCCCTCCTCCCCTCCTGTCCCCTATCATACAAACAGCTACATGTTCACACACGTGTGAAGTTCATGTGCACACATGTTCCCATTCACCCTCGCTCTCTGAGTAAGGGGAGCCCTGTTTTGTGTTAGCACAGCAGTGAAGCCAACTGTTGCACATCCCAAGCGCTCTCACTCCTTTCCTTCCCTATCGCCCCTTCCCTTTCACCAAGTCTTGACTCTCTCTCTCTTTCATTGCCGCTACTTTCCCTTGAGGCTGATGAGTCATCTGTGTCTCTGACATGGCCGCACGCTATTGTGTGGCGCAAAACAACTGTGCTAAACTGCAAAAATATCCCCTGAGAAAGAAGCTCCTAAGTTAAACCAGTTCACCCATGTGGGAACGTATCTTACTATCACTTAGACTGGTGGAAAAAATCTCTCTAACAGCACCTAGAAGCTCATTAATTAACAAAAATTAAAGTGTAATAAAGAGAACTTGCCTTGTTGGGTTTATGCCGTCGCTGTGAGTTGCTGGAAATGAATGCCGCCACTATTAATTTTATTATTATTATTATTGATTAGACTGCTGATTGATTTTTTTCAAATACTGACTAATTTAATTGGGTAACAGAATGAAAACAGATGTGGGAAATGTGGGAAATGCCTGATATAATTTCATACAGCCCGAGTGACATGATCAAATGTCTTGTTTTGAATATCTGTGCAGCTACAAATGGCAAGTATTCAACATTTTAGATATAAGTGAATTATTACTTAATCATTCAACTGCCAACTACATTTCTATCAAATAATATACTGGCAATGAGCAGGCAGTTAATTGATTATTTCTAGCCGCTCTCCTGAAAATAACGACTCTTGGAAAAGACATATTTCTGCCTATAACTCCTGGTAAAGCGCAACTTCTAGCTCCGTGAGAGAAATTTTATAAGCATCTTTCCACACAGCTCATTTTGAGTCCATCTTCACCTTTCCGTGTTACATAACCGGCAGTTTGCTTTACTACTTTTTTTATATGACATGTATCTAGAAAGAAGAGTGACTGATAACAGCCATCTGGATCTATGCCAAAATGTAAGAGTTCATCCTGAAGTATGCTGTACCTCGCCTATATAATTCAACCAAGGTGAAATTGTAATATAGCACTTAGGATACCAAACTGATATGGGCATCAGCTTTGCCATGGTGGCACTCTGGCATAAATCAACATGCTTTAAAAAATAAAAAAAAAAGACAGAACTGTCATGACAAGGAACCAGGAAAAGTGGTTCTTGGGAAATAAGGTACAAACTTTAATTAAAAGGAAATTCCACTTAAATATATGTGATTGCAAAGCATGCCACAAAGAGGTGTGCTTCTTATGAACAATTAATATACTGTGTTAAATAATGATGTTTCTGTAGTTTACAGCATGTTAACTAGTTTCAATGTTTTCAGTGATATAGTGTCTGTGGTACGGTACAAAGAACCGGCCCACATTTAAACAGGTTTAAGACCTGACTTTTACAAAGCATTACGGAGCAGAAGTTTGGGTATGATACAGTAATTTTCACGGGCTGTATCTGCGACTCATTGGTGAATTTTTCCCAGTAGTGCAGATCATAGCCGCTGGCCTCGGTTATTACAAATTAATTTTCTATGCCAGCTTTTTTAAACAGGCAGCACTTTTTTTGTCATATCATATTATAATTTGTATGTGCTATGGACATTTGTGAAGTGCCTCGATAGTATTGTCGTTATACTACACGTGAAAATGTTCACGTGCTCGTTCAAGATCAATAAAGAAAAACACAAATCCTTGGGAGGGTTGTGTCAGGAAAGAGGACTAGTATAAACATTTGCCATATCAAAGATAGCAATCTATATACTGTGAAAAGCCCCTTGTAAAGAAATGACTAATAAACTTATCTTAAGTTATCTTATCTTATCATAGAAAGATAAATAACATGGACAGTTGGGAATTATACTAGTATGTGGATTGAAGTCCTGTTCATTATGTCCAATGATGGAACTCCTTATCTTGGCATTTTATATTACACCCTAGCAAGCCTGACAATAAAAAGCTGAATTTGTTTTAATTTCTATTACGTTCTCTTTTTGTTTGTTTTGGAAACTGAAGAAGAGTAAAGGTGTTTTTTAATGGAGTTTTAGTTATGTAACACACAGGACTGTGCATTACATAAATTGGAATCTGAAACACGTTAACAGCACCATGAAGTAAAAAAGGACATTACTTTCGAGCTTTTCTGGTTCCTACCATGAGATTTTGTGCGATTTCCTGTGTGTAGCTGAATGAGTAATAATGCGTGTGCATGCCCTGCCTTATAAAAATACACATGAACTCGTTTGTGCATGTGTGCCAGGTGACACAGGTATGGTTCTATTGTGTTTCTATGGGATAGAAAGTGCTGTGTTTACCCCAATCATGTGTCTTAACAATGCCCCCATAGAGATAATGCATGTGTGGAGTGTTTGTGTGCATGGGTGTGGGTTTCCCTTATCCACCGAAAGAATGATTTATGTCTTAGCAGTTGAAGGTGTAAACACAGACAAGTCTGCACACACACACACACACACACACACACACACACACACACACACACACATGCACTCACACCTGGCTCACATCACAGCTCTTTTTTCTTTTATTTGTTTCTAAGGCAAACACATGTTCTCTAGCTGAATTGTGCACACCGATAAATAAAGCACACCCATACTCCCACATGTTCTGTACATTAAACTTCTACCCCACTCCCACCTACACATACGCACACAGATGCTAAGGGCCCTCGGGAAGCGTAAGGCACTGAGACTAGTTCTGTAGATGGGTGTTGTCTACAGCTGGTGCTGGATCTAGTTACTGACACTCCCTATCATTCAACTCTATAAATTGCACTGTAACTGATGTGCACATATACAGCTGAGCTAGCGCCCCATCTTTTTTGGTGTGACTAAGAATTGGTGTGCACACATATGCAAGTCAGCAAACACACCCATTGAGATTTTCTGTGATTGAATAGTCCAACATCTACTGAGTTTAAAATCACATTAAATTTCTGCAATTATGGACAATGTGTGTGAAAAGAGGAAAGGGGAAAAAAGCGCTCTCTTTCTCTGTCTGTCTGTTTGTGTGTATGTGTGTGTATGTGTGTGTGTGAGAGAGAGAGTGTGTGCGTGTGTGTGTGTGCGTGTGTGTGAAGGTGGTTCCTCTCTGATGGTTTATCTGGTGATAACCGGTAGAGTGAGATTTTGCCAGATTGCATCCATGCGCACCAACGTCCAACTGAATTTTTTTGCATAAGGATAATAAAACTCATTTGTCTCACTTTTTCCTTGCTTGTGTATCCTTGTTTTCCCTCTCAATCAGCTACATTGTTCCTTTATCTTTTGCCAACAGCCGTCCACTTTTCTCTTTATTTTTTCCTCACTTTATGTGTTTTTCTCAATGCTTCTTTCTATTCCTTTGAGTTTTACTGCACATTTAAACAATCTGGAATCATTGCATGTGCCGCAGGGAAGGGCAGAGGCCCATGGGCCAGCTGAAGGAGAAGGGAAAGGAAGAGGAGAGAGAAAACATGAAGAATGAGAGATGCAGAGAGGAAAAGAATAGATGTGGCTCAATAACACATTGAAACAGAAGGGGGGAAACGGGAATCAATTATAATTATTTATGTAACAACAATGGAACCACCACACCCCTATGGACCTAAACTCCAGTCCAAAAAGAAATGGCCACATGACAAGACACACCTTTTTTTTTAATGATGATGTCTGGGAAACAAAGCTGGAACCCCAATATAGTAATAAAGATGGAGGGCTTTTCATTCGCTTAGCCAGAACTGATAATAACAATAATAACACAGATTTTTTTTTAATCAGCTAAAGGTTAATTGAATTGAAACGTGACAGGGATTCAGGCAGACTGGCAAAAGACACAGTGGTAATTGTGCTCACACAAGCAAAGGCAAGAGGAGAGAAAAAGACAGAAAAGGAGAAAGACAGGTGAGAGCCAGAGGGGAGTAAAGGTGGGGGGAGAAATGGAGGCAGTGAGATAATGACCAGCACAGTCAGTTAGTCAGACATACAGACAGACAGACGGGGGGAGAGACAGACATAGATAGATAAATAGATAGACAGATAGATGCACAGATAAAAAGATAGACAGAAGCCACCATGCACACTAACACATGAAATGTTCTGCTGAAGAATGCGCTGAATTAACTGGAAACAAATTATTACCTTGTGCCTTGGCGTGCGTAGCCAGCAGGCTTCCTAATAGCAGAATCCACAGGTATGACATCATGGGAACACGGCGAGGCTGCAAATAAAATCGGGGTTCAATCTCCCTTTTCTCGCCCTTCAACAATGACAATTAACTGGCGTGGAGGTTTCAGGTAGATCTGGAGGGCGTGCTCGCGTGTGTGCCGGTGCGTTCTTGCGCGTCGGATCAATCCAAGGTGCTCAGATGCTCAGGCTCAGTGCGCGCCGCCGCGGATCCGTCGTCCCCTTTGTCTGGATTGGGAGAGAAGGTTCGGTTTTTATTGGTAGGCGGTCTCTTCTCTCAAATGAAGGGAGGCGGACTGACTGCTAGGTACGTTGCTGTGCTGGCATTCACATGACTTTCCGCACTAATTAGTGGGCTTTTTGTCTGTATCTCTCTGTTAAGTATTGTGAGCATTTCGGGTGCATACTCTTCGTTATCAAGCCCGATTAGTGCCGATTAGGACTTGTGTCATTCATGATAGCAGCCGCCGTGCACTATTTTAACTCGAAAGTGCCACTAATGAGTATAATCGTGTCATTCATTAAGTATTTCCCAAATTTTGATAAAGGGTCCAGTAAGACCTCGAAAGGATCTATCTCTTATGTGCTGAGGTCATAGCTGTGGGGATGGTACTATGAGTTGGGTAGGGTAGTATCATCAGCAGTTAGATAAGAGCTGTATAAATTATATATGTTGTAAAATGTACTTTGGTTACCATGTTACCTAATATGACGATTGCCTTTAAAATAAAGTAAAAACAAACAAACAAAACATACAGAACGGCTGCGAGAAGAAAGCCAGATTTATACAGAAAACATTAATAAACCTGTAACCATCCAGACAGCAAAGACAACGCTGCACCTGCGCCTCACTCTTTATCACAACTGCCTCAAACACTCATTTCCTTTCAAAACCAATGGTAACCAGATAACAAGCACGCCATGATTTACCCACAGAATAGTAACAGCCAATAGCAGCTCTGAGCTGGCTCTTATGAAAGCCACATAAATATCCTGTCGATCCGGCCATGCTCAATTTACAGGCCAAGGAAACGCATCGGATCCAACTAACACTTAATAACAGGTGATGTTTGGTTAATTTATGGTGGCAGAGCACGGAAGGCCTCAGATATTCTCAATAATTTCAAATATCACCCAAAAGTATGTTTTCAGCCACATACTTTTCATCATGTCTAGTTTCTAGGTTGGTTTTCTGCTCCCTTGAAGCAAAGAAATAGCCAACCTCCTTGGGCTGTCTTCATGAGTACTGTAGGAGCAGCATGCTGATTCTAACGATGTTTCATGGGAAATTCAGTTTTGCATAGCCATTTTCATGTGCAGTCACTAATCTGTGGTCAGGGACACAACTTAACCTATGCAAGATACACACAAGATACACACACCATACGCTACTAAAACTTGCTTAAACTAATAGAATTTAAATGGAAAGTAAATAAAAATAACAGAGAACCCAGGATGTGCTGCAGGATCCTCAGTACCCCTGCTTCCCATGGCCTTGGCTGAGACACCTAAAGGGATTTTTTTTGTCTGTTTTGTTTTCTTACAGCAGCTTATCCCTTCATGACTTAATGATTTCCACATAAGTTTAATCATGATTTAGATTGTCTATTCTACATTTATAAACTTATGCTAAGATTTAAGATTAAGTCTTTAATTTGCTTCAATTTATTAAAAATATCATTTTCTGAAGAGGACAGAAAATCACTGATGTAAGCCTTAGGTCTGTTTTTGATGTTAAATTAATGTTAGGTTTCCATTTGAGAAAACCACACATGACCTCATGCACACCAACCAACCGACCAGAAGGTGGATCCGAAAGGGGAACATTTTCCTTTCCTCACCATTTAAAAAAAAAACCCTTTCCCCTCTGCCAAAGTGAAATGCGTGTGCTTTTATTAATCCACAGGTGGCGCCATTAATTCAAATGTTAATAAACTCCAAATGTTCAGGGCTGTGTCCAGATATAAAAACACAGAAGACAACATTCCACCATCTAGGGCAGTTTGTTGACATTTTTAATGAATTATACACTACATTTTGTGTGCTGTGTAGTACATTTGCATGCATTTGACCCATGTACCCACTGAAGACAATAATATGAGCAATTTGAGAAAGTATAAAAACTGACACATTTTCACTTTCCTCCCACCAGGTGTCATGGAAAAATTAAAAATTAAAAAAAAACCCTGAGGGGATGGTTTTGAGTTATCTTGGCAGAGATGAATCACTGAGGTTTGACCTTTAGACTTTGGTAATAAAAAGCCTGTTACTCTTATCTTTTAACGGCAAATAAATGTAAACAGGAAAAGCAAACATGTCTACGCGAAGAATCAAAACACCCACGGCCACCTTTACATGCTAAGCAGCCACAGCCACCTTTACATGCTAAGCAAAACCAGCAGCCACATTTCATCCCGCGTCTCCGTTCTCTTTGGCTCCTCTGCCATTCGGTATAAAAACACAACAGTAAGTTCAAAAAAGGGAAATGTTTATTAGTGTCATAACACAATGATTACATCTGACACATTTGTCATTTAGGAAAAGAAAACATATATAAAGCTTCAATTTGAGATTCTTTCAGTAAAACGATTGTTTATTCTGGGGAAAAAAATTATTTGCTTATCTCAGCACAACATTCAGACGTCAGATCCATTTTGCACCAATTTTTCTCCCCTTCAGATTGATGTCATCGAAGAAACACAAGCATGTGTGTATGTTTATGTAAGCCTAATGTGAGGATCTCAACCAAAAAAAAAGTCTGTATCTGTGTGTAGCTGCACTCAGGTCATATCAGAATAAGTGGTGAGGCACATTGACAGTGGGCTGAGTTCTATATGTTTTTTTTTCTGTTGCATTAAAGCTACAATGCTTGACAGCAAAGAAAGGATCCGATTTTCGCATTTACGGTTACATTTTGTGTAAACAATAAAACTATGAAACTCAAATTGTGAGAGTGATTTCTTTCCTCAGCCAAAAAACAAAACAAAAAAAACAAAATCACATAACCGAAGTTTTTCAACCCTTCTTCTGTATTTTCTACTATAAATTTGTAGTATAAAAGCACTTGGTCTTCAATACTTTGGTCAGCAACAGATTAACAATAACACAGATTACTTCTGTGTGACGAACATAAAACGACTTTTAAAAAAATAAAGAAAAAGAAAAATGGAAATGTAAAAAGTGTAGTGGCTTTCTAAAGCACGGTCCATGTTTACAGTCATATTTCTTGCAGTTCATTTCAAATTGATTTCAACATTCACCAGTGAACTCTTCTGCTTTGGTTTGGTTCGACTTGCTGTTGCAAATTTGAAATTTAAACGCAAACGTAAGCATAACGTTAGAAGTTCTATCAGAAACAAGTTCCCCATTCTTTAACTCATCACTATTGCCATTAATCACCTAAAATCAAATAGTATGAAAACCTTTATGTAAGGAGATTCTGGAGAGGGTTGAAAGGTAACATGTAAAGATCCTTCCATCAAGGCAGGCAACTCTAAAACGAGTCACATGAACCACTGTTTGCAAAGTGCAGCCTGTGTCAACTCATGAACTAGTATACTGCTCTGTGTTATTCATTGTGACTGACTGAGAGAGCTAACAACTCAAATATACTGCATGGATAATCCCATGGATCCATTGTGCAATGATAATGCCACATTTTCTTCCTGGACATGTTAATGAAAGCACAACTAAGGATGAGTGTGTAAATTTGGACTGTCTGAAGTACGAAGGTCAGAAAATCAAGGAAAAGGTTCTATTAAGACACTTGACGTTAAAGAGGCATTGTTCCACTTTCACTTTTTTAATGTGTGTGTGCTTCAACTGAGCATAGCAAAACAAATTAAAGGCAGCATTTGGGTTCCCACCTTTTCTCCACAGGACTACAGTATAATCACTGGCTGTTGGTCCTAGTCTGTACAATCAGAGTATAGTTTTGGCGCAAAGTACGATCGCTTTGGAAAGTTTGGCTCACATTTTGCTGAAACACTCCTTGGCATTGGACCACACCTGGATTCCCTGTAACAGTACACAAGTACCAGAGAAAAGGAGTGACTTAGAGACATTGAAAGACAAGACAGAAATACTAAACAGTTAAGGAGTGGTACTGCTGAACAAAAGACCACATGCTAGGAATTTGTATAAATACACAAAATACACACAAGAATAAATGTTCACACCTTCTTACACATACTGATCTGCATAATGGCGTAGCTTATCAGCGCCTCACGCAAATCTTTGTCTTTCTGCTCCTTAAAACGTTCGATGTCGTCCCATGCTGCTCGCACAAACTCCCTGGTGGCACAATCACAAAGTCGCATGATACCGTTAGTCTGTTTGCGTGGAGAAGAAGCACAGGGAGAAGCACAGGGAGAAGAACAAAAGAAGAGGTAGAAGAAGAAGAAAAGGAAAACAATGCAGCATTTGCTTTGTTCCTTATTTTTATTATGTTCTAGTTCTGTATTTTCTACTGATACAGCTGACTTTTGTTTTTCTGTTTTAAAAAAAATATTGTACAGAAATACTTTTTAATTACACATGGAACCTCAATGTGTCTCTCAACAGTTTGAGCAAATACCTCAGTTCACCAGTTTGTGCTGGGGAAAAATTAATTTAGTTTCCTGTTATTACCCTTTGCATTTATGTTATTTAGTTGCGACAGTTCAGTCAGATTATGTGCTATATTTTTTACCCAGAGGAAGAACAGTGAGGAGGAGAAATTTAAAATAGGGACAATTTCAAAACAGGTAAGTGGTTGATAAGATAGTTTTGTGCTTACTGGCACTCTGTGTTCTTCTCCTTGACCGTTTCCTCTCCTTCCTGAATACTCTGCTCCAGGGCTGCTAACCTGCTCTCTTTTTGCTCCGGGCTCTCTTGGCCAAATAATTTACTGGTCATTCCCTTCAAAGAAAAGATTCGCACCGTCTGCACTCACACACAAACAGACACACACGGAAAAACAAATGCACGCATTAAATTATGTTCACAACAATTTGGATCACAACGGTGTTTTTGAACACATGCCCACTTCTGGTTCTTAATTTGCACATATCGTGCGAGGAGAAAGACAGATTATAAGCCAGAGTGTGTGAAAGTGTGTTACCCCGGTTGCCAGCTCTTCTTTCTGTTGTTTCTTTTGGGCAAGGTCCTGAGCTGCCATCTCCAATTCATACTGAATCAGCTCATGTTTTCTGCACACTGACCTTAATGCACACACAAATTGAGACATATTTTAAACCCTGACAGTCCCAAAACATGAATGCATTCTGCTACAAAGGCTATAACAGTCACCAGAATGTATTTACATTTACTGTAAATAAAGATGTGGGCTGCGTCTGATCCACAAAACTGACACTTTTCTCTGCTGAATGATGTTTTAATGCTTACAATAAAATTCAATTCATTCAGAAGAAAGGATTTTTAGCAAACATAAAATAAGAGATATAGGGTGTCAGAAATGTGTGCTGCATCACTACAGACCAACTAAGAGGAATAAAGCATGAAGTTACACACTGACCAAAGCAACCCTTGTGTGTTTGTGAAAGAGGAAAAACAAAACAAAATAAGGAATAGATGAGGTGGAAGGTAAAGTATGAAAAACAAAATGTCCAGGCTTTCCAAGTTATGCAAGCAGAAGCCTTGTTGGTATGAAGTCTCCTTTTAGTGTTTACATGACTGTGCTATGGAAGACATTAACCTTTCCAGACATTAACAAAGATAATGATGGCTTCCTGTTCCTGCTATAAATCACTGCTGCATCGGTAACTGAGCTAGAATACCTGCTTCAGCACAGTGATTATTGTATTATGCCTAACGTCTAATTCCATGTTTTTACATATGGTGAGATTCATGTATACAACTTTTATGCAAAATGTAACAAAATTACAGCATATTCAGAGCATCTGTCTACCCTGATAAGTGTGTTAACAAAACCAATTTGTAACACAATACAACACCTGACGGCGTCAGTGTAGAAGAGGTATTCTTTCAGCTGGTCTGCAAAGTGCTCTTCCTCCTCCAGAATGTCATCAATTGATGCAGCATAACTGAGATAACACACAAAGTCACTCTACAATTGAAGCAATACCAAACAAACATGTGTTTGTGTCCATCACCAATTCAGGTAACACCTTTACTTACGTGTCCATGTGGTGTCCAGCACTCTGCAGTCCATCTCCCATCTCTTTCTCTATTGCGCTCCACTCACTACAGACAGAAAAATGTTCATGTATACTTGACTTGAATGCAGCAGCTCTCTTTGTTCACTAAACAGAAAAATGGTTGTCTGAAATAATGATTGTTTTTTTAGTAGTTAAGTATCTATTATATCATGATTACCCAAACAAAAGGAGATTGTGTGGGCATACAGAAACAAAGAAGGCAATTGAGGCATATCTATGAATAAAGGAATTCCCTAATGACCCACAACAATCCTTTAATACTAAATGCATTATTACTGCAGGGAAACTTTTTAAGTGACCTAATTCAATATAAGGTAAAATATCATCTGCCTAAAATATGTTTTTTATTCTGCTTATATAAATGGATACAGTAACTTATGGTTGTAACTATAATTTGTTACAGTAGAAAACAAAGGGTAGAACAGGTATTCCTCACCTGAAAACTCTGCCATAGTTACCATGGACTTTGTAAACTCCATATAGCCTGTCTGCTACTCGCTAGAAGAAAAAACAAAACTAATCATTAGAAACAGACAGGTTACTACCTTAGATGGTCTGCTTTAAAAACCTTGAAGAGATACATTTGGCATTAGAATGCAATTCAATAACTTTCTATTATTCTCAATGTCTTGGATGCAGCCAGCTTTTAAATCACTTTTAAATAATAAACGTTGGCATGCTATGGAGTAGACGTCCAAGATAAAATGATGAGTGCCCTGGAAAAGAAAGTCAAAATTCTAGGAAAGTAGATACAGATTTTTGTATTTCAGAGACAAAAATGTTGGAATTTGAAGTTCCACAAGCAACCACCAACGGATGCACACGGCTTGCAAAAAGTATCAACTTAAGATAAACCTCAGTCTCTCTAAACAAACGTGCCAAAACTTACCGCTCGAATTCTGAGTAACTGAGAGATGACGCTGTTCAGTTCATCACTGTACTGTTTCAGTGCTGTAAACCGCCTAGAGGCAAAACAAGAAGAAAGGTAACTGATTGAACAGTATTTTCTTTTACATTATTCACTCTAGAAATGTGTTCTTTCAGTTTGCCTTGGAACAGAATAAATTATTACTTAATATGGTGGTAAAAATAAAATTTTCATATTTGTGCTCATAAATATATCCAAGTGATTATCACACATCTTACACCCTGTTTTTGCTGCCTGATTTTATAATGAATATTTAATTTATTCTAGTTATTAAAAATTCCTGAGAAAGTATTTCACAATCGTCTTAAATCGGTCTAAATTGTGTAACTTGCATAAATCCTAGAAAAAGGAAAATTGGGTTAAGTTTGGCTGTTTTTACACCTACTTGTCAGGATTCTTGACTCTGAACATGGCACTCAGAGACTTGAGTCTGGAATCAGCCTGTTAGGGAAAAGAATTACTCACAGGGAAATATACGAAGAAGTGCTTTAAACATAACTCAGTTTGATTTTGTAAAACACACAAAAAAAGCGGATAATGTAACGTTATTGGTAATGAAATTCAGCAAGAGATACCAGATATATGTTTTTAAAATGATGAAAGCATCAACAGAATCATTTACAGTGTATAAAAGATGGAAGGAGCCACAGGCTGGTTTGGTTTTAAAGCTCTGAGCTGAGATTTTTCACTGTCACAATTTTAACTTTTGAACCCAGACATAATGATTGCAGTGCAGATCTGATTGGAAATTCAATGGACATTGCATGCTCATATGCAACTTACTTTTGAACTGGAAATTAGACGCAAAAGCTTACCCTGGTTTATTGTCCTTCTGGACACTGATGGGACCAATAATTTAAAAAGGGATAATCATACTGAAAGTAGTGATTCAGCCCATAAGCTCATCAGGAAAGTATTTACAGGAGTCAAGGATCAAAAGAGTGGGCAGTGGTTTTCCCATGGTCTTCCATGAAACCATAACTTTAGATGCCCCCTGCTGGCCATTAGAAAGAATGCCAGTTTCTGGCACTTCCTACATCAGCTTTCTTTGTCAGACCTGGAAACTACTTGCATCTTTTACACGTGTGACCTGAACTTGTGTCTTTCACACTCCATCTGGTCGTACCTTGTCTTGGAAGCCTGTTTCCAAAACCGCATCTCTCCATCCCTTTTCCTGAAGAAATGACAGGAAAAATACATGACAGACGTGAAAGTCAGCCAGATTGTATAACCCCCGTCCAAACCCACCCCCCCAAAAAACAAAAAACAGGGTATTCCAGCTACAAAAGCGGCTGCAATGAAGAGACAAATCTACCAACTATGGGTGCATAAATAGCTCTTAAATTCTTTACAGTCCAGGGTTCATCTTTAACGTCAGTTTGAAATCTGTTGTACTGTGAATGTGGAAGGTGTGAATATACTACATGAATGGCAAAAGATCTTCAAGGGACATTATGCAATTTATGTTAGGCTGCTAACCTCTGTAAGAAAGAGGAAGAAAAGTTTGTCATTGGAGAGGACCGGATGTGATGCAACACGCAACAGGAAATTTTCCAGGCCAACTCGCCGCCGCTCAACAAAGTCTGGATCCAAGTTGTCTGCTGAAAGCTTGTGCCACACAAACTCGGCCTGTAAGAGACACAAACAAGGGTGGAAACAAAAAACGTTAATGGCTGAGTATTATTTACTATGAAGTTGAAGGTAAGCTGTATTAGTTATAGCCACTTAATAATTTCCATTTAATTATTTTTTTTAAATTATTGATTAGTCCTTTCCCACCACCTACGCATTACTCACCCTTTTCTCTGGTAGCGGGGGGATGATAATGTAGGGATAGGTGACCAGCAGGTAAGTTCGGAGAAGCTCAAACTCACTGTAGCGTCTCCACAAAGTGTCAGGTGCCGCTGGTGTCCCTCCCTCTGTTTCAGCAGGCCTGGACAAAGACCAATGGGAAGAAATAGTATTTCAGGTGTGTCAAAAAAGTGGTAGATGCTTGAGCTACTACACTTTCATTCATACCAACTTGCCAGTTGACACAACTGTACTGTACATGATGTGACTATATTTTCCCAGTTCAATACTATAAAAATCAAGAGAAAAAGGCAAATTTCTCCTTGTAGTGCAAACTGTAATACATCTGAGGTAAAAAATAAATAAATAAAAAAACATGCAAAAGAATGCAAAAATGGAAGTGTTCGTACTCCACCTCTCTCTACTTTTTTATAAGCACTAAATATTTGCATATGATGCACCTATGATGCGGACAGAAAAGTGAATGCTTCACTTTACAACCTACCGTATTTCAATGAGGTACACAGTATATGTTTCCTGCATGTTAACAGTGTTCTTCCCTGTTCTCTTCTCTGCCTCTGCCACATTTATCTCCAGTTTCCTCAACAGAGCCGTCCCTCTTTCCACCATCTGCACACACCAGAATAAATTATGAGTATGGAAGTCAGAAAAAGGTAAACATATGGAAGAGTGTTAGCAGCAACGGACAGGGGCTAAAAGAACAGAAATATGCATTAAACTTGATGAGTATAAAATAAGGGTCATCTCTTTTGGTTAGCTGGAGATACTATAACGCAATAGTACTGCACACAGGGTTATGGCAGGCGTGTGCAGGTCACAAGACAAGACCATAATCACCGAAATACTGGGGGGAGTTGCTTTAGTATTCGGAATTCAATCTTTCTAACAGGTTAGCACTCAAAGAGCAGAATGGGCAACATGGCTAACATAAACTTAGGTTTAGCGTTCAGACTTAATAGCTAGCAAGCTAACGTCAGGAGGACTAAAGTTTAGGACTAAAGTTTGACACAGTCTTCGCAGAAGCAACTTTAAGTCATTTAATTGATTTAACGCTAAGCCGCAGAAGCGAGTAAGCTAAATCTAGCGGGGGAAGCCAGTGAACGTTTCATAAAACTCCGCAGGCTTTTTGTAGAAACAGTGGAAAAGTCTTCGACGCTCCAACTGGCTAACATTAAATTAGGCCCTATTTGAAAGGTTTTCAGCAGTAAAAAAAATTGCTTTTTAAAGCTCAAGTATGGTTATTATGAAGAACAACAAAAGGTACGACCGTATTTATGATGTTGTTCTCAGATTCCGTGGAAGTGATGTCGGTATTACTAATCACGGCTACTTCTTCGCTACTTACAGAGTCTGCCATGGTTATAGGCTGCCAGAGTACTGCCGCCGCTGCTGCTGTCAGCTGAGCTGGCAGAGTGGACTGTTGCCTGTTTTCTGCGCACGCGCAGTTCACGGCTGGGAAAATGGTTTGCTTTGGGTCTGTGTTTTTGGTTTCGGTGATCATTTGAGCGTTTTAGTTTTTGCATCTAGGCAAATTATACGTACGTATTGAGCTATTATTATCCCACACTCGATCTCACGAGATTAAAGCAAAGACAATATATATATAAATATTTTATAACTAAAATAATAGCAAATTACTCTGCAATCAATGACATCGAATATAGGTATTTTGTTTAGTTTTAGCATAATTGTTAATGTTCAGATCTTACAGAATTAAGGGGATTTCCCTCGTGATTATGCAAAAACATAAAAAACATAACATGGTTGCACAGGTGAAATAGTTGCATAAGATGTGTCTACAAGTTGAAAAGCAGCTTTCCATGCAATACTCCTCGTTGTTGAACCCATTACCCTTTGCATAGCTTATTCGACACCTTTTTTTGGCAATACTGACATCTGCTGGTTGGATTGTGGCACTCATTCGTTTCCACCCTATACTTTGTAAACGGTTGGTCTTGTTGCAAAATCCCAAGTGTGTAAATTTCCTCCTAAGTGTAAACGTCCATTGAATGATAATAAGCAGTGAGTGTGATATATGTAGACAGTTATCTGAATTTTTGCAGTGTGTTTTTGGAACTTTTACCTATTTTGCATTGCTCTTATTTCAGTATTTCTCCCTTTAATTTAGTCTTGAATCCAATTCTGCTTTCTTTCTCTTGGTTTTATTTATTTATTTTTTAAATATTTAGGCTTTGATTTTTTTTTCTTTAATTGTGTCACATTTAGCTCTTGCTTTGTATTCTGTATATTGCCTTTTGCAAAGTATCTTTCAACATTTTGTTTCGTAAAAAAGGACTGTGCAGTTAAAAAAAATGCTTGCTTTCTTATATGGCTAGAACACTAGTTTGTTGGTTAAACATGATATAAAATGTGCTTTTAGCAAATGAAAAAGTAGCAGCCATTGCCCTATACATTTACAGTATTCCTTGTCTTACACAATAACTTCTTGCCATTGTTTTTATGGTCAAAAAAAAATGTGAAAAAGGTGTCATACATGATGAGTTTCCTCACTGTGGTCATATCTTTTCGTGCCTCATTTTTTTTTTTTTTTGTAGATGGTTGTGGGCCCAGTTCTGAATGAGAGGGATGTGGTATTCCTCAGGCTAGTAAACAGCACAGAAACACGGCCTTTTAGTTCCTGTGGTCACGCTGTTGTTCAGTGTTTAATGTTTAAAGAGAAGGGTGGAGCAGGATTTAGTAAGGAAGCAGATGCCACTGGGCATAGAGTGGTTTGATGGAGTGTTATGGGATGTGGGGTGGATGGAGTGAGAAAAAAGGCATAAAAATAGAGAAACGTTATGATGGTAAAATGAAAAATATAATCATTACTTTTAAAATTATCGATGGCACAAATGCACCAGGTATGGGTGGATGGAAGGAGTGATGGTGTGATGCGGTTTCAGGCTGCAGTGTGTCAGGAAACCAAAAGCTTGAGCTGTGACCAGCCGTTGTCTGAGCAACAGCATAGCTACCATTCTTTCCTGCCACTGACCTCAAACCAGCCACCACCACTTCCTGTCCACATATACCCGCACGCACACAAATATATAGACACACACACCTCCAGCCCTATTTGGCTGTCTATAATTGGCCATTTGACAACTTTTTAGAGCTCGCTGACCAATGTTCTTGAATGCTGAGCTACAATAAGCTTTGCACAGTTTCTGTGTGTACACGTGACTGTTGATATTTGGAGATTCTGAACAAAATCTGTTGGGTTTATCATAGATGTAGATATAGATATATAGACTTATAGAGACTCATTATCTCTGTCACAATGACTGCTAACTATTGTTGTTTTGGGAAGTGAATATTGATTCTACTGATAAAATTAATATTGTGCATGCCAAAATCAATTAACTACTGCAGTTTTAATCTAGTTTTAATGCAGCTCTGTTGACCAGAGAAACATCTTTCATATCTACTAACTGAATATTACCATATACCCACCCTTGTACTGCCTGATACTTTGTAAATTAATTTGTTAGAGAAAACTGTTCTCTGTTGGTGTTTTGACTTTTGAACAGCAGATGGTAGCAAAAATCAAATAAAGCAGGCTACAGTCATCAATATGAATGAATATAACTGGTTTCTTGACCAATCACAGAAGAAACACAGTAGTGGTGCTAATTACCTGTAATTGTCAAATCATGACAGACTAGCATTTGTACTCTGAAAGTGAAACAACTAAATGCAATTTCCCTGACATAATTTGTCTTTTTTACAAATTTTAGATGTGTTATTATTGCATAATGAATACTTTCAATGAAAAAGCATATTACTGTTATATTAATGGGTTTTTGGTAATGTTTACAATACATTATGTAAAGATCTAGCAACACAACATCCTAAACACTACAAGGAAACGTATTGTGTAGTTGGCCTACACAACCAGCCATTACACACACTGCACAAATCTCTGCACAAGTCACTCTGATGTCAATTAATATATTGCATAACATAAATATACATGTGTATGTCATAGCTGGATTTTTATTTTCAAAATAGACTATTTGAAGACAGTAATATAATATCTCACTGTAGAGGTGCCAGAGTGTTTTTAGGAGATCTGTTGGGGGCAGTCTGCCCCGTTGTTATGGTCTGTTCAATACTTGTACAGTTAAGAGCATGATTTGGAATACTAGCTATAAGTCAGACCTGTTTGCTGTGGATGTTAGATTCTGCCTGTGCTACCCTTTGTCACCAATTATACATCTGACTTTTGTGGACAGAATTTTTAGGTGCAGCCAAGTGGTGGAGGGTTTCATGTTTGGTGGCCTCTAGACCACAGTTCTACATTTCTTTGCACTGGCGAGAAGTTCAGCCCCAAGCAGAGGAATTCAAGTATCTTAGGGTCTTGTTCAGGAGTGAGGAGGAGTGGACTTGAAAGAGGGAATGGTGCAGTGTCAGTAGCAATAGGTAGGTTCTATTGGTAGGTTAAGGTGAAGAAGGAGTTGAATATGAAAGCAAAGATTTTGATTTACTAGTTGATCCACTTGTTTCTAGTTGTTTCTTAATTATGGCCACAAACTCTGAGTAGAGAATAAGATCACAGATACAGAAGTCAGTCAGAGCTTCCTCCCTGGGGTGTCACCTTAAGAGATAGTGTGAGGAGTTGGGTCATTCAGTGGGGAGAGCTGCTACTCCTCAATATTGAAAGGAGCCGATGGAGGTGGTTTGGGCATAGGATTCCACCAGGCTCATCTTAGATGTCATGTTTCATGTATGTACAATCTGGAGGAAACCTGGGAGACAACTCAAGATATGCTGGAGAGCTAACATTTCTTAGCTGGTTTGGGAATAACTTGGGGTCCCCCCTGGAAGGGCTGGGGGAAGTGGCTGGAGGGATCTGGGCATCTCTGCTTAGACTGCTGCTACTGCTGCAGAAAATGCATGGATGTATTGATAGATGGATGGAAAAAATGTACAAATAATTTATCAATAATTGTTAAGGTTTGAGTGACATCTGTGATTGCATATCTTTTATTCATACTTTGTCTTTATGACCTAACATCCTGTCAGAATATGTATTTTTGTTTGCCTTTGAAAAAATATTTTTCATGGTTTTGAAATAATTGCACGATTGGCTTAGATACAATCATTTATGGGATTTTTTAAAAAACAGATCTGGTCAATAACAAGTTTTAGGAAGTTGCATTTTATGTGTATGTTTATGTGTGTATGTGTGTACATGCTGTATGCACAAGGCTGGTCACGAAGATCATAAAGAGGAAGTCCTTGTGGTCAGTAGAAAGGAACACATGTTTTGCTCCATGTCATAGTCTCCATCCTTCATTTTCCTCTCATTCATCCTTCTATTCTTGCCTTTGAGAGTGGTGGAAAACTCATGCAGTGTGTTTATTTGCGTGGGTGAATCTGTGTAGCACACACATGATGATGCGGTATACTTGGGATTACCTACAATTAAAGTATGCCCTTATGTGTTATTCAGATTTTGTTCAATAAGATTGCATTTTTTTGATTAGGTCTTCATGTTTTTATTTTTTAAGTGACCCCCGCAAACCTAATATTTGACAGTTTATTATAGTTATACTCTTATAGTAGCATTAGAAGCTTCTAGTTCAGAGTTATCTATTTCAAACTGAGCCAAATGGTATATATACATATATATATATATGTATATATATGTAACCTACCAATATATATGTATATATATATGTATGTATATATATATTACTGTCTTATATATGTATATATAATACTGACTTTTACAAACTTTACCACTCCTTAAACACTCACAATGCTTGCATGAAATCCAAAAAATATTATTTTCTTTTTCCTGCTGTCCTCCTGATTTCCTCTCTCTCATCCATCACCAATGTGTTGACAAATTAAGACAAGCAAGTCTCATTGCAGCCTTCTCTGCATGACTGCCACAGCTTTTCAGCAAGCATGTGTATGCTGTTACCTTAGACTCTCTCTCTCTCTCTCTCTCTCTCTCCCCCCCTCTCTCTCTCTCTCTTTCTCTCTCTCTCTCTCTCTCACACACACACACACACACACACACATGCAGTGTGAGTGTGAGCAATGCAGTATAATAAGCAGCATGGCAGAAATGTGGTCAGCTTTGCCCCATGTGCAATCGTTGAGAAGCCACATGAAAGCTTTTGGGTATTAAAGGACAAGCCTTAGTTGGCTGGGAGGGAATCTGTCATGCAACACAAAAACTGTGTTTTTCACCCTTTTCCCTCTTTCATGTCTTCTTGATCCTTTTTTAAAAACTTCTCTTTCCAAGTCTTTTTTCTAATTTCTCTCCCTTTCTCTTCCAAATTTTTTCCTCTTCTTCATTTCTTTCATTCTGTGGCATATTAGACTTGGTTGTAATACTCCAGTTTAAAATGCTTAGACCGCTGGAATGTTCCGTCAAAGAGGTAGGCGGACCCAGGGGGGCGGGACAGACCAACATAACCAATTAAGGAGGAGATTGAGGTAAGACGGACAGCTTCTAAATGGTGTAATAACAACCTACTAAAATGTAATTACAATGCAATAGCAATAGACACTTCTAATGACAGGATGTATATGCCAACGTGATTTCCTAATTATGGCCTTGGCATAATGGGTGACTGTTAACATGGCGTGGAGATTATAGAGAGGTGTCTGAATACAGAAATTTAACCACACTGACTTGTGCAGTGTTGAAGGGCATAATGACCTGGTAGATACCTGGTACCTGGTAGAACTCAGAAGTTAGGAAGTTCTATCAGGTATTGATCAAAGCTATAATTGCATAAGGATCAGTACTGAATGATATAGTTAGTGTGAGCCTGACTGACTAACATGATTAAGTAGTTAAATATCCACAGTCCATCTTGCTTTCAGTCTATAGACTAGGTGATCCATCCATCCATCCATCCATCCATCCATCCATCCATCCATCTCTAACAGGAGGAGTGGATGGTGGCGTCCATTATTACAGAGCATCCCAGAATAGAGTCTCGTTTTATTACAAGTCCCTCTGGTTGCCGTGGCTACCCAAATTACAGGCCAGTCTTCTCACACATAAAAAAGGTTGCGCTGCCGAAAACCAGCCACCTCAATAAAGGATGGATTAGAAAATCCTTTGCTTTTTTCCCTTCCTTTCCTTTTTGAAAGGTTTTCTGTACATTTTTTTCCCTCTGGTGTTTTGTTTTATGTTGGGGTGCAGCGGTCTTCTTCAGTGGTTCTGCTCCCCGACCCTGCGGCGGGAAAATACGCTCACTTGTGGGTTTCTGGGAAGGCAGCGGTGAATGAAACATCTGCTGGGAGCAAGATGTATGTAAGTGTGTGTACATGTGTGTGAGAGAGAAAGAAGAAGAAGAAGAAGAAGAAGAGAGTACGTGCATATAGGGACATGGCCTTTGCATCATATTTGAGTTTGTGGATCCTTTTAAGTGATACCAAAACAGTAAGACATAGTAAAAAACAATTAATATTCTATAAGTTTTACTTCATAGTTTTTTTAAATGACTAAAACTGTAGGAAAATACAATATTTATTTATCTCATTCTAATGAAAGATTTTGATAGTTGAGTAAAACCAAAATTAAACAAATCAAAAAACAGAAAATACACAAATAATTTCTAATACCTTCGTTTTAGGTGCTATGCCAAAGCAAAGACAGTAACAATGTTTCAGCTGGAAAAGTAAAAATATTAACTTCATCAAATGACACCAAGCATCACTCATGTAAACACATACTGCCAATTTGAGTCTTAACATGCTTTACTGAGGTTATGTCTGCATTGTGACATCCCAGACGCTAGCAAATAGCTAGCGTCTGGGATGTTGTTGTTAAGCTATGTTTCTGCAAAGAAGAAAGCAGTTATGCTTGGTAAACCTCAGAAGATATGATCTATTTTGTTGTCTGCAGAGCAGACATTAGCACTTGGGACCATCATTTTGGGCAGTCTGAAAGCCTACCAATGACAGCTTGCCATGCTTTTAGCATACCTGCTTCCTGGTCCATCCGTCAAAGTCTTTTGGCCTAGGTTTAGCAGAAACTATGGCTTAAACTAAGACAGCAGTACTTTTTTCTTATTGTTACCTTTGTGCAAAATGTTAAAACTAAACAAAATTATCAAAGTTGCTAACAAATAGAAGTTGAGAATGAAGTAGTTTATTTATACTGTTATGGTAATGTTAAAGCTGGCTAGTGAATTCAAACCATGGATATTTTTGGTGTGAGGTGATGGTGCTGACCACCAGTGTTGGTCAAGTTACTTGAAAATAGTAGTTAGTTACTAATTACTGATCCTCTTACTTTACTGATTACTTATTTTCAAAAGTAATTAGTTACTTTATTACTTAGTTACTTTTCAAAAACATGATACACAACCTGAATACTAAATAAAGCAATAGACCTTTCAGCCCAATTCTATTTTCTCTGCATAATCCATCATATAAAATTAAATCAAATGAAAAAGTCTCTTTGTTTTATTAGTTTTAATCTTTTAACTTTTTGCACATTGCATCAAGCAAAATATAAATTATATGCAACAGTCTTTGACTTGAAGAAATTTGTTTAACATTTAAAGCTATTTTCTACATATTACAGCATATAAAATACAATATGTTTTGTGTTTACACTGACTCTTTCAAATAGATGCAAGTAAAACACAGCAAAAAACACGCTCTTAAATCTATTTTCACCTGTTTAGCAGGAGTGGGGCGGATGGAGGTTTTTCCCAGTGCTGCAGCGGTCATGTCAGTGGGGGGATCCGGGGGTTTCTGTGTGAATTTCATGTTCCCATGGCAGTGTGCTAGATGCTTGCTCAGATTTGAAGTTAAATTTTTTGCTGTAGAAAGACGTTTTCTTCCCATGCAGAGAGTACAGTGGACACTAATGTTTTTGTCACTTTCAGACAAACAAAATCACGGTTAAGTAACACAGTAATGCAGCGTGCTCACAGGAAAGTAACAGTAATCTAATTACCTTTTTACAAAAGTAATTCCTTACTTTACTCATTACTTGAAAAAAGTAATCGGATTAAAGTAACGCATTACAAGTAACACATTACTGTAATACCATCTCTGCTAACCACTGTACCCCATGCTCCCAGAACGTGCAGTCTGCATAGAAAGGTCCCAGCTGGCCTCTCTGGAGTTTGCATGTTCTCTCTCTTTCTGTATGGATTATTTCCAGGAGTTTCGCTAGGTATTTTATTTTATTTTAATTATTTGGAGGAGTCCTTAAGGGATATTTATTCCAGTGTGCTAAAATCATGTAAAAAAAACCCAAAAACGTTATAACGAACAGTTTTGATGTACAGTTCACTGAACAGTTTACTGAAGGAAATCTGTACCTTTATGAATATTCAGACTGTTTTTAAGTAGTCATCATTCTTTTCCTTCAGTTGTGAGATGACTGTTATTCATAGATAACTATGTGTATGATGAGAGATGGAGCTGCTTTAAAAAGATCCTCTCTTACATTTCAACTATGAAATACATTCTAAGGATCAAATTTGGTCAAATTTGACTCAGCAGTCTCATTAGAATGGTTGTATAAGGCCTTGCTGTTTTCAAAACGGGATACTCTCATTGCTCTGTGACTGTTGTAAATACAAGCAATATCTTTACATTTTATTTAGCTATGTGTTTTTTTCTCTGTGTATTTTCTGAATTGTGGGCCTTGTGGATACAACTTGTTTAGGCAATTAACTAAGTCTTACCTTTGTAAGACTGGCTGGTAATCACAGAACACACTATACAAGCAAAAGTAATGAGCCACTTATCCGCTACTGGAGCTTTTATGACATCCCACTCTAAATCCATAGGCGTCAATATGGAGTTGGCTTTCACTGTTCTGAGAAGGGTTTCTACAAGAATTCGGCGTGTGTCTGTGGGAATATTTGCTTGCTTGTCAGACTCTGATGTTGGACTTTGGGGTTTGGCTCACAATCTCCATTCTGCATCATTCCAGAGGTGTTTGAGTCAGTTTCTTCCATGTGTAAGTCATCCAGCCATGCATCCCTTTTACCACAAAGGTAAAAGGGATAAGGGGCACAGGCCAGTCCCAGAAAAAACAAACAAACAAAAAACATAGCATTGTCCCACCTGCACCAAACTTCACAGCTAACACATTGCAGTCAGGTAGGCAACATTCTGCTGGCATTCACCAGAACCAGACTTGTTTATCAGGAAGCAACAAAAATAGAGAAAATTAAGTCATTACTCCAGAAAGCACATTTCCACTGCTCTAGAGTCCAGTGGTGACATGTTTTACACGACTCCATCAGACATTTAGACATTTATTTGGACATCAGAAATTTGCACTCCACTTGCAGTGGGTTGACCACGAAGACCTACACCACAAAGCTCCTAGCTCAGTTTTTGCACTGTTAATGCCAGAGTAGGTTTGGAAATCTGCAGTGACGTTCATGTGCTACGTGCATCGGGACTAAGCAACCCAGCTCTGTGACTTCACATGTTCTGCAACTTTGTCAATGAGTTGTTGAGGTTGAGTTTATCATAGACGTCTTGATGCATTCTCAATCATCCAGGAAAGTAAATCTCCAAAAGTTGAATCTGTTCATCTGGACGTAGTGTTATGTGGGAGAAACGTTTCTCCCACAACGCTACGTCCAGATGAACAGATTCAACTTTTGGAGAGTTTATCATAGAATATCTAGGAAGGAAGAAATTTCATAAACTGACATTACTTTATATTACAGTACCAGTGGGCTCTTTAGGAAGGCCCATTCTTTCACAAATGTTTGTCGAGGCAGACGCCATGGCTAGGAGCTTGATTTTACACACCTGTGGCAATGCGACTGATTGAAACATTTGGATTCAACAATTAAGAAGTGTGGTTTAATACTTTTATCCATACAGTGTAACTGTCAATGAATATGTGACAACCCCACACATCCTCAACAAGTTACAACAACTTGTGTGTTGTTCCTGATTGCTAATACTAATTTCTCAGGATCAAATCGGTCTATTACTTTTTTCACAGCAGAAGCAACTGAAGCCCATTATAACCTATTTCATCTTTCACCAGGGATTCAGAAGTTATGCTTTTTGGTAAAAAATGCTACCATCTGAAATATTATTTCTGATGGTTCACCGAAAACAGATTAGTGACAAACAAAACCCTGACTGTCTATTTGAAACTTTGTCCTCAACCTAGGCAATATGCTTGTGCATGCAAGTCCATTTTGAACAACTGTGCTCTGTACAGCCGTGTATAGTAACCCCTTCCTGTAATAATCAGCAATTATGCAGTCTTTTCCATGGTTGTGGTATATCTTGAGAGAGAAGGATTATGGAGATTCAAAGGGAGAAGTTAAAGCTAGAGACCAAAACATTTTGGGGATAGATGAGAGATGGGGGTTGGAAAGCTCTATCATCAATAAAAGAGGATGTTTTTCACTGTTTTTTTTTCTTTCCTTTAAACCAAAATGAGAAATATAGTGTGTGATGCTTACTCTTTAAACAATGTGAGGACTCCTTATCATGTGGCAACCCACCGGAAATAGGGCTGTGACCCATCTTGGGTTCCTACCCATCGTTAAGAAGCTAGGGTTTTACGGGAAGTGTGAATGTGGTGTGCGATGAAAGGATGGGATGAGATGTGTGTGTGTGCATGTCTGCTTGTGTGTGTGTGTCTGCAGTGCATGCTGTTATTATGTTGCTGTGGTTGTAATGATGTAAGATCGAAGGGAGTAAACAAGAGCAGCACGCTATCTACAAACAACATATGAAAACATCATGTCTCTGTGGGTCTTAACTGATTAAGAAATAAATGATAAATATGTAAAAAAAAATTAGAACAAATTGAGAGCAAATTCACTTTGGTTGTTAAACATGACTGATGCTTATCTGAACCCAGTACAGCTCAAATCTAAAGCTTACCAGCAAGACTCCAAGTTACTTCTTTGTATAAGGAGTGGCACAAATTGAAGTTAGTTGAAGTCTGGTCATCTCTATGAACCCTGATAAATATGCCATAAATGTATTTTGCTTTCCTTGGGCTACTTTTTTACTTGCTGTAGGGGTACAGACACCAACTAGTAAAACATAGCACGTGGTTAAAAACCTTCAGGCAGACTTCAAAGGCATATAACAGGAATGACTAGCTGGTGTCTCTAGCTGTCCATGTGTAGAGCAGAGGACCCAAACCATCCCAGCTTAATTTGGCTAGGTTGGTTTGGGTCCACTCCTTAGAGTTAAGCGTTGCTGCAAATTAACACAAAATTGTTCTCAGTGATTGCCTTTAACCTATTATGAAATATTCCTTTCGTTATAGGACTGGTTTCCAGGCTGATGACTGAGGATGACAACGTCCACATCCACGGGGCATAAGGGGTCACTAAAGATTTGATGAGTATCAACTTGCGATCACACTCACCAGATCACAATCCAGTTGGGGTCAACATTTTAGATAGTTCTCTCAACCACCATCATCACAGGAAACTCTTTTAGAAAATATGTGTTTCACTCATTGAAGTTGCTCTGTGGTTGTTTGGTGGGCCAGTACCACTTTTTTTCCCTTTGATTTGTTACCCAACTGTACATTTTACATTTTAGCAAGTACTGCATTATTTCATATGCTGTGTCATACATGGCTATAAATAACTTAAATATAAATAACGTAATTGTCAACAGCAGGGTGATCCTACACACAAATCCACTAGCTGGCTGCAGGCAATTTCTGCCAAAAGTTTGCATTCTCTCCTTGTACCTTTGTGGTTTTTGTCAGGTAAAGGTGTGGGAGTGGACCCAAAAGCAGATTCAAATGACAATAAGACAGAGAATTTAACAGAACGTTATAGAACACAGGGACATTTGCTGTGAATGCAGAAATGTAGCGTGAGTCTCTGGCGTGGAGGCAACTGGAACAGAGGGAGAGGGACGTTAATTCCTAAGTGGAGGTAAGATTAGCAAAAGGTAAGTATTGAGTTTGGGAAAGAAAGCCCTATTTGTAGATGGGAGGCTCCGAATCAAGGGAGTGTCCACCTGAATGAGTATGATGCTCCGACCTTTTATTTCTAGGGATTCCGTAGAGCACGGTGAGCCGGATAGCAGGCAGGTGAGAGTGATTGAGTAGTGGTGGCTCCGAGGAATGAGCACACAGACTGAAACAGTGAGTTTGATGCGATGTGACTGGCATTCAGGAGTAGTGCAATAGTGCAGGTGAGTCAAGCCTGGGTCTAGGAAGAAATTGTGGGGTTGTAGACAAACTGGCATTGAGTGGAAAGCTGGGCTGGTTTATAATGCTGGCCTGCTAATTGTCATTCCTGGATCACAGGTGGATGATGCAGGTGTGAAAACAGGGCTCTGTGTCCCCATGGGCGGATACAAGAAAACCACAGCAAATGTGGAAAAACACCAAAACAGCAGACACTCACTCGGATGATGACAGGTACTCCTGTTTCCTCCTACAGTAAAAAGACATGCAAGTTAATTGGCAAGTCTAAATGATCCATGTGTGAATGTGCATGTGAACGGTTGTCTGTCTCTCTGTTAGTCCTGTGATATAATGGTGACCTACTCACCCTATGACACCTGGGATAGGCTCCAGCCCAGCTTTAACCCTAAATCATAGAAGTGGATGGATGGATGGATGAATGGATGGATGGATGGAAATCCGGTGTAAATGTGAATGATTGTCTGTCCCTCTGTGTTAGCCCTGTGACAGTGATGTGTCACAGGATGTGCCCCACCTTCCCCTATGATAGCTATAATGGGCCCTTACCCCTCCATGACCTTAAATTTGATAAGTGGAAGAATATGGATGGATGGATGGTTATTATGAAGTGTTATCACAATCTGTCTGGCAGACTGATCACATAATACAGTAAGTCCACTGATGGGACAATAATAATAATAATCCCCAGTTAACAAACATCCAGATTTTTTCCCTCCCGAAATAACACAGTAAGACTTGTGCTCTTTCTCTTTTGCTGCCTTATCCAACCATACCCCCCTTCATCCTTCTGCCTTGTCAATCAGTAGAAGGAGGAAAAAGTCATTAAATCTCTCTGTTGGCCATATATGTAATTACAGTCTGCCTGTATGTTGCTAAATACGCCCCGGCGCTAGTCTGGTCTCCCTGGTCATGTTTTTTCCTCCCACCGGTCGTGTTTGAAGCCCTTATAATTGGTGCAGGCAGCGTGTCAGGATTACAGGCTGCTGGTTTGAGACCCCGAAGCCCCCTCCTCCTTCCCTGCCTGGCCCCCCATGCTGATTACCACAAGTTTAAACCCTAAAATCCCTCTTCCCTTTTTGTGTTAGAACTAGATGGGAAATCATTAAAGTCTCATAACTATAATATTTTATCAATTTTAGATATTGTACAGTTTATTTGGTACAAATTGTAAAAGTTTTTTTTCTTTTTTTACAGTAGGTGCCATTTAAAGTTTTAATTAAAATGTCTCCAACGTACATAGTGTACTGTTTCAGTCTTTTGTGGCTTGTTATCCTCAATCTTAGGCACACCTTAACAAATAACTCAAGACTGTTTCATTCAGTCTTTTTCACTACTTTGTTATGCAAAAAACAAACAAACAAAAATATATATAAATCTTTAGCACAGATCGTGTGACACAAAATGACGCAAGGGATAGAGTGAGATATAATGAAATCATCCAGTGTGGTGATTCCTAAAAGGAGGAGCTGAAAGAAGAAAAAGAAGATCTATACATCCGTGTTTCTCTCCCTCTATAAAAAATTATCAAGGATCACATTGCTACACTTGTAAAGGTTTTTTTTAGTGTGTTAATTAAGTCTGTGCATATTTGACTGGTGCCTGCAGGACGCCTGTGGTCAGTTGTCTACCTCTCTCATGTCACTCTACAGGCCTTTTATTCAGAGCACCCCTGTCTAACTACGCAGTCAGTGAAAAAAAAATCCTCCTTTGCTGATGCCAAGCTCATCATTTAGGTTTGACCATGCTTTCACCCCAAAACTAGAATTTAGCATTTGAGTGGAATCATTTGACTTAAAAAAAGGGGAAAAAAAACCCTCTTAATGTGTTTGGATGTAGCATAAAGTTTACAGTGCTATAGGGCTACCTCTGTCTCACTGCCAGTCGTAAAACTCTTGTGGGTTGAGACAAATGAAGGTTGTTTGGGCCATCAAAGCGTTTAAAGTTGAAATGATGGAGCTGATGGTCAGTGATGTCAGAAAAGATGTTGACTTTGTCTGAGTCAGAGCAGTTTCTGGTCAGTAGAGCCCCTAATTTTTCGGTCTGTCCGTTGCTGTCTCTGAGTTTGTGTCTCTCCCTGTTAACCTCTCTTACTCTCACATCATCTCACTCTGCTCTCTCTACATCTAAAAACTGCTGCTCGCTTCTCCAAGTCAAAAGTGCTGAGTGGGGCCAGAGATGCATGCATTCAGAAATATGAAATGATTATTGGTTTATATGTTATGTTTCTGAAGATACTTCAATGGAAAAATCTTTATTCCAAACACGATCAAATTAATCAAAAATGAAAGATTTTTGTGCCCTACATAACAAGGGCACCTCTTCTTTTTTAGATGAAATATTAAGAGTAGCAGTGCTAATTTCCTTCTCCCTTGTTGGCCACTGCCATATTTGGATGCACATATGACAACACTGTGACTTTTGCAAAAACTTGAAGAAGAGTTGGGTTTCCAAGATTTCATACTGTACTGCAAAGAACTCAGATATGATTCTTCTTCAGCTTAAAATCAGAATGAAATACAGTAGCTGTGCCAGTTCCAATATGGCTATCTTTTTCATTGATGCTGATATGCTTCATGGAAAGTGAGTTCAGATATTGTTTTGGGGAATGGAGGTATAATTATGATATGGGGTAATGAGGTTGTTGATCATGTATGAAGTCAAAGCCATGTATGAAGCTGTTGTCTGCTGTGTTGTTTTCATAGGTCTATGTGTGCAACATGTTTTTAACAGAAGCCTGGGGGAAGGCAGAAGCTACCAAAATATGTATTGCTTATGTAGCTTAAGTAAGAGATCATTTAGAACCCTAAGGGGATTAGAATGTAGTAAACCATAACAGTTAAATACTTCAACCCATCTGTGGCTTTATCTTGAAACAGGCGTTTGAATGTGAGGACCTTAATTCTCAAAACCATCTATAAATGAGCCTCCTCTAACACAGATGAAGTTTTTGGTCAAACTTAATAAAGTATCCTGATATGCAATTGTGGTCTTGATGAAAAATTGTATGTATAACTTATATAAACTGTACTGTCACATGTTAGGTCTGCATAATGACTTGTGCTTTGATCAGGTCAAATGCACACTTACGCTGTATCCTTGAATGAAACACTGTCCTGTGAATCCTGTACACTAATTTCTATTTCAGACAGACTATAAACGAATCTCTGGAAAAACTGTACAGTTTAATATTGTGAAGATGGATTAAACAGATTCATTAAACCAAAGGACAAGAAACTTTCTAAAGCAAGAACTTCAAACCTTGATTTGTGATAGTGCTACCTCTTTATTGTAATCATCCTGATGTGTGTTGTTCACCAGGAATCTGTGAGGTTAAGTGAACATCACAAAAACAGTTTAATGTGGAATTCATTTTTTAACATATGGTGCATGCTAAAACTCCCCCTTCTTCATTAACTTATTTTTCAGCTTTGGGTTTCCAACCAGCAGCTTCTAAGAGGGGTTCTCTGGTGTCTCTGTGGCCTTTTCACCCTATTTGCCGAGTTCTGGATGTCACGTAGTGGCACACTGGAGTTTTCAATGGACTTTATGAAAACCATTGTAACCATACAAACAATAGTGAAGTATCCAAAAGGGCCTCTGAATGTGAATGTCTTCATTCAATAAACAGCCGAACAATAAAACACCATGTAATTTCCCCAGTTTCTTTTTGTTCACGGAATAAATATTTCTCTGTCTTTGCACAAATGAGTCTATGGGTGGGACTGGCAGAGGCCATACAAGAATATTTAATTTTTTTAAATTTGATCAGCTTTTTTCATTCCCTTTTTTTCTATTGTTTTGTGGTTGCAGTAGTACTGAATGGTTATCAGCTTTTTATTTATTTGAAACTGGCCAATTGTTACATTTACTTTTACTTACTGTGCACCACTTCCTTGTGTTCGCTGAACATTTATATTTTTGTCATAGATGGATTTCCTTTCTGCCTCTATTATATATCTATGTTAAAGACTCCAGTCTTTCCACTTGTTCTCTGTTACTCTACACCCCCCAACCTTACCCAGAAGCCCCCACCCCCAACCCAGACATCTGTCTCACCGCAGCACAGAGCCACGGTGTGACACCGTGCTATAAATATGAGTGCACACAGACACACACAAACACATACACATATACTATAAATACCATCTCTGTGCAAAACACACTGCTGCAGTATAAATATTTAAGTATAAATGTGTAATGAATTTATTGATATGTTGCCCATGCCAGCAGGCACTGTTTTGAGCCGCAGAGTGGTAAACCAGTGTGGTGGGATTGAAGTGGTGCTGAGGGATTGTGGGGACGCATGTTCCGAGTTAGGCAGCTGACCAATCGGTGGGCTGGAAGCTGGAAGCCGCATCACAAAAAGAGCTACTGATCAGTACCAGTCTTCATAGCCATCCATCTTTCTCTTTTGCTCTTTCTCTTGCTCTTTCCTTGCCCTCTTTCTTTACTTTCTTCTCTTTATGATCCCTTTTATTCTTTCTTTCTTGTTTTTCAAGATTCAACTTTATTTTTTTATCCTTTTATTCCAGCCATTCTTGCCTCAAAAACTTTTATTTACACAAAAATAGTTACAAAACTCTTCGAGCATGTTTCTGGTTATGAATGTAAATATCTTTTAGTGGAGTTGTTGCTTACTAAAAATCTAGAAACAACTGTCCTAAAATTGTTGGCATCTGTACTGTCTATAGATGTCAGTTAACAGTTTGTGATATTCTTTCTTATTTTTGAATCTTATGTCTACAAACGTATACATAAAGCCTGTTAGGTGGAAGATCTTATGATTTAAATGCTTTGATTCCCACCAGATGGAGTACAAGTGTTAGTTACAATGTGTCATTTTTTTCATCGTTCAAAAAATATGAAAAAAAAAAATGTTTCTTTTAGTGTTCACAGTGGCTATTGTACTTTCAGTTTTAATGGGAGTAGCCAGTATCACTTCCTTTTGATAACAATCATGATTTGTCCTACTGTGCTCAATAAAATTGTTCCAGAGTCCCAATTTCCTTCCTTCATAGTAGCTGTTCCACTCTAGTAACTATTAGCCTCATGGGAAAGTATCTGAGTGTAGATTTCTATAAATACCCCCTGTGCAACAAGTGTTTTGGAAGAGCTGGACTTCCAATGTTCAGTTTTTTTTTAACAAAAGAAGTGACTGCACCATTAGACAGGCGCTGATCCTAATCCTATATAAGATTCATTTTTGACTTTTGTCCAGATGTTGGGCTTAGCTCTAGATGACAGTTGTGGAAGCAACTTTGGCAGTATTTTCCAACATCATCTGTGTTACTCGTGACACATCCTTATGTTGTGTTGGTAAAAATTTCAAAACGTTCAGGCAATTGGATAGTATATTATCCTTTTTTTCTGATGTTTGACCAAGTGAGTTGGGCTGTGTCAAACCAAAATTATATTTACTATTGGATTTACACATATGTATTAACTTTTATACAAGCTTTGGAATATATTCAAAACATTATCCAGAACAAATGTTAATCTCACTTCAAAGAAACCCACAGCAAATGAATCTTCTCCCCAGAATAAGTTGTTGATGGCAACAGATGTCGAGATATTTTGCCCTAAAGCTTCTCTGGGGCTGTTATCCATTAGACACTTAAAACAGCCCTGCATATTCCTGGTGTCTATCATGCATTATGTGATGGATCACTCCTGCAGGTAAAATGATGAGTTTCTCATCACTTGATACTTTAACTTCCTTTTCCTTCATTTCCATAACAGGGCTTTGTTTCTGCTGCTTTGGTGATCTCACTAGGGTTATTGACAGCAATCTTGCATATGACTGTCAGGTTGAGGTCTGGATCACTGCTTGACATTTTGTGTTTGTGTGAACGGATATCAATAACACCACCCAGCTCAGCTTGCGTAAGACTTTGGTTTTTAAGGGATTAGCATGTCTACACCTGTCCATAATTACTCTGAGCGCTTTCAAGATTCAATCAACAGCACAAGCTACCTTGGTGTGACTCTGTTTTCTTTGTTTTCTCTGGCAAAACTGCAGCTGTAGCACTGGTGAGCATCACCAACATCAGGAACAAGATCGAGATCTCCTCTTCAGAGCCCAGCCTTGATTTCTTGAGTCTGCATGGCTTCATTTGTGCGTCACTTATACTGACACACCGATCCACAGCCTGAGATAATGGCTAATGGGCTACATATCATTTGAAACTGCCAGGCTGGACCTAGAGCAGAACTGTGAGTGACCCTTACAGTCTCTGGAATGATGCACTAGCATGTTGAAGAAACCTATAGATCTTGTTCTAGTTGAATGCACTTTCTATAAATTACTGTGAAGAAAAGTGTGGTATCTTACAAATTAGTGTAATGCTATGAAATGAAAATAGCCTAAGGGATTGTTTTTAGCTGCTTGTTTTTGTGTTTCCATTTGCATTTTCTCTTCCTGTTTTTAAACAGATCTTTCGGTCATCCCACTTCCCTTCCCTTCATTTTCTCTGTCTTCCTCTGTGATTCTCCCATCCTCCTTGCCACGCACCTCTTCCCTGTGTTCTCTCAAAGCCAAGTTTCTATGTCCTTCTTCCAGCTCTAGTCATCAAAGGTCACTACATCTCTGATTAGGGCAAGTGACTGTACAAAAACCTATGTGTGACAGTAACTTCACTTATTTGAAAAGTTGACTTCTATGGAAATACTGTTTTCATGTCTGTCCCATGCATTCATTCTGTGTTTATCTTTGAGCAAGCATGGTAATCATGTTGTCACAGCTGATTTAAGGGTGCCCTCTCTGTCTCTGTCTTTCTCTCTCACTGGATTTCTCTCTTTCTCTTTTCCACCTTACATGTTTACTTTTTATGTTTTATCTTTCACATCCGTACTTTTCTGTGCTCTTTGTCTTTGTGCTTGTTTGCGTCTTACCATTTTTCTCCATCTTTCGTTCCTCCCTCTCTTTCTCACTTGCTCTCCTCCCCCTTCACTTTCTTTCCCTTTTTCTGCCCAAAGTTCTGGAGGCCAGCTGGCATGGTTTTCTAGTGGTGTAGTAAAATATAAATATAATAAGGACGTTTTTGAGCTGGTGAATCCATTCTGAGCAGAGAAACATCACCACAGAGCCCACAGATGTGGCACATACTCAGGAGAGAGAGTGAGGGATGGAGAGAAGGAGGAGGGACAAATCCCTCATTTGACATTGAGAATACAGCAGCAGCATTAGGCTGCATTATTGTTGACATTACCAAAGTACTAGACGTGTTATTAGGACACTTAATAATACTCATTTCCAAACCCATATTTTTATTCTGGGAGTGGAACGGAGTAGCTATGTATGATTCATAGCTCAGAAGAATTTTTTTTTTTTAATGTTCATCTTCTCAGATTACTGACTATATAAAACAAAGTAATTTTGCACCTCTTTCTTAAGGGCCATCCTCCTTTTACACCAACTTTCTTCTGATTTGCTGCACCTTGAAAACAAATGGTTTGTATAACAAGGGGGTGAGGCTTCTGTGCTAGCTAGCCAGAGCAGTGTTCCTGAGATGATATCACCTCTGTCTGACATCACATACATGTCAAAGAGTTTGAAAAGATGGATGGAAAGAGTTTCAATAAATAAATAAGTAAATAAAAAAATCACCACCTGTAACTGAAATGAAGCAAAACTGCCAACCTGTCCAGGGTATACTTTACCTATCACCTTATGACAGTTGGAATGCAGTCCACCTTCCATAACCCTCAGCTGGATAACTGGATGGATCGATGAATGAAATGGCAAATTTGGAGCAGGCCATTTTTAATATAACATTTCACTGTAACACGAACACACACACGTGCTCTATAACCATATACAACCCCCCCCCCCCCCCCCCCCCCCCAAAAAAAAACAAACAAAAACAAATAATGGAGTGGATTTTATTTGCATTTTAATATGCAATATCTATATTTACTTTACTAAAGGGCAGATACTACTTGTAAAAGTGCAACTTTGTATAAAAGCATTAATGCTTATCTAAATGTTGCGCGTGTTCATGTACATGCATGCGTGCGTGCATGTGACCTCTCTATTTAACAACCTGTGGCTGTGTCTATACCTGCAGTTGGGTACTTCTGTATGTATGCGTTTGAGTGCATGGATGTGTGTTTCCATCTCTCCGTGGCTATGTGTTTAATGTCAGAGCACAGCACAGCCTACTTCAGTCCCCTGGGTAGCTCTTTGTTTGCTTTAGCCATGCGGTGGCTAGCCTAGCCCGCTAACTCCAAGACACATTTAGCCTGGGCTCCACTTTTATATCATCCTGCTTTTATTTTCCTTCTGTCTGCTCTCAAACCAAACACTCTGCACTGAACTGGACTTTAGCAAGACTAGTATTGGTGCCATTCTCAACCATTGACAGACAGGTTTGGTCAGTGTGGTTTTCACTGGCTGACATGTTAGCTCCAGCTTACCACCTTAACTGCTGGCACTGGCTAAGTGGCACTCCCTGCCAAAAAAAAGTATGGTAAAATATATAAAGGCTACAGATAAGCTCAGCATGCCCACGTTGTTTTATCTCCTTGTTTTGGAAGATAAGGCTTAGAAGATTTCATATATTCCCACTATGCTGCTTAGAAGCCGACTACATATAGGCATAGTTTTAGGTGTTTATTGCGGTCTGGGGTTTGATTCTGGAGTGTGTGGAGGGACAGAAGAAGAAGGAGGAGGAGGAGGAGGAAGAGGGATGGTGGTTTTAGCCACCAGCTGTTGTTACCTTGAGCATAACGTCCTTTAACCCCCATTACAGCAATCCACCACAAGCCACAAACACGCTAGCTTCAACTGACTGAAAAACAACCCAAACTCACTTGTTTACTAGCTAATGTGCCAAGCCATTTGCTGTCTCTTACTCATTCAAACACTCATTCAAAAACTCTGTTTTTTTCATATCAACTTCTTAATTTACATCTTGCTCTCTCATTTGTCTATCCAAATTTCCTGACATAGTCACAGTCGCTTTGTTAAATTTTCTCACTGTCTTTCATTATGATTCAGTTTTTCTGTATAATCATTTTTCACATCCTTTCCATCCCTTTCTTTTCACTTCCTTTTGGAATTTTCTTTCATCTGTGTCTTCCTCCTTTTGCCCGATTCAGAGCCTTTGTTGGTTAGGGCCCCGGGTATGCGTGGGTAACCCCGATGCCCATGCAAAGGCTGTGGACTCATTGAGCCTCAGTGTCAGCAGATGAAAGCAGAGGGAGATTCTGGGGCTGGCACCCATCTCCTTCTGTCCTGCCACCATGGTCTCTTATTTCACAGAGAAAATTAATAACTTTAACAAACATCAATGAATGAGGGCCTGATGCTTGGTTGGTTTGTCGGCTGGCCTGGCGTATGTGTGTGTACTGTGTACACATGCCTAGATATGTGTGTCTTTGCGTTTACGGTTGCGTGTTTGAGCTCATACCTTACTTTATGTGAACCATTTTAGTTCTGCTGAAAGAGCCTGACAGGAATAGTTTACAGGAATAGTGTACAGCAGAGAAACTGACAGGTTGATGAATAGTAACAGGGAGACAAGATTTTGGGTGGGGGTGTGTCAGGCTCCACTTTGGTTTGATCTGATCAGAATGTTGTCTTCTTGAAACGCCATAGTGTCGTCTTTTGAGGCCAAGAAGAACTGAGAGATGGATGGATGAAGGGAGGGATGGATGGATGGGAGAATGTGACCACTTCTGAGGCATTGTCGACAGCCACGCTGAATAGGCAGCGGGCCTGCCTGGAACCACGCCTGTATTTATGATCTTCAAAGGAAGGATGACACACACACGCTCACGCACATCCACAAATTATTGATAGTTACAGGAAAACACATGCTTGTGCAAGTGTGGCACATGCAAATTTGCATATAGATTTCTTCTCACACTTAGTAAACAAAGGAAAAGCAATTCTTACATACATGGCACCAGCACAAGTACCACCACTGATAATGTGTATGTAAGTGGTCACAGCAGGTCAGTTTTAGTGAAATGTGCATTGCTGTTTAGCTATAAATGGCACCTTTATGGTCAGAATGGTGCAAAGGTCTTTACAATGCCTATAGAGGTTTCACACGTGAAGTAATGTGCACATTGAGAGAGTTGTCCCGCCACATTATATATGAAACAACCACTGGGGAAAATGTGTATTGTAAAGTGTAATGTGTATTATAAGTAAGCATAAAAAAGTCCCCAATCTGGAAATGGAGAAAGTTCACCTTCAGTGTAAAAGTTGTGCCTTAGCGCTGCAGTAAACACATTTCAAAGGTGCAACTTTTACTTTCAAGCAAATATTTTATAGTTTCTTGGAGAGCTGGTGAGTGTTTGCAAACACAGACATTCACTAACTACAGAGCACAGTGACAGTCTGATAGCAGTGAAACCAAATAAATTCCAAGGAGGTCAAGAAATACACCCTACAACATACACAGGAAATCAAGAAAGTTTTTCCTTTGTAAATGTTGGTTGGGAGGAAGGGGAGGTCACTGACTGACTTCTAGGCCTATGTGATTGGAGCTTTAGCAACCAATTTCACAGAGACTTCCATCAACCTTCAGCAACCATTCAAGAACCAGTCAGGGAATAGGCTACACATTTTTACTGGTGAATGGTGGTTGCCAGCTCAGATTCTAGGCCTGTGTGATTGGGATGTTACATCGCCACACATCCAAAATGGCAGAGAAGTTAACCTCACATGGTTAGCTGACATGTGACTGAAAAATCTCAGTACCTGCATCAACATCAGCAACTGTGCAAGAACAAAATTGTGCAAGATGCTAACTTGGTGATTGATAGCATTTTTGGGGTTCAGTCTTTTGCTGCTTAGGAGAGCAGAGGAACTAAAAACTCCCAATAATATGATATTTAAAGCAGTGAGGCACAGTTAGCTTGGCTATCCCTGAATTATCTGAATTATCTCTGATAATCTCTGATAATGCACATGTAGACACAGTTTTTTGGCTGTGAAGTTGACTAGTGGCAGATTGTGGCAGCAGTTGACTGGTGGAGACTTCATGAGGTTGCTAAACTGGTGAAAGAAATATGCTGTTTTACGTGAAGATTGGGAAATGTCAAACACTTAAAAAGCCATCTTCATGTTTTGTTAATAGGATAGGTAATCCAGAGGATGAACTGCAGATATAAGAACTGCACATTTATATTAATTCAATCATAATTTCACAGACACCATCCATACTGATCTTCTTAGCTGTGAGGAAGTAAATAAGTATACTGCCCAAATAGTGAAACCTTTCTTTTATTTGTTAACACTGCTACGATCTGAGGAACAGTCATTAAAAGAAACTCTTAACAGTGATATCTTTGAAAAGTCACTGACCATGCCCCGAAAAAGCTTTTTATTCATGGAGTAGCAAAAGTTCCCGATGAGATTAAACTGCATTATGGGAGCTATTCCACTTTGTGAAGCTAGAACCAAATTTGGCAAAACACTGACACCTCTATCTGACAAATTTTGATTTATTTGAACTAGTCTGCATGCTCCATACCAGGAAAAATTTAATGAATTTACACAAGTGTCAGTATGTGCTCTGTTTCAGCTTAAAGGCAAAAACAAAAATAGATGGCTGTTTACTCTGTGTGAATCTCTCTATTTGCCTTTCAGTGTCCCATCAAGACACATGAAAAGCAGTGTTGCAGCAAAAAATACTTTATGGTGTTTACAGACACAAATAATAAAACGTAAACTGTGGAAAGCCTCAGCCTTGTACAGTTCAATTCATTCCAAGGAGCCAGCATTGAGAAACAGTGGTGAGACCACTGATTTTCTGCTGGCAAATATTTGAAGAGCTAATTTGGAAGGGTTGGGTTTGCTTGTGTGTTTGTGTGTGCATGTGGATGTGTGCTTCACCTATAGGCAGCAAGAGAACCAAGTAGCCAAAAGCTTTTAAATTAAAGATGTCCATTTTAGAAAACTGGCATAAAGTTAGTACTATTGGTTATTTATTAGAGCACTCATTTAAGACTAATTGTCCCTGCTGTAACTCAGTCAGTCAACTAGCCGTTCAACAATCTGTCAGTCAGTCAGCAAATCAGTTTTTCTGCCAAGCAATCCACCTGCCAAAAATCCAGGCAATTAGGATGTCTCACCACTGGTAATTACCCTATTACGCAGTCAGTCATCCAACATCAAGCCAACTAATGACCCTTGATCTTTATGCAGCCGGGAAATAATTGTGGCAGTCTACTCCAGGAAATTGATTGCTTTAATTGATTGTGATTGTTGTTTACAATGTAAAACAAAAAGCAGGGCTGTCAGAGTACAGAGCTGTCAAGGGCACAGAAAGACATAGACAACAACTGGAAATGTGAAGTGGCAGCAATAAAGGGCAAACTTGTGTTTGCTGCTTGCCTGTCTGCCAGCAGAGTGTGGACAGGACTCTCCAGTGCACCCTGTGCCCAAGAGGGGCGGGGTGGGTGGCAGAGTATAGGAACAGAGGGAGCAAAGGAGAGAGAGGAGGGCAGGACTGGCAGGGTGCGGTCTGAAGTGGCAACAGATCGTTTTGGATCACTCAAATCCCTTCAATTCAACTGGAAAGCTGCAGCTTGTTGCACGCCGGCCGCATATGGAGAGGAAAAGCCTTCAATCCAGAGAGGGCACCAACCAAAGAGCAGGCAAAAGTGGCTGCTGTTATGACAGTTTCCCAGAGGAAAAGAAAGAGGGGGAGAGAAACCACAACACTGCAACTTGGATATCAGTAACCGCTCTCTCTCTTTAACTCTCTCACCCACCAAATCGACTTTGAACCTGTTTGTTTAAAATGCACGGACTTTACAGCCTGCACACTTACTGTTGATTCTGTAAGGCGGTGCGAGCGAAGTTTCTCAATACAGGGTCGATGTTCTGGAAAAGCTAGAAACTTTTTGGTATCCAAATGGTGCCCCGTGCAGCCGAGGTGCTGAGCTTCTTTTATCCGAGTTTTTCGGACGTGGATTTGCAACTGTCACGGACGATGGAGTCGGTAGCCAAACCGCGGAGGTACTGAAGACATCTCTCTCCCCCGGGAGAGTCCTCCCTCCCCCCGGGGCGATGCGGATCTCCTTCCTCCTTCTCACCGCCTCTCTGTGTGCCTTGGTCCTCCTCCTCCTCGCACCTGCCTCGGAGGGCTGCGGGCCGGGGAGGGGGTACGGCAAAAGGCGGCTCCCGAAAAAGCTCATCCCGCTTGCCTACAAGCAGTTCAGCCCAAACGTCGCCGAGAAGACCCTAGGAGCCAGCGGGCGTCCCGAGGGCAAGATAACACGCAACTCCGAGCGCTTTAAAGAGCTAACGCCAAACTACAATACAGACATAATCTTTAAAGATGAGGAGGACACGGGCGCCGACAGGCTAATGACCCAGGTGAGAAGGGGGATGAATGAGAAGCCTACGTATACGTTCGCAAAGATGCGATACAGGCCAGCGTTCCTAAATATACCTGGTATTGCAAAAGGGGGAAAAGCTTTTTTCTTTCTTTTTCTTTTCTTTGTTTTTATAACGAAAGAATCGGTTGAAAGTTGATTGTAGCAAGCATACCACAAGGAGTTGAGTGACTAGGTTAGTTACACTGTTGCATCCAGTTGTCTGCTCAATATCTCTGGTCAGTCAGATGTTTGAACTACAGTGATTGATTTCATTGACTCCTGGTCCTCTGGGTTTTGCTGCCTGACATACTGAGCTGTTATAGACTTTTAGTGTTTCTTTTACTCACGCACCAAGTGAGTCTCGGTCGTCGCCAATCTGCACGGTTTTCATGCCTAGACATAAGCTTTGGTGTGCGTAAAGTCACCGCCTTTGGGTCCCGGGGTATCTTTTCTCATCAAATATTAATCTCAGTGCTGTTTTTATATCACAATGTTCATTTGGCCAACAAGCACACACCTTTCATATGAAGTGTAAAAAAAACACCCTGTTTTTTTAAGCTCTTTTTTAAATGTGAACCTTTAAACAGATTGGCTAATTCATTTAATCCTACGTTCACTCATTGATCAATGGACTAACATAAACCACAATAATAATGCTTCTAACAATCTGAAAAAACCCCACCTGGCACAATTTTAATATACAATGACTATTTGCAGATTCTTCTGTGTTTTTTTTTGTTTTGTTTTTGTTTTTTACAAGGTATCCTGTATTTATTTTGATGATGATTATTATTATTTTAGTCACTCATGCTTTCCTGCTAGTTATCTTACTGGGCTCTGCTGTTGTCATCCATGATCCATCTATTGTCACCACATAATGCCCCTGATTAACAGACTTATCAGAAACAGACTGTCCACACTGTAAATCATATACGTTTCTTCTCAAGTTTAAGTGATACTGGGACTAGAAGATTTCTTTATGTTTCTAACAGTCTGCTTTCCTTTTGTTCTTGTTTGTTCCTCTCTTAGCGGTGTAAAGACAAGCTAAATTCTCTGGCCATCTCTGTGATGAACATGTGGCCAGGTGTGAAGTTGAGAGTGACGGAGGGCTGGGATGAGGATGGTCATCATTCAGAGGACTCACTGCATTATGAGGGGCGTGCTGTCGACATTACCACATCAGACAGGTAGGCTAGAATAAGTTATTTGCTGTGAATAGGCCGGGCGTTGGCCAGAGAACATTTAAACTGCTTGTAGTGCGTGAACTGTGACACTCAACAAGTTAAACTGTCAGTTAACTTATCTGCAATGTGATGAGTCAAGCAATTGGTAAACAAATACACCACATTTTTTAGCTGATAGCAAGTTCACATATTTTAGTCTGAATGTGGGAAAAATTCCTTCCTTACAACTTGTCTACATAAATGTCAAAGTAGAAATGGTCTTTTTTGTGAAGAATTTTGATTCAGATGGACTCATGCTGGAAATTAACTATAAATTTTTGTCCTCCTGACAGGGACAGGAATAAGTATGCTATGTTGGCTCGCTTGGCTGTAGAAGCTGGATTTGACTGGGTCTATTACGAGTCCAAAGCCCACATTCACTGTAGCGTCAAGTCAGGTAAGAGATGGAAATTAGAACAGTGCACAGTATGTATGCATTATCAAAGTGCCTCTTTGTGTGTTTTTGCTTTTGTGTTCAGCTGTTATTACTGCTAATGAGGCTGATGCTAGACCATTTGACAGTGAGCCACTAATGGTTTAGTTTCCCATTCATTGCCTATATTAACACTCTGGGTGTGTGCTTAAGTGTATGGTCTACTGGGAGCCAATCAAAGCAGGTTGTGCACCTGTGCTCTTTGCCCAGTTCAGCCTCACATGTTGGTCTTAATAGATGTTGTATAGTCATTATATAAATCGTTAGTTATCAAGGTTTTAGGATATTTAGCTGTACAACGTGTGGATGAAATGAATGGAAACAAATGTAAGTAGGCTTTTCTGCATTCAGTGCAAGACTAATGGCAGCTAATACTCCATATGTAGTACCACATTTGTGGTCAAAAACCATGAAAGATATATGGTGGTTAAATTAAAATACTTAAATTGCTTGACATAATAGTGTTTTCTGTATTCTTGACTGTATATTCAATCTGCATTTTTGTAGTAGATCCATAATATTTCAGTACACATACTTTATCAGATACTTTCTTCATGCAAACAATAGCTGAAAGCATTCTACCTCCAGCTATTCTAACTTTTAAGACACTTAAGAAATCCATTTACCCATGTCTGGTACCACCAGTTATTTGATGCCAAACTGCATTCTAGCAGTCTGCTGAGGTTAGTAGCCTGTGAGATGATTAACTCTCTCTTTGTTCGCTATTGCTTTTCCTTCAGTAGGTTTCTCTGAGATCGCTTATCTGAGTCTTATCACCCCCTGGTCTCTGCAGCCTTCAGGCTTACCGACACACACCTTGGACAAATATTTGGCTGCCTTAAGACAGCCCTCTCACACAAACACCCACGCACATTTATACTGATTCATTTCTGTTTCACAATTATTTTGTATTAATTATTCTATTCTATTCTATTCTATTCTATTCTATTCTATTGTTCTCCCAGTTCATTTAAGATGGTAGTACCATATAGGCTTAGTAATAGCAGGATTCTTTGCTAAGATTCAAGCCCATTGTGATGTCTCAGTGTGTATAGAACCGCTGAGACTGGGGCATGTGACCCAGTTTAAAACACAAACCCTGCTGTAATCCAAACAATATCTAGAACCAGAGTCTGTGTACTTTCCTGGCTCTCTGACCCCAGGCCGTGCTCTGACTGTAGTGATACAATCAGCTGGTTATCCATTAGCTCTTACCGACTACCCCTTTTTGCCACCTCATCTCGCTGCATCTTAAAGGGCCAAATAGCTCAGATATACTCTGCAACACTGGCACTTCGGCAATAGCAAAATAAAATAGTAAAAGAAAGGATGTTTCTCTGTTATTACTCTGCTAACTGTTAACATGAAAAATCTGCTTCAGAAAGATAGAAATACAGTACATGTACATACCATGGCACTGAACACTGTTTCCGTAACAGAGGGCAATACATGAAAAATATGAAGTTACAGCATCAGCTGATATTTTGCTTGTTGTCTTTTTTCGTAAGATTCCCATTACCCCAAGAAATTGATTTGCCTTAAAAAAAAAACGTTTTGGGAACTATTTCATGTATTTCAAATCATATAAATTTATTGTAAGCATTATAAAATGGTTACAATGACACATAACCATATTTAAAGATTGCCTCACACAATGAAAGGACAAGTAATAGTTTAAAAATCCAGCGATCAGCTCTTAATTGGTTTGTTTAAAAGCAGATAAAAACATTATTTTTCTGAAGTGGGTTTCTGTGTGTGCATAGTTTCTAAGCACAAGAAGAGGGCAAGAATCAGATAGACAAGAAAGCAGTTTGAACCTTGACTTTGAGTCATTATGTATACATGTGTTAACAATCCACCACTAATCCACTGAGATAAAGTTCTTCGAGAGTCAAAGTCTTACCTGCTTTATACTCAGTGACCCAGAAAAATGTGAAATCCCTGTAGGAGACCAAATGTCGCGGTGCCTGTTCTCCTCTCCTGAGAGGACCTCCAGCATTTCTCTCTCTTTATGCTTTTCATTCTTGCATTAGCACTAAATAATTACAAATAACATCATCATGTCTTTTGTTCTTCAATTCAACAGAACACTCTGTGGCAGCCAAAACCGGTGGTTGTTTCCCTGGTGACGCTCAGGTTGTCGTTGAAGGTGGTGCTGCTAAACAGATGCGTGACCTTCTCCCTGGTGATCGGGTCTTGGCTTCCTTAACAGCAGACGGCCATGGTCCTTTTCTCTACAGCCCAGTCCTATCCTTTCTGGACCGTCAGCCCAATGCCACAAAGATCTTTTATGTTATTGGGACTGATGCAGGATTCAATATTACTCTCACAGCTGCTCACCTGATCTTTGTCACAGACTGCACTGCTGGGCTGAATCAGCCAGAGGAAGAGCCCTTATCGGGTTCCACGTGGGAAGGCAGGCCTAGATGGGGAGTAGGTCAGAGGACGGTTTTTGCCAGCGAGGTCCAGCCAGGACAGTGTGTGTTTACATCGGCAGGGGAAGTGAAGTCACAGCCAAAACTTTCAGTTGTGACCTTTGTGAGCGAGCAGAGGAGCATTGGCTTGTATGCCCCACTCACCCAGCATGGGTCTATAGTGGTAAATGGTGTATTGGCATCTTGTTATGCTGCTGTGGACAGTCACCATTTGTCCCACTGGGCCCTGGCCCCGCTACGACTCTTCTACAGCCTGATTGGGACATCAGAAGCACAGAATGATGGGCTGCACTGGTACCCTTGGCTTCTACATTGGCTAGGGAAAATGCTGCTGGATACTACACACTTCCACCCCTGGTCTGTTGAACAATGACATAGATAAGAGGCGCAGAGACATGTTTTACCATGATGTCTTCTTTCAGTTAACACTAGTATGGAGCACTAGAACGCGAAGCACAACAACCTTTCTTTTGACAAGAAATCAACTGAGGGACCACCAAAGGCAATTCATTTTATTATGTAAATATGTTTTGTAGTAACTCCACTTGCCTGTATTTGCTGTACTTCAACAAGTTCTTTTGTTGTTCATGCAAACGAGATAAAGAGAGAAAATGAGACAGAAACAGAAATATGGAAAAATAGTATTTCCAGTTTTATTCATTTCCAAAAAATGTAATAGATATGAAAAAAAAATCTGAATTCTGTTCACCAGAGATCAAAAACAAAGATTATACTAAAAAAATTGCTGAGAAGTGAGACTGTCAGGTTTTATCCTTCCTTTGTACTGTATTTACTCCAATCTGACAATATTTGAGCTTATTGATACAATTTTGTGAAACCTCTTTAGTGTCTCAGGCTTAAGATGAACACACAAAGAAAAAAAGAGGAGAAATTAGTGACTGAACAAGGTGAGATGTGAAACTTTAAATGTACATAGGTATTTATACAGTTAAGTCATGGACTTTACTTAGTTTACTGTTAGATTCATCACTGCAGTAAATTCACTGATTCTTTACTCTTCCTTTTAGAGTCTATATTATATATTAGCAAATAATTTACAGAAAAATATTTAACTAGACAGTTTATTAAGTTCATTACTTTGTACATGATGAGATTAAATGTACTGGTGTTGCATTGTTTTTTGACATCTGAAAAAGGGCTTTGTTGTAACAACTGGATGGCAGAGAAAGAGTATGAATACACAGTATTTGTGTTACACTTTGTACACATACTGTATAATTCTACTTCACAACATTTGTCACTTACTGATGCAGGATTGATTAAAGGTGCTATAGTGGCCGCCCTGTCTCTGCCATCCGTTTCTACACGACTTGATTGTGTTAAACAAATTTATGTGGCTCATTTAAACGTCTCCTTGTTGATTATCAGGTGTTTTTAATTTAAAACTTTTGTATTTGTTTTTCATTGTTTCAGGTTTCCAGTTTTCAGATCAGTACACTCAGGCTGTATTCAACTACTGTATTAAGTAGCTAGCTAGGCATCATATTAAAAACAGTACTTATTTTTATTCTTAAGCGTTTAATAGGTGTTTATTTGAAACTTTGCATGGTCTTTTTTGTCTTCCGTCTTTTTACACTTAGCAGTATGCCAAGCAGGTCTAATCTTTTTTGTTAAATGGCTTATTGGAGATGAATAGATATGTAATATATAGTTCATATTTCCCGCATGCCCCTCCCAGTTGAGTTGCTATGTGAAGACTCAAACATTGCAGTCGATCAGGAAAAATTGAAGGCATTCTTTTGTATGACTGCTCAAAGATTTGTCACATATGTATATTAAGCTATTGTTGGAGAGACTATTTAAAGATCTATTTTTTAAAAAATGTAAATGTAATATTTTTTCTGGCAACTCTGTTCATAAAATTTGTATTTGAAATATAAAGGTTTTCTCTTGTTTGTAAACTAAAATCTGTTGTGCTTTTATCATAGCAAAAAAATCTAAACGAGATCGTGACAATACAATACAAAGTATCATATAGATATAGATTATCTAATAAAGTAAACTTTCATGGCTATTCTGCTTGTTGTAATAGAAATGTTTTCCGTCTTTTCAAGATCTATGCTAACAAAATGGACTAGCAAAAGGATTTCATATTATGTATTGATAGATAAAACATAAATAACCTATTGGTCACTTTATAAAGTGATACATCTATAACTTAATATAACAGCAGCTGTGGTTAGGGTGGGCTGCTGTTTGGTTTCAGTACCAAGGACAGCAGCTCTCAGCAAAGCTCCTCTTTCCTCCCCTTGATGCCTGAAAGCTTTTTCTTTTTTCCAGGATAGGAAATTAGTCAGTGAGCACAGTACCCCCTGCTGGATGCTTCAGTATTTGCAGAGACGCAAGAAGAAGAAAGAAGGTCCTGGCTTTAAATCCAGTCTGATTCCTTTTTGGGTGTTTAGCTTTCTTCCCACAGTCGCAAAACGGAGGTAGGTAAGGATAACTGGTGATTCTGAACTGGCTGTAGGTGTGAATGTAAGAATGAAGGTTTGACTGTTTCTTTCTCAGCCCTGCACCAGACTGGGAACCTGTCCAGGATGTAGCCTGCTTCTTTCCCTAATGGAATGAAATAGATGGATGGATGTCATGAAGAACAACACGCTGAACACAACTTGTTTTTCTTAGCTGAAGAAAAAAACATGAATTAGTGAGAAGTACTTTAAAATGTTGTTCAGTTTGTTCACATGACCAATGATCACAAATAAATGAGCAGAGGGAGAACTTTTTTTTGTTCCCATCTATCTCTATATAGTTATTTATTAGACAAAGAACAAAGTGTGTTTTTATAACCAAATTTTAAAGCCGGCATTAATAACATTTAAAATATAATTTTGATTCGACAACTTGAACAAATTGGTGGATTAACCAGTTAACAGAAACATAAAAATTATTTTAGTAAGTAGCAATTTTGTTAATTAAAAATATTGTTATTATGGTTTATGCCACATCTTACACTCAGTGTTGGCATGATAAATTTGGTAAGAACTGTAAGGTACTGTACATTTAATAAATAAGAACCACAGACAAGTAGCTATTATATTTTTTATCTTTAATATTGGTCAGTTAGGTACAGGAAAGTCCTTTTTGTCATACCCCATAGCTCAACACAGGAGAGTGTTACATAAAGACAAATACAGAGCCAGACCCAGGTAAACATGACCAATTTATACAAAGAAGGGAAAAGAAATAGTGATTAATTTGCCTTAATGTGAAGCTGTTGTTCTCACGTGTTACGAGGCATTTTAAATATACATGAGCGAAAGAAAGGAACGCAGTCCAAAGTGGTTAAAAATACTGAAAACCATTAGAAAATGTCCACTTGTGTCTGGTTGCTTGGAATTTGTCTTTATGTGACAAGCCTCCATGTAATTAGCTCTGTTTGGACCACGATACCTAGCAACATTTTGAGGCAAGGCTGATGGGCAACCAGCAGTAATAATCAGGACTGATTTGAAAGAGAATGGCGGAAAAACACACACTGTGACTACCCACCACCATCTTATAAAGTTTAACAAAACACATAAAAAAAATAAAAATAAATACCTTGTTTCAACTGCCTCAAAAGTGACCCAAGTATCACTGTCTTAAATTAAGGGTGTTCACACAACAACACATGGGAAATCAGCATGCACACAGTAACACACATACAATATGAATGTCTTTATAGAATATGTATCTGTCATCACAGCTTGGTAAAATTACACTTATACACAACAAATGCACAATAACACCTGGAACCGTAATACCAGCCAGTGGAAAAAGGCCCAAATACATTTGAGTTGCCCTTGTCCGGTCAGAAAAACTTCCCCTGGTAGGTTGTGGCGGTGGTATCATCCAATAACAATAGCCTATAGATAAAGATTTCTGATCTCAAACAACTCATAAACACACACACATACAATCGTACACACGTACATTTTCTCTCAGACTTATTACATGTTAATAACATCATGAGAATCGCTGTTAATTCAGTGACTGAATGAATGACTGAATGTGAGATAGTTTTAACTACCTACGCGGCTACGTCGAGAGCAGTAAACCTTACAGAAGTACAAAACACTCCATAACATCCTCAGTTGGCAATTCTGATGACATAGTTACATTAGGCTATATGTAATCATTGCTTGGCAGCATATAAAAATAAAAGAAGTTGCTCTGGTGCATATTCATAATCATCTGCATGTGAGTTAAATAGTCTCTTTGCAAACAGAGGGAACTGTTTTCGGCACATTTATTTATTTATTTAGTTAATGAGGCTGGCTCAGTTATTACATATTTGATTAGTATAAGGGTGTTGCCATATCTATAAACTATTATACTACCAGTAGCAGTTTCTTGTTTCTGTATTTTGTAGGCTAGCTTTCAGCAAGCCAGGCTAATGCATATTTGAAATCGCTTGATAAGGTAAAAAAAAAACAAAAAAAAAAACAACAGTCAAAAATAATTGATCAATTAGTCATTAATACCATATGAGACTCCCAGACCAGAAATCATAATTATGGATTCCTTGTTTACTTGACTGTTGTCCAGTAATGTAAATCCAGTAATATGTTGATCAGTTAACAACATATGCATTTATTTGGATTTTAACAACAGGTTCATACTACCTATACCACCACAGAGTCTAAACTAATACAACAACCAAGGGCCAATCTTCTATAAGTAAACAGTTAAAATAGGGATAAAGGACAGGTTTTATCCAATGGAGTTTGTGCCAATGGCATCATATCAGGAGTGTGATCACTAATCCGAGAACTCCAGTCCTAGTTAAGGATCTGCTGCTGGGCTGATGAGGTTTCAGTACCATGTGAGTTCAAAGTTAGAAGGAAAGTGAAGTTGCAAGCTAGGAGTTGGTTCGATTTTTTCAGCATTTTAATCTGCTTAGTGACTGTTTCTACTAAAGTGAAGTGTTTTTACCTTTTGCTCAGCCTTACACTCTCTTAAAAAATCCATCTTTAGATTGATGTGGGTGTAAGACGCTCAGCTACACCTGACATCATACTAACTACAAACGGTCCTTGATATCTCATTCCCAGTTTAAAACATGTCAGTCGACATCTTTCGCATGATGACGAGTGATCAAGGATAAAAGATTTTAATGCCATTTCAGCTGCAACCATTTCAGGGCTCACCATCCTTGCATTTATTCAGTATGAGCTCGAGTCTCCAATCACTTCCTTAAATATCAGGTAATTGCAGCGAAAAACTGCTGAAAGTGAAACCTGTGAAATGGCTACATCTGTAATTTGTAAATGTTGGCAGAAATCCACAGAAATGCCAACATCCACTTTGAGCACAGTGTAGCAGACCTTAGAAATGCATGATTTCATCCAGGGCTGTGACAGCTCTGCTTTTATGGCCAAAGTCCTAGGAAAGATACAGTATCAGGGCAAGAAAGGGAAAATGGGCAAGAGGAAGAGAAACATAAAGAAGGAGCCGGACTGAGGTCCTGTCCTCTTGTAGATAAGAGGCAGCCTCACAGCCTCTGGGTAAAGTTTTCGGGAAATACTCCTTTAGTGCCGTTTTCTTTGTTTTGCTGCCAGTCGTCTTGCTTTACTCCCATCAGCCAGCCTTCATCCTAAGCACACAAACATGCAAGCAATCAGATAACAGTGTCAGTGTTTCTGTGGCACAAAAGCACATGAGTACGCTTTTGAGTTTTGAGTTTACCTGTTCTTCAGGGTTGTCAAAAGTCACTACTAGCACCACATCACCGGCCTTCATCTCCAGTTCATCTGTGTCATTGGCAGCATAATCGTGCATCACTTGGACCTATTGTATATAAATGCTAACGTGAGTTATCGTGGTATAAACAAAATACATTGTACACTTTTAGGTTTTCCCATTTGGTCTCCTGTTTTACCTTGAACAGAAAGCCAGGAGGCATCTCTGCAGATTCTGATGCTACTTCTGTTGATTCTGCTGCTACTGCAGGTGTCTGGACAATAAATACATTTAAAAAATGCTTAATTTATGGATACATTATTTAAATAGTAACATTTCACCTTAAAACACACATACATGTCCATTGAGGCGACTTTTGTTGTGATTTGGCGCTATATAAATAAAATTGAATTGAATTGAATTGAATTGAATTAAATCTTATGTTGTTAAAAAGTGGAAAGAAAATGTGATGGCAGAATTTTACTACCTGTCTTTTTTAAACAAAATAACGACCTCATCAGATATATTATTTTGTGACTAATGAGATAGAAGGATGCACTTTGTCTTTTATTATATAGTTGATTCATTAAAAGACAAATGTAGTTACCTAAAAAAAAAACATTGCCAAGTATAAGGTTTACAATGTGCATCACTTTGTTTTTCAACTGGTCCTTTAGGAATAGAAACAGCCAATCATCTGCTCCATGTCATCCTATCTCTAGCATCCTCTTCTTTCACACCAACCCTCTGCAGGTCCTCCTTCACAACATCCATGAATATTCTCTGAGGTCTTCTTCTTTTCCTTTCTTGGCAGTTCCATCTCCAAAATTCTTCGATATATCCACTATTTCTCCCCTGAACATATTCAGCCTTGCCTCTTTTACTTTATTTCCAAACCTCTCAACCTGAACTGTCGCTTTGATACACTCATTTTTAATCCTGTTCACCCAGTAAAAAATCTTAACATCAGCACTGCCAACTCTATCTTAGCCTCTTGTCATTTTGTTGGTGCCACAATCTCCATAAATAACAGAATAAATATAAAATCCAGAAAAGTAAGGGTCGTTTTTGTTACATAAAAAAATGCAGCTCTAAGTTAATTATAGCAATTGCTACATATTATAAATTAAATTCTTGCGCTCACCTCCTCTTCCTCCTTTGCTGCTTCTTCCACTACTGGTGCAGCCGGTGCAGTTGGTGTAGCTGGTTCAGCTGCTGCAGCTGCAGAGTCTCCCTGGTAGCAGAGAGAAAGATAAATAACAAGAGAGGTTAAAAGGTGAGACGGATAAAACCTTAAATTAAAGAGGGGTAAAGAATGAAAGAAAGAAGAAACAGACAACACGAGACAAAGACAAGCAGAAAAGCCTAAACACCAAAGTCTTTGTTATTACAGGCATGCTGCACAGATGCAAGATTAAATACTACTGTACAGTTACAATAAAGCTTTTGCACAGAATACTATGTGTGTGGATTAGCAGTGACTGGGATTAACTGCGTGTAGAGAAGCAGATGTTGCTATTCTTTTCCTTCCCTCAACAATTTATTTTCAACTTGCCCTCTTTATCACATTTGATGCATCCATGCTTCAGGTCCAGATGCATCCTAAATCTTTCCATGTCAAGATTTCTCCATCTGCCACCTTTTATTCACATGATCTTTTTCTCTCCAGTACCCCATGCTCAAACCTCTTTCTTAAGAGTCGATGCATCCATCATTTTCATCCAGATGCATCTCTATATTTTTTTCTCTCCTTGGTTACCTGACCCTCTTCATTATCCAACACAGCAGCAGCTGGGGGGGCTTCCTCCTCAACTGCGTCTGCTGGAGCCTCATCTGCAGGTGTTTCATAGTCTGTGGCAGGCACCTCTGCAACTGGTTGGCTTTCCTCATCGCCCCAGCCCTCTTGGGCTTCAGCTACGGTGTCATAATCAACCGGCTGGTTTCCATCATCCCCCCATCCCTCTTCAGCTGCAGCCAAAGGGTCATAGCGAACTGGCTGGGTTCCGTCATCCCCCCAGCCCTCTGTAGCAGCTGTGATGGGATCATAGTGGACAGGCTGCGAACCATCATCCCCCCAGGCCTCTGTAGCAGCAGCCACAGGGTCATAGTGCTGTGTGGTCGCTTCTTCTTGGCCACCACTGTCCTCAGGCTGAAGGGCAAGGGTCAGGTTTCAAGGAGTCAGAGGGCACAAGAGATATTTTACCTTCTGGATATTCTAAGGGCTTCATAAATCAAATGGGATCAAGAAGAATTAAAAATAAGAGAAAGCTGGAGATATTGTATGACCAGTTTAAGACTAATAATAAAAGTAAAGTATTGTTAATGTAGAAAGGGGTTTGATTTTTTTTTAAAAGTGTAACTAAATAGATTTAGAAGAGGTACATTTATAAGAAAGAAAGGAGGGAGTTTGAAATGTTTAAATACTAACAGGTCATACAAGTGATTTTGAATGTTTTAGCCCTTAATGTAACAACTATCTTTTAATAAATCTTATACTGGCCATATTGATGTAGCCAAAATACTTCTCTGTTTCCAAAGGATGATAGTTTTCACTTTGTCTTTAAAGAACACTCTGTAAGCACTTGGAAATTGACCAGCTGTTGTATTTTGCAAAGGCAAATGTTTTCTATTCTTTCCCGATAAAGGGTTGCTCATCAGGTCTAGACTGCAGGCAAGCAAGTTTTGCACCTGGACTCATGCTACAAAGCCACGCTGATAGAATCTGTGCAAACAGAGGCTTGGCATTGTCCAGGTGAAATAAGCTAACTGTGTATGACATTGTCTGTCTACCAGCATAAAACCTGCATATATCATTCAGCATTAATGGTCCCGTACATCAGCGGTCCACAACCTTTTTTGCGCCATGGACCGGTTTAATGTCAGACAATATTTTCACGGATCGGCTTTTAAGGTGTCGCGGATAAATACAACAAAATAAAATGATGCGACCAAGACAAAAACTGTGGTATTTTGTAACTATAATAATAAATTATTATTATTATTATTATAATTGTGTAACTTTATTAGCAGCGTCCCAACAACACCAACAACATTGAGAGTAACATCCTCCTCTCTGCCCCTTAATGCTTTCTGGTCACTATGGTAACACGTAAATATTTCTTTCAAAATAAGACGCATAACTACAACATGGGAAAAGACCCAGGGAAACCGAGTTAATGATAAAAACCCAGAATTTCACACCCGAGCTTCAACTCTCGCGGTACCAAACGACTCACGGACTGGCCCGGGGGTTGGGGACCGCTGCCGTACATGGCATGAAAGTTAACGTGTACTGTACCTGTACTAATGTACCACAATCTGGCTTTTGTTTGTGTGACTATCATGAAAACTGGGGACATGGCATGTCACATTGTCCAAAGACTGTTAAGCATTTTGAAATCTCGGTTCACAGGACAGTTTTCTAATTTGCCTTGGTCTTATTTACGTTCACAGTAGAAGGTGGAGAGATTTGTTGATTTTCTTTAGGCTATATGTTGTTTTAAGACTGACAGCAGTTTTCAGAAATGTTCTTGAGCCCTATATGGGCTCTGCATGGCTTGAGAACCCCCAAAACATGGCCATTCAATATCGTATTTTAGCACAATCCCTTGTGTATAGAGTATGGAGTGTATTTCTTTTAATGACATAATGTGTCACAGAGTTCAAAAAAATATTTATTCTCTTTTTTTGAGAAAATTCTGACAACATTCATATTCTTAAATAGAATAAATAGAACAGAACAGAACAGAATAGAATAGTTCTTTATTGTTATTTTACACTTTTTGGTTTTGGCTTGACTTTTTTAAAATATTCAATCATCATTTGGAAACAGGGCTGTACTTAATGTTAAATAAGGGGCTAAAACTCTTGCAAAATGAGAATGGTCTTTTGAAGGGATTTGAACAGCGATAAGTATTATTCTAATCAAAATAATTGGTAATATTTAAAGATAAAAATAAAGAAATGTATCTTAATTGAGCAGAAACAGGACCATGGGAGATCAGAATATGTCATTACTCACAAGCATTATCATCATAATTACCATAAAACCCATGAAGATTGATGTGGAAGTACCAACCTTTACAGAAAAGGTTCAGATTAAATCAAAAGACAGATGAGGGTAAGGAAGGGTGGCAGTAGAAGGCAAAAACATAAAAGCTGTCAGCTTTTTCCCATCAGAAGATAGATGTTGGATCTTCTGTGTGTGGTTAGCAAGCATGGTTTCTAATCCAAGGCTATGTTCAGATGGAGAAAGAGGAAGGAAGCTTTGTAAGAGTAGACATGTCAGACCTTTCTGAGCCATCACTGCTTTGCCTCAGCCTCAAATATAGCAAAACTCCATGATTGTTGAGACACATCTCTCTTACAGCGAGAGGGACGAACAAAAACGTAGGTTAATGGTCAAAAGGCCAAGCTACGAAAAAAGGCTTTGTGAAGTTGCCCAGTAGCTCTTGTTAGTTTACCAGACTCATTTGTATAACACAATCCACAGCAAGCGTGAGCAACTTCACTAAACTTTGAGAACACAAAAGATCCCTGTGTGTCACATGAACCATGAAAATAACATGTAAAGGCTACATGTTCTATCAGTTTGACATGTGAACATACAGGTACAGCATGTGAGGGGAAACAGAAAGGAAATAAGTCAATTCAGTTGCAAATGATTTCAAACCACAGAAAATATTTTTCACTATTAATATTATGTTTAACTTTTACATTAGAATTTACCATAAAACACTGGGTACATTGGGGCTTTTAAAGGTCAGTGGTGTTTTGAGGAGGCAAAAGAAAAAGAGTGATTGTAATTGTGGACTGCACACAAGACACTAATTATATGGATTCAGCATGTATAACTGTATGAAATGTCAACTTGGAACTGAATTGACTCAAACTCATTCACAAGCTCCATTTGTGCTGTTCAACAATATCTTCAGTGTCTATCAAATCACGCACTGCAGACACAAAGACAATGCACAAACAGATTTGGGACAGACAAATGAAAGAGATCAGTGTATTGAAAAGCTTGCTAAACAGAAAAGCTGTAATAGAAAAGGCATAATAGGAGCGGGGCTTCTATAATGTATGGCTGTTATTAAAGTGATGGTTACTATAAAAAAATAGAAATAAGCATTGATGAAGATGATGATAATTATATTTTTTGCTAATTACTGTTGCACATTTTTTAGCATGAGTATGCGTGGCTTACCCATGAGTCCCAGTTTGCAGGCTGTGGAAAACAAAGGAAGTAATAAATACGAAGAGCAGAATACTTTACAGTGTTGCTGCTTTTGCCTGTTACATTCAATAAGACACGCCCCATGCTCTAGAGCTACAAGCCCATAGCACAAGATCTCCAGCAGAACAACTGTACAAGCACTATGTGGTAAAGTATTAACTGATGTGTGAAGTCTGAAGGGGTAGATTTGTTAAATATATTAGTATATTATTTAATTGTGTTAAAAACTAACAACACTCTCAGACCAATGGATAACAATGTCACTTGGAACAGAGGACAATATTTTAACATTAAGATTTGGCAGCCTGTATAACTAAGTCATAGAGCATAGCAAGAGCATTAGGGAATCCACAGTTAGGTCCACAATTACATTTTTTGTAATTTTGCCTCAGTATACCAATATAGGCAATATGATTAAAATTAAACATTCAAGATGAGACTGAAGTGTTAACTTTTAGCTTTAATTCAAGCACCTAAAAAAAAAGAGCCTTCCGTTAATTGATTATGAATTATAGCCTTGGCATTGTAGGGCCCCCCAACCAGCAACAGCAGATGGCTTTCCCTCTGAGCCTGGTTCTGCTCAGATTTCTTCCTGTTAAAAGGGAGTTTTTCTTTCCCACTGTCTCCTTGCTTGCTCATATGGGGTCATCAGATTTTTTGGGTTTTCTCTCTTAGATTGGAGGTTCTTTAACAAACAATATACATACATATAAAGGGATTAAGGAAAATATTAAGATAAAAGATTTTATCTCTCATTTGAGGCAATAACTGTTGTGATTTGGGGCTATACGCATGAACTTGAACAGAATTGAACTAAAGTGAATATTATACTACCACTAGTATAATGATTAATTAATATATAGTCAAACTATAACTGCGCTCTATGTACTTCTGTGCACTTCACAGGAGCATTTCTGATACTGTACTACTAGTTTTGGTTTGCTCATCATGTACTTTTGTGAAAAAATATCTTTTGGCATGTTGGATGTTTAACGTTTTCACAAACTAACTGTAACTCTGCTAATTTTAGTTTAATTATACATTATGTGTACTTTAAAACCAAAACAATCAACTGAAATGGGTTAAAAAGCTCTATATACTGGGCTTCAGAGTGGGGAATTTAAAATGTATGGGTTTGCCATTGCAAGCTTCCTGTCTTTCAAGCTATGTAAATCACAAGTAATGGCATGTAGTAACTTTGTTCAATACCATGCATAGTATAAGCCAAACAAAAAGAGATAATTTAAGTATTTGAAAGAATAAAAGCACCTTCCCAGTAACGTGAGGAACGTTTAAGTTATTGAAAATTTGTACAGTCTTGGGGACCAAGAAAGAACAGCAAAGCAGGGCTGTAGTCTGCAGTTCATGCCATGAGTGATCCGTGGAAAGTGCTAAAGCAGGAAGAAGTGTACACTAGAGGCAGGTGTCTACAGGTCATCATGCCTTCATCTAACTCTTTTTTGGTATTTTGGAAAGAAGCAGAGCAGGCAACACTTCAAACTATGCCAAGCTTACCAAGTGATTTCAATTTCTATTCAGACCTATCAAGCTTATTTCAGCATATTTAAAGTGAACCAACCACACTGGCAATGGCAGATGTTGTTGGCTAATCCTTCATTGGACATCTCATTCTTTAACTCAGTTCATTTGGAATTAAATATCATGAAATGAACTTAAATTCTGTCTGAATAGAAACTAAAACCTCTTGTGAAGACTGACATATCTTAAAAGAGAGAGGGTCTCTAGGATCTTTATCTTCATGCCATGAATCATCCACCTGTGTGACCGTGGAGGCTTTGGTTGCTGCACTGAAAGAATCCAGGTCCATGTCCAACAGGTTGCTCACTGCAGGACTGTCAAACTGATAACAACAGGAACAGGAGGGCTCATTGGCTAATTGGGCACAACAGTGGGAGGAGGGATAAGGACAGAATTGAAAAGACAGAATAGAATAGAATAGAATAGAATAGAATAGAATAGAATAGAATAGAATAGAATAGGAGAAATTAGAGGAGGGGCAGATCAGAAGTGGGTGTTCTGACCTGTGCAGAAAAGGGGAAAGCTAAAGGGGTTTATCACAGTTCATCGACAGCAGCTGCTCACTGACCTCTGTAGGGGAGGTGACGTTGATATCAGGAGTAGCTGCAGCATCAAAAAGGTTGATGATATTCTCTGTTTTTAGCTCTTTAGATGGTGTCACCTTGGGTGGAGGAGGCACTGCTGGTCTGAGCTAGAATATAGAAAAAAGGCAGTAATTAATTCCTTCAACTAGACAAATCAATTGGACTTTGCTGTTATGAATGCAAAATTCAGATTATGCAGTTTAATTTTGTCAGAACGTGCAAATTACATTTTGTATTCCTTTGTTTTGAAGTACATGCCAGATGGATCAACATAAATAAGTTCTACGACAGTCTCACAAAAACTTTACCATGAAGCCGTGAATGTGTTTACATATACGATAATAGCCTAAACTGGGGTTCTATTGCCGATCACAAAGAGTTGACCTGAACTTAAAAACAAATGAAAAAAAAAATGTTTTGAAAAAACAAACAAACAAATAAACCACTTACACAACATTAACCCAAAATCCACAGGTATGGCAACCCTATGTGTAAGTGATGATGGCTCCCCAGAAACTAAAACACGAAATGATCCTCTGTGTATTCTGAACAAAGAGAAAACATCAGTGTGTGTGTGACACTGTTTGTCTACCTTGGATGGGGATTTGGGGATCGGGGGTGGTCCTCCTGGCCTGAGAGTGTGGTTAGATGCCTCTTTACCACTGAGTAAACAAGATAGAGAGAAAGAGGGAGAAGAAAAGAAAACAAATTACAGAGAGAGCAATGAAGACGGCAAACGATATGAGATAAAAGCGCCGAGGTTAAAGAAGCATCTAAATGCTAAAACACAAGATTGTAAGAAGGGTTACAAGACATGCACTGCAAGATTTCAAGCAGAAAGTGTTACAAAAGCTGTCATGCAAGAAAAGTGAGTCCCCTTTCATGGTTTCAAGTCCTCTCCTCTCATGCAAGCAGGCTTTGTTTGTGCCTCCAGTAAATCACAAGCGAGCAGTGATAGAGGCAACTCCTGTTACAGAGAAGATGCTCTAAAGTGGATAAAAGCTGCTCCAGAGCTGCAGATATTAAAAAAACGTTGGCATGTACCTGTAACTTAAAGCTGCAACAGGTGATTTTGTACATTGGCGGCTTTAGATGGCAGTGAGAGGTACGTTTTGAAATGTCAAGCACATCAAGGAATTTGGTGTTTAGGATTCAGGGAAATACAACAATTCTGGAGCTCCAGAACTCCAGGGTCCCCCCTAAGATCCAGGCTTATTTTGTGTCAGCAACTCTGAATACGTATGCCGAGTCATATTACCACAGACAGAAGCTGCAGCTCCACTGATGTGTGTTCACTTATGGATCCTACAAGGACAATGCATGTTTATATATCTACAATTTAGTCATTTTAATCTTCTCTAATCTATTTTGGTCCATAGTTTTTATGATGGACCTTTGCTCTATTGTTGGATTTCAGTTCCTTGGTTTTCACTTGACTTGAAAACACTGAACACTACTGACTAATGCAGGACCGACTGAAAATTCACCTTCTACCTTACGGTGAAAGACAGCATAACTGTTGCTAACAGTGACAGTCTTGCGTGGCGCAGCATATAAGACACACAGGTCTGCTCAACTCTATCTGCAGCTCTGAGCACAAAACTTTCCGATCCAAAAGTACTTCTTTGAAATCACTTGCACAAATCAAGCATCCAGTCCTCTGAAAACTCCCAGGTCTGCAGACTGACTAACATACACGCTAGCTCAACAGACAGGTCAGTTGGACAGACAGACAACAGTTGTTTCATCATTGTTACCCCAGCTGCTTCCAGTTACCTCCTATTTGCTCCTGATGATGAGGCGCCGCAGATACCTGTCTTGCTGAAAGGGGGGGGTGGGGGATTCAGGGGTAGCTCTAAGTTAATGTATGCCATTTTGTTCATCCATTGCTGTTTTTGATATGTGGTGTAATAATCTAAAAAATTCACAGTGATAGATTATTGCACCACTTCAGACATGCATCATAAATTAGTGATGCAATAGAGAGATCAGCCTTCAACATAAATCAGTTAGGATCATACATCTCTCTAAAATATTTATCCCTTACAAGCACTCATAGAAACTTCTTCTATTTGCTGTTAATGCTGATCATCAAAAAATGAGTTATTTTTGGAACCTGCAGGATTTACAAATTAAAATAAAACTCTGCTCATAAACAGTGTGGACAAAAAAAAGATGTATAAATAACCTCCCCACTTCATGTATGCATCAAAAACAATGGTTTTGCGCTCTTCCTAAGGTAAACTAGTTTATGAGGCTCAGCATTCTGAAATCACTATCAGGACTTTTTATACAAGCAGCTGTTTCAGGTAATCTGAAATGTTTCCAGTACCTCAGGTGTGTAAAACCCAATTTTATCAAAATAAAAATTTGATTAAAATTAGTGCTGTCAGCGTTAATCTCGTTAAAATGACGTTAACGCCATAACCGCATTAACACGGCAAATCTCCGTTAGTGAGTTAGTTATGGCGTTAACGTCATTTTAACGAGATTAACGCTAAAAGCACTAATTAAAATAGAAAAATAAAATGATATCTATTTAATTCCAGGGATCCCTCCCAAAGCTTAACCTCTTATGTAAAAAGAATATGAAACAAGCAGTTTCCAAGTACCTGAGAGAATTTAAATGACGGCTCATTGCTCACTAACCTAGTTGTGTCTGTTTCCTCCAGTTTCTCCAGGATGTCATACATATCCTGATCCAACTGTAGAGACAGAAAGATGGTGTGTAAGATAAACATTTTTATATCACCTATTTATTTATTTAATTAATATTAAATTTCCTTTGCCACCTTCTATGATTTATATTTTACACTGCAAAGGCACCCTCCTAATAGGTATTGTTATCCATGTATTGTAAAGTGTGTTTGCTACAGTTTGTTTCCATCGTCGGGTCCAAACAAATTACTTAGAAACTTTTCTCTTTCAAGGGAAAAAAGAGAAATACATTAAAACAGACTTTGCACTAGGTGATAAACAAGGAAGGTTAGATTAGATTTTACATTCAGCTGCAGGCCCTGCTGACGTAGTCGATGGCCTCGTCTGGCCTGAACTGTTATCTGATATACTGCATCCATTTCTCTCCTCTAATCTTTATCTAAATCCATCACTGCTAGAGGCTTATAGAAGACTCCTACCCGACTCATTTCTTTGTGAAACTTCTCCTCAAAACCAGCCAAACTCTGGAAGGTGCTGACATAAAACCCAACACGACTAGAAAGGGCACAGAAGAGAGAGACAGCACTGACTGCATCAACAGCTTGACTTCATTTAATATGCCTATAAGCACAGAAGTAAGTGAAATGCACTGATCCATTTAGGAAAAATCAAAAACACATATTCCCTACCTGTTCCAAAGTGATGGCAGCTCTTCTTGCAAGTCAGCATTAATCTCATCAAACACCTTCTGGGCCCTTTCCAGCTCCTCCTCAGCCTGAAATTAATGAATTAGAGTATGTTTGCAAGTGTGTTAGATGTTCTGGTAATGAATTAAATACATCGTGTATGTCTGGGTGTGTGTGTGTGTGTGTGTGTGTGTGTGTGTATGCACAATATCTCTTCCACCACTGATTGTGCTTAATATGATTTGTTCTTTTTGATGTTCTCATTTTCAATTTGCCCTCATTAGATTATCAACAGAGAGGACAGACAAACACAGGGATCATCTTTAGAAAGGCTTCCTGAAACTAGCTCATATTGACTTCTTTGTTATGGTAACATATATTTTACTGCTGGGTTACCAGAAAACTCCTTACAATTGTAGAATAAGGTAAATATGTACCTGGCTCCTGGAAAGACTACTTTGGGCAACATTGTGTGCAGACAGGATACCCTGAGCCCATCCTGGAGTGGCCCTTTCCAACAAGGATGAGGGCTACAAAACAAACATTTTTTTTAGGTTTCTTACATGTTGATTCACCTGAATAATGAACTGAAAAACAAAATAATTGTTGAATTTTGCATCTGAGTGATTGCAAACACCGCACCGCAGCGCATTTGTTTTACCTTAGTAATTTTAATGCCCCCGTCCTTTTTCTTGGTTTTGTGTGTCACGGCATAGTTATGCCTGGCACTGTCGTAATCTACCAGCTTCCTGTCCCTTTTAGCTATACGAGCCTGAATAAAAAGAAAAAAAAATGTATTATTCATTTATATCGAAATGCTCAGTATTCATACAATATGCTTTCCAGCAAGGTCACAATATATAAAAGAGACGCTCACTGCCACTGGATTAACATTTAAGACCAACGATTTTTTGTTGTGGTCACGACCTCTTAACTTACCTTAATATCAGGGAACTGGCCCAGGTAAGTATCCATGGAGATGAGAGCATGATCAACCAGCTTCTGGTGGTAATCAGTCCAAAGCACATCACAATCCTGCAAGATGAAGGAATGTACAGAAGCACACACGCAGTCACAAGACAGACTGTTTAACATTATACGAGACAAATCTCCTGCAGAGCACATTTTATATTGGAGTAGCATGCAATGTGAATATATTTCTCCATTACTTTGTAACTTGTTCCACGAGCTCTGTCGCATCATTTTGACTTGTGATCCTCACTAAGGCGAAAGCCTTTTAGCTAATTGCAATGACTTCTTGCTATTTGTGGCTAATCAAAAATGACCTCAAGAATACAATTAGAGGACATTTTAAGGATCTCTGCAACATTTTTCACCAGACGTGGTTTTACGAAATTCAGCATAATGTAAAGTCTGCAGGAGTACAGTTTTTCATGCTATGGGACTATAATTGCTTGAAGACATGGACAGCCTGGATATTTCAGAAGAGCGGTTATTCTATTATTTTCTAATCAGCTTGGAGGACTCGTGTAGTTGAAACCATTTATAGCACAGGGTTGGCGAAGATCCTCACGTTTACCTCATGACAACAAGACTTGTAACACTCAGCACTAAGTGGGCACACATACTCGAAGGCAAGAAAAGTATAACCCCTGTATCACACAACTTTCAGGATGTCTAAGCACACACACCCTGTACACACATATAACCTACTCACTTAATATGGCTTTTAAAGAAATAGTAAAAAGTGTTTCTCACCTCCACAATGGAGTCCACTTCATTCTTGCCATACCAGTCTTGCTCATACATGTCAGCTAGACATGCCTGAAGGTTCTTAGAGGACTCATGCATGGCTAAGGACAAACATACATCCTCTACATTAGCTTGTATTAGTGTGTATTCATACGCCAATGAAAGTGTGTTTCTGTGTGTTTGTGTGTCTGGATGGACTTGTGTGTTTGTGTGCATCACCTTTCACAGCCTCGAGGTATGCCCTTAAATCCCTCTGGAGTTTGCTGCCTTCAGTCTGAGGATGAAACACTAAATATGAGCCTCATCAAAAAACGCCAATCGTATATTATATGCTGTGGATTCAGACTCAATGCAGGCTACGTTTTATCCTACTTTAGGCCATACTATTGTTGATATCTAGAAAATGTTTAATTATGACTCCATGAGTCACTGAACTGCACTCTTACATATTGTTTGTTGAAGTTGATTACTCCCTCTTCAAAAGCGACATCTTTGGTCTCGTCTGCTTTGCCAAGTTTCTGCAGAACCTGTCACACAAATAATGATTGAAAACATCAGACTGTACAACTGATTCCCAGCAGCTTTCTGTTTTGCCATCAAAAATCAATAGTATTTCTTTGCATTTGGTTAGAAACATGAAGTGATGATGTAAAACAGAAACATACATGCAAATAGCAAGTCTTTTTTTTTAAAAAAAAATAAAATTTGCCATATTGATGGGACATATAGCCAAAATCTCTATACACAGTCTAATTTCCCCCTTCGGTAACATTCACACAGACATAGTATGCATGTAGGGAGGCACCCGTATCTGCTTTCTGTCTATCTTTAGCCTTACAGCAGGCTTTATAATACCTTTAGCTGGACAAATAGCGCCCCCTCCCAAATATTGAGCGCAAAGTGCAGGTGTTTAAAAGCGTAGTCTGTGGCCTCCTCTACCACCTATAGTCCACATATTGCAGCATGGTTGTTTAATAATGGCATCAGAACGTATGAGATGATGCCCCTTACTGAGTAACATCACTCATCTGCCAGTTTAGATAGGAGTCTTCAAATACCAGACACATCAGGCTAGATCATGAGCGGGCCTACACCATATCTGACTGCAGTACGTGTCCGCTGTGTGACAGTGTTTTAAAGCAGGGGAGCAGCCTATTTCAAGTGAACAGCCTCTTCCATAAATACAGCAACCTCCACGCTTATTTGATGATGTCGTGATGCGACACTGCGCCTCTGTGGAGGATGCGGCATTACTGCTTCGTGGCTTAAGGGCCGGAGATATAAATTTACCACACAGCAACGCGTAAGGGAGACGCGCTTACCTTTTCTTGCGCTCTGGTTAGTTTTTTCTGCACGTTACTGGCCACTTTCCCTGCAGTGAGCCCCTTCCCCAAATTCAGCTCAGCCATCTTGTAGCGTAGATCAGTCTTTGGATGCGGGAGGGAAGGGAATAAAAGCAATAACGATCGGAGGGACCGCTACGGTTACCGTTGAGGCAAATGCATCAATGTCCAGTTGAGAAACAACGAGGACAGGTGTAGTTGTGTGAGGTTATGATGTACCTGTGGGGAAATATGTGTGCAGAAAGCTAGCTTGTAGTCTCTAATATTGCACTGCTGCGTGTGCGCGACCCTGACAGGAGAGGAGGAGGAGGATGCTGTGAGAGATGATCTTAAAGGCACAGATGATGCGCGTCCACACAGGGACATTTTAAAACATTTTTAGACAATAAAATAACCGCCGATACGCGGAATGTGAAGAAAAATTACGTGTTTTTGAAGTGACAGTCAGAAAGGTTCTTTTGCAAATGTTTTTAATTTAATTTCTATCTGTAATTTGACTTTTTAAATACCTGACCCGAAGTCAGGTCTTGAGATCATCAATGTCTTCGCTCTGCGAGAATTAAACATTCAGTAGAACTTTCATAACTTCCAGCAAACTGGCGATAAACAAGAGGGCTACCTTTAAGCATGCGCGGTTTTATTAACGCCTCAAAACTCGTCCGTCCAGCTCTGCTAATATATCGTTACGTAATAGGTAACATGAGAGGCTGGTTTTACTAAGGAGCAGCTGTGCGTAAGCTGACCCGAGGAGTAAACATTTGTAACTCACTACTATAATCATTCATTTAAAGATTATTCTTGTTAATATTTTTTATGATGTGTTTGGTTTCAAATGGAATGGATCCAAAATATAGAGCAGAAGTATTTATATGTTTCAGTTTAAAACGCAACTACAAGGATCTTCTCTACCCACATTCACGGATGATTAAACGAAGTTAATCCCAAATCAATATCATATGACAATAACGCAAACAACCGTGGACTACATCAGGTTTTATCTGGTTCAGATGCGTGGCTCCCGTCTCCGACACGATGATGATTTCTCTCCGGGAGGGGGCACCATCAGCACGCTACATACATCCACATAAGACCACTAGAAGCAAGGTCTTTCACGCTAAGCTGTCTGATTTTGACAAAAGGCTGCTAAAATCAAGGCAAAGGCCTGATACTGTGTAAATTTAGCCACTTTCACGAAGACGGGCAACTCAAAATATTATTCTTGGTATATTTAGAATAATCCGAGCATAGTACCAGTTGGCAAACTTTATAAAAATATTCCTGCTGTACACTTATAGCTTAGAAAAAAAATCAAATTTATTTTTTGTTTAAAAAAAAAAAGAAAAAAAGAAAGACAAAAAAAAAATAACCCACCCATTAGAAAGTGCAACCCTTTATTTACACTGGTTGTTGGTGCCGGCTCGGAGCTCTCCGAGGTTCTGAACTGACACTATTTCGGTGCTGAAGGAGCTCACAGGCAGCAGAGCAAACATGAAAGGCTATTGAAATAGTAGGCCGGCACTTGTGTTTTCTCTACCATTACACTAGATGTAATTATATCTTGGTTGCATAATGTAGCATGAGAGCCCGCTTAAGGAGAAATCCTACTTACACATGACAAGAAAAATGGTTTAGTGTGTGGAAGCAGCTGTTCCAGAGGGAGCGATTATACAGTTTAATTTCATATTGCATGTAATAATATACCAGGCAAAAAGAAATTTAAAAAAAAGAGAAAAAATGGAGAGAGAGAGAAAATGTGCCCTTTTGTCCCTCCTTTGCATCAAACTGCTTTACAGTAAATGTCTTCTTCTTTCCTTCTCTCTCACTTTCTCCTCCTCCTCCTCCTCTTCCCTTTCCCCCTCCCATCACTCCATCTCCCGGGCTCTTTATCCCCGACAATAACAACATTTGGCCACGAGTCACCAAACCCATTCGTTCACATATAATCACACGAATAGAGCTCCCATCCACCTCCCCCCCTCTCGTGCTGCGGGAATGGTTCAATCCGCTGAGAGTGAGAAAGACGGGTAGCACAAAGGAAGCAGCGCGCATACTGTTCGTTTAGGAGGGAGATAATTGGGTGCGTGATGTAAACATGGAATAAAAAAAAACGTAAGACTGCATTTATTTTTCACAATGCGCTGGTCCATTATCGGTGTTTAATATTGCATGAGGCTCTGGCTATGAACCACGTATCTGTCTGGACAAGGGAAGACAGGCAGCAAGTGAGAAATTGAAGCCAAGAGTGGAGGAGAGGAAAGAGGAGTTGAGCATTCTTTCATCTTCGCTTCAGGGTTTTATCTGGAGTTTCTCGCCTGCTTTGGACCGAACCCCCTTCATTAAGACGTGATGTCGGGTTTTTAAGCTGACCACACCGTCAAGAACAGATTTTTTCTTCTTCTTCTTTTCACATGCTTCCCCCTTTTGAATATAGAATGACAAAAGGAAAACACGCCAATATGTTGCATTTCTGAGGTGAGTGAGTTTTCTTTGTTCAGTACAAAATGCAGTTATTTTATTTTATCATACCACATTGGTTTTTTATGGAACCACAGAGTGCCACAAGAATAACAGTAATAAGAATAAATACATAAATAACATAGTGTAATAACCAATAGTGTAATTAAAGAACCCTCCATGTTTCCAAATGTTAAAGCGGTTCCAAGAGCCAATTGTGTAGCCCACGGCATTGTGCCAATCAGTGTAATTGCTTTTGAAAATTAGACACAGGGAGGACCCTCAGCTCAAGCTATTGTTTTCCCTCTATTGTTTTCAAACCGCTGCTTAAGGGAACATTTAGTGCTCTTACACAAAACACGAGCTCTTCGAGGCTCCTCAAAGGTCGCATATCAGTGACAGCCATGTGAATCCTTCATGATGTGTGGGAATTAGTAACGTGAAAGATTGAACTCTGTATTTAACAGCAGTGTGCATAACTGGATTGGACAGAATGTAAACACGAGGAGCACAATTGATCGGAAGGGTCGATGGAAGTCACGTGCGTTCACATTCTATCTATCTATCTATCTATCTATCTATCTATCTATCTATCTATCTATCTATCTATCTATCTATCTATCTATCTATCTTTTTCTATTTTCTATCAAACTCACTATCTAACAATATTTAACCTAGAAACAAAACATATAGGGAGCAGATCTCTTACTGGATTTCTACATAACCTTACTCTGCCCCGGGGTACAGTAATAGCACATGAAACATCTTCGTAATTAGTAGTTTGCCAGAGCAAAGGAAAAGTAATTATAGGCAACAACCCAGCCTAGTTAAGTGCTCAGCCTTTATTTCCTTTGTTAAAGATGCACACGTTGTCTGTGCAACTCGCTAGTTGTGTTCTGCAAATGTCACAGCTCCAACGAGTGTTTATTAAAAGACGAAATTATTTTAAACTGATCGAAACAGAATAATTTCAAGAATAAAGACTGTAGTTATCGGCTTCATTCTCCATATATTTTAGTTGTAATTACGTGTGGTGGGGAATGTATGCACAGCTGTTAATGTGGTGCAAGAGGAGATAAACAAAAGAGTAAAAGCAGACTTTCACATAAAAAATACAAAACAAAAGAAAGCAAGAACTGTAATAGTGAAATGCTAGAGCGGGAGTTGCAGGGGATGTAAAATAGAGTGTGATTATGTTGAAGTTTGGCTGTTCTAAAATTACAGCTTATAAGGAACACTGTGGCCTTTTCCAAGCATGAAAAATTACAATGTGCATGCTAATAGAAAAGCTAAAAGCACATCCACTGTAGGTCCCTTGAGATAAAATGATGGATTTGAAGGTTGTGCAGTGTTTGAATACAGGACACAATCTGGGATTGCTGTGAAGGTATACTATGGGAGGGGGTGTTAAGAAGCTGCTCTGTAGTGACTGTTTGCTATGTTGCATTGAAGAGTGTACTGGTGTCAGCACTGAGTTTCTTGCCTTGGTAGCTGTTAAGTCTTTTAATAAGACTCTGATTCATTTCCATGGCTGAACTTTTGCCTTACTACAGGTGAACTTGAGGCGTGTTCTGAGAAACAAACAGCTCAAGGATTCAGCACTCGAGCTGTTTGCTGGAGTTCAGTTTTACCAATCATACATTTGCATTCAGCTCAGGATTCAACAAGTCTGGTAACAGTGCTGCTTCACCAGTGCACCTGTAGGTCTTCCAACACAGCATTACACAGTATAATAACAATTTCAAGCAGAATAAATGCAGTTAACATTGACTCTCTGATGGCTCTCTTTTACTTGCCATCCAGCAATTTTCAGTCAGATTCACTTTCTCTAAATGCACCAATGCTATACACCATAGTTACAATGGTCAGTGGGTGTTATTTACACTTCAATCTGCTCTTCTTTGATGTTTGGAATAATGTCGGCTCTTGACATCAGATTTCAATCATAGTGTCATGAAAGGACCGCTTTGGTCTGTGTTTTAAATAATGGGGCAATGGCAAAGAGGCAAGAGGAAACTGGGGACTCAAAACTGTGCCATCTGCAATGGGAATCAAACACATACCTTCAATAGGTCCATTTGAATCCACTTTAATCACTGAATGATCAACCCATATGGCGCTTTCCCGATAGTTATGTAACCATAACAAAAAGCCCACCAGTCTTCAGACTTAGGACTCTGGCCAAATTGGCAGGCTGAAAAAACGAGACGTCTATCAAGAAGTGGACACTTATGTCTCCTTGTTTCATTTCTTCTTTCTTATTAGGTTGCAAAAATGAGAAAATTCTCATAAAAGTTTCTTGTATAGCACAATATCTGTGATTTTTAGTTTGAATGACGCTATCACTCCAGTGCATTTCCGTTCTTGAAAGAAAAACAGTCCAGGGAAGGTAAACAAACAAAGAAATCCTCCCCATCCAGTAATTTAATCAACACTGGGGAAGATCTTAGCTAGAAATGCACTAATAAAATTTGCTGAGGGGAGGATAAGTGCCATATATGGGCTGTCATTCATACAGAAGATATAATTCATGAATTGCCAGTGTTACCGTGCACTCTATGTACCCGGCTTTGACAACAGATTATGTAAGTGCAGCATGAGCCAAGAAGTCTCAAATTCAAAACTGAGCACAAAAAGTCTGCAGGGACCCTTCAGTCTGACAGCGCTAGCCTGCAACAGGCAGCCTCAGAGATATTTGTTATTCAGCTAACAGGATGCGTACAGGGTTAAAGAGAGTTAACGAGGAAAGAGTGAAGAAGGATGCTGTCTGTCAAACTGCAGTGAAATAAGAACAAGTGATTTCAGGAAGAAAGAGATGGTGCAAACAAAGAAAGAGGCGGAGAGTTAAAAGAGCCAGGATAAGGAGTGTAAGTGCAGAAGGAAGAGAAAGGTTAAAGTCAGTCCTAATCCCATTAATGCACGCCACTGCTGTGCTTCACGCTGCAGTTTCCACATGCTGCTTCAAAGTAATCACCACATGTGTATTTGAGTCATTCAGCTCACCAGTGCACGGTGTGGGTACCATTTAAATGATATGAGCACTTAATGAAAAAAAAAATGTATGGAGATCAATGTGCCATCTGTATAATGCTGGCAGTGTCAGGTTGAGAGCCTTTATTTCCAACCAGATCTGACTCAGAGCATGTAAGAGCCCCCAGGCAGTGTGGCATTTTATGTGTGCGTGTGTGTGTGTGTGTGCGCGCGCATGTGTGTGTGTGTTGGCTGTCATGTTGGTTTGTAGCTGGAAGGGTCTTCTAATACCATCTAAGTAGACATGTCTCTGCATCTGCTACTATTTATGTGGTAGCTGCACACAGAATTTCAAAAACTGTGTATATATGTGCATGCGGATGCACATCATTCAGAACTGTATGTGTATTTGACCAGAGCTTATATTTTTTAAAAATTAAAGTCTGGTCACAGAATGTGTGAGGCCGTTGGATATTTGTCACACGTGGTGTTATCAATGTAAATGGTGACAAACAGAGTAAAGGGAAAGTAGTGCTGCAACTGAATGCAGTTATTCAGGACGGGTCTACAGAGAGACTGAAGTGTGAGGAGCCCAGCTAATAGAATCAGGGAGAGATAGAAGACGGCTAGATAGAAGGCTTTCTACAGAGAAACTGTGTGCCACAGACTACAGTTGTGTGCTCACATCACCACACTAGTTTTCAGTCATGGAAATAAATTAAATGCATTTATTCACAATGTCTGTATGTATATAGTGGATATTGTCACTTGGGTTTTGCATCAGCAATGAAAAAGGGGCTTTTGTGAATGATCACCTGTCTCTGCAGTGTTTTCTTGTAAATTGCTTTGGCACATTGTTACTGTTTCGTTTCAGTCTTGCCAATCTCGGCAGCCACTTTGCAACAGTTGGCAGCTGATTTCAACAATTAACTTAAGATAAATGCACTGTATGCCCATCATCAATTGGCAGACTAAGACAAATCAAAACTCAAAGGAAATTGGTGTTTGGACTTTGTTAAGTAACCTATAATATGGCTGTTTATGCAAAAGTGACTCAATGTCTAACTGATGTGTAAACAGGAAAAAGGCTGTTTGTCAGTTGTTATAAACAGATATCTTAACTTTTAATCTTAATATGTAAGGAAGGGACAAGGATTTTGGTATCAGTAGCTTTCTGGTTTCATCTCATAACCCAGTATTTTAAGACTACATTTACAATGGAAATGTCTATATTTTGCAGCTAAACACTGAGAGTCAAACGGGTTGACCTGATGGACTCTTAGAAGACTAAGAGTTTGCATAAATATATGTGAAAAGGCATTGCAGTGCAAATTCTCCTTTTTGTGGATTGTTAGCGTGCATTGTGATATGTAGTCATACATCAGCTCATTTGGGACATTTGGGCAAAGACAAATGAATCCATGAGGGATTGAAGAGGAATTTTAACACTGTGGCTTAAAGTAGGTCTTGTGTTCGGCAGGAGAGAAAGAGAGAGAGAAGGAGTAAAGTAGTTGAAAGCAGCAGTAAGACAAATGATGCTGGAAAGAGAGATGGTGAAAGACAGAGAATGAGCTGTAATCTGATGAAAGCCTCTTTACTCCCCTGTCACCTCACCTTCAGGCCACAAGCGATGACCAAGGCTTACACAGGGATCAGTGCTGAGGCCGCTAGCATACAGACACACCGAGACACCAAACACATACACATGCTTCAGACATGCGCACGCACACACTTAATGATTAACTTTACAGGGACTTTCTCTTTGTCGCCAAAGGGAGGAGGTCCCCACAACAGATTTATGTGCACACAACATAAGTAATATAAATGCACGCTCACTCCTAAGATCGCTTCACTTTAAATGCTGTAAGGCTGCCTGTGGTACACGTGCAAGGTCCAAAGTAGATAGATGGTATACTGGTTGGGTAGAAACCATGATATTACATCTAAAATGAAGAACGCACTTTGTTGCCTTTGTGTTTTAGGGGTTTATAGGTCACTCAGACATTTCAATAGACTTGTAGCTCAAATGGAGAAAGCAGGAGTGTGAGGAGAATGCTTCACAGCTCACATACAGATCACTCTAATGCATTTAAACCTCAGCAACCAAATAATCCCAGCCAACACTGTTTTTTTTTTATTTCTGCGTGTACTTTAGAAAAAAAACAAAACAATCAAATATAAAAAAGGCAAGGGAAATGAATGAGAAAAGGGGAGATCTGGGTGAAGGCGAGGAAGATAAGCAAGCAATGAAAGCTATTTAAATCCTTGTTTTTGTTACAAAAAAGTTTAATAGTACAATGATGCAACTCAAACTGGCATTGAAATAGCCTTGAGTTTTGTTTTCGCTAGAACAGAAGTAAATAGGAAATTGTGTCGTTAATTTCTTCTAGCAATAACAATGCACTGTTCATTGAATGAGCTGTACTTTGTTATGACTGTTCTTTTAGAACAACATTTTACTTCCTTATTTGCCATATTTACTATGGTAATGAGACATTTTTAAGCTTTGTAAATTGAATTTTTTTTAGCTAAACATGTTGTCCATGATGTAGTTTAAACGTAAATGGATTGATAGATGGAAATAAATTAGAACTCTCTGAGGTCCATATATATACGGAGAGTGAGAGAGCGAGAGAGAGAGAGAGAGCTCGATCATCGATAAATATTCAGACATTTGAGCTTCAGTGCTTGAGATTTCTGTTAAGGAGTGAAATGAAGTAACAGTTCATGAGATCAGTTTTATCCCAGACCACTCGTGGCCACTACGGATATGCCAGAGAAAGTCTTTGAAATTGAAATTCAGGTGTCAGCAACTATCATCAACAATACAAATGAATAAAAATAAAAGATGACTATATTCAAGCACTGAACTGTCTAAAGGTTCAAAGAACTTCACACATTCACATGCACTTTGTACATACAATTTAAAATGGGCATGCATGTATGCATGCATATGTGTCCGTGGAGTGTTTTTGACTCTTTGACTCTGATTGTGGCTGGTTTTAGCTGCATTTAGCTGCTGAGCCAAGTGCCTTTCTCTTTTCATTTTCCCTCTATACTCCCCCTTTCCTTATCTATTAACTGTTTCACCGGGCAACTTTTCTAACTGTTATCTGTCGAAAATCAGGCAGATGTTGTGCGCATTGCCGATATGCAGATAGATGCAAGTGGCAGTAATGCTGGTGGGAGATAGTGTCATCTGATGTGCAGATTATGCTATGTTGTCAGTGGTCAAGTTAGCTGTTCCTAGCAGGCTACAGCCACCCTCAAGCCATTGAGAAATGTCCTGGTGATATCAAAGAGCAGCTCAGCACTTTGTCATTACCACTGTAGGAACTAGTGCAATTGGCACATCATTGTCATACCTTATAATCACAGTGTAACGCCCAGCTCTGCATGACAAAGGTCACCAAGGCACACGTACTGCCTTTTCTTTAAAGACGGCGCTGACAAAGCTGTCACATTGCTGCTAACCTCCTTATTGAAATAAAGACCACTATGCTTTCATAATGGTTGAACAGCAATAATTGTACCTTTCATGTCAGAGGTGAGCTGAAGAAAAGTAATTTCAGTGTCTCTTTTTTTCTACAGCACTCTTTAATGAGAGCAGGTGTTAGACTGGAGCATAATGCTATATGTCTTTCACAAACTAGCCAGATTCCTCGCACACATAGACACACACACACAAACGCACATACACACACGCACAGTAGTAGTCTTTTTGGTGACAGATGGACTAGATGGAAACAGTCATCCTGTCACATGCACACGAACGCTGTCCCTTTCTCTTTTCACTAAAAACAGAACAGAAGTGTGAAGACGCGGATAAATAGTAACCATGACGTGGCTGTTTTTCTGAATCAAAATATCATAAATAGTCAGACAGAAATATGAGATGAAAAGAAAAGCAGACAGCTTGAAAGTCTTACCTAGGTGTGTGCAAATATACAAATATTCACCCACATTAAAACCATGACAAGTGGAGTGAATAACACTGATTATCCTGTTACAGTGCAGCATTCTGCTGGGAAGCTTTCTTTCATGGCGTTCATGTGGATAATATTTTTGACATTTGCCACCCACCTAAACACTGTTGCATTGTGGCAATGACAGCGTCTGATCCCTCCACCAGCATGACAGCCACAATGCAAAACCTGTTCAGGAACAACTCGAGGAACTCAGCAAAGAGCCTCAAGCACTGGTTCGGCTTCCAGACTCACAGATTTCAGTCAGATCACGTAATAACCATGATCCATGGAGGCCCCACCCAGCCAACCTACAGACTCAAATTATCCAACACCCCTGTGCCAGACACAACAGGACACCCATGGAGACCCTCTGTTTATTCCCTGATGGGTCAGAGATATTTTGATTGCATGAGGGAGACACAAAGAATTAAGCAGATGGTTTTAATGTGGCTGATCAATTTATGTCAGCCTGTAAACAAAGATTGTTATGTTTTGAGACGTAATTAATGTACCCATGGCTCTATGAGCGATAGATCAAGAAGTGTTTACTTTGAGTTCTCCAATATGCCAGTAAAACAACTATACCAGTTTAACCTTCAATAATAATGTAAAAGTCCATCAATATTTGACCTTATCAACATCTGAAATGTTCACCATCTACTTTCGCCACTGTCCGGTGATCCTCTGTAGTATCTTGTCAACCTCACCAGGGAGCAAGCTTGATATGTCAGTAATACCTTTAATATTGTTAGGAAGGTTTACCGTAAACTAACCAGACTAAATCTTCATCCCGCTTTAACCTACTGAACTACAGCTCACTGAATGTCATTCCCATTTACTGTAACACACCTGCAGGTAAACCTTCTGAAACAAAAGGTTTGACTACACAGGCGACATGCACAACATTAACCTGTCAGTAACTCAGGGTTACGGAGGACAATTATGCATGTAAACACTCACACAGCAATATTTCACATTTTAAAGGCACATTAAGTTTGGTTAGCTGTGATTTTTAGCATCAGAGTCATTAGAATCAAAATCAGAATACTTTATGATTCCCAGAGGAAATTATGTGGTCCAAAGAAGTTAAAGTTCCACATTAAATAATACAATATATTACAAAAAGCTGTAATATGTAAATATGCCCAACATATTATTACACAAAATAAATATGAAGTATAAAGTTGAAATTGAGGTGCCCCTCTTATCAAATATACACTTTGCATTTGAAGATTTTTGCTGTCAAGCACAATACCAGTCGATGCACGTCTGAGCTGTAACACCAGAAAGCAACATTTTAAAAAATTTGACAGTATCATCACTTTACAGAAACAGGTTGTTCCTTTGTACTCTCGACAGTCTTTTTGCAACACACTGTCAAGAGTTTTCTAGAATTTTTTTTTCCCCCTGTAGGAAGTAGTTAAAGTGAATATTTTCACAGTGTGGTCTTTTTATTATCCAGAGTAATGACAGCAGTGTTTTTTGGAGTTGAGTCAAAGATCTCAGAGGCAAATATTTTAAACCCTCGACAAATGAAACAAAAACTTGTCTGCGTGCCTGGATGTAAAAAGGGGCTGTTTTTCTAATATTAATGAGCATAATGCAAAACATATTTGCTCACTATTTTGTAAATACACTGTGCATTTTGCCAGTGTGAATCCCTTTTTCTCCACGGCCTTAACCATACATATTGTTTGCTTTATTTCCTTGGCATAGGCTGGATGTGTTGTTGGAAAGTCTAGATTTCTTTCTTTCTTCTTCTTTAAGTTATATCCACTGTTTTCCTTTTTAACACTGAAGTCTCCCATAAACACATGTGATAATAGGATGAATTTCACAGTTGTTCCCACCTCCAAACATATTCTTGTTCTTGAAATTTGGTGTGTGTGTGTGTGTCTGTGTGGCCTTGCTGTTTTATGTTGCGCTCTTTCTCTGTGTAATTTCCCCCCTCCCTCTCCCTCTCTCTTTCTCTGTCCGGCCTTTGCAATCCCCAACCCTGAAGAGCAGCGTGTCCTCGTTCTGGTGATGCTCCGTCGCCAGCGCTCAGTTAGGGGCCTCTGAAATATTCATGCTGACGCGCATATACACACAAAACTAGAAACACACACAGACACAAACTATTTCAAACCCTTCATCTTTTTCTCCCTGTCAGTTTGCCCATATCTACAGAAGATTAGAAAATATAATTTATCTAGCAGCAGGTTTAGGGAGAAAAAGCTTTACACTTGCAAACACTCACACACTCTCATGTCGGCGGCAGAGGCTGAAACAAACTACGCAATTCCTCTGAATTTCTATACAATACGGGTTTTACAATATTTACTGTACTTATATACTTTGTTTTTGTTTTTGACGTGATAATGTACAGGTGTGAAATATTTTTGCTTGAGCTTTTTTATATAAAATGTTTCTTTTAAAGCATGTATACTGTTTCTGCATCAAAGATCTTGAGAACAGAAAAGTCAACACACTCGCAGAAGTGAAGTCACACCTCACTGTAAAAAGCTTGCACAGTTTTGGGGCCAGAGATACAAGCTGGCATGTAGCAGAACAAATCATAAAACACTTATTACAGTGCCAGCAGTGTTCAGATTTGATCTGTGACCTTAGACTATCATCTCATTTGGAGGAAGGAGGAACAGTAGCAGAACTCCAGCAGGGAGCGCATCAACAAGCAGAAAGGTTATTACGCTGCCAGCGGTTTTGATATGTGTCCTAACATTATTGGCCTGTTATTTTCAGTCTGACAGAAGAATGCAAGCAAGGATATAGTGGAGCAAATCATCATGTGTATTGTGTCAAGGGGTTCTCTGGTTTGATTTAGGGCTCCTTTTTTAAACAGAAGTTTTCCTTTAAGGTTAACAACTAAACATTTAGATTGAGCTGGCTTTATGTTTAACTGTCGTGCAATGTGAGTAACTTAGGTCACTAAAAAGAAACAGATTTTTTTTTAGACTGAACAAACATGTGTTGCTCCGTGTTGTAATAAGAAAACCTGCGCATTAAAGTGTTGTGCAAAAAGTAATTATATTTTGCTACCAGGGAGACAGATTTTCTTGTCATTTTAAAGTTGTCTTGAGCAACAGTTCCCCAGGCTTTCTTTCAAAAGTCTTTCAAAGTTTTTCTTTGGACATTGCTTTTTCACTAATTCTCAGTCAATTCGTGGACTTTTTTTTATATGCCTCTGAGCACTGACCTTAGAAATCATTCAAGCAATAAAAAATGCACCTCAGTAAAGGGATGAACCTGTGTTTTGTCTACACAGAAAACTTAGCAAAGAATCTATTTTAAATTGTACCTTTAGACACCTTGTTACTAGCCGCCTGTTACAAAAACATAATTTGTTCCCATTTATTTTATTGAATGCCAAAGATAACACGGTTTGACAGGCAGAAAATAGCATTTGTGCACCAACAAGACGATTCTGAAAGAGCTGTTAGCTGAAAACTTGGCAAAGCTTGGCACAGTGTGCAGTGTGTCCTTAGAGAAGAAGTGGAAGGCCAACAAACTGTCTACATCAGATGTATCTGAAAGGCATGTCGTTAAAAAAGAGGAAAATTTCAGCAAATACTTGACACATGACCCAGAGCTTCATCAGAAATGACCTCAGTAGAAGGGTGACTGTTAAGAAGTCATTCTTATGGAAGGGAAACAGTGAGAGAAAATGCAAAAGTATGCCAAATTACACAAGATCTAAACTCAAAATTAGCAACAACTGCTGTTATGGAGTAAAGAATCCTTATTTAAATTTTTTGGTTCAAATTGTCAATGCAGTAAATGCATACCTGGATAGAAAAACACACAGTGAAACAATATCAGCTATGGATTGGATCCCCAGAGCCCGGACCTCAACATTATTAAAGCACCGTGGGATTGTTTTGACAGAAAACGAAACAAAAGTCAGCCGACATCCGAAAAAGAGCCTTCAAGAAGCCTGGAGAACTATTCCTGAGGACTAATAATTTCTTGTAAGAAATTACAAGAAGCTTTGCCTAGGAGTGTTAGAGAATAATACTAGCTATACCAAATATTGACTTTCAAACTTGTTAAAATTGTACAGACTCAGCAAAATACAAAGCCCCTCTTTACTCTTCAGTCCAGTCACATCTATAAAGTAAACATGGCATGCTTACCTTCTCCCTTTCCGCCACCATAATGTGGTTGAATGAGCACATGTGAGGTACACTGAAGTAAAAAATGAACTCACTTAATGAACTCGGATAAAATCAATGTCACAGATCCTGTGTCTAAAAAGGTTTGTTTGGTTTCTCTCTAGACTTTACATGTAAAACCTCTCTGTGCAGTATTATGATCTGTCTGATCTATATCCTCATTTTTTATTGTTTTTCTCCATTATCCTAAAAAAATAAACACAATGCTAAGTGATACATAACATCTGCCACATGTGTCAGCTTTATTGCTGATGTATTAGGGAAACAACAACAGTCGCCTCAAGGAGCTTTATATTGTAAGGTAAAGACCCTACAATAATACAGAGAAACCCCATACTATTCTCTGTAGTAAACAAAAGCACTGGACAAACTCAGTTACATTGGCCTGAGGCTCTGGGTGAAAAGCTGAAGGTCGCAGATGTCATAAGAATTTGTCCCATGGGTACACTGAATATCCAAGCAGTATTTTATATCCATTCATAATTATGATTGTTGAAGTAGTTCTTGTGAACAGAGTGATCAATAGACAGGATATTACATCACCTCTCGATCTATGTCAGTACCAGAGGTAAAAAATGTTCTCATATAGAGCTTCAAGGAAATGGCTGTTGAGGCCATAATACACTCCTGTTGATCTAGCATTCGGTTCAGAGGATGTCCTACTATGTGGGTGAATTCTAAAGAGGAGCTGAATAGGGTCAAAGGTCGGGACTTTCTGTTGCCAGGAGCCTCAAAGAAACCATCACTGATTGGCTCTTAAAATGCACATTCCCTTGGAGACGAGCTCCCTGTCCCATTTGCGGGGTCCTTGTACCGCTGCTGGTTGTTATAGCAACAGACAGGACGTGACATTGTTGCATAATATGCTGTTTTTACTCTTCCCCGTTCTGACCTTATTGGTGGGCTATTTTCTAATCAACTATTTCTCTGCTGGTGCAGGGCAACAGGTCACCGCTGAATGTTAATGGACTAAGTCATCACCCAGTGAAACAGACCTGAGGATGAAACTGGATGGTTGCTGGATGATTGCTGTTGTGTTAATGGAAGATTTATGTAATTTACCAGCCTGATATGAAATTAAACATTAGAACAGTGCTTTGGATAAAAGGATGGTACTCAAACCCTACCATTTTCCTCCTGTTTTGATCTGTGTGAGCTTTGTAAATAATCATTAGATGGAGACATTTTAGAACTCATTGGAATCCGACTAGTTGTGCGACAGTATCTCCCTGATGTCTCCTTGTGACTGTGGGGGTGTCAACAGTCCAGGCTTAGCATGCTTGTTAGCAACCAATGTGTATCTAAGCAACGCACCATGTCATCCAAGAATTTATGTGTCTTTGAGCAGCAAAGTACTTCATTTTTGTCTCCATCTGTAATATTGGATGCGTGCAAGGAGAAGAATTGAATTCCAGACAGACCTGACAAACTAATCAGTTTTACTTTATCAGATTTTTGGCAAATGTGATAAAGAGCAAACAATCACCAAATGCACAAAAACAACAACGTTTTATGTAGTTAGAACTGTAGACAGGGTTCTGATTCAGAATAAGAAGTAAAGGACAGCTTTAGATTTCACTATGTTCTTATTCTTTTTGGCATTGCGGTAGAGTCCATTGTCATGAATACTCAGTTGGGTCTTCCTCCTGACTCAGAGAGCCTGTGGTGTAACTAAGCTGCAGCATTCACAATCTGTTTCACCACTGGAGTGGAGGCAATTATGAAGTGAAAGTCTTCCATTTGCTTCTCAGGTTTTTTTTTTTTTTTTACCAACTCTGCACAGAATGTAAAACAGTACAGTTTTTCTTTTGGTTTGAAACTGAAGCTCAGGATGTCAGGATTTCTTTAATGATTTGTTAGCAAGGAATAGGGTAAATATTTCTCTTTTAGAATGAAAAGTCAAGATTAAGCTTTCCTAAACATTTCCTGTTTTGAATAATTTATAGGCTTGTGCAGCATTGGCAGTATTATGCCCTTGCTTAATTCTTTCAAGTTTGCAATATTGAGCATGCATGTTATTACATTTTTTTTTACTTTAAACCTTAGAATGTGGCCAACCAGATAACTTTCTAGAAGCTTTTCCTTAACTTTATGAACCTCACCACCCTTTAGTTACTAAGTTTTACATTAAGATTCCATTACAGTGCCAGTGTGTATATATGTATGAGCTTTACTGCAGATTTTTTCCTTTTCACTTGGCCCACCCCTTTCTTCCTTCCATCATAGTTATGCAGTCGCTTATTGAACAAGAATGTTGCTTTTTCACTGCTGATGGTGTGTTCTTATTCTTGTTCTGTTCAATAAGACTACATGTCAGACTGACATCTGCTTACCACTGAATTCTTCCTGCTCTAGCGAGCCACAAGATGAAGGGCTAATATGCTCTTTATCTTATTTTCACTGCAGGCGGTGAGACTTAATATTTACAAGTAACATTTAATCCAGATTGAAATTTTATTCCATTTTCATTTCTAGCGATGTCTTTTTTCTGTGTCGTACTTCTTTCCTACAATACATAATGTCATAGCGTAAAACGTCGAAAAGCAGGCCGACTGTGCACTCCAGACGTGTTAAGATGCTAAACATCACCTTGTGCGTGCATGTAGTTGAGTCTGCTTGCCACAGTGCATCATCATCACCCGCTAATTCATTACTAAAGAGCACGGGCTTACTTTTCCTGTGTAATCAGGCGTAATATGAATGTGTATGTGCCCAGGTTACATTTGCATACATGTGTGCATTCTTTTAAATATAAAGCCAGGATAGGCAGAGCGTGTGTGAGTATGTCGTCCATGCTTGCATATGACAGGAGAGTTGAACTGAAGGATAATGCCTTAAAAAGGTGAAGAATCCAGAGTAACAGAACTTAAAATTTAGCATGCATCCCTAGGAGACTATAAAGAGAGCAGACTCCATTACACTGATGTGCACTGGTAGCAGAACTACTGAACTACTGTACCTAGGCCAATATAACACACAGTAAAATAATTTAAGTCTCCTCAGTTCCACCAGTACAGAGAATGTAGAACAAATAGTTCCCATTTGTACAGGATTTACATTTTAATGTATGACAGTGTATCGTTTTTTAAGTCTTTTAGTAAGTCTGGGACTTTATTTGACAAAAAGCTTAAGATTTGCAGATTCTGACCAAGATGACATGAATTCACATATGGTCAGTGGACACAGCTGAAAAGCAACAATCTGTGTGAAGAACAGCTTTAGAAAGTGCCTGAATTGCTTTAGAAAGTGTTTGAACAGCTTGATAAACTACTGCAGCCATCCTTTCGTGAAATAACGACAATGCACAGTAAAATAGTCCAATAATGCTTCCTTTAAATGTATCCACAGTTGAGTGTGTCTTAGTAGGTCTTAATTTGCGTCTCAGCTGGAAATTAAACCATTGGGGTTTGGTGCCTGAATAAGTGTGGAGCTCTATGTGGGTGTTTGGCTAACAGCGCGAGTCAATGATCCATGAATCTCACGCTTTACACTGCAACTGTATGTTTCTTTTTTCCTTTCTTTTCAAAATTGATTTGAAATGGGCTTTTAGAAAATGCCTCAGTGCTACTTTTTATTTCTGAAACTGGAATGTTCTATATGCTACTATGTCAGGCCAGAGTTTGACACTGTAATTGACTGACATTCCCCTCAACTAACTTTGCTTAAAGTCTGTGAAACATAACTAACTTTGATCAGTTTATCACCTGATAGCAGAAATGCTTCTAAAAAGACCAAAGTGGAAGTCATGCATATTTTAATCCTACAAAAGCCCGCAATCGCTTGAAGAAACATATGACAAAGGAGTTTCTGAACAGCGTGTATTTGACACCAGATGGAGCTGATCTCCTTGTGTGTTTTTGTGGCACAAAGAAGATTCATTAAGAATGAAGTTATCTAGGAGACCGTGTTATCAGCACTAGAATATGGTGCATTATGCAAAAGCACATCTCCTAGAAAGCAAACTGTGAACTTAATAGCTTCTCATAACATAATATTAAGAGCATCCAATGCATCATCTACCCTGTGTATTTACAAATTAAAGTCAATTACACATAGCCACCCATCTTCTTCTGCTTATCCGCCTCGCCTATCCCAGCTATGACAGCAGGAGAGAAGGGGACGGCTCATCAGTCTGTAGTGGGGCTAACACAAAGAGATAGACAGGCATTCACACTCATATTCACATCTAGAGCCACTTTAGAATCGTAACCATGTCTTTGGACTTTGGGAGGGTCCCAGTACCCAGAAAGAACCCACACAGGCACAAGGAGAACATGCAGAGTCCACACAGAAAGTATTAAAGGCCCAGGACCTTCTTCCTGTGAGGCAACAGTGATAACCACTATATACTATACTATGTATAGTAATATACATAGTAATAACACTGATTTACTAGTACAATATAACCTTGCTTTTACATTAGTCATTGAACTTTGGATTTAGTTATCTATACTTAATTGTGCATTAATTTTTGTCCGCCAAAATCTATGCTTTTCTATACTCGCATATGAATTATGCTTATTTTTTTAAAATATCTATTTATATGTGTTTATTACTTTATTTAATCAGGAGTAGTATCCTAATATTGTCATTATATTCTGGTTTCACTCAGTACAGTCACAACACAGGCTTTCTATTCTATTTTATTCAACACTATATTGCTATACTGAAGTATGGACTTTGTGAATTATCAGCTTGTTTTTCTATGTCAGAGAAATATATACCTAAATCTACCAAAAATCTTTATTTTCATTAAATCATAAATTTGGTTACTTAAAATACTAATTTTAGATTTAGGTGTTACAGGATAGGTCTATTCTCCTGCTTCTTAACCTGGGTAAATGATTTAAAAGCCCAGTAGAATATTTGAAAAAGTTACAACACAGAGTATTTGTTGAAAACAAGGAATATTTGTTCTTTTAGGTCATGTGAAATGTTTGCAGAATGAATGGTTTTAGAGAAGAGTTAATGTAATATTTCAGTGAGTGAACAGATCAGTGGCAGAGTGCAGGCACAAGCACTGATGTGAAATTATTAAGGGGTTTTTACATTAATCGTTTCGTAAACCTTAGCTCTGGGGTACAAATAAGAGGTCTACAAACAGCCTCTTACTTGTGTCGCAAATTTCCCACGCCATGCAAATTTATGCAAATTCATTCTGTTGTTTTTTCCATGGCAACAACTAGAATATGTGTGTGTGTGTTGCATAGCTCCTGCAACTGGTCGAACTTCCAAACTGTTGGCAGCAATATGTTGCACCTCTATACTGTACAGCCAAGTGAATGATAGTGGCTGAATTGCATTTTATCTGCAGCAGTACTCATGGTTATGCTGAGATGTTTCTTTTTTCAGAAATATGGAGCATGCTTAGTGTATAGTCAGCACTCAGAGCTGAGCACTTAAAATGAACAATCAATAATAATTCTCTCTTTCTTTTCCTCATCCCTTCTCACTGTTGCCCTCTCTTTCCATCATTCTTTTTTTCTGTCCCGCCCTTAGACACGTCTCCGTGGGTGAGGCCCACTGATCCAGAAATTCCTACAAACCCCCTCCATCCCTTCCCCCTACCCTCTTCTCTCCTTTAGACTCCGTCGCCTCCACTTTATCCACCATGACTTCCACAAGCCAGCTGTTTGGCTTGGCTGAGGTGGGGCTGAGGTGTGACCAGGAGATAGAGAGGAGATATGAGATTGTGCCCTCTGTGGTCTGCTCCATGTGCTGCCTCTTTGGAATCATCTATTGCTTCTTTGGTAAGTGATTAACTAAAAAAAAAAAAAAAAAGAAAGAAAGAAATCAATATTAATGAAAATTTTAATAGCAATTTGTATCTTAAATATGAAGCACTTTGAACAGCCAATTATATTAGTTTATGGAAAAAAAGAGAGAAAAAAAGACAGCAGGGTCACAAATTGCTGGAAATGTCAAAGTAAACCTCCAATATTATGAAGATAGAATCATCTTAAAATGTATCCAAGATCAATATATGACTTTCTTTCATCCATTATGCTCTAATCTTAAGTTACCTCAAAGCAACTCTCTTGCATACAGACTAGAGCCCTTCTGTGTGGCCATCTGCCAGCAGCAGTAATAACAATGGAAACGTTGCGAGTCAATTTATTTTTATGTACAAACGCTGATTAAATAATTGCTAAAGCATGGTGCCAAAACCCCATGAAATCCCTACTCATCATTTTCAGTTCATTCTGCTCTGCTGGTCTATGTATATTATTGATTTAAGGGCACTACAGTGTAGTTCTCTTGTTTCTGACTCTGTGAGTCAATATTGAGCTCTCATACAGCAGCAAAGACTACTGTGACTTTAGTGGGTGTGTGTTTTTGTTTCACTTTGGTGAATGAATTGCACTAAAACATGGCGAACACACAGCGTGGACTGAGCTCAAGTAAAATCCAGATATTAAAGCAATCACGATCAGACATACTAAAACATGATGTCATTCCGCTTCTTATTCTAAGTCATGTTTCTTTTTCTTTTAACTAAAAGTTGTAGGAATACTGATTTTTTTAAAACTTGCACAAAGTTTTGCAATTAATAAAAAGCGCCATGCCAAAAAGGCAGCGGACCTCCTGTTGTGTGTTTTTTTTAATCTCCTCTGTGTCTTCAAATGTCTGGACTCATACTGTATGCACAGGTCCATTCATTAAAGAACGAAGTCCTTATTGAGGCTTAGTCTTGTGCTCAGAGAGAGAGACTGCATTTTATTGGATCATAAGTGAGGGGTCACTCTAATTAGTTTGGATGCAAAGTCATTGCAGGAATGTGTAATCAATAAATAATCAGGGTAAAGCGATCTCCCTGTTTGTCTAAAGGAATGATTAATGTGAGAAATACTCACTTGCAGCTATTTTTTTCATTTAAGTGCCGGAAATTTTCATCTTCTTGGCTTTCTGCAAGTTAATGATGGTTTGGCACGGCCTGTAGGAATGAATACACATAAGATCAAATGCATAGCCTACTAAACTGGGATTTTTCTGTACTTTACAGAATTAAAAAAGCCTGAGAAGACACTTTTCTTATGCATTTATTGATATTGATGTGATGTGATATCCATCAACCTTTCCACAATGATTTCTTTCTTCCATAGGAGAGGTGATTTTACTTTTGCATACAGTGTTTTGTGTACAGACAAATGAAATCACACAGCACATAAAGGAGTAATTCCTTAAATGTGTATTTAAGCCTGAAACGTTCAGCTGCCGGTGAAACAAAGAATTTGTCTGACATGGATATATTTTCTGGTATGAAATCCTTGAAATGATTTAGGTTTTCTTTTTTTTTTTTTTGGTACTGTTTATAGTCTTGCATGGTCAATATCCAGTCAAAGAAAACACATGAAATTGGAGTCAGATTTAGAAATGGTCTGTTTGTAAGCCGGTGGAAAATCTCTTTTGACAATGAAAAAACAAATAAACAAAAGATAAACTACTGTCAGTATTTACAGGAAACACACGGTGTCAATTTAGTGACTGAAATGCAGAGGCATGTTTATTTTTGTGGCAGGTCTCATTACATATGTATTTTTAGGAGGTTTTTTTCCCTTTTTAACCTGAATAATTTGGAGCAAATTATATGATTTACGAAAGTTTGCAGAACACAAACTTTAGTAAATCATGTGTATTGAGCCATATTTCATGCTTAAAAGAAAAAAATATTATTATGTACCTGATCTGGATTTGATTGTTGCCACTAGGATAGTAAATAAAGTTTTGGTGCTGTAGGCAGACCTATAGGATTTTAAGCAGAGAAGCCCCTTGTCTGGATTAATCCTGCAGTCGATTGGAGATGTCAGGTGCAATCAGGGAGCAGCTGCCCCAACCTGCAAGAGCCCCAGAACAACCTGTATGCTGTTTTTTGGATGAATATTGATGTATGTTGAATATGTTGAACCTCTGAGAAGGCTTGTTGCATGCAAATGCACAAGGAGGGATTGAGAGCACATAAAAAGCACTAACATTCACTGTATACACCAGCAATACACTAGTGTGAGTCAGGCTCCCTGGGAATTTTTTTAAAGAAATTTGACAGCATACACATAATGTTTCTTTTATTTAAAAAGGGTATATCACACTGTTATTCAAAGATATTGCAAGAGCAGACTGAAGCAGCACAGTGTTTGTTTTCACAGCACTTTTTTGGTGGGTTTTTTTTTGGGGGGGGGGGGGGGGGGGGGGGCAAATGACTCTTCTGATCAACCTAAGCTGAACCACTAATTGTAAGCATAACTCCTTACTGGTTAGTTATACAGTTCAATTTGAAAGAAATGTGAAATCAAATTGCATTGTGATCCTTGTTTTGCAATCTTACAGCACTGCTGTAAGATTTAAAGTCTCAATTTGCTCATCATTTCTTTATATTTTCTGACAAGGAGCCAGACTTTATTGTATTGTTTTTGAAGTGGCCTCGAGCAATAGTTCATTAGGCTTTCTAAAGGTCTTTTAAAGCTTTTAATTGAAAAATGGCTGTTTTTCAGTTCATTCTAAGTACCTTTTTATTTATTTACATTTATTCTTTAAAACTGACCAAGACTGACCAATGAATCTTTCAAACATAAAAAAACGTACCAAATTTAAGGGAGGAACTGGTGTTGCATCTACATATAAAGCAACTTGTTACTTATTTAATGTGGGATCATTTTGACAAAGAATGGAACAAAAGGCATTCAGTATCCAAAGAAGAACTTTGAATGTCCTTCAAGAAGCCTGGAGAACTTTTCCTGAAAACTAGCTCAAAGCCTTTGCACTTTAAGTGGATGGTGAAATGTGTATAAAGAGCTGCTGCAGAAGTCATCACTCTTTTTTTTTTAAATGTCACATTCATTTAGTAAGAATCCAAAATGTGATGTCCTTATTTCAAAATTTTTGCATATGGTACATGTTCTTATTTATATATTAGGATAAAAGTGTATACTGTTATTGTGCTGCATGTTGCTGGCTGTGATCGGAGGTGTCACCAAAAATCGTTTCTTACATGCTGCCAAAAAATCAACAGCAAGAAATAAAAGACATCAAATACACAACAGCGTAATTTTACTTCAAATTCTTTACCTCCTCAGTCCTACGGTGTCTGTTTGTCTCTCTGTTTGACTCCATGCATTGTCACTCTCGGAGCTATAATCGCTCTTCTGCAAATGAGATGCAGAGCATATTGTTGATGTTTCTTGGAAACCCCGCAGTCACATTTGAACAATATGAAGAAAACCGTTATCAGCAGGAAGATTGATTCTCCCTGCTGATAAAGTCCTCTTGGTACTGCAGAATTTAGTTTACCTCCAACGAGTTAGGAAGAAAGGGTTAGCTGTCATTTATTTGAGCCAGAATTACAAAGTTGTGGCAGAAAATGATGAGTGATGTTATTGGAACAAGATGGATGAAGCAGAGAAAAAGGTCGAAAGACATGCGTGAACAGATGGGAGGGTTTGATGGAGGGAAAGTAGGGAGAGCAGAGAAGAGGAATGAAGGGAGTGGGAGGGATGGGGGAAAGGTGCAGCAGCAGAACTGTTGGAAGGATAGAAGGCTAATGAAGGGAAAGAAGAGGAAAAGATGGCAGAAGTAAAGGAAAAACAATTTATTTTAGAATTTGTTTGCTGATTTACGGGGACCATCAAATATGAAAGAATATTGTTGCGGATTTGTGACAACTGCTGACCAAACACATTTTCTGCTAGCTGTAGATGTTATGGAAATGCTTGAATTACTCCATGTCAGGACTTGTACCCCTTGAGGCATTCTGTTACAGAAGAAGTGCAAACAGCTGTGATGAATACAGCGGCTCTCACTGCACACAGCAACTGAAAGGTATCTAGGAAGACACACACGACAGAGGGGAAGGAATAAAGGAAGCTATAAGAAGTGTGTCAAATAAATGAGGTATGGTCACAAGGGGGGGAGCACGGACGGTGGTTTGGATGAGAAGAGGAGCATTGTTTGGCTCAGTTGTGCAATGCCTGATTACACAAAGATAACAATCTGACGTTGGGTCCCCTCGAGACAGAGCCCAGTCAGAGAGATGGAGCTACTGAGTCGACATAAAGGGGGACACAAACATTAATAAACATAGAAACAAGGACAAGGAGATTTAAACTATTGATAAGATGAGCCTTTAATCTTTCAGAGTATTTTTCTTTGTTTTCATTGAGTTAAAACACTTTAAGATGGAAAGAAATCCAAGAAGGACAAGAGGGAACATTTGGGGGAAAGGAGCAGCTGTTCTATTCAGCGAGCCTGCTGACTAATGAATGTGGATGACCTTTAGTAATATGATGATGATCATATTTTAAAGCAATTTCATAAATGTTTATAGAGCGAGTTTATCGCTTCTCACCATTCTGCAGAGAGGAAGTGCCTCTCTCTTTCTTGCCCACCATAGCGTGGTTGCTGTTTATCATTATTTTTTTTCTCTGTTCATTATGCTTTCTCCCTGGCATATTTTATCTTTTCAAATGAAATACGATAAGATCCTTTTAATTTCAAGAGCCATTTGCAAAACCACAAACAGCGTATAGTTAATCACTGGGCTGAATGGAGAAAACAGTGCAGTGTAATTACAGAACCAAAGCAAAATGTTAAATCGGGAAACAAATACCTGTGGCACTTACTGCTGATATACACTAATGGTTTTTACTGTTCCATTAAAAATGTAATTTTGGTTTGCTACAGTCATGGGATCATCCATCCCATCAGCAGCTGTAAATGTTTATGTCTCAGTAAACCAATGTTCTTTAAAGTAGTCTTTAGCTTTTAGATTTTTCAGTAAATGTGGCCAATGATGAAGACAGATAACACATTAATGTAAGTTCATGTTCAAATTAAGAAGAATCAAAATTTGGAAACCAAAAGTTTTTCTTTAAAGGGTATACATACATCAAGAAAGTTGCAAAACATGAAGAGTTTACAAAAAAAAGTACAACAGCGATAAAAAAAAATCTGTATTTTATTACAATCATCCATCCGTCCATCCATCTATCCATCCATTTTCTTCCGCTTATCCGGAACCGGGTCGCAGGGGCAGCAGCCCAAGCAGAGAAGCCCAGACCTCCCTCTCCCCAGCCACCTCCTCCAGCTTGTCCAGGGGTCCTGGGTCTGCCCCGGGGCCTCCTCTCGGTGGGACATGCCTCACCCATGAGGTGCCCAGGGGGTGTCCTTGTCAGATGCCCGAACCACCTCAACTGGCTCCTTTCAATGTGGAGGAGCAGCGGCTCTACTCTGAGCCCCTCCTGAATGGCCAAACTTCTCACCCTATCTCTAAGGGAGAGGCCAGCCACCTTTCGGCGGAATCCCATTTCCGCCGCTTGCGATCTCGTTCTTTCGGTCACTACCCACAGCTCGTGACCATAGGTGAGGGTAGGGACGTAGATCGACCGGTAAGACCGGTACAGCATCCGCATCACTGCGGCCGCCACACCAATCCATCTGTTGATCTCCCGCTCCCTTCTCCCGTCACTCATGAACAAGACCTCGAGATACTTAAACTCCTCCACTTGGGGCAGGAACTCATCCCTGCCTGACCCGGGAGTGGGCACTCTACCCTTTTCCGGCCGAGGACCATGGCCTCAGATTTGGAGGTGCTGCATTTTCTATTTGTATTTCTCTTGAGTCTCACTCACAGAAATATAAAATTAATGTAATCATAATTGGATATGTCTTTTTGACTCAAGTATAGGATCCCAGATTTCAGTTTAAAAAGGGAAATTGTAGGCTTAATTAAACTAAAAACATGAGTTTTGTTAGAAAACCTGACGAGATGGAATTTCATGCATCTCTGGACCTCTTCTGCTGCTGTTTTCAGATTGCTCACACTTCATTGATGTGCACTAGACCATAGTTTCAAACTGAAAACCCCTGAAGTTGAACTGTACTGTTGCTTTTTTGTGTCTCATCTTGTCACTTTGATGTGTTTAAATTCTGTGTTTTTTTCCCCTCAGGCTTGTGTGTAGATTTTATGCGTTTGTATGCTGGTCATATCTTCACATTGGTTTATTTTCCATCTGTCCTCCAGGCTATCGATGCTTCAAGGCCGTGTTGTTTCTAACAGGCCTAATGTTTGGCTCTGTGGTCATCTTCATGCTATGCTATAAGGAGAGGGTGATGGACACTCAGCTGAGTGTGGAGGCGTCCGTGGGCATTGGCCTGGGCATCGGGACCCTGTGTGGTCTGGTGACGATGCTGGTTCGCAGTGTGGGGTTGTTTATGGTGGGCCTGCTGCTGGGCCTGCTGGTTGGAGTTGCATCACTGGTGGTAAGGACCAGATAAGGACCAGAAAGCAGTTTTAATCGTCTATAGAGTAAAGGTGTATAAATGAACTGCATGCCCTTACTATGTATCTGTAATTTGTGTAAAATAAACTATACATGAAAACATGACATTGTCAACAAACCCATCATACATGTTTAGATATTTTCCTGGAACAATCCACACAAAAATCAACTGGGTTACTTTTCCCATGATTCACCTGATTTCATCAATTTCATGAAAATGTGCCCAGTTGTTTCAGTGCAATCTTAGCACCAAAATTTAGAGGTCTATATTTGTCCATGTGCCACTTCTGCAGTGAGTTTTAAGGAAATGTAGGTTTTGTAAAATTGCACAATTGTAGGTTTTTTTTTCTTAACTCTGAAATACCATTTAGATTATGATCCCAAATTGATTCACATACAAAAAAGCAAAATGGAACATTTTTCCCGTCTCTCTTAGGTCATGGAGGAGTTCTACCACCCCAGAACAGTGTGGGTTCCTCTGGGTATTCTCTTGGGTTCTGGGACACTATTTGCTGTCCTCACACTACAGTGGCAGCGCTGCTTTGTCACCCTCTCCACTGCCACATTTGGCTCTGCCATCATAACCGTAACCGTGGATTATTTTATAGAGCTGTTCGCTTTGGTACACTACGTTTATGAGAGACTCAAGGTAAGAACATCAGGGTATGCTTCTGTGCATCTTTCTGAGTACATGTTTGTGAGAAATACAGATATTATAAAAGTTATTTAAAAAAAACTTGTCTGTTATGGAATATGTAATTCTGACATAGTCCATATTCTGAAACACATATTCCAGTGATATGTGTGTCAGACTAAAAGAAGATGTAAAACATATTTTGAAAAAGGGTGTGTTCTTTTTGTTAGTAGAAACAGGACTACAAATACTTTTCTTCAAGTGTGGAATGTCGATAAAGACCTTGCCAGGTCATATCAATTATATTTATAGAGCATATATCAAATAATTGCCTCAGCTGGCTTAAAGATTTGCACTGAATCTGCACACCCTCTGTGCTCAGGCACTTCACTTGGCCAAAAAAAGCTTACAGAAAAAAAATCATTAAAATAGGGAGGAAATGGAGAAGATAAATTCTTTAACTGATCAGCACTTAAGGATATAACTGACACTGGAACTGTATTTTTTGCAGGTGGATCCCAAGAAGCCAGTGTGCTGGTTTACTTGGGTGATCTTGGGGGTGTGGCCTGTCCTGGCACTCCTCGGAGTGCTGATTCAGTGGAAAGTCACTGCAGAGGGATTTTCTCACACAGAGGGTGAGTGTTATTGCTTTATACACAACTAAACTCACCAGAGCAGACTGAGAACCTATTTCAATGTTTGTGGTTTTTTGCATCTTGCCAGAGAGGAATTTTTGGCCAAGTTTAAGTTTGTTATTCATTTTGTTGTCCTCAAAGCTTTTTTATTTATATAGCACCAAATCACAACAACAGTCACCTAAAAGCACTTTATATTATAAGCTAAAGACACTACAACAATAGAGACAAACCACAACAACCAAATGACCCCCTTTGAGCAAGTACTTGGCAACAGTGGGAAGGGAAAAAACCCTTTTAACAGGAAGGAACCTTCAGAGAACCAGACCCAAGGAAGGGCAGCTATCTATCGTGACCAGTTGGGGGTGATGAGGCAGTAGGTTAAATAAAATAATTTTTGAGTGACTAATATACCGTCCATTGTCACAGCATGTAATCACCAGCAAAGGTGGACGTCACAGATGTTGGTTTGACGCTGGCGTTTTGATCTGTGACACTATGTTAGCCTTGACTTGGTAAACTTGAGCTTGTTCAAGAGATTTATTTAGAAACTTCTAAAAGGTTTATAACTTTTCAGAGATTTTAAAATGTTGTAAACCATTAGGTGACATAATTACGTATGTGGATTCTCAGGGTCAGAGATTAGTATAATATGTAAGATGAATGCAGAGTGTTCATCTCTCTCATCTGCAGTCAGACATGGCATTTCGGAAAATGCCATGTTTGACTGTCATCAAGGAATCCCCTTTAAGAGAATTACATATATGGGTTATTTATATGAGTATATGGAAATCAGAATATCTCTCCAAGTCATGAAGTATTTGCTAGTTTCAAGCTCTTGAAGAAATTGTTGGAAGTATCATTCTCTCCACAAAAACCTTCAGTAGCTGTCTACAGATGTTAGAGTTTTAAAATACTTAGATCCCCTCTACTGAAAAACCAGACATATTGTAGTATGAACAGACAACATGATGGCAGCAGTGTGCATTGCACACACAGTAGGCTTGTTTGAAGTAGCCAGTAGCCTGCTGCTGCAGTCTCAAAATCTCACGCTGTTCATCAAAGTGGTTTGCATCATGGAAGTACAGATCCATGCAGGAGACTTGATGTCTCTCACACATTAAAGGGAAGTTGAGTTCTACACATTGTGTAGATGTTTTTGGACAAATTTGAGAAGGAAGAAGTGGATTTGTTTACCATGAAATAAAAGAGTAATGCAGATCTCTGTGAACATATAAGACAACCCTTCACTGGATGTTGCCTTCTCTCACTAGTCATGGCTCAGATTTCCCTTTTACCCATTTTTCCCAGTTCACCTGGTTTCTTTTTCTAGCACAGTCAGGAGGAGAATCTAGTTGTCATTCTGGTGGCTACAAAACACACAAGCTCATCATAGTACCCAAGCCCTGGCGCCATGGCAGTTTTCTTGCACTGTCACAGCTGAAAGTGCAATTATCCATCAGTAGCAGTGGGCCATAATGGGAATGCCTGGAAATAGGTCTGCTCCCTTATGCCCTTGCTTCTTTCTGCTACCTGGTACACAGGCAAATTATCTGCTTGTCATGAAGACAATCTCAGACCTCATATAGACCTCCAGATGTTGGTAAATAAGAAACTAACTCCATCTGTTAACTTTTAAAATGCGAGAAAGCATTAGGAGGAGGGCAGTTTCTGCATTATTTGGTTAAGTGCTTTCTGATAGGTATCAGGCAACTAACATCTGTTGTGGACTCTTGATACCTCGGTAGGATTTACCATTGCGTTGTAATTGCTCTGGGAAAACCTCCTGCTTTACCTGATAGCTGAAATCTCTCTTAAGATACTGCCTCTAATAATAGCACCCTCCAGGATTGACTTTAGTGAACAGTGAGTGACTTATGTGCACCATCTTATCACTGGAGAAGAAGGACGTGCAGTTATTTCAGTGACAGATTCTTGTTTGACACCTTGTTGGGTCAAGGGTTAGGTTTTTCCTCTGCCTTAGGACAGTGCAGCTGAAGCAACATCTCTGCTAACTCTGTTATATTATATTTAGCACATGGATAACATCAGGCAGACACAACAATTGTATGTCCTCCACAAAGGACATTCACAGGGCATGACCCTGTCAAAACAGCTTCCATCTCAGTTTGTGTGCAGTGTGTTAACACACAAGCTTGCATTGTAGCAGAAGCAAAGTCTACAAATTGAGCTTGTGCTCAAATCACAAGAGCCTTATCTTTGTCCAGAGGGACGGCAGTGGCAGACATCTGTGTATCAGCATCGTGGATTTCTTCATGCGCCTTCATTCGTATTTGCACAAGATATTTGAGTCACCCCCTGACTCAGTCAGTTTTAAGTGTGCTAGACACCCAATGACGCGCTGTCAAATCTGGCACATTAGTGCACGTGGAGTGTTGGTCTAATCCCATCATGGATTAGTGAGTCTCGTGGTGTGTAACGTCACAGTCCTCTGCTGTGTCACGTGTTTTGTGTGAAATAAACCAAATTTTAAAGTGCAAATTTAATGAAAATGTATTTATCTGAGAATGTTATGCTCGTCATTTCACAACTCATTTGGTTTGATCTGCTACTATTTCCCAAGGTGGTAAGTAACAAAGTAAGCATATTTTGTTACTCTACTTAAGCAGAATTTTCAGGTACCTGTACTTTAATTTTACTCCACACATTTAAACACAAACATCTACACTTTTTACTCCCTACATTTTAAATACAGGCTTGTTAATTTAGGTTTTAGACATTTGATGTAAGTAATTGTTTCACATCACAGCACACTTTCAAAATGATTTGAACCTAAATGGAGGGAACACAATCCTAAAGGCACTCCCATTGGTGCATCAATCACCGGTGCTTATCACACACAAACAGACGAAAGAGGAATAAACATAATTTATGCATTTACAGCCTTTCTGAGGTTAAAATATCCTGGAATGATTTGAAAAGCTGTTTTTGGTACAGAAGGTTGTTGTTGCAGTACTTCAGCACCTAGCTAGCACTGCAGAAGAGTAAGTGAGCAAAAAGGGAGCAACATTTTTAAGTGCAGGGTCACTTCTTACAGTTCAACAAATATCAGGAAACAGCCAAAGTTTTTCTGTTTTTCAGTTTGTTACAAGATGTGTCTGTTAGCTAAAGGTATAGCATCTGCATTTCACAGAGAGAGAAAAGCAGAACAGGAGAAGAAGAAGAGAGGTTTTTTTTAAAAAATTTTTAAGAATTACTCAGTGTCTCTTTGATAAACTTGTGCTTTCAATCGTACATGTAATGTTGTCATTCAAGTCAGGCTTTTTTTGAACAGATGGATCTATACATGGCATGAAATTGTGTTTTTGTATTTTAAAATGTCTTGCAAATAACTTTGAGTATAATAACTTTGAGTTATTCAAAGATTCCATGAAAAATGCTGGTCAGTTTAGTGCAGACTACATTGTTAGTTTTCTGCGCTACGGTGGACTCGGGTAGGGTAGCTGTGGTGTTCATGGTCAGTGTTAGGTTACATCATGGTAGCTGAAAGATGAAAATCAGTCATGATGTCTCATTAAACATTTGCTTATATCTTTCTAAATTTAGCTGGCTAAATCCTCAAAAATCAGCAACACAGGTCAGCTAATCACAGCCATAAACTAAATATAGTAAGCTTGTCATAGACATTACTGTGATTCCTTTCCATGCTGAACCACTACAGTCAATTTTGGGGTTTCCACACCTGCTGAATCACACTTTAACCCCAGACTGTACTCATTTTTCCTGTTTAATGTGGAGGCAAAACCACCCATCTGCAATGTAGGCAAATGCAAATAGAACAATTTGTTTTTATTCCCTTTGTTTTTCTCTGATTGTGCTCCACATAACAGCTGTGCAAGCCGAGTAATTGAAATAAACTTTGTGTTCCTGTCAATCACTTCATTGTGATATTAATATGACATGAGTATCAGTTAACTTGGCAAAAAAACGAATAAATAAAAATAAAATAAATACATAGCTGGTAGAAATGTCCTCTAAAGAGATTTTTTTTAAATTTTATTACTGAGTAATTTTTCCGAGCCTGTGCTTTTTCTCTTTTACTCAAGTAAAGAAGTTGAATCAGTACTTCAGTATTTTTTAACACAGGATTCAGTACTTCTACTTGTCATAAATAGATAAGTGCTGAATATATGTACGTTTGACACCTCTGTTCCTCATGTTTCCACCTGAACAGACATTTCATCACTTATCTACTGCTTATTGCTGTTTGTTTACATTACACTTTCAACACAAGCTTTTCCCAACTTTCAAACAGCAACCAAAACCTTAATCTTCCCCACATATGTTAATTAAGGATAAAAGCTAACAGATAAGAGATACATTAGTGAAAGTGTCTTATACTAATATACACCCAGTGAGTAAACAGCATTCAATGTACCTAAAATGCAGTAATGTCAGTTTAGTGCCAAGATAAACAAACAAGTCACATGTTCCAGACTGCAACACGCTGAAATGTCTGAGCAAAAATGTTTGATTTAAGTACTTAACCGTGTCTAGTTGATGATAGGAGAAACATGGCAATCTATCTTCTTTGAAACTTGTTGGAGTATAGATTTTGTCAAGGCCACTGGCCTGACAAATCCCAGCTATATGAAATCATAACCATGATGAGGATAAGGAACACTGTGTGTGTGCGGGCATCACTGTAGTGTGATTTTGTGCAGGGTGGATTCAGAATATACCGACACTGGTGTTTTCACCAGAATGTGTTATTGACGCAGCCTGCCTTAATCTGTTCTGAAGGCAGCCACAACACAGATGGCAAGATCGCACATACATGTCCTCAACACAATATGTGAATGCAGCAAACAAACACAATACACCCAAACAGACAAGGGCAGAGACAGAAACACTGCGGATTAGAACCTCATTCACTGGCTCACTCGCTCACTCATACCTCAACTAAAGGAAGAACGAAACACACACATGCATATACATGCAGCACACACTCAGCCATTTGATCTTTGCCTGTGTTTGACTTGCACTGTCATACAGTGACTTAGAAGAAGTCACACATGTCCTCAAATAATGAGATTAAAAAGCAGGCTACTGCAGCTTCCAGTCAGAGGGTGTGGGCTCAAAGATAGAGGAAGCTTTTCAATGCTATTTTGAAAACTGTGCAATTGTGAGGGGAAAGAGACCTAGGAATAAAAGAAGTAGATTACCACACAGTGTTTCTTGTGGAGAAATAATATAAAACCAGACCATTACATGATGACCATTCTTCCACGTTGTTAAACAAACACAAATATGGTTTACTGCTATAGATAATGATGCACAACAAGGTAGAAAGATAGATGTATTATACTTGTATAGTATTTATTTATTCTGTTGTTTCTGAATAAAAAATAATGTAAGAAAAAGGAACGGCACTCTGAGAGCACATCCTCTGAACTGTTCTGCAATTTTAAAGAAACTGATCTGTATCAGCAGTGCAGGTTAATGGATTCTTTCTTTGACCGTGCTTTACCTCTCCACCACATTTCACAAAATGTGTCCTAGCAGCTTTGCATAAAAAACAGGTAAACAGAAAGACAAACAACCAGCGCTGAACACCCACCTCTATCTCACCTTATGCCTTGGTGAAGTAAACAAATTATAACCATGAAATTTTTGAGAGATAGAAATTAGAACTGTTTGCCCCACTCCCCATGCACATAAATAAAATAAAAATAAAAATTATATTATTATTATTATCTTTTTTTTTTTATTAGTAATTTTTTATTATTAAACTTAGATGTCAGCGTTACATCTACATTACACAAACGTGTGCATTACTTGTACATAGAGTATACGTTGCTGAAATTTTGCTACATAATTTTGCACTTTGGCATCACTGGAATGTGCTGTCATGCATACCTGTAAATAAATACTAATGGAATAGTGATGCCTGAATACTTTCTCTTCGACCCAGTATCACAGCAAAGCATGTTAACATGATATCGGGTTGTTGTCTTACACAATGGATAAGAGGTAGACAACAACTGGGGGAGCTTTCTATAACAGCTTTCTAATAGTGTGGTAACACTATTGTTACCAGAAGTAACAATACGGAATAGCATCTTATTACTAATAAATTACCAAAGTAATATCCAAACAATAACCAAGTGATATTGTATCAACAGTGGTTACACTGAATACGGTTACAGTGAAATGTATGCAATTGGGTAACAAGGCACCAAAAACAAGGTAACACAGTAGAAACAAACAAATACCAATAAGGCAAACAAATTAGTAATAGTACCATAGTATTGTAGTATAACATCATGTGTAATAGCCTGCTAGCAATAAAATGCTAATATTTGGATGCTTGATTTTTTTATGTTTATAATAATAAATTAGCATTAGTTGATGCTTTATGATATAAGAATGCTATAATCATTTTATAACACTGGAATGCATCCAACCTTATGCCTTCTGCAGTCTTCTTTGTTTGACGGTAACAATGTAAATACTGTGGCTTAATCATGTGGAAGCACATGTGGTAGTTTCTGTTCAACAACCAGGAACAAACAAAATTTTAATCTGCATATATATGAGTTTTAATTTGTATCACATTTGCTACATAAGCCATATTTTTGCAATTTAGTCATTAAAAATGTGTCATGCATTTATATCATTTTTTGAGGTTAAAAAAAAGTCATTCTGATGATGCTGAAGTCTCATAAACTCACAAAAACACATGTATCAAATATGACACACTGGGCTTTAAAGGGTTAATATCCTATTAAAGCAAACTTCAAGTAATATGATAATTGTTCTTAAAGCATGTGTGGAAGTTACCACATTATTACTGAGCTGTAATGAAAAGTCCTACTATTATTTGCATTACTTAACGTCCACAGCATGTAATCTTGAATTAACTTTTTTCAATTACTCTTTATCTGCTAAAAGATACTCTGCTGGCAGTAAACGGAGGATGAGAAATTGTGTGGAGGAGAGAAGAGAGAGAAGCAAAGAGGAAGCAGGTGTACTGGGGGAAGGGCAGAGTGAGGATAATAAACTGGGGCACAATGGGTAAGCTGGGCACCCAAGTGGAGCTGTGAGGAAAATCATCTGTCAGCTGACTGAATAGTGTGCAGAACAGGGCCATGAATGAATTAGCTCGCATATGTTTGACTTGTCTCGTCTGTTTTTTTCAGGGGGTTTTTGCCCCTCTGTGTAGATACTAATTGAATATGCACCGATTCACCTGTGCTCATCAGGACTGTCACTGACATAGCCTCTCAACACTAACCCCAAAAGCATTTTTTTGTTATTTGAACCTAAACTCTGAAGCACCTTTTTAAAATAGTGGACCCTCCCCCCCCCAACACACACACACATACAGAAGCATGTGGCCAGAGGGGCCTGACGTGGGGTGATCCAAGGAAAAGAAAGGGGGGTATTATTAAGCAGTTTCCTTGCCAGATGGTGCCCTGTTGTCCCCCTGCATGAAGAAACAACAATAGACCTCTGAACACTTACACTTACACATGCACACATAGGCAGCTGTGACCAGTACAATACATCTGTAATGGATAAATACTGGAGCTCAGATAAAAAATATTACACAGATCCCTGATATTCTGTAGTGTATATCTAACCACTGAATGGAAATGCCTACAAACACCCATGCTCAAAAATACTCCTATGTGTAATGGATGGAGAAGCAGGATGGTTTACGGACATCCTTTTCTGGGCAGGGTGCAAAAATAACACACTCACCCACTCACAATATGTCAGGAGACTGAACAGCTCAGTATAAGTACATGCAGAGAGGAAAATGATTTGTCTGCCAGCAGACTGAACAGAATAAAGGAAATGAGCAAATTGGCATCAGTATTTTTACTTTTTTTTTTTTTTTTAATTTTATAGCCTCCGTTCAAAATAAACCTTGAGAAAAGTTTATCATCTGCATTTAAAGCTATTTAAAATATTTGTACAAGCTCTTGCCTGATTAAAGGCCTTGCTTGTATTCCTTACCTTGGTAATTTTGAATATGTCTGTTCACTTGACTTAATCACTTCTCTTTCTTAGCAATTGTTTCAATGTCTCACTGTGGGATGGGCCTCCCTCATATTCCTCAAAAGGATTTATCTCATTAAGTCAGTCTTGATTGGCTGGTAATGGCAGCGACCGTGTCAGGCAGAACCACCCACCCTTAAGTAGCTTGCGCCACTATGCAGTCAATATTCAAAGACCTGAAAGATAGGCTAGCTAGGCCCTGATTAAGGGGGTGTCATTCCAAGACATCTGTGCGTACACTTTACTTTTGTCTGGTTCTACACACTGGAAAGTGTAGCCCAAACAGTACCAAGCTGTAGGTCTTCACTTCTATAAGGGGGCTACTTGCTGATTGCTGGTGCTTGCTTGAGATAAGCTTGTCTGGCAGTACAAAAGGTCTCTATATCCCAAAGTGAGACATCAAAATCAATGTTAGAAATGAAAACTTTGGGTTATTTATGTAACCTCTGTTCTCACAGTAGCGTAAGTGAGATGTTTCACCAAATAATCCTTCTTGCTGGCTGAAGTGAGAAGAGGTGCTGCATCCCATAGCAAGATGTCTCACTCATGCAACTCTGAGAACTGGGGTTACACGAGTAACCTAAAGTTAGTTTCTCTATAAAAGCTTTGCTGTTTTCTCTTTATCCTGAAGTCACTCCCTCTTCAGTATCTATCATTCTAATTTTCTTCTCCTTACCACTAATTATCAAAACTTTTTTTCTTTGACTCTAGTGGTTTTAAGTCGACAGCAGCGAAAGGTCCAGCTCATGCGGATTCGACAGAGAGAAGAGAGGCTGAAAAAGGAGAAGGAAAACAAAAAGAAGAAAAAGAGACAGAGCCAGAAAACAGGGCACAAGCAGAAGACTCATTCCCATCACAACCACCAGCAGTACCACCACCCAGCAGCATCTCACCCTCATCACCAAACTCAGAGCTCTCAGCCTCCTAAAGTCCCTCCTCCTCCTCCTCAGACTGAGCCTGGCTACCACCGCAAAGCCAACTCCAAAAGGCGCTTTGATGGAGATGTGCTGTCTCCGGTAAGCTATAATACTGTATTTATTCTTAACAAGGAAATTAGATGAAAATCTGAACATCCGCAGTCCAGGTCATTAAAATGTTTGTGTTCTTCGGGCTCTCTGAAAATAGATTTTAGATAAAATTCTACATTCAAATCACAGTTTTAATTTGAGTAGAATCCACTCTGCACAGTTAAGTGACAAGTTCAGGACAAATAAGTGTAGGAAAAGCAGAAACTGTTTTATTTATGTACAAATGAACTGAACAGCAAAATCAAATGTAAAACTTTGTGTTCACTGGTTTCATGAATGCATATTCATCATTCTTTTGCATTTAGAACAGGCTACCTCTTTATTCTCTCTGTGCTAAACTCCTGCCAGAGGGCAAGTCATACAGTTTGACAGCCATTTTTGCTGATATCTCCAGGAATTTATTTAGCTGTACTTCTGTTAAGCATGCACACAATTCCTTCGGTGATCATGCCAAAGTAACAAAGAAAGCCAATTAAAAAATATATATACGTATACTTAACTACATTTTTTGCTACAATAATAATAAACTGGGACAATGAAAAGTAGATACGCAACTACACCAATCATGCTGTTGTGAAACTCAGCTAAACATGTGCCACTCAACACGACTGGCTTATATGTTCTTCCCAACTGCCAGCTTTAGTATTTCAGAACTCTCCCACACATTTCTGTTTAAGATTCACTAAGTGTCCTCTCCCTATAATGTCTGGCTAAACTAAGTGTCTGCAGGCTTCAGGTTCATATTTAATGTTAAGATAAGGGGTAATGATCCTCTTCAATGGGACTTCAGAAGAAAACTGAACAGGGATAAAAGTGTCACATGTCAGACTTTTCATTGAAGAATAATTGTACATGAGTGTAAGCTTTTGTGTCTTGCTGCATTTACATATGCCATATACCCACTGCAGCCCTTTATTTCCTGTCTGTTCACAGAGTTATATCAGGAGTTTCAGGGACAGACAGACAGACAGACGGGCGTACTCCCACAGTAGAATGATGAGCCGGTCTCGGATGGCTGAACTTGACTATGACTGCGGCTCTCAGGTGCCCCTTACAGCACCCAGTGGACCCCCAGTTCGCATCTGAGGCAGTTAATTGCACAGATCCACACAAACACATGTGCACCATCACAGGCTACTTCAAGACTCACTGATAAGGATAGGAAACCTAACCTAACCTAACCTAACCGTGCCAACCCAATCAACTGCCTATTAAGCCAACAGGAGCTCAAAGTGCTCCAGAGGTGGTGTGACCCACACTCTTTTCTCCTGTCAGACCCATTGAAGTATTTATTTGGTCTGTTTTTTCCTTTTAATGTCTAAAAACAGTGATTTTCTTTGTCGAAAGTGTGAGAATTATGAGTCATCGTATGTTATATTTGGCTTCTCTGTAATTGTACTTACATGGAAAACACTGGAAACAAGTGAAACTCTCTTATGCATAGTTAATTAAACTGTCTCTGTTGAACATTTGATATGAAGATTTATACTGGTTGGTTCAAGCCATACAAAGTAATTTCTAGTGAGAGTGCGCGGGGAAGAAAAATCACTCCACAGGAGCCCCACATCATGTTAGAAAAAAATTGCATCACTTGGCTTTCATCAAGTTAAAGTAAAAGAACACTTTACTCCAAAGGTAATTAAAGGATTAAACATTTTGACTTAAGGAAGCATCTGCTGTGAAAAATGACTGAAAAGCAACATAAAAAAAATCACAGCAAACACTGAAACTCAAAGGGAGCTCTTCTCATTTAAAAGGTCATTCATGAAGTCTGCATTTTATCTTCACTGACAGCTTGTAAATTCAAATGTGGCAGCACAAGGCCTGTACTGCTTCAACATGCAGAAAGAGACAAGTTTAGGTGTGAATTGGATTAAACGGTTTACTCCAAAGCTAATGTTTGTGGTATTTCTGTTGTCAATTAAGTGTCATTCCCTGCGCTGTTGTGATTTTCAAGGAGACTGTTTTTACATCTCATCACTTTCCTTGTATCCTCTATTCTATTGCCAGCCATTCCAACTACAGACCTGAACAGGATACTCATCTGTCTGCTCTTTTTTCCTCTCTCCATTAAACATTTCTGTAAGCGATGTGATTTTATTTATTAACAGTGCTGTTGTGTCCCTTTTTGCTCTTTTCTACAAAGCTTCTGTTAAAGACAAATAACTGCTGCCTGATATTAATCATTCTGGAATTTGATTGATGTAATGAAGTCTGAGAATAATAGGCGACAGTAAAAATGTTAAAAATAGTGTATTTTTGTGTGTGTGTGAGTGGACACATGAGCCCTGTGGCAATTGATGGAACATACCAAATACTGGCCAAGGAGAGGGGGGATTCGTTGGAATGTATGCGCAGCATGTTGTGCATACATTAAATTCTCTCTTCTTTACCAGTTGGTGAAAAATGGTATGAAAATGTTTGAGTGAAATGTTAAGTGATTAAAAAAAAGAGGCAGCATCTTTTTTTTTAAGATAAGAGAATGTGAAGATAAATGCACCTGCAAGTGGCGCCCTCTGATGTTTACTTCTGGACCTTTTTTTTTTTTGGCCTTTCTATGTATGTGTGCATATGGTTCATGTATACATGCATTTGTGTGTTACTCACTTTGAAATTGAAATGAGTTCCTTACATTAATATTGTTATACTAAACACTGAGACAGGAGAAGGACTCTGAATGCGAGATGTTTAAGTACAGAAGGAGAAAGTTGTTTTGTTTTGGGGTTTTTTTTGCTTTTTTTTAATTAAAGCTCTCTGGAAACAAAGCATTGTAGTTCATGAACACTATTGCTAGCAATGTTGCAGTTCCTACTTAGGTTGAATATTACTATAAAAAGCCCCAAATGGAAGACTCGGTAGTATGAAACGGAAAAAAATTATTAAAATTCTGCCTCAATATTGTTTTTTTAAACTATTGTTTTATTATAGATTCTTATTTCTGAGGTTTAGGAAAACAAAACAATCTCACTGCACATAAATTATAAAATAAAACTTGAGGTATTTAAGTTAGTGCCTGGATTCAGCAAAATTTACAGTACTTTTAGGCCCGAGGACCAGGGATTTTTATCAAAAGCCCATTACTGCATGTTGATCATTGTGTATATGTTTCGATTGTGCTGTTGTCATGTCACAGCTCTGACATTTACACTTTAGTTTTCTGGTCCTGGGCTGATGTAGGTAAAAATAAAAACTCTCTTTCTATCTCCAGTTCTCTTCTGTCTGTAAAGGGCTTTGAAAGGCATTTGAAGCATTTTCCTCTTTTTCACATGCATTATGCCTGTTACATCAGCTTCTGACCTGCTGTTTACTGTTATTAAATGTTGTTTCACGGTTGTGGCAGTACAAGTGTTATTTTTGGTTTTCTGCCTATACTTCACTCCTGCTTTGATCTGCTTTTGTGTTTTTATTGTAGTGTAATTCTAAACTAAACATTGCCCCTCCTCTTGCTTGTAATTTGGGGACGAAAATGAATAATTCTTTCACTGAACTTTTCTTTTATGTTGTTGTTTTTCTTATTTCTAATATTTTCTTTGATTGCCTATTATATAACATTTCTGTTGAGAAAACCTTTGATTGTAGATATTGACTTGTAAATAATTTTTAAGTGTACAAATGTTTGGCTCCATTTTCATGTTTGCACCACAGTCATGTATGTAATTTATGCAGGCTATTACTTTCTGGAGTAGACCTGTTATATTGTGATTCTGCTGTATGTCCAGTTTGCTTTGATTTGGCTGAGCGGTGGATACACTTCTCATTCAGGTGTTTCATGTTCAAATTTAGCAAAGAAAATGAGCCTGGACTCTGATTCGTCCTTTTCGTATCATCCAATTTAAATATGTAAAAATCACCTGATTATTATTATTATTATTATTATTATTATTATTATTATTATGTTATTAAGCATGGATTTCTATGGACCTAACATATGATAAACATTGTGATTCTATAAATCAATGGTCTTGTTTTCTTTACATTGTCATTTGTGTGTGCACAAGTGTTGGAGCACAAATATCAAATACTTTTTAGTTCAATCTCTCTCTCTGACACTCCCACAAATACATGCGTTACATAAGTTTAGTTTAGAATTAGACTGCAAAGTCCCTAGAATAAATCAACAGATATTTACCTGTTTCAGAACTGGTGCTTGTACACAGATGTCAGTAGGTGATGATTCTGTTAAATATATCTTTTTCATATTTATTGATGATGCAGTGATGTGCAAAAGTCTTGAGCCACCCACTAACCCACCACTCACTATTATATGTTACTAGGAAAATGAGTGAAATATCCATAAACAGAGTTTGTGCAATTCTAATGAGCTTGAAAGTCAATATTTGATTACTTTTATTCTTCAGCTCAGCCTGACCTCTCTTAGTCAAGCTTTTTTGGCATTTCTTGAAATAGTCTTCAGGATTATTCCCCCAGATTTCTGCTTTGGCCTTGGCTGTATTTGGTTTTTGTGTAATTTGGAACACCTCACCCTTCGTTCCCTTTTCCTCTTTCTAAAGAATAGCTTCTTGACAGCCACCCTTCACACTGAGACCATTTCTGATGAGGCATCGGTTAACAGTAGATGGATCAACTGAAGGTCCTGATCCACTTGTCAGGTCTTTGCTGGATTTTCTTTCTATGTTCAGTTTTTTGTTTCATATATTCAACCGAAAAAGAACAAACTATGTTTTTTGCAACAGTCTACAAGTAACAAAGTAGCCACAACAATGGTTCATCCTTTCAGTTAGATGCCTTTTTTAATATTTGCATAATTCATTGGTCAATGTTATGTGGCTTAACAAACATACAAAGAAAACAAAAAAGCTGCATTCCTCTGATAACGGTCATGTACAGGAACTGCCCTGAAAATGAGTGCAAAAAGCCAAAACTTTGCAAGACCTTCAAAAAGACATTTTTAAGGTCTTTGAAAGAAATTGCAAGAAAGTCTGGCTCCTTGGAAGCAAAATGTAAAGATGAACAGGATGGCTCAAGTCTTTTAGAGAGGACTTGTATTTGTGCAAAGTAAAGAGAAAAACAAATTCTTAAACACCAGATATCAGCTTCAAAATATCATTTTTACTTTGCAGGTGTTGGCTGTGATAAAGAGCTGCTTAAGAATCATTAACATAAATGATGGGGAAAAAAACAAGCATCTGGATTTCCAGTCAGTTGCATTCTTATGTGCTCTGACAGTGTAGGTTTCAGGCTACATTAGCAGTGTAGCTTCATTACAAACTGCAGCAGTTATGTAACGACAAATACAACTGCAAAACTAATCAAGAAATAAGAAGTGCAGCAATGCTTGAAGCTTTTTGCTTCCTAATAAAAAAAAATAAAAAAACAAAGTAGTTTCACAAGCTGGTAGAGGAGAGTTCACAGAAGTGAGGAAACTTTATTTAGAGGGAAAAGAACACAGGAGCAGTTTGCCCTTTCTGTTGATTCAGTGATGAAAGCACACCGTCATGGCTCCACTAATTACTGGAGTAGCAGTCACATACTTGCTTCTTTATGTTATTCAGCGTAATTATCTCTTTCTAGAACTTCCCTGTGTCTCTGTCTCAGAATAACCTTTTCATTACATTTGTCCTCTGTTTTTCTTTTCTTCCCGTCTTGCTCTTTCTTGCAGGCTCATTTATTGTTTCTGTGATTCCTTTTTCTCTCCTCCACCACAACAAATTTTTATCTCTGATGACATTTTCAGTCCAATGGCTTTAGAAACAAACTGCACAGACTGTAATTCTTGTTGCTCTGCTAATCTGCTTTCTGCTGGAGAGCAAGAATGACAAAGGACCGCTCGTTAATGTGCCATTGTTTCGTTTTCCCTGCACCAAGATCAGACTGGTTACTGATAAATTCAAGAAAGCCACAACTCGTGTTTTGTGTATAGAAGAAAATTAAATGTTGACAGAAGAGTGTTACGCTTGGCTGGGGGAGCTAGTGTCTTTTGGAAAGCTAACATGGGTCACATCAGTTGATGCATGCAGTAGGAAGAGAAAGTTCATAAAGGAACGGAAGAAAATGCACGTATGCTGTCTGAGGATTGCTAATGCCTAGAGATATGAGTTACAGAATTTGAATAAACTTTCTGCCCAGCAAGTGAAATCTTTTATTTGAGTTTTTGTCAGAGCGAAGGAGGATACCATGGTTACTCATACACATACCATCAGACACGCAGCACATGCTGGAGAGCTCAAAGGTCAAAACACAACTGAGTTCCCTTTTCAATAGTCTAAAACCAACATCTCATTTTCCTTGAATCCATTACAGAGATAGCCTGTCTTAATCAATCAGTGTGCATACACATGTGAAAATCCTGAAATACACACAGTGAAATTTATCTGACTGCGGTGCTTCAGTCAAATTGATCTACCATTGATTGTTACAGTGGGTGATGGGATAATTCGGCAGTACGAGCTGTATTCATTTGAAACATTACTCTTACCACTAAAATATTTTTGCAGAAAGGATAGATGCAAGATACTTTTGTTTGCAGTGAAAAGTAACACAAATAAAGAAAAACATCCTGGAATGCCCTTCATTTAAAACAAAGCTAAAGGCATTGTGCCTCTACACTGCGTCTTTCCTGTGACGCTTAAAGTAATTTATGTATGGATGTACAGTGGTTAAATTTCACTTCCATGACTGGTTACATAAAATGGTCAGCATTTTGTATCTAAAAATAGGCACAGCTTATTAATCATTGTAATTCTAATAGGAAAAGATTTCATTATTGGTGCTATTATTTTTCAGTAACGTTGTTTCTTCTTGTTTACATGATGTCTTGCTGGTGCTGTGTCGACTCACTGACAACCTGTGGAAGGGAAAAAAAGGGGACACTGTAAATTGATACAAAAGGGAAAGAGTCTATTTTCGCTATGCACAGTGTCTGCATAAACGGTGTGAGAAAACACCCCATCTGCCGTGCTAGTCTGACAATAAAGTTCTACTTAAGCTTAACATTCAGTGCAGGTGTTATGCTTAAGGTGAAGGACTGTGCTGGGACCAACTGGAGCGCTGACAGTGAAGGTGCTTGCTCAGGGAAGCCGGTGCTGTAACTTTCATGAAAGTGTCTGTACCCAGATTGATTCAAACTACAAGATTTCAGGGATAACAAAGAGAGTAGAAACTAAAACAGCTTTGCTACTATCTTGCCACACTTGTATGTGTAGACAGTTATGAAAATGTAGTGGTTGTGATCGATATAAATGCAAGAAGGAAATTATTCTTATTAAATCTGGTAGCTTGTTTCAACCCGCTGATGTGAGCAGACAATCAAAAGGCAGGTGTGATACTGAAACCAGACTTACACATGAGGCATTAGCACTCTGGCTCATAGAATATTTAATCTGGATGAGAATATAGTAAATCAGAATGGTTTGGTTGAAAAAAATACAAGTCATAATTTACTAGCGCTTTTATAGTTCGTTAGGGTGCCTCAACATGGACATTTTTTAAAAGTGTATATTTGTGTGTATGCCTGTGTGCACGTGTACGTGTGAGCTCAAACCTCTCCATCGCGGGTCTCAATGGTCTTGATGAGAACAGTCTTCTTGGAGTGAACCTCTGATGAGCGCTGATGCTGGGACTCAGGACTGGTCTCTGTAGGAACAAATTCACACATGCAGCTCTTTCATAAACTGCTTTAATTCTTTCTGCAGCTACACTGAGATAATTTAGTCACTGATATTAGTTAAGCATTGCACTTAGAAGTTTAATGAGCTTTGAACAATTTCACATGGCTGTAGCATTAATGGAAAAGCCACACAACATCCTTGTGTTAACTTTAAGCTGTCACAAAGTGCTCAGATGGGAGGTACTAACAGAGACTAATTGCACCTTCTTACTGTTAACCTATTAAATGAAGAGGGTAAGTCATATGATTATTAATGACGGTTAATTCTTGCCTCCCCGAGCCACAGAGCCATGAAGGTTTTAGTCATATATCCCCACACAGTGGTCAGAATGTGTCACTGCAAAGACACTATATGTAATACCCTTAAAATAGCAGCTGCCATATATAGTCACAGCCTATAATTAGACCTTTTATCCCCCCTTATTAACTCATGCCCAATAGATTTTAACGGTATTTATGTGTGACAGGAATAAAGGGTGCAACTTCTCATACCTCTGAATCCAATGGAAGAATAAGCAGACTGGACAGGTATGGTGGTAGTGATTCTACAGAAAGAGGAGCATAACAAATTGGTAATGAGTACGACATAAATGCAAAATCACAAAAAATTAAGGTAGTTTTAGAACAGAAACACACCTGCTCTCCTCTCCTTCCAGCAGCTTGCGGTAGGTGGCAATTTCAATATCGAGGGCCATCTTCACATTGAGGAGGTCCTGGTACTCCCTCAGGTGGCGGGCCATATCATCCTTGAAATCAGTGTGTAAGAAGTGCTTAAAATATAGTTCTCACCAAACACAAAATCCTGCTACTTCTATTACCCAGTGTAAAATGTAAAAGATCAGCATGACATATCTAAGCGTATTACTTTCATCTTAGCAATATCTTCCTCGAGCCGTGCAATGGTATCTTGGTAACCAGTAGCCTCGCGGGCCGTGCGATCCTCCATGTCTCTCATCTGGCGCAGCAGAGACTCATTCTGCAAAGAAACAGAGACATGAAGTCCTTGAAAAGAAGGGATAAGAAGCTTGAAAGAGAGTAAACGCGCCTAACAGAAACAGAAGTTTATGGCTGTTTATGGCTGAAAATATGGTTATCAAGCAAATGTAAAGATGATATCAATCAGAAAGAAGAAATGTAAAATAAGAAGCCAAAAAATAAAGTGAGAAAAGGTGCTACAAATACTCACAGTGCCCTTCAGTGAGTCAATCTCGCAAGTGTAGGACTGGATCTGGTGTCTGAATTCCATGGTCTCCTGCTTGGCCTGACGCAGTGCATCGTTGTTCTTGTTCACGGCCTGGTTCAGATCAGACACCTGAAGACAGAGGACAGGAGGATTAACAGTGCAACAGCTAAGAACTACTATGTGCATTTTATGTGTGCATGCCTCCATTCTACCTTAGACTTGTACCATTCTTCAGCCTCTGCAATGTTTTTGGCAGCAATGGCTTCGTACTGCATGCGGATGTCCCTCAGAGCAGCAGTGAGGTCGGGCTTAGACATATCCATCTGGATCTGCACCTGAGTGTCCTGAATCTGGCTCTGCAGCTCACGGATTTCCTGCAAGGAGTCCAGAAAAAGTCAAAATCCGCACGTGTCAAAATGATGAATAAGCAAACATGTGAGTAGCTACCAGGACATCAAAACGATTCCTGCTACTTCAGTTGACAAGTTAAAAATAATTCAACATGCGATAACATGTCAGATCAGAATATTTACATATAGAAATCTAATATGTCAAATTACAAATTCACCCAACTGTCAACTGATCCATTCTGTTAGCAACAGGCTTTTTTTTTTTAATTAGCCAGCCTGCATTACACTCAGTTGTTGTCTGATCTAACTGAAAGTTATAAATAGCTTTGCATCTGTTCACAGGCACACCCTCTTTTTCTCTGTCACACAACAGCTGACATAGTCTCTTGACCAATCAGCACTTTGGCATTTCTGGCAGGTCAAAGTTCAGGCAAAGAAGACAAAATGAGAAGAAGGGACTTCAGCTGTGCAGACATGTGTCTGGGTGTGTGGCTCAGAATATCATTTGATAGCTGTAAGTGAAAAAGGTTAGATCTTTCTGTTGCCCTGTAATAATTAAATTAGGGGCGATTGTGGCTCAAGAGTTGGGAGTTCGCCTTGTAATCGGAAGGTTGCCGGTTCGAGCCCCGGCTTGGACAGTTTCAGTCGTTGTGTCCTTGGGCAAGACACTTCACCCGTTGCCTACTGGTGGTGGTCAGAGGGCCCGGTGGCGCCAGTGTCCGGCAGCCTCGCCTCTGTCAGTGCGCCCCAGGGTGGCTGTGGCTACAATGTAGTTTGCCATCACCAGTGTGTGGATGACTGGATATGTAAAGCGCTTTGGTGTCCTTAGGACTATTAAAGCGCTATATAAATACAGACCATTTAAATGATTGTTAAATTTTCCTACAGACATGAATCTATGTAGATGGGAACGATATCTGTGCTTTAACATCAGTAGTTCTCTTTAGGTGGGTTTAAGTATGATATCTTTGATCTCATGAAGAGCTGCATGCCTGTGGAGACTCAGATCTAATATCACAGCACAGTATAGTAACACACACAGGTGTTATATGATACACTATACACCATCCTAGTGACACACATAATAGATATAGAGAGGATGGGTGGTTTTTACTGCTCTCTTATTTCCCAAGTGGTTGCTACAGCGAATGGATCGGATTTTATGCCAGATGCCATTCCAGACGCAACCCTCCCACCGCCTAATTGTGTGAAGCCAGCCAACCAAAACTGGTAAATCAGCAAACCTCTTCATGAATCTTCTTGAGGAAGGCAATCTCTTCTTGCAGACTCTCAATACGTCTCTCCAGGTCCAGCCTAGCGAGAGTGGCACTGTCCACATCCTAGATAAGAGGAGAGAATGGCAAAAAATTAAAAAAAAACAATAACCAACACATTTAAAAAAATGTTAAAATAAGAAGAAAATTAAAGGAGAAAAATGACTGCTCAGCCAAAGGAGACTGGTGCAAAGTTTCTCTGTTTTGGACTGAAGAGAAAATGACTGAGCTTTAGAGGAGTGATTTAAGGAAATAGAAGACTTACAGCTCTGAAAGCAGACAGGTTGTTCTCAGCTTCTTCCTTCTGGTGAATCTCTTCTTGCAGTCTGCCAGAATGACAGTAACATACAAAAAAGGAAAAGAGCGAAAAAGAAAGCGGAAAGTTGAAACAAAAGTGAAGACAAACTGTTTGAGTGAACAGCTTTTCCCCCCAGGGATCACTTACTAGACAGATAAACTAGTTACCACCTCTCAGTCCTCCAGCCTTTCTCAGTAAATTCATAAGAATAGAACCGGCATAGACAATGAAACATCAAAGTTCAAGCTTTTATTTGTATCCATGTCCACACACACGCACACTTCTGCACTTGCTCTTTGAGTCCTAAAGCTCTGTTGCAGCTGTCACACTGTCAGAATCAGAAGGGTAACAGTGTGAGAGCAACACAGGCCCGTCCTGGTGCAGTTTCCAGAATTAGCATTTCGCCGTGCACTTTGAACAACTGGAAAATGCAGAAAAAAATGCCGTCATGCACCTCATACATAATCACTACCGACACAAATACACACAGCAGATGCTATTGGCAATTTTTTGCGGTTTTGAATCATGTCATCGTCCATGGAAACGTTCAGTGAGAATGTTCAATGAGAATGTCAGCGTGCATGCATTGCAACTGTTTGCAGGCTCTTTCCATGTGATATCAGAAGGAGCAGCTGGTGCTTTAACAAGTTTCACTGAACGCTTAAGGCAACCATTTAAGGAGGCGTGATACACAGAGAGTGAAGAGTCAGAGTGCTGTGTGTGTTTGAGCCTGTCTTTTGATATACATTTTATTTAAGTGATGCTGCATGCAGCATCTCACAGTGACAGAATTTCACAGAGCTGATTTAGTCGCTCCAAATAGATTATTCAGCGATACACCCACACTGCAGCTCCCCGTGCTTTTTTTTCTCTCTCTCTCTCATGCTCACGTTCTGTCACATATGCAGTGCACATAGAAGAAATGTGTATTTGGTGGACTGGCTTTTGAAATTTTTTCACTTTTTTAGATTTATTCTTCTTTAAACTCACCAAACAAACAGGGCGTGTGTATACACTTATTTTTATCTGTCTTCTTCTCTCATGTCTGACTGCTTTCTGTCGAGCTGAAACTTAATCTGTCTGCCCGTGAGTCTCAACTCTATTCCTATGAACCTGCAGATCTCTCTCTCACTCTCAATTTTCTTCTGCTGTGTCTCTCGTGAATAAATTATAAAACACCTTTGTAATAAGCCATTGGACCGTAGCAATTACTGAAGCATTCCTATTCTCAAATCTCTCCTTTGTTACTTTGTTGTTTTCATTTTTCCCAAAAGAGGAGAGACACTCTTTAGAAATCAATGAGTTGTACTTGATGCCACTTGTTTGTTTTATTTTTAACACACTGGATAAAACGTTTTAAAGTCTCCTCCCCCCCTTCTGCTTTCCCGTCTTCCGATTTTCTCCTTCTGTTCCATCTGATAGAGGTATGGTCTGTTGCCAGCATGTGAGACAGCACCTTCCAGAGGAGGGGGGGGGGGGGGGGGGGGGGGGGTGAGGTCACACATATTTATTGTATCACATGATGATTTTTTTTTTTTTTATAAATGTAACAGAATGAGCTTTTCTTTAAGCAAAAAGGCTCAAATCCCCCATGTTTCAGTTAATTCAAACTATTCCATTTGTGTTTGGCTTTAGACTTAACATGGGATTCCTGTGTACTCCTACATGTGAGTGCATGTGTTTCCAGTAGCTCACATATTACATGAGTCAGTTTTTTATATATATATTTTTCTTTACTCATCAGTTGTTCATGAAGATGTTTATCTACATATAGGCCCAGTCCCATAAATCCAAGCTTACCTGAGCTTAAGTTTCTGCAGGTCATCGGCCAGGTTGTCTCTCTCCACCTCCACTCTGGCACGCTGGTTGGTGAGGGCCTCTATCTGCCTCCTCAGCTCCCTCATTTCCTCCTCATACAGCTCAGCCACACGCCCAGGCCCCTCACGGCCCCTGAGCTTCTCGATCTCCACTGTCAGCGCGGCATTCTGCTGCTCCAGGAAACGCACCTTCTCAATGTAGCTAGCAAAGCGGTCATTGAGGTGCTGAAGCTCGGCCTTCTCATTGGTCCTTGTGTTGAGGAAGTCTTGGTTCATGGCATCTGCAAGGTTGAAGTCGAGCTTCTCCCCGGCATAGGTGCGCATGGCCGTGGAGGAGCCGAGCCCGGCCCCAGAAGACAACTTGAAGCTAGAATAAGAGGGAATGCCGGTGCTCTTGACTTCGTAGACTCTGCTAGACATACGGCTGGAAGCGGAGCTGTGGGCTCCTCCTAGAGAGGAGGAGAACATCGATGACAGTGGTGCTGACCCAACACCAGAGCCAAAGGTGCGACGGTACGAGGAAGCACTCTGGGCTGAGGAGGTGTAGGACTTGCTCATGGCTGGTTGAGTTGTTGGTTGAGTTGTGGATTTGATGAAACCGCTTGAGGTGCTGAGACCCAACTGTCCTACTGGGCAACTGGGAAGAAAACTAAGTGAAGAAATGCCAGCCACTGAGTGCAACTATTTGTAGCTCTACCACCCCCACACCCACTCATAAACCCAACCCCTCCTCTTGATGTCTCTGTTCACCCCGTCTGCACTCTCACTACTCCACCCCTCCACTGTATCACAACCCCTTTTTTCATTTATTACTTTTGGCATTTTAAATCAGTCAGGAAGACTCCTTCATTGGTTAAGATGCATTAACAGTTCTTCAAATTTTACCCAACAAGTCTCTTTTTTTTTAATATTTTTCATAACTGCCTCATTAGCAGTGGCTTTTTAAACCCCAGATTTAAGGGCATGAGGTGAAAATTAAATAGCTCTGGTAACCAGTGTTAATCAATGTGAAAATGTATCATAATTGTAATTATGATTTGAGTTTTTTATTTTGGCTGTTCTAGCTTTATTTTTCTCTCTGTAGTTCATTGTAGAAGAAGTTCACTAAGAATGACTTTTTCAGGTTTTTAGGAAATTGCTCAGAGGACATTTTTGTTCGGTTTATTGTCATCTCTTGAGATGTTATCTGTTGGACTAAAAGCCTTTCTTTCATATTTCTTTATGCTCTTCAGCAATGCATTTTTGTCCAGCCTTCTTTTTCTTGTCTTTCAGCCTCTCCCTACCCCCCTTGTTGCACCGGTTGCCAGCCCTTGATTCAGCTGTTGAAGGGATCTGGTTTCACGATGGCCTTCTGCATGTATGTCTGTTTGACGATGGATGATCAAATGAATGGGTGTAAAAATCAGTCAGACAGTCCCTTCACTTTTGTGCAGAAAGTCTAATATAGGAAGTTTTGATCAGGAGCTGTTAGAAACACTGCATCACATCATGGTTATATTTTGTATGAAGCTTCACTTAGTGGAAATTGTCAAACTTAATTCAGTTTAGGCTAAAGAAACTGACTCGGAAAAGCACATAACCAAAATTAACATGAATGATTGTTCTAAAATATGGCCAACATCATGTTAAAAATTATTACCATTTTATGTTATAAGTACGTGGAAAGAATGTGTTCTGCTCTGTCCTAATGTAGCACATCAGAATTTATTATATGCATTGTTTAAATTAGTATAAAGCTATAGAGTTACAATAGAGTTATGTAGCCTTGGTTATATAAGAAGTATGACTGACTACTGCCAGGAAGGTCACACGCTCAGCTTTGTCATCAGAGCTCTCTACCCGACTCGCACACACTGAGAGTAGATGGATAAATCTGTGCGTATCAGTCAAGCGCTATCTTGTTACATGCATCCTGAATATTTAAAATAATTAATGTTAATGAATTATACAAAGTTGCAACTTTGTGTAATTCCATATATGAGTGTTTTAAATGTGTCAAATCTCTCAGCTCAGGAAAAAAAAAAGAATGCAAAGAAATCCATCCCAAAAGTTATATCCATTACCACACAGTTCTGACATAATACACAATCACAATGCTGTCATTGCTAGCATATTGAAAATTCTTGGTTAGATTTCAGTGTAGATTGTGTTTCTGAATATTATGAAAATGTAAATATTATTTAAATATTATTTTGCCACAAGTAGGAAAGGTAAGGAAAGTCCAGCATTTTCTGAAATACATATTTAATCCAGCATTGTTGAAGGCTGGAGCCTATAGGATGAGGAAATTAATGTAATGATCTCACTGGCTACAGCTGAAAGCATACTAGCACTTGAGGAATCTCTGCCCTCTCATGTGTCATAGCTGTGTAATGATGATAAAAAGGATGATGATGACTAACTCTCGTTCTGTAGGATGCTAAATATTCCTCTGAGTGCAATCTACCAGATAAAAAAGCAATGCTTACAACAGAACAAAGGAATTAAGTACAAATATCTGAGCTGTTTTGCAAAATTTAAAAACCTGTCTGTAGCATTTCAGTTCTGAATCAAAGAGGAAACATGCCACTAATGTACGTGGGAGTTGTGGCTGTTGGAGGAGTTGTGTGTGGTCGTGCACATATTTGCGTTTCACAGAGCAGTCTGCATGTCAGCTGCAAATGGTGTCAACTCTATTTTTAGATTTCTCGTTTGAACTCTGTTGTGTGGCCACTGGACTGGAGATAGAGCTTGACTACTTTTACTGCCATGCTGTGAGATTATTGTAGCTGCTAATCAAAGTCAGATAGAAAATGTAAATAGGCCTGACCTAAATTGGCTCACTACACAAACTGACTGGTGCCAGGTCATTATTACCAGATAAGAGTGATTCAAGATGGATCTCTTGCAACATCAACAACAAAAAACAACAGTTTTATATTTGTCTTTTTAGTTTTCACTATCTTTGAATTTCTAAAGGCTTCTTGCATTCCTTTAAAGTAAACAAGAAACATCAAAAACCTGAAGAATTTATGAAAAGCACTTCTCTGTGGGAGCTCAAGAATTTTTCAAATTAAAATTCTTTAAATATTCCTGTCACATTTCATGAGCTATAACATAGTAATAAGGGGGGTCACTATTACTTCAGTAAAGGTCAGACAGCTTGTCATACATACAAGGATGGTGAATAATTAAGCCCCATCTTATCTTAATGACCTTAAAGAACTGTATCACATTATTAGAGCACTTTGCTCTCAGACTGCTGGTTTACTTGTGGTTCCTAGAGTATTTAAAAGTAGAACGGAGACAAAGTCTTCAGTTTTCAGGCCCCTCTTGGTGGAGCCAGCTCCCAGTTTGGATTCAGAATACAGAAACCTCCCTGCTTTTAAGATTAGGCTTAAAACCTTCCATTTTGATAAAGCATGTAGCGAACTACATGCTTTATCATGTAGTTCGCTACATGCGAACTACATATGTACTAAATCCTTAGTACATATGATTCCCATGATGCACTAAGGATTTTTTTCTTTGCTCACCTTTTCTTCACTCTGTGTGTTTATTCACCTCTCTGCATTTAATCATCAGTTGTTATTAATCTCTGGCTCTCTTCTACATTGTGTCTTTGCCCTGTCTTCTTCCCTTCACTCGAACCCGTCACAGCAGATGGCCGTCCTTCTCTGAGCCTGGTTCTGTTGGAGGCTTCTTCCTGTTAAGAGGGAGTTTTTCCTTCCCACTGTGGCTAAAGTGCTTGGTGAAAGGGGGTCATATGATTGTTGGGGTTTTCTCTGTTTTCTTTATATTATTGTAGGGTCTTCACCTTACAATATAAAGTGCCTTGGGGGAACTAAATAGGGAAATACAATTATTAAAATTCATATTTGGTATTAGTATCAGTCTGTCAGTCTAAAGTCAGTCACTAAAATATCCAATCATCATTATTTACAAAAATAACATATTTTTGAGTTTTTAGTCTTCATATGTAATGAATCATAATAGGTGATCTGACTTTTCTGAGGTTGATATTATATGAATCTATATGAATCATATGAATGAAGTGCTTAATTTAGTTTAATTCTTTGGCTTACGAATTATTATTTGTCAAACAAATGCGATTTCCTTTACCCTCCACTGCCAGCTTCTTTAGTGGTGATTAGCACATTTTAGCATGCTGACATTCAAAGAAAGCAATCGTGATCATGATCAAAATTAGCAACGAGCTACCTGTTAAATATCACCATGTGGGCAATGTTCTCATTGTGAGGATGCTAGCATGCTCACAATGTTACATGGGAGTATTTAACTAAAGTGCAGCTCAGTCCACAAACACTGGGATTCAAGGACATGCTAGGCTCCCTTCCAGGGCCATTTGATTGTTCCACCGCCAAAATCCCATCAAGTCTGGGTAAGATCCCTGTCTAGAATTGGACCAAAAAACATATTACATTCTAATGATACCATTACTGAACATGAATCCTGTGGTCTACGTCATTCAATTTCCCATCCAGTTGCAAACATCTGTCAGACGAGGGAGCCTTTCACCCCAAGAAATAATGTGGGGACACCAGCAGAGATGATGGGAAAAATCTGATATGTGCTCGATGTGACTTGACTGTGGCATCTGCTGTCGTGGCAGGAGCAGTCATCCAGGTGTTTTCCCGTTAAAGAACACATCATTAGCTCAGGACAGAAAATGAGCTACCTACAAGTTGCCTAACAACCCCAGATTCATAACTAATACACCATGACCCATAGCCTAGAAAAGACACCCTTAAATTAGAACCAGATCCCAGAACGGCTGGGAAAAGCATTATAATACAGACACATGCACGCACCAAGTCTCAGAATATCAACAGTGCATAGCAGCCAAACCCTTTACTCAGGGCATGTCACAATTCTATTTTGGAAATAGGATGCAACACTGCAGTATAAAAATATCAGCAGTAATTTCCCCACACACACCCCATACAATACAGCTTTATGCCTGTGTTCAACTCTTAGTTGGGAAATACCCAGACACTTTAGATATTTGGATTCTAATCCTTACACAGCACCCCCATGGAGGGTCTGGCTGACCCCAAATTTATCTTGGTTTGCATGACAACGACCCCAAACAGCCAGAGTAATAAAGAACAAGCCTATCTTCAGCAACAAGAAGGATAAAGTGTCCTTCAAACGATCATATGATCTCCCATATGTCACCTTCCTCCTATAGGACAGCACTGATCTCAACCTCAGTAACAGAAGGATCCGTGACAATCTATATCCAAGGCAGAACTGTGGCAAATTCTTAGACCCTGTGGAATGCTAGGGCAGTCAAAAGCCATGCAACGTGGGTGACATGATGGGAAAATGGAATGATGTGAATACTGTCTGGGGATTGTTTTTTAAAGACTGAAACTAGAGAACATATAGACGATCTGTAAGCTTTTGTGGGAGTCCTGGAGAATCGTTACATAGCCCCTGTTTTATGGATACATTGTACATGACGGTGAATACACTTACAGTTTGGAAAATGAAAGAAAAAAGCAAAAATTAGAAATGAAATATAATATAAGTAGCATCTATAGGTGATTAGGGGTCAGGTGGTTTCATCATTCATGAACGCAGAATGCTTGTTGCCCTGCAACCACCCAAACATGCATACACACATGCCAAAGAGCTGAGCTCTAGCATAAAAGTGACTCTGGGACTAAAGGATCCAAGTAAAGGCGAGGGGAGGAAAGAGACGTTCATGTGTATTTCTGTGTGTGCAGTATGTGTGCTTACACATTAGTGATTACATACAAGTGTGTAACATCTTTATAGACCTCTTTTACAAGAGAACCTGTTCCAGATTTTTTTTGGGTCTATCACAGGAGAGAGATATGATATCAAATGCCAGCAGAAGCACAATGTGCCTGAAATAGAGAGCAGCAGGCTCCGCATCAAACCATGTCAAACCATCAAATCATGAGTCACGCTAGATAGAAAGGCTACTTCCTATTTTATGAGACCCCAGTACAGCAGACAGTCAGCTGCTAAAATGAAGAGAATTTGATGCTCACAACAGGTATGCATTTATAAGTGTAATGCAAATTTCATGACACAAATTTCACATATTATATGTTACCGACCAAACTGTTGCAAAAACACAACACTGTGTTTTTAATGAAATTTTAGTATGTTTCAGAAGAGTGGCTTTCCAATTACTGCTGTTTACTTCGTAGGACAGCGATTACCACTGTTGCCTCACAGCAAGAAGGTCAAAGGTTTTAATCTGTTGGCTGAGGATAGGTAGTCAGCTGTCACAAATAAGTCATTTGGACATCTGACTTAAAAATAACAAGAAAAATAAATTGAATGTGCAGCAGTTTAAGGTTATATAAAGCATAGAGTCAGATAAACATCTATTGTAAGCTAGCAGCATGATTATATATTTAATTCTTCTTCTTCTTTTTTTAACCTTTTTCTGCTGTTGTATTGGATCAATTTTATATGTTACTTTGACTGCTTTCAGCAAACACCACATGTGTAAAGGGAAATGATATGCATGCCCTTTCTAATCCCTGAGCTGTGTCATGATTTAAATATTTTATATGTAATAAAAAGCATCTTGAATGTTTTTGCTTTTTTTTTTTTTTAAGAGTGGTGTACTTCCAGCAACAGCAGCAGCCACAATCTAACAAGTGCCAAATGTTTTTTTACAGACACAAGATGGAGCAAGAGGACAAGCAGAAAAGAGAAAATGCTGTGGCACTACTCTGGGGGAAAAGAGAGTTCTGCCATATTTAGTGGAGTTTCTATTAGCTATAGCTCGTCAAGTGTTGACAAAAGAAAATTGTCTTGAGATGAAAGAACACACACACACACACACACACACACACACACACACACACACACAGTAATAATAAAAATGAAGAAAATAAATGTGTAGCCTACATAAACATTATTTTTGGGAGAGTAGGGCTCAAAGAGCCTTATTCTGTGGGAATCCTTTCCCTTGGTCTGGTCTCCTAGTGCACTGTCCTCTTACCTGAATTCATTGAAGCGCTGAAGAATTAACAATCTCGCCAAACCTTTGGCTGTGGAGCACATTATTTTTTAACTATTTTAATAATAAACCAAAAACCTTACTGCTAGATTCTAACGAGACTCATATTTACTTTCAGCTACAAGAAAGTTACACCTGGCACAAATCCTTAATGAGGCAAGAAAATATGAGGCTGTACTGTATAGCCTCCAGTTGCGACTGACCTGTGCACATGTTTGAAGGAAGAGAAATATACCCACATTTTACGTGAGAGGACGCACAAAAAAGAAAGAAAAGAAAAAAGAAAAACAAATATGGATAACGAATGCATGACGTTCAGGAACGGGCGGACTATAAAAGTTAACGCTTTCGTTCACCACCGCTCCCCAGCCCCCCTTTCTCAAAGCCGTGATGACGTAGGTGCAGGTTGAGCTCCTGTATGGAAGAGAGCTCCCCGTTTCTACAGATTCTACGTTATTTCCGCAACTGTGCCGTCGTTGAGTCGATATACGTTGCATGTTAACAGTCTGTCCCCGCTTCTCTCGATCTCCACGCCCCACCCGGTGACTGTGAAGAGTTACTTTTCTCTCCTATTTATTTTTTATATTTTTCCCGTCACATGGGCTTTTAGGGTTCAATGTGAGCTGACGACCACACGGGCTCTTCTGTTTTTTTTTTTATCAATATGGACGTTTAAAAGAGGGGAAACGCAGAGGGACTCCGCATCTTTCTCTCTCCGTATCCTCCTCTGCTGTGAAGCTTCGCAAGATCATGCAACACCTTAAACCATGGCGAACTCTGCTCCTTTTGACGGTGCTGTATCAACCAGGGATCTGTGATAAATACGGTAAGAAAATGATGGAAATGATAGTGGAGCGGTAATCATCACGAAATACACTCCTGGGATATAGTCGCAGTTTGATGTTAGCAGATGACTTTACCATGGTGTCACCTTTACCGTAGGATACTTTATCCTCTGTTTTTGGTTTTGTAATGCGTTCCTTTCTTTTATTATACTCTTCTTATCGTTCAACAACGGACTGAGAGATGGACTGTGTGCAAATACAGAGGATGTTTAATGAGATTAAACACGGGCAGAGGAGAGATGGAGGATGTGGGGAGTAACAGGGAAAACAAAACCGAGTCTTAGCAATGAGTAGTTTTTTGTTTTTTGTTTTTGTTTTTTGTTTTTGGCTTGTGATGGATTAAGGGATCATTTTAGGGTACCATTACACATACAATACCACTCTGACGCTCCTTGTTGGGCTCAGTTTTTATTTGTTGTTTTTTTTATTTTCACGCTTCCAAGAGAGACAAGAGAGTAGGGAGCCGCCAAATCCACTTGTTAATGAATAACGCCCACACTAGTGTGTGTAGGCTCTACAAAACATGATGAAAAGTAAACAGCAGGGGTATATACATGTACATCACTAAACTAACTAAAGCTGTACTTAATAATATGACCAAAAAACCCCACCTAATTCAAGTTCAATAAATATTTTGATTACTGGGCTGAAACATGTGAAACCAGTTAAACATTTCCACTCAGTAGAAATGATCGTGACATTAGTAATAGTCCCTGTCATTTCTATAACAATGCTAGGAATACAGTTTCAGCTTTATTATTTCAAACTGACGGCAGCTGGGTTGGGTTATGAGCTTAGTTCTTTTAGTAGATTGATGCATTGTGTGTGTAACATGAGCAGGTTGAGATTTGTGATGCAGGCAGTGAATTCAGGGAGTAATTCAGAATTAAGCTGAAAAAAGCAACTGCTTTTTTTTCTCTCTCTCTCTCTTCATCTTTCTGTTGTGGGCTTCTTTGGCAACAAACACAAGAGCAACCCAGAAACAGTTTGTGACAATTTAATGATAAACATGATGGCAGGACAGAGCTGCTTACTTAAAAAAAACTCTATAAAATAAAATTTAAAAATCAACAAAAAATGTTGGTGTGTTAGTTCTTGCTTTTGAAAATATCATTAAAAAGAATAATGTGAATTGTAAAACCCAAAGAATAATAAGAAAGCGCATAAACTGAAACAACAATGATAAGCCGTGCATCTCAAATTTCAGCACCATGGAGAGAAACCAGTAACCACTGTTGCTTCCCTTTGTCCATTCGTCCGCTAGCACCTCTTCTTTCCTCCCATCTCTCTTCTTTCACACATGCCTCCTTCCATCTGTTCATTTGATGAACAATCCATCCATATGTTTGACTGTCCGTCCTCTCGCAGACCGTATGATGCTCAGTGTCTGAGTCGCTCCGCTCAGTTATTTCTCTGATGGCCTGACAAAACAAACACTGTTTGATAGGTCAGGTTTCCTCAGAAAAGCTAATGGATTTACTGGGATCTTTGTGATACAATTTGTGATACACTATGATACCTTGCTCTGGTATACATTTTACTGTTCCCTCTCTCTTGCTCTCTCTCTCTCTATATATAGATATATACATATACATAAAATACAACAGTGAACATTATAATCACTATAAAAGTATATGTCTGATATTTTTGTAATACTAACTCCATCTAATCTATTGATGTGAGGAAGCTGACTTATTGTACCTGCCTGCAGAAAGTTTTACAGTGAAATCATAACAGTTGAATATATAGCAAGCAATCACATGTAACAATATCTTGTTCAGATATTGAAGGTCTTCCTCTGTTTTATAAACCAGAGTGCACAGGAACCATACAATAAAATAATTAAATAAATGAGAGCCATAATTTAAAATCAACTTTAGACATTTTTTTTTTTTTATTCGGGTATTTACTTTCAGTTATGATGATGTGTATGTCAGTCCTTCTGCAAGCCCCTGCAATTACACAGATACTTTTTTATTCAGTGAGTGTTGCGCATGTATATTTTTATTTTTGCCAAAGCTTACTTCAGGTAGTAACCACCATCTCTCCTACGGTGGGTATGTTGACGTCAGTGCAACGCAAACACATCTTTGGCTTATTGTTTGTGAAAGAAATCCAGTTTGTATTCACAGTTGTAAGATTTTGCTTCACTAATGCCACTCATGAAAAGAAAGTTTCAGGGCTTCTCAGCAATACAAAATCCATGCACTGTGTGTCTGTTTCTAAGCGGTGAGTCATTTTTAGGTACTGCGTCATTTCAATAAAAGGTAGAGAAAATAGTTCTCATTCGTTGCTCTCTACTCGAGTTTGAGTTTAACCAGCCAGCTAGATTACTGACATATTTGAGATATAGTTTTGCATGTACACACTCTGTCTCACACATGTCACATGTACTTGGAATTATTTTCATTTTATTTTATTTTATTGATTTTGAATTATTGTTCAGTACAGGGATCCAAGCATTGACGTAGAAGAAAAAAGACAGAAAGCTGGGGCGAGTTATCTCATGCATATTCTGCTGGGTTATAGTCCTCTCTATCGCCAGCCACCTGCTCTTTCCCACATTGCCGTACTCTCCAAGGTCTTACTCACTGACCTAAAAAAAAGAAATAGTGTAACAACTACAAATGAATTACAGTAAAATACCCCAAATCATATAATGAAAGCATTGTTATTTGCACCCATGTTCAATCACAGTGTCATCTGTTAACAAATATGCATTTTATACCCACAAAATGTAAAGGTCACGAACATTTTGTCTTCAGCCATGCTTGTCAAATGCATTTGTTCAAACACAGATATCATTTCAACTGTGACATTTCATCACAAAATGCAAATAATAACACAGTACAGTCATAAAGTTTTAGTCATTTATTTTTTGGGTTAACTGGGTTAACGGGGTGACTAAAATGCCATTATATAAGAGGCTTATTCTTATGGAAATAATACTTGCATTTACTTGTTTTGACATCCGTAACATTTGTATATAAAAGGCAAGGTGACGATAGTGGGTGCTTGTGTTATGGTTGCCACTGAGCAGTACGTTTGTATCTCATTAAAATGAATAAGCCCAGGTTAAGCTCACTTTGTCTCATTTCCGCCCTCTGAATGTGCGTTTAAGGCAGTCGTTTCCATGGAAATTACTGTAAAAGATTTTACTCTGGGTGCTTGTTAGCCTTCTCTTTGTGCTTCTGTCTCAGGTTGCCTGTTTGAGCGAAAACTGTGCACTAGGGATCACTTCTGCTCAGATGGTGAGTATGCCACACACACGTGCACACACAATCAAACACAATGTTCTTGAACTTGTTAAACTTTTAAGACAGACCGCTTTCTTAATCCTTCTGTAGCACTGCACCATACTAAATTATTAGCCCTCGATGCTAGGCGCACACAGATCCTGACACAAAGGCTGCGCATAGACTCATACAAACACAAGTCAAGGATTTTTGCTCTCTCTGCCTTATTTACCACAGATTCTCAGTCACCTGCCCCTCTGCTTTTCCTCATTTTAAGCCCCACCCCTGCCCTCTGTCTCCATAGCAACACTGACATCACAGTGAGGTCGACACCCCCACAGTTGTTGTGCTAATACAGTGATGAGTCACTGACACACACACTTACGTCCTTCCCCATGGAAGCTTCACTTACGCACACGCACAATCATTGGACAGAATACTAAATGGATGAGCTGCCCAGGAGCAGACACAGAGACAGATATCAGCGTGTCTGACAACACTGGGAGAAAAACAATCCAAGTGGATGAAATGTGCCCCTTTTTCTTTTTTCCTGTTGATCTCTGTACCACGTCAAGAACCTACTAAGCAAAATAAGCTGTAAACGGTCTGTGTTTGTCAGACCCCAACAAAGATTAATTGACCTAATTTTTGGTCAGCACTGCTCCTGTAACACTTAACTAAATGACTAACACATAAAGAATAACAGCAACTGTGTTGAGTTTAGATGAAGACAAGGAGAAATAATAAAATAATTAAAAAACATTAAGGCTGTATTAAGGTGTGTCCTCATTAACTGAAGCAACACATCTCCTCTGTTTGTGTTTAGAATAAAGGACTTGGATGACATTTTTCATATGCTGGTAGGCAGCAAGGTGATAATATTTAGTTAACTGCTAACCTTGTAGTAGCCGTAATGCCCTATTTATTTTTTTATTTATTTGACCTTCTAATGTACAGTCCACACAGGCTTCGTTGTAGTTATATAGGCCTAGCTTTTTTTTTTAATCTTTGAGGCTTTGATATTTTATACTCGGTTCAGTCACTAATAATGTTTTCAATAATTTCTGTGATTACAAAGGTACCGGACTCTAAAAATAAATCAAAATATAAGGTCTGCATTCTCTAACTTAACATAAATAACTGCAAGATTTTTTAATGTGCCTTTTCAAAAACTAAACAGAACAAATAATTTAAAGATCTGCAAAATGTTGTTTATTATTTCAACCCAACAGTAATCAGAGACTTATGGGCTTAATCTATGATGTCCTCTGAGGTTTCACCAAGGCTTCATTGCATCCACATTCACCCCTTGAGCAGTAATTACTCTAATAATGTCTGCTCATTGTAAAACAGTCCTTTATATGGTTGCAGTAACTGCTGTGTGCCTACTGTAAAAAGGAACAATAATTGTATTGTACTGCATTCTTTTTAGTGTGTTTAATGAAATACACACCTCCCTTCAGATCTTTGAGTTTGTGTCTGTGACAGGATGAAAAAGCTGCTTTATCCTGCATGCATTTGCAAGAAGTAGTGGAGTGTGCAGTGACACATTTTGTTCTGCACGATCCAAGTTTTTATGCTGAGGCCTGGAGATTTTACTCATGACAGTCTCTTCCAGAAAGAAGTGTTTGTAGGTTTACTGATGATCCCTATGATTCCTAGAATCTCTCAGTTGCTAGTCTGTTTATCATATTATGAAGGGTCAGTTACTCTAGTAGCTTATGCTGTTGGAGCATTATCAGTGTAATGTAGGAAGCATGTTAAACCCTCTTCTATATAGTTATAGTAACCTGACCTTGCATCTTTGCTGGTTAATGTGTAACAACACAAGTCTACTGAGGACGGTTTAGAGGTTTCCTATATTATATATGGTGCTATAAATGACCAGATGATAGGGCTGAGCTTATGCTTTTACATGTATTGGTAGGGTCAAATTATTAAATCATTACTTCATCTGGCTGTTTTTTCCTGTTTTATTGTACATTATTTTACATTATTTACCTGGGATGAAAACTGCATGAGACGAAACTGCTGTTGCGGGTTTACTGTTAGTTGGACAAGTACAAGTTGTAGGTTACCAAATATATTATACTGGGACTGTTTCCAAACAAGTGGACTGGTACTTACGTGGTTCTTTTCTATGCTATTTGAGCGCTCAGAGTGCAGAGTGTTAATATTGCTGTGTTGTTGTTAAGGTAGTGATAAATCCAACGTGACTGATAAATGTATTAATGTTTTACAGCTTGATTGTTACTATGCATACTTTTGTTCCAAGGATATAAATGATTAATACATGTTTTAATCACAGTTGATATATTGGGGGGAGTATGTTTTTAAATGAGATCATTTATCTTGAATGTTATATTTCTCATATTGTCAGATTCTTTTGGATAACAACACTGAAATCGATATCCCATGTTCCCTGCAGAAAAAAATGACATCTACTGAAATAACCCGAGCTCTCAGAATAGTCCCAGTCCAATCAAGCCATCCAGTTTGATGGCTTCTCTTGATTTGTCTTCAATTCTGCCTTCTTCTTTCTGTCATCAGTCCATTCACAAGGAATAATAACAGCTTTATACTCTACTAGTACAATAAACTGCCAGGATGGCCCTTCATCAACATTAACAAATTTGTAATTTGATGATGCGTTTTATTAGGATCATTAGGATGAGATATGTATTTATATGATTGTTTTTCTTTAGTGGTCTTGGTGGGGAAACATATACAAGTTTGTATCTTTATTTCTTTATAAGAATTTTTTAATTCTGTATCTCTCATGAGATTGTAAATTTCTTTGGTAAAATTGTGACACAGCACAAGGCTTAGGCTATTCTTATCATATGAAACATTTTGTGCAAAAAATAAACTAAATAAACATAATAGAATATTTTTTTTACCATAGTTAATGTTAAAATAGAGTGAAAAGTCTCGTAGTAAAAGTCTTACAATTCTCTTGGTTTTTGCCATCCAACTTCACTAATTCACAGCATTTTTAGCTGCTCTGATGTCAACCTTAACTCAAAGTGTTGTTTTGGCTTGAATCATAGATTATAATGACTGTTTAGGTATCATTTCTTTACCTTTAGTGGCTGTTTCTTAAAGCAATAACAAGCTGGAACTGAATTCATGTTTTCTTTTTGGGCAAAACAACCATCTATTAAATCAATACCTGACCTGACATAGTGCATGTGTAACACTTTCTACACCGCTCCTGAGTTTTCAATTGAAAAAATAAAAGCTGGGCTGTTTCATACAAAATGTGTGGCTATAAAAACACCTTAATCCTCTCTAATCTGTTCACTAAAACAATTCACTATCTCAGTGTTGCAAAGTGGGTTGTGTGAGATTTAGCTGGTGTACTGGCTGTGGTGACTCATCAGTGCACCAGTTAAAGCATAGCCTGCTCGGTTTTATCTTTATTCCTATCACATAGCATTTCAGCAATCTAGGTCCTAATTCACTGAGTATACAGATTAGAAACACAAGCCTTCTATATCTGATTTAGACTTTTCACAGCGTTTCATTTGCAATAAACTCACCCAAGTGGGTTAGATGCTTACAAAAGTGAGCATACACTTTTTTAAGCACTGATTCCAGACCCTTTCCATGTAACCCAAACAGTTTATTTATTATTTATAGGGGTAATTTCTATTGCATTGCACTGATTACCTAAGTGCAAGTGCAGCAAATACTAACTTTGTTAAGATCCCAGTAATTTATTGCTGAAGAGCAGATCCATGACGATGCATGCGGTTTATGATAACAAAGAGAGAAAACTGTCCACAGGTGATCCTGAGAATATGCTATTAATATTTCTGTTGCCATGAAGGTACCTCCAAGTTAGCGACTTCAATTTTTCAAAAGCACTTACACACACAGATGGCGACAGGAGCTCTTCAAAAGGATTGTGACAAGTGTGTGGGCTGAACTTCAAAACTATGACTCACAGCTGTGGGCTAGTATAGTGTGGGCCACCATATGAATTACAGCTATGACTAAATAACCTCCAAAGCAGTGTCAGTGGAACCATTTGGATTGAAATGTATATGGTTAAATCACAAAAAGCACAAAAAACTGAACTTCGCTTGATGTCTTGTGAAATAATAGGATCATTCTCAGAGGCTTACTGAGATATAAAAAATATAATAGCTCCTCTAATATGGCAATGTCTTTGTTATGAGGGGAATTTCTCCTGAGGGCCTTTTTTAACACAGCAGACATTTTGAATGAGGAAAAAAGTTAACGATTGCTCCCTTCTGTTCAAGCGTTGCACTCAGCCTTTTTTGTCATAACTGTAAGCAGACATGTCAGTATGCCGGTGATGCTGTAGTACAACGGGGGTCCGGAGACACAGCTGACATAGTCACATAAAAAGTCAGCCAAATTTTGTTGCTTACACCTGTTGATTTCCTGCTGCACTGTGAGATCACTCTCAGCTTAGTTGGACCAGGACTCGAGAGGCTGCCCTTGGCAAATTTGGGGTTACATATTTACATCCGTATTCATGTGTGTATTTCAGATGGGTTGTTTGGTCAGTGTCGAAGCTCTAAGCAGGACCAGGTCCAGTACCAGGTGTCAGTTCCTGTTCTGAAGAGGATGCAAGAAGTTCTAAAACAGCTCATGCTAGAAGGTGAGACAGAATATAATAGAGAGCTAAAAGCGTTAAAGTGAATACCCACGTGCATTTAAATGGCTGCGATAAAACAAAAAAGTGCTTTATTCATTCATAATGTCAGCAAAGAGCATTGATATCAGTGCCCCTTTTTCTGTCTGTATTTCTGTAACCTGTACACACACCTTAGTCTTGCACTTTTACTAACAGCTATTTTTTAAAATTTATTTTCCATCTGTGTGTGCAGGGCTGTCATGGCAGGATGACATCACCCAATATATTTTGTCAAAGGAGCTGAAAAGAGTTCCTCATACCACACTTCCCTCAAAGCCAAACACCTCATCCTTGTCTCAGCAAGTACACCTTAGTTATTTTGAAATTGACAGAGAAAGAAATTGTATATTTATATAACAGATTTAGTCAATTCTTTCTTGGTCGCCAGGTCCAAACAGCCCTCCTCCCACCACCAAAGTTCAAAATCAGCGTCTGCTTCTCCTAGTGGCAAATATGTGGACTACATGATTGTTGAGCCGCCTCAGTCCCCACTGCGCATGCAAACAGCATCTATGGACCCATACACGTACCTCCAGGTATGAAAACACACACTGTGATTAGCAGCAGCTGGATCTATGTCATTTATAACACTTCATGCACAGGTGTATACAAAATTTTGCATATAAGTGTAACGCACATAATAATGTGCCACAGTTTACATCTGGTATAACAGGTATTATGTACTGTCTCTGCTAACACAGCATAGGTACCAAGACGAAGTAGAGAGATCTCTCATGGGTTCAGCAGGTGCTTATGCCCGCCCTTCTTTGAGGTCCCAGACCAACCAGAGAGAGCGTGATCGTGACCGGCAGCTGCTGCTGGAAGCTCTGTCTCTTTACCTGGCGTCTGCACAGCCGTCTTACCGCCACAGAGGGGCTCCTTCCATGGTTCCTGCAGGTAAAAAAAATTTAAACATAATTACTTTTTTTCATAATTTTTTTTTAACTAATTCAACACAAAGATAAATAGATATTTAAAAAATATTTAACTGCATACACTTAAATATATAAAAACAAACTATTCAGTCTCAGTTTCTTATGCAGAAAATATCCATAGACATGAAAAAAGATAGAACTCTGGCACATTTTTGGGCCAATCACAAACAATGATGTTTCCTGCTGTACCTGCTTTCATGAGCAGGTCTGCCTTATTATGAGGACTTGGAACTGGATATACCAGTGGACTATGTGGAAGACTACACCCTACAGGAGAGGCTTGGTTCTGCAGGCAGGCAGCAACCCTTGCAGAATAAGAAAGTTCTTCAGGACTATAGCACACTGTCTGGGAATAATGGTGAGAAAAAGGAACGCAAGCATAAATATATACAGCATAAACATAATGACACACATAGTTAAACTACGGATGCACATACATAATCTGTTTGAAAAATGATTAGTGCAAAAATAACAGTAATCCCATCCTGTGTTAGATGACTTGCTCCAAAGGATGTCGGCTGTCTTGCAGAAGTACAGAGTTGATCCAAGAGACCTCAGTCAGGAGCAGCTCTACAAGCTAGCTCTCACACTGCTGCAGCATCAGGGCAAAACTGGCACACACCCCCAACTTGGTAATAAACCAAAACAAAAAACCAACAAATTTCTTAAATATAGAAATATCATAATCCCTACAATTTTCAGCATTTTTAATTTAGTATTTGTATAAAACAGATTTTTTCTGTATTCATAGATCCAGTCGAAAAAGACCTCAACACCCTCAAGGAAGTATGTTAGCATCTACTAATAGCAGTCATAAAAAATGTAATCATAGGTTCTTACATAGGCGTGTTTTCTCCTCTCCCCCTCATATGCAGCTGTTAAAAACAGACAGCATTTCCAATAAGGCAGAGAAGCCTGTTCCTGTTGCCCCTGTCCCCTCCACTCCCTCAGTTCAAGCTACACCTTCATCCAAGAGTCCCAGCCTCCCCCCGTCTGCCTCTCAGCCTCCGCAGGCTGCTCCCGCTGAAGCTGGACTAGATTTTAAGGGACAAGGGTTGCCAATAGTGGAGAGCACAGGGGCCAAAGAGGAGTATGGGTACATTGTCACCAATCAGAGGTCAGCACTTGATCTATTTTAACACTCAGTTCTTCGGTTCATAGTAAACTCATCTAAAACATGAAAAACAACTTTGTTTGAGTTACTAATGATTTGTTTAGTGTAGTGATGCTTTAATAAATGCTGTCTAATTATAGCCTGTTGTGTAACGTTAATAGTCATTTATTTAAAAGTAAAAAGCAGAAAACAAGACATTTATTAAAAATTTGTGTTCACAGCAAAATTAATGATGTTTGTTTCATTCGTAGTCCCCTGAGTCTGTACGATGGAGTCAAGATGTTGGAGCTGCTGGCTGATAAAATACACTTGACAACAAGCAGCTTCATCAACATTAGGTAGCACTGTAGTTGTATGTTAGATGCTTTAGAGACAGTTAGTTTGTTGTACTCTTCATTCCTGTATTTTTACAGTTTTCCAACATGTGTGTCCCTGTGTTTATGTGTTGCCAGCGTCGTCGGTCCTGCACTGACTTTCCGTATCCGACAGAATGAGCACAACATGACGGCGGCAGAGGTAGCTGCTAAAGCCGGTAAGGCTCAAAAACACAGATTTGCATTTATCCACATACTGTACATATGTTAAACACAATTTCACCATAAGGCTAAAAAAGATCATAAGGCTCAAAATATACGTTCCCAATCTTTGGATTCATCTCCAGTAAAACACTAAGAAGAGTACAAGACAAAACAACATTAGAAATGAAAAAAAGTGAAGAGTTTACCTTTCTATATTACATTAGGAATGTTTTTGTTTGGTAGACTTATACATACTATAGGCATTTCTTTTCCATGAACCGTTTGCCTCATGGAGAACTGAAATTTTATAAATAAATGTGTTTTTGTCAGGTTGTATGCAAGAGTCGGTTTACAGTGTTAGACCCGATATTAAAAGGCCTGTGTTGTTTTTTTATTTTTTACTCCAACAGTATCTGAAAAGAATTTCCTGGAGTCTGAGACAGGTCTGAAGATTGTGCAGACTGGTGTGGGAGAGGTATTTGTTTTACACACAGACATTTTTCATCTTTTTTGTTAACATTTTTGCTCTAATTTAATCACAGTGTACTGTGTGTCCTTATTTGCGCTTATCTTTTGTGGCTTTGTTTAGTACTGATACTATGACATGAATTAAATGTATAGCTAAGAAAGTGCTTAGGATGGGCTATGTTAGGCTGCTCAGGGGGAATAACTTGATCACTTTTATTACCTTCAGCGATTAAGTAACCTTTGTTAACACCATCACTACACTTGTGCTGTATACAACTCTTTTTTTGTGTGTGTAAATTTTGGTTGCCAGAACCAATAAGTGAGGCAACACATCCTAACAACCAGCATTTCACTTGTTGCCATGGAGTTCCATCTCACCCCCACCTCACCCCTGCTGAGGCTTCCAGATCCCAGGTGCTATGGCAACAGTCACCAATGTCATTAACCTCATTATTCACCGTTTCACATAAACAGCTTGATTCCTAGCCTCTGAATTGTCACTCATGTGTCAGTCTTTGTGTGTAATCGATCATTATTTCCAAAATGCGCATGTAGATTGAATATAAGGATGACGCGCACACACACACAGGCACGCACACACACAGATTGCTTTCAGGGCTACAGTGATAATATCACAGTCGTGCTACCAGCATCTGTGTATCTGATACTGATGTGATCAAATGGCACAAGCTGATGTTTTTTTTCACTAGACGTGTGTGTGTGTGTGTGTGTGTGTGTGTGTGTGTGTGTTATTAATGTATTCAAAAAATGTTGTCTCCCCCCCCTAAATTACTGCATTTCTAAATTACCGTAAGTAGTTTTTAGTGGTTTTATTTAAATTTTGTAAACTATGACAAAGGACAATTTCTTTGCATTTTTAATCACACAATATCTCAGTGCTGGTAGTGTTTGTCAGAGAAACAATGATATACTGTAAAGTTAGGACAAAGTAAAGACACTGTACTACCTCTGTCTCTTTGGTTACCGCTGTGCACTTCCCTTCTGGCTTTTGATTTTCTTCTCTAGCTTGGCCTTCAAATTTATCTTGTCCTTTCAAGGCTGGTTGATTTATTTATTAATTTTTATTAGTTTTTCCTTGGACTGACATTTCAATTACACCACTGTGAAACAGCCACAGCATTAAGCTGGCAAAGCAGAGCTGGTGACTTCTGTTGTATGTGGGTAGCATGAGGAAAATTGCTTGTAAATAAAAATCAAATTGAAGAATAGGTGGAATGACACTTGGGGGCAGACTATACCTCATAGCACTGATACATGGCATGTTGTATAAGATGGTTGGCTGATCTCCTGGAGCCTCAGCTGTCTTTTTAATGATTTCTGGGGCGCAACACCTTGACCTTTCAGACCTCTGTCTTTTAAACTTAGCTCAGCTGCTCACTGGGCACACGTTGCTGTCAAGTGCAGTTACAGAGAAGCAATTCTGTTGGTAAAAGGAAATGAGTGGCCTTTGAATTGCAGTAGTGAGGGTGGGTTTGCTGGAGCGCCTTAGTTTGGGTTGACTGTTGATGCGCATGTTAAAAAATGGAGATAACAACCTGTTTTCTTTGTGTTCCTGCCCACTTGTCTATATCTTACTCACTGCTCTTTATGATCATCCTTTTTCTAGAGGACAGATGCGCGGGGTCTCCCTCAGGTAACCAGGGTTTCCCAGGGCTCCAGTGGGACAGTTATCACCCTTGTTTCCATGGCAGTTGTTGGAGGTGTGCTGGTATTGGCCATGGCCGTAGCTTGTCTCAGGCACTATGCTCAGCAAGTGAACAATGGCAAGCTTGGCCTGGGGCCAGAGGGAGGTGCAGAAACTCACTTTGACTACCAGGTAAGGCTACATAAGGGATCTGGTGAAAATCCCTTACATACAAATGTCCTTTTAGTGCTATTTGATGCATTTTGATCATTATATATTTTCCCAGTATTGAGGTGTTATAATGGATCGGAAAAGCAGAAAAAGGCAGATAATTAAAAGCATCGAGAATAGCTCTTAAGTCAGGCAGTTAATTGCGTGCAGTTTATGCATTAAATGCCTAAAGTAATGCAGTTTTCCATCTGTTCAGGAGCTATGTCGGCAGCACATGGCATCTAAATCCTCCCTGTGCCGCCAGGACTGTGTGGGAGGAGTGAGCAGCAGCATCTCTGGACCTGCTGTAAGCACGGGTGCGGGTGGACGGAGGGGTACAGATACATCCCGTGTCAGCAGCGTTTCCTCCCAGTTCAGTGATGGTCCCCAGCACAGCCCATCCTCCACCCACAGCTCCACCCCGTCCTGGAGTGAGGAGCCTGCCCAGTCTAACATGGACATCTCCACCGGTCACATGATACTAGTGAGTGAAAACAGTCAGCGTGGAGAGTAAATGTACTACATATTGGTGAAAGGTATTCTCTGCTCTTTGTTTATGAAATATTTATTTCTGGTGTCCCGTCTCTTCCTCAGGCGTATATGGAGGATCACCTGCGTAATAAGGACCGTCTCCAGAAGGAGTGGGAGGCTTTGTGTTCCTATCAGGCGGAACCCAGTTCAGTAGCTGTGGCTCAGTCCGCAGACAACATGGACAAAAACAGACATCCTGAAGCCCTCCCCTGTTAGTTCATTAACATGTAACACTTTTTATCATTTCTATATTTTGTACTTTTTCATGGAAAGTATTTAATTGAAAGTCTCACCAACCTTTAACTTAAACATAATTAAAGCCTAAACACCTTCTTTTTTCTTCCAGATGATCACTCTCGTGTGAAACTGAAGACTGATGTAAACCCCAATAAACAAGATTATATCAATGCCAGCATCATTGTAAGAATCCCTTATGTCAAATAAAACATATATAAAATATGACATAGTTATTCAGTTAGGTATAAATTTGTGTAATACTCTGTTGCTGGATAGATGACTTTATAAAGAAAGGAGTCATTGTTTGGATGTAAGGAAACACTTTGAAGCATAATTATTTGGATGTGTTGTATGTTCTCATACAACACATCCATCTGCAGCTCAATCAGGATACAGCGTGACATATTTTTCTCTCTTGATATTCGAGAGAAATTAAGAGATACTTAGATTTGTAACCAAATCTTAATATTATAATTTTATGAAAATGTAAATTGCATCTGGACTTTCTAATATTCTGTGCATGGATTTTAAGAGACTCTTTTTCCTTTTTCAATCATCAGTTTGATCATGATCCTCGCCAACCATCTTACATTGCCACACAGGGACCTCTTCCCCATACTGTTGCTGATTTCTGGCAGGTTGGTGCAGTCTCCCCTCTGCTTCTTCTCCCCATCACTCTGTCTTCCTTCCATTTCTATGAATTTGTAATATATTCAGTGCAAAAGAAATAGTAAAGCAGTGCATATTTTACAGCCATATACTGAGTCTTCTTAAAGTGACATTAAGATGTGTGTTTGTGTGTGTGCTTGCTCTGTTCAACTTTCAGATGGTGTGGGAGAACGGCTGCACAGTGATTGTTATGATGACAGCTTTGGTGGAGGACGGAGAGAAGCAGTGTGAACGATACTGGCCTGACGAGGGCTCGTCACTCTACCACATCTATGAGGTTAATTTCCTGTTTAACTTTGAGCTTTCTCGCGTAGTGCAGAAGATAACATTACAAGTGTACATCCACAAGTGTATACAAGTTCAAAAATTGGCACATATCTGCTTCTGTCACTACATTTTCTTTTTATAAAGCCTGTTAGCTAATTGATGTCTTAAGATGGTGGCTGTTTTCAAGATGGCTGTCCACAAAGGCAAGAAAATGTGTATATTTTTATATAAAGAAAACTAGACATGCCATTCCTGAATGATCATAGTGTCAAATTTGACAAGTTTCACAAAAATGAAGTCTGAAAACTTATTTTCAGCTCAACCTCACGTGTCTGAATTTAGTTGTTTTTTCATTGACATACTGTATTAATATTACTGATCTGAAATCACACAAACTTAAAATCCTAGTAGTATTTTTTTACTTTAAAAAAACCACAGACATGTTGAGTAAATTATTTTTATAACTTAAAATGCAAATATAAATTGTACATTTCAAAAAATTATGCACACATTTTGTAAACATATACAACTATTTATCTAAAAATGCCGTTTTTTTATTTTGTACAACCACTTAAAAATATTACTCTAACTAAAATGAGAGAACAATCAGGTCTTGCAGTAAGATGCCCCACAAATTATGTGTGCCAGTAAAAAAAAATGTTTGTCCACCACAAGACAGGAGAACACCACAGGGAAAAACCTGCAGGCCTGACAACAGGAGGTGTATCACTCCGCTGGTTTTCTACTTAGTGACAGTGTTTACATTGCAAATGTGCCTTTGTGACATTCATTAGTGCCCTCACTAACACACAAAAGAAAACAATGACTACACGACAGACTAACTACACAAGACAACACAACACACTAACTGTACACTCCACACTAAACGTCAGAAATGTCCCACTTCTAAAACCTCGCTCTCTCTCTCACTCGCTCGCTCTGTCTCATTGCCGTTACCGTCACTCCCAAAACTTTCCCTTCTTCCTAAACAACCAAATCCCACGTGTTGACTTTTTTTTTTAAATTGGTCAAAGAAAAAAAAAAAACGTAACGACAGTATTTAGAAAAAAGCATGGTTTATATATACAAATATTTTTTATCATAACTCTGGACTTACTGGCCTGTAATTAAAATTTAAAAACTTTGAAGTCCGAACATTCAATGCGGGCTCAAAAACTCAGCACGGCTGCAGCTTGTTGCTGTGTCAGCTTAAATCAGTCATGTGATTTGGAGGTGCAGCGTGTCTGTGGACCACAGAGGGTTAATAACACTCACCTTCATTCCATTTCCAGAATGCAACAACCAACCACCTGAAATCTGTGAAATCTGAAATTCCCATGGTGTTGTTCAAAATGTGCTCTGACACAATCGTAAGCATCGCTTGCTACTGAAAACAAGAAAAAAGCCGATCTGCGCTATGGGCTGAACCATTTGTTAATGGTGGAGGGGGGTAAGACTATGCAATATATTCAGTTTTAGCATTTATATTCACTGTTAACTGTAACTACACTCAAAGTGTTAATCTAAGTGTTAATCTATAAGCTATTTTATTTTAATAAACAACACTGTCATATGCAAAACTAGGGTGGCACTTGCCACCCCATGCCACCCTTTTAGATCCGCCCCTGCTTAGACATGAAACTAAACCCCAAATACCCCCGGTGCCTACATCCAGCTTTGCATGAGTGTTACAAAATGTGTTTCTGGAGAAACAAATCATTCACCATGGAGTAAAGGAGAGGGCAGAACTCAGAGAGCAATAACTTTATATACTTGATATCATACTTGGATTAGTCATTTTATTTAGCCAATACAACAAATATCTGGGTAGCCTCACAGCAAGAGGGTTCTGGGTTTGAACTCCTCCAAAGAACTGCTTGTCGGGTTAACTGGTGATACTTAAGTGGGTGTTGGTGTGACCTAACGTTATCTGTCTGTTAGCATGTTAGAAAAATAACTGGTTTACATTACATTACCTACCTATAGCGAAAAGCATATAAATCAAAGTGAAACTTGAAAAGTAGGCAGTGGTTGAAATGATGTAATAAAACAGCTGTTTCTGAGATGGTCAAACTGGAAAAAATTGAAAACTGTTGTGGCAAATAAGATTTTTCAAATTAATGGCTCCATACCAGAGAGATAAACATGCAAAGTTTGATTCCTGTATCAATATTTGCACGATTGTTTCAACACTCATGGAAAAGACCCTTGATTAGCCCTGCTGTTTTTGTTCAAAATATATGACAAAAAACGATGAGTCATAGAGAATACAGTGAATAAAGCTGATTAGACTTAGATTCACTGTGCCTTGTTTATACTAAAGTTATTTTCACAGTAAGTAAGTACACAGTATGTATAACCTTTTTTTCTCCTGGAAGTTTACCTGATTAAACGCTTGCAAGCTGAATCTCTGTCTATTTAAATTTTAAATAATTCAAAAGATTCATGACTCATATTTTTTACCCCTTTTCCCTGCATCCAACCCCTCCCTCTCTTCTTTCCTCCCCACTGTGTCTTTGTGTGTGTCAGGTGAACCTGGTGTCAGAACACATCTGGTGCAAAGACTTCCTGGTGCGTAGCTTCTACCTGAAAAATGTCCAGACGCAGGAGACACGTACCTTGACCCAGTTTCACCTGCTGAGCTGGCCAGCTGATGGCATCCCCACCTCCACACGACCACTGCTTGACTTCCGCAGGTAAGAAACTATCCACAAACATGCACGCAGACTGTCCTTGTTCATACAAAAGCATACAAATAAATATATGTATAAACATTCGAAATACCAGTAGTCACATTGGTGGATTTGAATCCCGCTGATCGCCTTCATGTCCATCTCTTTTCTGTGTTTTCCATCCTCCCTGCCATTTGTAAGTGTATATGATCACTTTCCGTGTAATTCATTTCAAGCTTAATCCATCATCGTTGACACTCTCTCTCTCCCTCTACCCCAGTGTGCAGGTTGACAGGTTTGTATTTTAACATCTCCCAGTGTCATTTTTGTGGTTTGCAGCTAGTACTCTGGCTCCAGTTGCATAGTCATAAAAATGAGCATTGGCAGGTGTGACTGGCTACTGCAAGAGGGACAGTGAATCTGTGGCTTCCTCTCCACTTATTCTATCCTGTTTTCACCATCTCACTGTCCTCCACACCCTCATGCAGTATCTAATTTTCCCGTCCAGTCAAATTTCCAGCTATTCCTGATCTCATTTTGTTTACCTGTCACATGCAGTTATTCCATTCCTTGTATTTCCAACATGGTCACTTACTTTGTTTTCACTGTGGTATTCCACAAATACTCAAAGCAGACTTTGCCATTTCTGTATTAATAATAAGATGTTATGATTTTATTGTGAAAAGGTCAGTTGTAACCTTTACCATAAATATTTTATAACCAAGCACATTTTCCTGTCATTTGTCTTTTTCTTTCTTTTCTTTCCCTGGTTTCTACTTTTTCAGGAAGGTGAATAAATGCTACAGAGGTCGTTCCTGTCCAATCATCGTTCACTGCGGGTAAGACTGAAAGGAAGATACTCTGGGGTTTGTAGGATCACAGATTTCTGTGGAACAACAGAAATTGCAGATATACATGTGAATTTTCTGCTTAAAGGGTATTTTAAAGAAAAATACTTTGTAAGATTATGTTTGCGTTTCTGTCACTCCCACAGTGATGGCACTGGCAGGACTGGCACGTATATCCTTATTGACATGGTGCTGAACCGCATGGCCAAGGGTGAGTCGGTTAAAACAAAAACATTACCCAGATACATTACATCCATACCTAATCTTTATGACTTACAGCCCACAGATGATGCAGTGAAAGATATTGAGAAGTCAAATCTTTAATTGGTCTGAGTCATATTACAGTTGCATTTCCTATCAACTACAGCAGAGGGTGCTATAGTTACAAGCTGCTTGTTAAAAGAAATTAGGTACTAGTAGTTCAGACTACATTTTAATAATTACAAACTTAATCATATGTGCATACTTTTGCAGTATTTCTTGAGCTGAGTGGTTTAGCATCGTAACTGGAATCTTTTAGAAAGAGTCAGGAAACTTGAAATGCAATCAAATTACATCTATACCATTCAAAGTCTTATTTTACTGAAACTAATTTCAGCTGGATTGCATTATCTTTTTCTGGTCTTTTTCTTGCAGTTGTCAGAATCTGTTTTTGTTTATCAGACATGGTTGCTGTCTGTTTAGACTTCAACCTCAAATGAGACATTGACCTTTTCACTGTCTCTTGTCAGTTCTATCACAATAGTTCTTCACAAATAACCTCAACAGATCTATTCTGTGAATTTTCTACATCCATATCATCTGAAAATAGCAGATTTAGATTGATGGAGATCAGAAAAAAACTATTAGTGATGCTGCTACTATTCTTGATGACATTAGGAGTGAAGGAGATCGACATTGCAGCCACACTGGAGCACATCAGAGACCAGAGACCTGGCCTAGTCCGCACCAAGGTACATACCGTCCGTTGTTTGTGTGCATATTGTTTTAAGTATATTTTTTTCTAGTCTTCAGATTGTGCATCATTACCCAAATGCCTCACTTCCCTGCTCTTCCTAATTAGGACCAGTTTGAGTTTGCCCTGACGGCAGTAGCTGAGGAGGTGAATGCCATCTTGAAAGCCCTGCCACAGTGAGATGCAGCTGCTGATGGATACAATGACATGCAGACACAAAAGAATACACGCTCCAGTGGACACACTTGTATGATTCAGTCATGTATGATCATTACTGTACATAAAAATCTGCTTGGCCACAGTGGAGCTATTATTGCTCTTGCTTTTTTCCCCTGCTGACTCATTGTCTGGGTGTTTAAAACATTCTGGAATCAAATTTTATTTTGAGGATTTTTTTTCCAGGAAGCAAAAGGAAAAAGAATCAAAGTTCTTTCCAATTAGAGCAAGATTCAATTTTTCTATTAGTATCTTAAGTTTCTAATTACACATGGAGGCGGTTATCAGTCGGGAATTTAACAGAAAACCTTGGTGCCTGTGTGAATCCAGATGAATATGGGATAAGCGTGGTCATGCTGTCAGACAGAATAGTTATCTTACACTCATCTGATTAAATTGTTACTGGACATTATTACCTCAAATGATCAGCCAACATAAAAAGAATTTATGACCAACACAGGGTTTGTATTGGCTGCTCTGGTGAACATATAAATTGGACCAAAGTTATAATACTGTCGAACCCCCTGTCAAAATGTATCAAATATTTATGACTGCCATCCCAGTTAAACATGGTGTGGTTGTTTTCCGATGTAACTCTGAATGTGTTGTTATTCGTGTCCATTTGAATACTGTATTCTTTTGTCAAGTGTGTTTTTATTTCTGAGGCGTGTCTTTTTTGCCTTGAAAACATGATCGTTTGCTTTCAGCGCTGGTCGTTTCGTAATGGATGCTCGACTTGACCATGAACTACCTTCTCGCCGTCTCCCTTTCTGCACACAAAGTAACTTTGCGTTCTTCTATTGTCTTACTCAGTGTACGACCTTGTGATTCGTGTAAATAATTCATTCTGATGATTGTGTTTATTTCATGTAGCAGACCGACAGAAAATATCTATAAAAATGTATTTTTGACTTGACCTAAATAAATTTGTGATGTGATGCAGCAGAAAACAAACCCAAATGCCTTCAGTGTTCTCTGTTTTCTGGATTGCTGATTCTACCATGACTGCAAGATAGCCACTGTGATATAATCCATTATCAAGTACCATAATGAAGCCTTGAGCATCTTGACTCACTAACTTGGCTTTTGGAAACAAGATGTGATGAGCTAGAGTGATCTGAGTGAGAAACCAAGGGCCCACCCTACCACCCTACAGTATAGCAGCCTGCTTTATCCCTTTTTTAACATCAACAGACACCATAATCTACAAAATGAACATTAACACTTGAAACTAGCAATTCAGATCATCAGAAAAGGTCTTACTATGGTCGCAAATTATAGGAGCAGTATGGTCATTTTCTCAAAGACATCAATACAATTGGACATTTTTCTATTAAACCAGAGGTGTCACTCCCTCCTGGCAATTATAAAGAATGCAGGTTGTGTTGCACTTCACTTTTTTGGCCCTAAGCTACATCTAAATTTTATATATCTTCTATGGGTTAAAGGTTTTTTTTTATCTTATAACAACAAACACGAAGAGACACAGCATTTTATCAATGCTTCACACATTTGCTTTTTAACTCTCCAAAACAGTTAAAGATAAACGTATTACAATTTTTTACCTCAACTTTATGGTTTTATCTTAAATGTTAGACAGCCTTAATCTTGTCACAAAGACGCTACCACAAACTGTGAAAAAAAAATCAGCAGGAAAATCTTCATTTTCTCTGCTTCATGTGTTTTACAAGAACTTTCTTTTTGCTTTGTGCAGTTTTCATATTTATTAGAAACATGATCATTTGATGAAGAGATGATTATAACTACTGTACCTCCGTAGAGTTTTCAGTCTTTTGTTCCACAATGAGCTACGTACACACATGCACTCAGAGACACATACATATTAAATACATATATCTTATAAGTGTCATTCAGCAGGTAGGAGCCATGGTGGGCAGAGATAGAAAAGTGCATCGTGGGATATAATCTTTGACCTGTAAGAATAGATGTACAAGGACAGGTTATACTTAATCAGATATGCAAGTAGGCATCATCTGATCTCATCTACATGGAGTTTAGGGGGCAGGAGAAAGAATGGGAGCCTTAGATTCACACTGGTTCTTTACCTCAGGGCAGGGCAAGGGCACAGAGCAGCGTGAGCCAATCAGGTTAGGTTGTGAAGGCCTCGAAGTCTGAGTCTGAAACAGGAAGCATGAATCGTAAGAGAAACGAACAAGTATTCAAACTTATGTCCCAACAATATGATACTAGATGTGTTTGCTACATAACAGATGAAAAGTAATGTGTATGTGATCCATCACATTTAAACATTAACGCCAACAAGACTGAATAACCTGATCCGAGGAAGTCATAAGGGCAGATAAACTAAATTATAAATACAATAAAATAAAAACACACAACAGTCTATGGGACTTAATTACTGTTTTAGTTTAAAACACAATGACTAATGATGACCTTGCCCTTACATATCTTATCACAAATGGTGCATTATGCCACTCGCATAATAAGGGCTATACTGAAAATATAAGCTCCTGATCTGAACTTAATCAAGACACACAGAAACAGTTAACCCACATACATGTGCAGTTTCCAAATCAGTAAAAGCAGGAAGTAGTTTTTAATGCATGATTCTGTTGTATTATAATGTTTAAGGGTCCTGAGAACTGAAAATAATCTTTCAGATTTCCATGACTATATAATTATTAAACAGTTATCATACTGTATCATCATTTTGCACTAGCATGAATTTAGTGTAAATTAGTGGAAAATACGTGGCTGCCATATTCTAAAAAAATAAAATATTCCAAATTATCTTGTGGCACAATCTTTATTCGTTAATTCCTTTTTAACAATGTGAAAATAAAAAGAACATCAACATGTGAGTAATCAGTAACAATTAATACAGGCTGATATATTTATTAAAGTTTTCATTTGCCTATTTCACTTTTAGTCTTCGCCAGTGCTGACAGCTATACTTTCAAGTGAAAACAAAACTCATGCAATCTATGATAAATGAGGCACTCGTGAAAAATATGTGTCAATATAAATTACAAACATAAAGCATAAAACACACCAGGGCAAAGGGACACTGCCTGTAATTAGAAACTCACTGAGACAGGCATGTGTCTTTTTTTAATGCATATTACAACATAACACTGGCAGCAGTAATTATTTTAACATCTGCATGATTTGGCACCAGCATGATTTTCTTTTGCTTCCAGCTTTGCCCTGCAGCAACAACCACATTTAAAACATTTCTTAGTGTCGCACTTAAAACATTGGCAGTATCTTCATGTTACTTGAGATCTACGAAAAAGGCATATTTGAGTTTTATCCATGAGCTCCAACACTAACTATCTTCAGTGACTCCATCCTGTGACTGTCTCACAGACACAAACATGCAGCCCAACAAAATCAATATTTGCGGGACATGAGCTGGATAAACTATTTCAGTTACCATTCACATTAAACCCAACTTTAGTAGCAGCTGACTGATTGTCTAACTGAAATTTAACTAGTCAGTTTATTCCTATTTACTTTTGTCTACTTTCGTTAATTATTAAGACATATAATTTAATCAACAGTTTTTTGGGGGAGCTTTTTTAAAAAAATATTTAAGCCTGAAAGCTGGGAAGCAGTTCAGGAAGGAAAGTCATCAAGTCACCCCTAAAGTACAGTGTTTGTAATTTTGCACACAAGGGAGCTCATCTGGAGTTGGCTGAGGTTTAATATTTCGCTCAGGGAGCATGTAAACAAATGTTCTTTGATCATTTAGCTATTGTACATCCTGTAACCGGATGCAATAATACAAAACTTTTAAAAATCCAGGACAGGTAACACACTGCCGTCACAATCATTGTCACTTTCTTCCTCCTCCAATCACTTGACAACACTCTCAGTCACATCTACTGCAGGAGGACCAAGGAGAATCCAAATACTGATTTATCTTTTTAATTTGTTTATAAAGCTTGGCACGTTTGCATCGATAATGTAACATGTACATGTACAAAGACTTAACAATCATTATTTGTAGCTGTTTCAGTCACAATACTGTGATTTGTCCTTTAACTTAATAAAGTGCTTTCCCCAAACTATAATCTAAAATCTGATTACAATTTTAATGCTATTTGGGTAAAAGTGCAGGACCAACATATGATAAACTTGGATTTAATAATACACAAGCTCCTCCCTACTTCAACTTTCCAACAACAAGATAGTCAAAGTGTGTGAGCATGTGCTTCACCTAACTACTTATTGCTTCATACATATTCTGGACATTATAACTAGCTGACTGAGAAACACTGGTCTTCAGTCAAAAGTAGGTTATGTGGCAACCTGGAAATAAACCACAAAAAGTTCTGTGGGCTACCTTTGATTTTCGTGTGGCACAGTTGTGCAACATTCCCACTGCAAGAGAGTCTGATCTAATTCTATGGCAAGGTCTCAGCTGACTCAAACACACAAAGACCTACACAGAATGACATGCACACACAAACACCACCGCACACACTCAATTTTAGACCTTCACTGACATAATGTATTCTGAAAAAACTTACACAAACCTCAAAATTCCCAAATATATTCCTAACTCCAGGTTTGGCTTTAAACCTAAACTCAAACCTTAAATTCTAAAAGGCCTTTCAAGCTTTGTTTTAGAGTTACTTAAACTGGTCCTCACAAAAGACCCAATTGCGGCCATATATACAACAGATCTAAATCATCACTTAATTGCAATTCATCAGTCGATGCAAATATGTGGCAAATTCGCGTTCACAAGCAATCCTCCGCACCGGCTTGCACCCAACTGCAAAAACAATTTAAATGCCTGTGATAATGTAGAAACGTAACCACAAATCTTATCTTTAGTGTGTTCCTTTGGAGGAATGTGAAGCCTTGTCATCAGTATAGGCACTGTCTCAAATAAAGATCTGCTCAATTCACATTACATTAGAGCTGGCTGAAGGCAAAACACTGAGGTCAGTATAATAAGGCAACCCAAAGAAAGTAAACCTACAAAAACACATCATTAGGAGACAACACACCCACACTTCTTTTTCTTTTTCACGCTGCAATCACTTTTTATCACAGGTTTAAACTTATCCTCACTGCACTGGCTTAGGGGTGTAGTGCTGGCAGTTGTGGATGACTCAGGAGAGAAGCCTGGCTCCACCGTACCCTTTGCCACACTTTTGCACCCATCTCCAGCCACTGAACCCAATTTCATCTCTTTACATTTCTGCCCTGCAACAATCTCTTCTCTGCTCTGTACATTCAAATGTTTTGCCTTAGCAATCCCGCCATCTAAACGGCCCCTAGTTTTGTCACTGACAGCTCTGCCCCCACCCCGAGCACCTGATATGTAGTCGTTAGCAGCAGCTCTCTGCTGGGCTTCCATTTCTGACAGGCTGCATGCCAAAGCCATCTGTAGGTCTTCATCTTCCTCATCATCCTCACTGCCTCCCGCAACCCCGTAGTGGTAGAATGGGGCCGAGCTAAATGAACGATGCGTGGGTGAAGTGTAAGGGCTCAGGCGGGATCTGTCTGACTCAGCGGTTTTGTTCTGGAGTCGTGGCTTCGGAGTGGCCTGCTCCTCTCGTCGGCTCAGCTCCAGAGCAAGGGCCATTTCATCTTCCACACCTTCAATCAAAACAAAAACAACAAGACAGCTGTCTCACTGCACAATCAACACAAAGCAAAAACCTTAGACATACAGAAAAACACATAACCAAGCAAAAACTTCAGGTCAAGGGGTAATACAAAAAACTAAAGCCAAGGTTAATATAGTTAACCAAACGAAACCAATAACTAAAACTATGTGAAAAACATTTCCGCAGACTAAAAAAACATGATTAAGGCTTTAAAAAAAATAAAACTAACTGAAATTATTTTGTGAAAAATATCAAGCAAATATCCTAGTTTTAGTATTTGTTAAACTTGTAAAATTAGGTATCATAACTTAGCTGATGAAGCACTGATGAATGTTTTTATTGAGACTTTGGATGTCTACAAGACTAAGAGTTAACTTCTTTCAAAAAGTTCAGTGTTTTTATTGTAATATCTATACTAATTTTCCTAAATTTTGCCTTTGGTGCATGTCCTCAATAAAATACAATTAAACTAACACTGAAAGTCATAAAAACTTAACTAAAACTAAAACTTGTTAAAAATTAAACTAAACTTAAAAAGCAAACCTACTCTGGGAACTGACTGAAAATAACCTGAATTAAAAATACAGAAAATATTAAAAATAAGATTTAATAAGATAGATTAAATACAAACTGAAACCTCATCTGTTTTTTAACACATTTCCATGTTTGCATTGAAATCTTTTGAATAAGCAAATGCAGCACTGCATTTTGACACAATTGTGGTTGTATTAGAAAAAGGTGACACTGAATTTGTATTTTCAGGTTAAAGCAAATAAGCACCAGAATAAGTTTTTGGTTTTTTTTTTTTATCTCAATTCATTTATTCAGTCAGCATTGTCTCACCATTAATTAGAACACTCTTCAACACACCATCCTCCTCGATCTCTATTCTTTCCTGCCCATTCTCCTTTATCCTGTAGGAAAGACAAATACAGAAATAAGTGGAATTATTTAAAAGCCACCATCATTTCTAGTGCCTCTGTGTTTGTGCAAGTGCGTACTCAGTCTTAGGGCTGCAAGATTACAGCCAAAAAATATTTTGATTAACACTAAAATCATGATTATCTACCACGATTACTCACTTTCATTTTAGTGGCACGAATGCACTGCCACATAAAGATAAGAATGCTTTCAGAATTATGCTTTGGACTGTCTACAAACCTTTGTCTACAAAGGTTTGTAGACAAACCTGTCTACAAAGGTTTGTCTACAAACCTTTGTAGACAGTCCCCTTTGTAGACTATCCCCTTGATTTATTTCAGTAGAAGAAGAATATAAACTAATAACGAGGGAACTGCTTTCACCTTTACATTGCACTATGTTCCTGTTAATTAGGCTTACCCTCTGGCATTTTGCATACAGTGCAAGTTTTCCCCCTTTAGAAAAACACAGATCTACAGAGAAATGAAATGAGACTGTGTTGGTATTTCCATTACATCTTTGTGGGCTTAAACGATATGCTGTATGTGATGTACAGCCTCACTTTTATGGATTTCTGAATTGATATTGGACAAGACATGTCATCAACCTCTACAATGCCTTTCAGGGTCTTCATGCATTTTTCATACTGCAGTGTGAATGCTGCATTTTCAGGTAGGTGTACACGTTAGTTTTGTTGCTTTGTAGTGCCAACACAACTTTATGGTGCCCTTTGCATATGATTTGTTCTTTGTTCTAAATCTAAAGTATTCCCAAACAATAGATGATGATCTGCTTCTAGAGATAATCTATTGAGACAAATACAATTCAAATATGCACATATGCACTGCTCTTATTCAGCAACCACAGTCACATCAAGATAATTCTTAAAACGCTGGAATGTGAAACTGTTTACTGGTGCTAAATTTAATATATTCTTCAATTAATTTTTCACGTTTTGCTTTGAAGATAATACACTTGAATATGTACTTCCTTTGCTGCATATTAGGAATTGAGAAGGAATTGCATACTTCTTGGTGGTGGTGCGTTTTCCATTTATGATGCGAGTGGAAGTAGAAACTGATCTAAAGTTGCCCATCCCTCCACCCATGCTGTCCATCCCATCCAGACCACCCAAGGTAGTGGAGAAAGAGGAGAATTCAACTGTAGAGAGTCAAACAATCAAAAAGAGGAGAGGAAAGCAATATTAGTTTTTAATGTATCTAAACCATCTCCTGATATTAATTCTTTTAAGCATTTTTTAAACTAACAAGTGAAACTCTTGATATTAACAATATCAAATATCATTAATCTGGCATTTGTTGATGATATAAAACACAAAAAGTTATAGACCCTCTTTCTGTGAGACAGTCCTGGCAACCACTGATGATAGAAACCGCTTATAATAGAAGTTTAACTGAGTAGAATTGCATTAATTACCAGTAAAGTAAAACTGAAAGGAAAAACTACATGGGAAAATCCTCTTCAATCCTCTGTAAACAGTTTACTTATAATATTTACTTCTTTACCTCCTCCTGATGGAAAAGAGAAGAATCGCCCCGGGCTGAGACGAGAGGATGAGCTTCCAAACGAGGAGAAGTCATCTGAGTGAGAGACAAAGACGTGCAAGTATATAAAAATACAACAGTAATGGACAATACCTCCCACCCAGTCCATGACGTGCTGGCCAGTCAAAGGAGTGCGTTCAGTGACAGACTGAGATTACCCAAATGCACCACTAAACGAAGCAGGAAACAATTCCTGCATGTGGCTATCTGCCTGTACAGCTCTAATGTACAGTACACAGTGCAATAGTTACTCCATTTTGCAGTGAAAATAACAAATAGCAGTTTAGAGGTTTTACAGTTGACAGTTTAGAGTAGAATGTCGACCATTTATATTTAATCTCTGTAATATTCTGGATATTTATTATTGAGCTACTTGTCTATATTCAAGCTATTTCTTATATTTGTAACTTTGGAATATATTGTAGTATTTAATTTAGTTCGGTTACAGTAGACCTTAGACAAATTACTCTTATCATATTTTTTTATTTTATGTCTAGACTGAATAAATAAATGTTAGTATTAGTTCCTGAACTAATACTAATAACAGATGAACCCCACCCCAATATATGTTTGACTTACCGAAGAAGCTGGCAAAGGGATCCTGTCCACCAAAGAATTCTCTGAACACCTCATCTGGGCTGCGGAATGTGAAGGTGAAGCCTGGCATTTCTGTAAAGTCTGAGCTGGAGGAACCTGAGAAACCAACATGTCACAGTCAGGAGAGCGAAAAGGAAAAATTAGGACAAACGTAAAGGAGAAGGAGCAAGTAGGAAGGGTAGGTAGTAGTAGTAAGAAAATTACCAAAACACACTTTTTTTTCTTAAACTGTAGCAATTAGAAGATTGCTAATGATTAGTATAATGGATGCAACAATATCACTGATTTTTTTTATATATATACCTGTGTGTCGCATTCTGTCATTTCCATATCTGTCGTATGCATCACGTTTGCTCTCTGTCAAAAAGGAAAAAATTACCCACGGATATCAATATCTGTACACATACACATCTACAGTATACCTTGTACATATTAGACCAGTTGTCATCTATGGTGACTTACTGTCAGACAGGACTTCATAGGCCTCAGCGACTTCTTTGAACTTTTTCTCTGCTTCCTCCTTGTTGTCTGGATTTTTGTCAGGATGCCACTTTAAGGCCAATTTCCGGTACCTGAAAACACAAACAACACCTCTATCTATGAGATATGAGCTTATTTAGTGACATAATATGATAATGCATCTTTGCCCTGAAAAGCAAATTTTTTGGACTGAAATTAAAATGAAAGGTTGTCTAAAGTTCATAAACTCTTAAAAAATAAACACACAAAACACATACTGGCAGTGGCCTCAGTTTTTCAGTGCTTACATAACCTTGCTATCTAAAGTAGGTTTTCAAACAGCATTTTTTTACTCAAGTGAACTTACTTACTTACTTATGACTATATTTTCTAACACTTCAAATAGTCCCAGGATACTTACGCTTTCTTGATGTCATCCTGAGTGGCTGTTTTGGACACTCCCAAGATGCTATAGTAGTCCACCATGTCACCTCCTGTAACTCCTCAAAACACCACGCTGAAAGAAAAATACACAAACAAGTTTTCGTTTGGTCAAAAATTAAAAGCACCAATGTGTGTGGATGCACAGCTTCTGCATCATTTTAAAAAATGCTCCTCTTGACTAAAAAAACCTTTTGTATCTATGGAACCAAGTAGATTTTAAATAATGAATAGATAGAATATAACAATAATAACAAAAATAATAATAGATTTTAAATAATGCTTAATCACCATTGTAGTGGAGGTTATATGAGCTCAATGGATCTATTGGAAACAGTAAAACGATTCTAAAACATGTATTTAGAAGCTGGAAAATAATATCCTCCTAAATTTACTTAAATTATAATTTCACTGAGACAGTGCTGCTCAAACTGTTCAATAGCTGTATTACTGTAAGACTCGTGAGTTGAACTATACTGAGTTTAAAGCTACATTAGTTTTAAGAATGCTTTTTAACTTTAGTTAAGTATTTTTAATCAGCACTTTAAAGCTAGAATATGAAATTAGTGTGGAAGCAGTATGGTTAGTAATGTTTTAATTTTTAACTAAACAATTAGCAACTTGTATGTGATGCATGCATAAAAGGACAGAAAATTTAATCTGTAGAGATTTTAAAGCCAAATACATTCTCTTAACTAGTCTAAAAAAAACTCCTTTAGGTCCTTTTATAATTTGAAATTTCCAACAAATATATTGAGTTTGAAAGAGTAAATAAAAACCTAATCAGCAGACTTCACTCAATGATAAATTAACCTGTTATAAACTGCTTCAGAACGGTCACATGAAAGCATCAAGCCTGTTATCTTTTTAAAAAAACAAATAAGATCTTGGCACAGTCAGCAGTTCTATAATAGCCACAGACGACACCCTAACCGAGATGCCAGTCTCATTTGTAATCGTTTCGGGGCTGAAGGGGACTTCCGAACTGAGGTGAAACAACTAAATCTAACTTTCTATGCCCCTTCAGCATGAGCCATGCACTCATACAAGCCTCATTACTATGTTATTTCTAGCGCCAAGGCATTTGTCAACTGCTGCAGTGCTGACATGACTGCAGGCCTTATAGACTCTTAAATACAGGGACAGATGAACTTGGAGGCACAGGTGCTGTGCTATTCGAGTATTGACATTAGGGCACAATTAACATCATTTGGTATTTCGGTAGCACATCTCCTTTTATGGTAAAGTTGGACATCTGTCATAAATTGCAGCACCTATTTGGATAGGCACAAGTTGTTACGCCTAACCTCGGCAATGGACCTACCTTAGGAGTGTTTTGGCCTAATGAGTGAGCAGTTTAGCCGTCTGTCCACCAGTTTGGAGCGACAATGAATTAGTTGTTATAGCGGTCCTTCTGGACTACACTCCCCCTCTTTTTCTTCTCCTTTGTTGACAGCCGTACAGGCACCTCCCCTGTTTTCGGCCTGTTTCTTCACCGCAAATATTTTCCACCAAGCCAATATGACTATAACCTAGCGTTAGGGTCTGCGCTGAAGTCCCCACCGAGATAGCATGCGCGCAGTCAGCTGTGTTTGTCCCGAGGGCTCCTCTAAGCCCCACGCGCTACGTCACCGCGAGCGCATAGAAAAAAATAGAGCGTCTAGAAAATGCCAGTGTTTGGAAACGTCACCGGGCCCGCCCTGCATGCCTCAGCGCCCGCCTGTTGCTCCGTGATAATGCTTTAACGTCTAAACATAAACATATGCCAAAACCTAGAAACTATTTTTTTAAATCAAATATAGATCACCCAATCATCGCAGATATTAATAAATAACTTACAGTCGCTCCCGTGTAGCTGGAGCGGTGAAACGAGTACTGCATTTTACTACAGTCAAGTTGTAATTCTGACATCCCGCTGCACTTTCTTATTGGTAGGTAATCACAATTAGGTTTCCAGTTTAGCATCGGTTTAATCGGTAGAGTCATTGGTCTGGATCACACAATGAGGACATCATGTAATATCAGTTATGTGGACTGCTCAGCGATGTGTAATCAAACCTCCTAGGCCATGTTATGAATAGTAAAGTGTAGAAGACCACCTCCTCGTGGGCAGATGGGTACTGCAGGTGGGATGTCAAAGAAAGAGATCTAGATATTTTTTTAAGTGAATATTGTAAATAAGATTGAAAAAATATATGAAACTTTTAGGACTTGATATTAGCATTTGAAATAGTTTAATAAATTAGATTTTGTAATTTAAGTTATTTGTTAATCTGATTTATTTTTGATGGACCATCGTAATCAGTTGGTTTAGGAGAATAAATTACACAGGAAAATAATTTGGTCCAATATGAGACCATTATGTTGATCGGAGGGAATAAAAGCTTGAAGGGCGACCAGACAATTTCACCTACACCAACCTCGACTTTTTACCCGTGTCCCTTTGTTTTCACCTGCTGGCCTAAGGAAAAAGTGCAGGAACCAGGAGTAAATCGTAAACGCCTACTGGTCACTCAGCTTGGCGTGAAGAAAAGCAGGAAACTGAACACAGAGGCTGGAATTTCTTTTCTAAAAGTGAAGTGGAGCCGCCCAGAAACATGGGGGGAGACAAAAAAACAAAACAAGATTGTGTATATCAAGTTTAAAAATAAGTATATGATAAATTATGTGTCAAAACATAGTGTTTCAGATGTCTCTGGATTTGCTAACACTACCTCTCACCACAATGCTGGTTAAAAAAAAAAAAAAAAAAAAAAAAAAAAAAAGGGGGGAAGATCTTCCAATTTGAAATCCCGAACCTTGTTAAAAAATAAATATATATAATTGATTAATTGATAACTTCACCCTTTGGGTCAGAAGATAAATTATTAGCATTTGAACTAGAAAGGTACTCGGCTGTTGCAGTATTACACATTTAAGTTATACAGTTACTAACATAGCCTGGTTAAGTAGATCAAGAATGTCCACAACGTCACATGACATGTTTAGGAGAACTTTTATTGACAATACTGACGAATCACCACATGTGTGGATTTTGGTGGGAATGTGTTACTTTCACAACATTTGGAATGCGTGATGATGTTTGATTCTTCAGTACTCTTCTCCCTCTTCATCCTCCTCTCCCATGCTGTCAGTGCCCACCTCTTCGTAATCCTTCTCCAGAGCAGCCATATCTTCTCTGGCCTCTGAGAACTCTCCTTCCTCCATGCCCTCCCCAACATACCAGTGAACAAAGGCTCTCTTGGCGTACATCAGGTCAAACTTGTGGTCCAGTCGGGCCCAGGCCTCAGCGATGGCTGTGGTGTTGCTCAGCATACACACGGCCCTCTGCACCTTGGCCAGGTCTCCACCAGGAACCACAGTTGGAGGCTGGTAGTTGATACCCACCTTGAAGCCAGTGGGGCACCAGTCCACAAACTGGATGGTGCGTTTGGTCTTGATGGCTGCGATAGCAGAGTTGACATCTTTGGGCACCACATCACCACGATACAGCAGACAGCAGGCCATGTATTTACCATGACGAGGATCACACTTCACCATTTGATTAGCTGGTTCGAAGCAGGCATTGGTGATGTCAGCTACTGACAGCTGCTCATGGTAGGCTTTCTCAGCGGAGATGACAGGGGCATAGGTGGCTAGAGGGAAGTGGATACGGGGGTAAGGCACCAAGTTGGTCTGGAACTCTGTCAGGTCAACATTCAGGGCTCCATCAAAACGAAGTGAGGCTGTAATTGAGGACACAATCTGGCCAATCAGCCTGTTAAGGTTGGTGTAGGTGGGTCTTTCAATGTCAAGGTTCCTGCGGCAGATGTCATAGATGGCCTCATTGTCCACCATGAAGGCACAGTCAGAGTGCTCCAGGGTGGTGTGGGTGGTCAGGATGGAGTTGTAAGGCTCCACCACTGCTGTGGAAACCTGGGGGGCTGGGTAAACAGCAAATTCGAGCTTTGATTTTTTCCCATAATCAACAGAGAGCCTCTCCATCAGCAGGGAGGTGAAACCAGAGCCAGTGCCTCCACCAAAAGAGTGGAAGATGAGAAATCCCTGCAGGCCAGTGCACTGATCAGCCTGAAAATGTATTAGTTCATTATTATTAAAACCCTTTAGTAATTTAGTTGAGCAAAATGTTTGACATACTCCAAATATATAGCTTTGACACTGTCACAAAGTCTCACCAGTTTACGTGTCCTGTCCAGGACCAGATCTATGATCTCTTTGCCAATGGTGTAGTGGCCACGGGCATAGTTGTTGGCAGCGTCCTCCTTTCCTGTAATCAGCTGCTCAGGGTGGAAAAGCTGACGGTAGGTTCCTGTACGTACCTCATCTGCAAGAAACAGAAAAAAAAGAAAAAAAAAGTTAGGAGTGCACGAGTTAGTGTCCTGTATTCTTGCATCAAATTAAGAGGAGTCCCTTTATTTCACAGACAGTGCCATTTAGAAATAATAACACAAAAAAACAAACAAACAAAAAACAAAAAAAAAAACAATGACAATTTGCAAGAAAATGAAATTTAACCCAAACATCTGGGTTCCCCCCCCCTCCTCCATCTTATCAGTTTTCAGATTATCCATTACAATATTTGCAAGTACTTGTTTATTTGCACATTACTGACCTATGACAGTTGGTTCCAGGTCAACAAAGATTGCTCTGGGGACATGCTTTCCTGCCCCCGTCTCACTGAAGAAGGTGTTGAAGGAGTCATCTCCTCCCCCGAGAGTTTTGTCAGAGGGCATCTGTCCATCTGGCTGGATCCCATGTTCCAGGCAGTAGAGCTCCCAGCATGCATTGCCCATCTGGGCTCCAGCTTGGCCAACGTGCATAGAAATACACTCACGCTGGGGGAGGGGAAAAAAAAATTAGACAAAGCAAGTTTATGTACACATATACTGCCTGACACCATTTATCATAGTTTGAACTAGCTATGACCGCTGAAAGGCACAGCAATATCTGGGGCACTTATTTAATGAGTACTAATGGGGGTTGGGGGGCAGGGGGGCTCATAGGAGTGTATATTGTTAGAGATCCTTAGTGTGCCCCCCATCAATTTACAAGACAATGTTCAATTTGTGAAAAGGAAATACCTCAGTAAGGAGAGAAAGCTTGCTTACTGAATAGTGTATCAGAACACTAATGTTTAAGCTTTCAGTGGTGCATATAATACAAGCATTATATGCAACCATTCAGTTGAATGGGCAGGATATATAGTTAATTACTGCAAGCTCCTTATTTGCCTAAAAGATAGTTTTATGACTTGGGGGAGGGAAAAAAGGCAACACACAATCCTGTATATGGCAAACAGGAAGGTCATGCATCAAGAAGAAAACGTTACCCCCACCTCTTCATCCTGAATCTCCTCCCTTTCCTCATCCCTCCCCATTTTGTGTCTCCCCTCCCCTATCCTGTCCGGCTCCATAGCGCTGTGTAACGGGAAGGGATGACTGTCTCACCCTCTCTTTCTCTCCACATCCTTCAACCCTAAAATTCTTAACAGCTGCAAAATGGCAGCGAACTAACTCTCACTTGTAGGGCAGACCACTCCTCTTTTTCCCTGTTCATTTTAATCCATCCCCCACTGCCACGATTACCCTGCTCACTACTTTGTAGTTGTGAAAACAGTATCCTGTGCTTGTTTAGGAACTAAAGACTTTATATTTTCTCTTTTTATACTAAAAGCTCTGCATTAAGGAGGTTTGAAAAGGACAACAGTTCAACTCATTGTCTCATCTGACCTAGATTTCCCAAGAGTACAGAAATGACTTCTCTTTTAGTCAAATGCAAGTACACTAGTGCATTGTTCTCACCGAATTCTCAGACAAGCCCTAAAAAAAAGCTCTGTATAAATTTAGCTCAAAAGTATGATCACTTAATAGAATCTGATTTTAAGTAAACTCCCACACAACACTGAAGATTTGAAGCATTTAAAAAAGCCTAGATATTTAATCCATGCAACAGAAACAAAGGGAATTAGGAGGGGAGAGAGAATGAAAAATTCAAGGCTACGTCATCAGCCAGACAGTTACTCACCATTTTGTCTGCTTGTCCTTCGACCGACGTTGAGGATTCAGACACAAGGCAGAAGTGCAGAAAAAAGGGAGACTCAGAGTTTATATAGACAAGGATGTGGAGGGGGCAGGCAGGAAACCACAGCAGGCAGCTGCATAGCTCATTTGTGGGAGGGAACAGCAGTTAGAGGGGGGAAAAAAGAGGGAAGTCCCTAATACTTATTTTAATGGCATATCTCCTTACATTTATCTACATAAGATCATTATGAAAAACATTTTTTTTCTTACTGTTATATACACCTCACTTCCCTTCTGACTTTCCTGTGTTCTCTTTCCTTTTCCCCCGTTTGTTTTCTCTACATGTCACGTCTTTGTCTGTGTGTGTGTGTAGCAGGTGTGGCTCGTTACGTTTCCCAGATCCTCTGTAATCATTGTGCACACCTTTGATCCCATCAGCCCACTAACCAGCAGTCTGTCTGATGACCATCTATAAGAGTCATTCCCTGTCAGAGCTTTCTACTAGAGATAGTATCCCACATATTTTGTTCTGGTTTAGTTTAGCTTTCTTCACTAGTGACTTCTTTGTTTTGTTCTAACTCATATCTCTTTTCTCTGGATCTGTCCACTCATCTAAGCCAGAAAAGCTTCCCTCAACAGCTCCCCTTCAGACACCATCATCAGCCTGCCTACAGTCTTTTTTTTCCTTTTTTTTTTTTTTAACAATTTCCCACCTATTTCTTTTTCTCAGTGTGCTTGTGTCTGTTTGCAATGGCACCATTTAGAGTTTCAGAGTTAGATTTTTTTAACACATAACTTAAATGAGCTGTTTATATTGCAGCATGCAAATACTCCACCCCCACACATTTCTCAACATACATATACTATAACAAAATCAGTAGGCAAGGAGATTGATAATGCTACTTTATGCAGTCATCTGCACCCACACACACACTAAGACTTGTCTGTGTTGAACCACTAAATAAATAATCATGCGAGATTACTCTAGAAAAATGGAAGGACTGACATGTTTATTTGGGTTATTATATGTAAAAGAAAAATGCTTTAATGGTTAAAAAAAAGTGATGAGAAGTAAACATTCATACAAACAATCAAGTAAGATAATCCAAAGTTCATCAAATGAAATAATATGGAACACAAAGAAACTTCAGCGTGGTAATTACAATAATGTATCACAGGTTGTGAAAAGATTAAAAAAGAGAGTTTCCAAGAAATGTGGAGCTCAGTTTTTAATGCAGCATTTCAGCCACTCTGTTTGAATCATAGTGCAGTGATTCATACAAAACTGAACTGGGATTCTATTGTTGCTGCAGGCTATGGTCTGAGTATGAGCTACACAAGCAACACCAGCCAGAGTCCGTCGGTTATTTTCTCTTGCTTTCATTCTCAGAGTCACAGCTGAATGGTATATAGAAACTGACATAGGAGCCCTTTCATAACTTGCATTCCTCATGGGAGAGGATAGTGGGGGGAGGTGCAAAAGAGAGAGAGAGAGAGAGAGAGAGCGCGTGGTTAAAGCAGGCAGAAACCAGAGAAAGAAACTATCTTAAAACACCAAAAGCACATTATTCTCTTTTGCTATGAATATAAACACTTTTTTTAAATGGCACTGTGATAAGAGAGATGTAAAAATGTAAAATGTTTTTGAAATGTTTACATTTTTAGAATGTTCAACTAAGGTTTTAGATTTGGTTTGCAAATTTGCCATGGTACTAAGCACACAGTGAAAGATACAATGTTATTTTGGTCTGTTATTGTGAAATATGGATTATTAAAATTGTTCACAATTTGCTCACACAAGTTGTAACATTGTTAGTGTAGTCATATTTCTGATACATTTATTTTCACTACAAAAAAAGCAAAAAGCCACATTTTGAAAACCAGGAAAAATAAATTTACTCTGGATAAAAAATCAGTATTCTTCTCCCTCTTCATCCTCCCCCACATAGTCAGCACCCACCTCTTCATAATCCTTCTCCAGAGCAGCCATATCTTCTCTGGCCTCTGAGAACTCTCCTTCCTCCATGCCCTCCCCAACATACCAGTGAACAAAGGCTCTCTTGGCGTACATCAGGTCAAACTTGTGGTCCAGTCGGGCCCAGGCCTCAGCGATGGCTGTGGTGTTGCTCAGCATACACACGGCCCTCTGCACCTTGGCCAGGTCTCCACCAGGAACCACAGTTGGAGGCTGGTAGTTGATACCCACCTTGAAGCCAGTGGGGCACCAGTCCACAAACTGGATGGTGCGTTTGGTCTTGATGGCTGCGATAGCAGAGTTGACATCTTTGGGCACCACATCACCACGATACAGCAGACAGCAGGCCATGTATTTACCATGACGAGGATCACACTTCACCATTTGATTAGCTGGTTCGAAGCAGGCATTGGTGATGTCAGCTACAGACAGCTGCTCATGGTAGGCTTTCTCAGCGGAGATGACAGGAGCATAGGTGGCTAGAGGGAAGTGGATACGGGGGTAAGGCACCAAGTTGGTCTGGAACTCTGTCAGGTCAACATTCAGGGCTCCATCAAAACGAAGTGAGGCTGTAATTGAGGACACAATCTGGCCAATCAGCCTGTTAAGGTTGGTGTAGGTGGGTCTTTCAATGTCAAGGTTTCTGCGGCAGATGTCATAGATGGCCTCATTGTCCACCATGAAGGCACAGTCAGAGTGCTCCAGGGTGGTGTGGGTGGTCAGGATGGAGTTGTACGGCTCCACCACTGCTGTGGAAACCTGGGGGGCTGGGTAAACAGCAAATTCGAGCTTTGATTTTTTCCCATAATCAACAGAGAGCCTCTCCATCAGCAGGGAGGTGAAACCAGAGCCAGTGCCTCCACCAAAAGAGTGGAAGATGAGAAATCCCTGCAGGCCAGTGCACTGATCAGCCTGAAAATGTATTAGTTCATTATTATTAAAACCCTTAAGTAATTTAGTTGAGCAAAATGTTTAATTTACTCCAAATATATAGCTTTGACACTGTCACAGAGTCTCACCAGTTTACGTGTCCTGTCCAGGACCAAATCTATGATCTCTTTGCCGATGGTGTAGTGGCCACGGGCATAGTTGTTGGCAGCGTCCTCCTTTCCTGTAATCAGCTGCTCAGGGTGGAAAAGCTGACGGTAGGTTCCTGCACGCACCTCATCTGTACAACAAAACATTGATAGATATTTACTGGATGAGAAATCAAAACATTTACTGTTTCTACTCTGGTACAAGAAACCTTTTCAAGGAATAAGAATACAATGGTGTTGTTTAATGAATTGAAATTCTACAAATAGAAATGCAAAAAACAGTAAAAAAATATATAGCTCTGTTTAAAAACATCAATATAGAACATTAAAAACTATCCAGCCTATGTAAAATATCAAATAATACTGGTGCTGACCTATGACAGTTGGTTCCAGGTCAACATAGATTGCTCTGGGAACGTGCTTTCCTGCTCGTGTCTCACTGAAGAATGTGCTGAAGGAGTCATCGCCTCCTCCGACAATTTTGTCAGAGGGCATCTGTCCGTCTGGCTGGATCCCATGTTCCAGGCAGTACAGTTCCCAGCATGCATTACCAATCTGAGCCCCAGCTTGGCCCACATGAATTGAGATACATTCACGCTGCAGAGAGTGAAACTGCTTTACTTTCCACATGTCTACATGATTGTTATCAAACCACTTATCAAACCCAATTTAAGCTATCATACTGTACACTTATTGTTGGCTTCAGATTAAAAAAAAACCCAAAAAACATTAAACAAGATTATGAAACAGATTTGATTTAATTGATTATGTACTACTGTCATGACAATTCAGCTTAATCCTGAAGAATATTCAATGTCTCACAGCTATTCAGAATATAGTAGCATGTTCTTACAATAAGTTTTACGCTAGCTAATCATATCTTACCATACTTTTTCTCTTCAAAGTGTCCAAGTATCGGTAACAGGATGTCGTTCCCAAGGCAGCTGTGATACTCTGCTTTATATACCTGTGGCTTAAGGTGTATAGTGATTTGATATGAACTGTAATCAGACCTACTGATGAGACCAAGATAATATCATATACTTGACAGACAATGCAAAAGGAGGTCAACACCCTATTCATTGTGTTAGTCTTTGAGTGGATTGTACAGGTGTGTATGTTTCACAAAGCAGAAGGAAACTCCAGATGAGGGGAAGGTAACCTATAGTTTCAACTGGCAATTCTCAATGTAGTGTTTTCAGTGACAGCTTATGTGATTTAGCATTTTTTTTTTTTAAAAAAACCTCATCATGCTTTGAAATTGTTTTTTTTTTAGTTACAATATTCAGTCAGGGACAAACACAAAGACTGAGAAAATGCTCCTGTCAAAAACTGTGAAGTTTATTTTACTGAATATGAAGTATAGTGCAAATAACTGTATATTCTCTATTACTGACTTTCCATTGCCATATTGGCAAGTTATAATATCACAATTTTGATTTTCATTCTTTGAACCACTAACATTATAATGGACAAATATCTTTTTCTGTCTTTACTATTTGCTTTGACTAGCATCCCAACATTTATAGGAACCGGGCTTGTAAGGCTAATTTGTTGTTTTTATAACTTATTAAAATTTATGTTGATTGCTGAAAGAGTTCTTTCTAAATAAAGTATGCATGATACATGCTCCTATGTTCTTGCTGATTCTTCAACAAGGTGTTAACATAACTCACTGTCCTAGTTGTTTCACTGTATGTAAAACAAACATCAGTCAACATATACTGTATATTGTTCAGCTCTGTGATATGTTAAACAAGTTAAACCGCTTTCTGGAGCCGCAGGTGCCCACAGTAAGAGCTGAAGGCAAAACATATGGGAATGTTGATTCATTACTTTCAGTGTCTTGTAATAAAACATTAAAGCAACCTGTGGTTGTATTATTCACAAATTCTACATAGAATTTAATAATTTAATAATTATTCTCAGGAGAGAAACTGAGAATATTTGAAAGGTAAATAGTTACTAATGTACTAAATGCACTTAGTAGAAGGTCTCTGCACTTTCATATAAACTATGCTGTGTAAATCTTTTTTGTCTTGAAAATGATTGTAATAACTATTAACCTGTAGTAAGAGTGATACCATAGTCTAAACTGCACTATTCATTTTGAGCTCAGTTCCCCTCCTGAGGGAGTGAGACTCACTTACCAAAGGAGTAAATGACGTTTTTGTCATATCCTTTTATATCAATCACACAACAAAGCTCTTTTGTGTTAATAATGCTCAGTGCTATATCATATTAAACTCTATTGTACTATATACTATGTGTTTTAATATTTTTAGACACAATGGTATGGTTTATATAATTTTATAATTAAAGCAGTCTTACATTACATTTTAGTACAGTAAAACATAATGAAGGTAAAAACTTATTTTTTCCAACTTAGCATTTAATGCTACTCCTCCACAAGCAGGGATTTCACTGGAAAAACACACATCCTGTTATGTGATTTTTCATCAAGGGTGTTGCATAAAGCTGTAACCCACTTCTATTATTTGAGAGTATAGTTCTCCAATGTCATAGAATTAGTTTTTAGACTAGTGGGTCATAACAGTGTTAGGGCTGGGAAAAAATGAGATGACCTTTGCGACCTAGAACAAAGCAGAATGACAGGAAAGGATTTAAATAATTTCTGTGTTTCTGTGAGGTCTTTATATGTGTAAAAAACAAAGTAAAAGTCAGCATAAATTAACTGTATACTGATTCCTTAGAAGATTATAGTATAATTTGAAAAGCAAAACAAGCATAGCATCAGTGGTATAAAGCTAAAAAAAAAAAGAAAAAAAAAGAAAAGAAATCATTGGGCATGAATAGCTTATTGTGTAACATTATACTATAGGATATTTCTAACTAACTCGGCAGGTCATGACAACACTTTCTTTAAAGTTAACACATTTTGGGATCAGTTAAATTTCAATTCAGTTGTGTTTACATATCGCCAAATCATAACAATAGCTGCCTCTAGGATCTTATATTGTAAGGTAAAGACCCTACAATAATATAGAAAAAAAACCAACAATGAAACAACCCCCTATGAGTAAGCACTTGGCAAAAGTGGAAAGGAAAAACTCTCTTTTAACAGGAAAGGACCTCTGGCAGAACCACGTTCAGAGAGGAGGGCCAGAGGACAGCCATTGTCCATGACCGTTTGGGGGTGAGACAAAGAAAAGCACAATCCAAAGACATGCCACTCATGGGGTTAGGTTAATTGGTGATTCCAAATTGCTCATAGGTGCAACTGGTTCTCAGCCTCTCTGTTAGTTAGCCCTGTGGCAGACTGGCAACTTGTCCAAGGTCTGCCTTGGTAGCCGCAATAGTACCCCCTCACCCAACAAGGACAAGTGGAAGTTTATCACTTCCAAAATCTTGCCATATACTAACAAAGGCAGCAGAATTTTAAGTATAGTTTTAAAGATAAAAGACATTTTGTGAACATTTGACCTAATCTGACTTTGCAAAAGAGGTTCAAACAAAATTAATCTTTAGATTCCTCACATGCCATTCCCTATACGCACATATAGGGAATGGCAATAAGAATAGGTCTATATTACACTTTGACGTTCAGATCACTTTATTGACACTGAAGACAAGGTAAAAGTTCAAACTTGTAGTCATAGTTACTAAGTTATAAAACTTTTTGTCAGTTTTCGATCAGTAAATCATTAAGTTGAACTTGAGGGCCTTGGTGGATGTAAGCCAAATTTTAATGGATGGCTATCATCAACTCCCTCTAAAGCAGGGGTGTCAAACTCCAGGCCTTGAGGGCCGGTGTCCTGCAGGTTTTAAATAAGACCCCGGGTGAACACACCTGAATCAAATGATTAGTTCATTACCACCTCGAGGCCTGGAGTTCGACACCTGTGCTCTAAACCCTGACAAATTTTAATCAGAATTCACTCAAAACCTTTCAAGCCATCGTCTTTTCAAACAGAATGACATGGAGATGCTACCAAAAACATGACCTCCTTGGCAGAGGTAATGAAAAAAATTGCAGGTTCCAATACGGGAGAGGGAAAAACAAAGACTACATGACGTCGGTTGTCACACATTTACTTACTCAGTGGGTCACAATGAAACTACTACGACCTCTAGCTTTCAAAATGTTAAATGACAGCATGACTGCACATCTCCACCCATTTTCAGGCATTTTTAGAGCTAATAATGCACAGTATTTTCTGCTGATGGTGCTGTGACCAAAAATAATCCAACAAGGTCTTGTAACAACAACAAGAAAAATGACTCGCTGACAACATGACCTTTTATGGCCACCTTTTTTCAAAAACAGTACAAATAGTTAGCGTCTTCTCTTCTACTACATAAAGGATCAAGTTCAGTGTTTTCTTCCGTTTCTCGTGCATCTTGCTCACAGTTATATATATTCAACTATGTCCGTGCTACACTACCCTGCACATTCCAAACGCGCGTCCACGTCAGAGACAAGTGGGAGTGGCTCGCAGCCTAATATACCGTAACAGCTCCGCGCCCACCTGACATTACTTACTCACTCGGACCACATTGACGGCCGCTGTGAGAGGTTACACATAACCTGAAGCCAGCTGCAACTCGTTTTTTTTCTTTGACGGGACAATCTACTAACAATCAACAATGGTAAGCATAACTCTGTCAGTAGACTGTAAAAATATTTCCTCTCCAAAGTTTAGTAAAGGTTTATCATCTATGAAATATTTCCTAAGCAGGTGCATTTCCACAGTATGCGCCAACGAATCTATTTAAATGTTCCAGATTTAAAGTGGGTGATGCAGAGATTCTTGTTACTGCTCCCCGTGTGGCCTCCTGCAGCAGAAATAGATTTTTAGCTTCAATGATTGGCAGTAAAGCTGAGCTGACTGCTGTCCTGGATAAGCAGTGGTGATGATTAGACACTTTCACCTCACCAGAGACAAGCTATACAAAGCAAATTTTACTCGCGGGGGGGTTGCTGTATTAACAGTCTAGTGGTTTTCAAATTAGGGAACTGTTTGGTTCTTTCAAATAGCTTTGAGAATACGAATAAATAAAAATACTTCTTTGCTATAAGGCGTGCGTTGATTACAACCATAGCCCTTTTGCAAGTGTGGCATGTAGGTATGTCTCACATCTATTATCAAATCCAAAGTAAGTCTCAGTGTGTAGTTCTGCAGAGCAGGAAATAATTTCTTGTTTGTCATGTTAAACAAACAGTGGCATAAATTAAATTCATGGCCTATTTTCTACATTTTCAAAAATAAAAATGTAAAATATCATTTTTAAAAAATACAAATCACCTGTTTATAATCAAATAAAACAAACCTTTCCCATCTGAGATGGATATGATCTTGGACCCTCAATTATTGGCTCTGATGTGCGATGTGATTACTGTGTTATGTTGAATTTTTAGTCACATGTTTAACTGTCAGGAAATTCAGCTAACACACACACACACACCTGACCTTTTACCTCTGTTTGCTCTGTGTAGTGTAAACACAGCTTGTTAGTACTGTCAGTACTGCTTAAACCAAATGGTATCACTGTGTACACTACAGTATACCCAGCTTGATTAAATTGACCTAATGCATAACATTTAGTTCCTGTATGGCAACTGTAGGATTCTTTTGTTTCTTTAGTGTATATATAACAATGTCCTAAATTAATACATCTACACAGACAGAGCACTATACATAAATTCACAAACTGTGCCGTTCCTTAAGCAATATATATTCCACAATCAGGCTAAGTATTACACTTAACGACAACTTTAGGCACACCTAAACATGTTCTGGAAGTGCTAAATTCAAAAGAGAGGCTTTCCTTTGATCCAAAATCTGCAGAGCAAATGTGCTGAAAGGTGACAGCTAAAACCGTGTTACATGAATTGTTGATGGCGCCATCAACCTGCTTGGCTAGTATTGCATCCTCGCCATGCAGCTTTTCAAATAGGTCAGCAACTTTGATTTATTTTAAAACTATCAGAAGTTAGACATATTAATTATTTATCAGAATTCAATGTTGAACCATCCCCAGAAACATGCTTTGATTTTTAAGGGGTTTATATCAGGAAAAACATCGCAGGATGGTCTTGATGAGAAATGATCAACTAGAAACTATGAAAATCCATTAAGTAGGTTTTAGGTTAGATAAAGCAGATTCTGGGGCAAGTGCGGTATTATACAGTGCATGTGGCTCAAGACTCAAAATGATTAATGAATGTCAGACTGGCAAAATGTGTCTTACATGTTGGACCTGACCAAGGTTTATATACAGGCAGAAGTACTGGCACAAAGAAATGCAAGTAAATGGTAATAACCGAATGTTCAACTAACATTCAATTATACAAGGTGACCATTTATATGGCAAGTGGTTCTCTTGGAGGACTCTAAAACAATATGAACAAAATACATGACATATTATTCATCTATTGATTCTTGATCTCTTTTTTTTTCCAAACGTGTACTGTGAGAGTGGGCATTAAGAAATCAGTTTCCATGCCTCCTGACCTAAAAAATCTTTTACAAACTATTATTATGTCTTTATATTTTCCTTTCTTACACTCCGTATGTGTCAAGCTTGTGACTAGTTATTTCCAACGCGGGCTTTTTAACCACTGACAAAACTGGAATGTCAAGTAAGTGTTGAAACACCTCAGACATGTTTGTGTTTCTGTCGACACACCCTGACAGTCTGAATGAAAATTAAGTTTGACAGTTGGAGAGAGATTTATCTATGACAAAGACCTAAATATCTACAACTTACTGTACTCATACTTATAGACATAAAAATATCTCAGCTTCCAAACAGCAAAATCCTTCTAACACACACTTTCAACAGATACGTTACAAAAGGTCTACTGTTTTGGGGACTAGCAGTCAGTGTTTACAGGAATAGCCAGCCCTCACAGCTAGGTGTCAGGTTTGCATGAGGAACCCAAAATAACTGTTCCACAAAGCTCTGCTAACCTAGAAGCCTAGGCAAGTATGAGGGTCATCACTGATAAGTCTGCAAGAAAAATGGCTATGTGAATTATAAGACTTAAAATAGTGAATATATCCAAGTATATTTGCGTCAATAAATGAAATATGGTCACTCTCTAGAAAACTTACACCACCAATACCATGGTGGTCTGAGTCACCATCTGTTCACAGAGAAAGGGAAAATTGGGGACATGTAAAAATAGCTGCCTGACATAAACTAGTGTGGAAATACAGAGTACCACATGTGACAAGTTGTTGAAATATAAACTGGGTAGACTTATTTTTCATGTATGCCCCAAACAAAGATGGTATAGCTCAGAGTTTACACAAAATTCCCAACAAGAGGCTAGCATTCAGTTTAAAGTTTTATGAGCTGGATCTTGAAGTTCAAAGATTAGGTTTGTTCTCTGGCATTCATATTATTGGAAAACATAGCGTTTACATAAAATTGCGAGACATCATCCCATTATCTGAAAATATGAATATTTTCAGCATTTAAATGGCATGTCAGACTGTAACAATCTCACTGGTAGAAAAATCAAGTTTTACCACAAAGCAGTCTGTCTCTGTGTGATCTAACACCCAAGACATGTAAAGTGATACAGCAAAAAGCCTTCTTTTGTTCTCTGTATAATGAATAGCTAAACCATTTTTCAATTTATTTTAGGCTTCACATGCATAAAAATACTGAGGAAAACAGTGCAGGCTTTGCTTGCCAGTGAACTGTTGATTTTTTTTTTTTTTTAAATTTAGGTCATGTTTAAAGTATAACAAATGCTTAGTTGCTCTCTGGACTCAGCTTCCATTCCAGCTCCTGAGCTCCTGACTGCTCATAGCAAATGCATGACATCCAGTGACAGCTGCAGCAAAAATGTGTTTTGCTTGTTAATCTTCTTTCTCACGCATCTTTGCTTCCATCTAGTGGCTGAGTTTCCAGATTGGTTGCTTGAATTCTGACAGCAATTGTAAAATATAATTATGCCCAAATTTGTGGTATTTTAGTGTAATCTGTGTTTCCTTTTCTCCTGTATGTATATATGTGTGAATATATACACTGAATTTATGTTATCTTGCTCATTTTTCTGTCTTGCAGCGTGAATGCATCTCTGTCCATGTAGGCCAGGCTGGTGTCCAGATGGGGAACACCTGCTGGGAGCTCTACTGTCTAGAGCATGGAATCCAGCCAGACGGCCAGATGCCTAGTGACAAGCCCATCGGTGGCCATGATGATTCCTTTACCACCTTCTTCAGTGAAACTGGGGCTGGAAAGTATGTCCCCAGAGCAATCTTTGTTGACCTGGAGCCCACTGTCATAGGTAAGTAGGGCTCTGAATTTGGCCTTAATTTAACAAAAAAAACATTTAATAAAAAGCACTTCCTATAATAGATGAATTTGTATTCTTAGCGCTTGCTCTTTTGATTTCCCAGATGAAGTTCGAACAGGAACATATCGTCAGCTCTTTCACCCTGAACAGCTGATCTCAGGAAAGGAGGATGCAGCTAACAACTATGCCCGTGGACACTACACCATTGGGCGAGAGATCATTGACTCTGTCCTTGACAGGATCCGTAAACTGGTAAGTGATTAATTAAAACATGGGGATTCCCTTTAATGTTGCCCTCAACTGCACAAAATCTGACATTCAAATCCCACTCTGCACAAATAGCAAACTTTGTGATATTTTCTCCACACAGGCAGATCAGTGCACTGGTCTTCAAGGATTCTTGGTCTTTCACTCCTTTGGTGGAGGCACTGGCTCTGGTTTCACCTCCCTCCTGATGGAGAGACTCTCTGTTGACTTTGGCAAAAAATCAAAGCTTGAGTTTGCCATCTACCCAGCCCCCCAGGTTTCCACAGCAGTGGTGGAGCCTTACAACTCCATCCTGACCACCCACACCACCCTGGAGCACTCTGACTGTGCCTTCATGGTGGACAATGAGGCTATTTATGACATCTGCCGCAGAAACCTTGATATTGAACGTCCTTCCTACACCAATCTCAACCGCCTTATTAGCCAAATAGTCTCGTCTATTACAGCGTCACTTCGTTTTGATGGAGCCCTGAATGTTGACCTGACAGAGTTCCAGACCAACTTGGTGCCCTACCCTCGTATCCATTTCCCTCTGGCCACCTATGCTCCGGTCATCTCTGCTGAGAAAGCCTACCACGAGCAGCTGTCAGTGGCTGAGATAACCAATGCCTGCTTTGAACCCTCAAACCAAATGGTGAAGTGTGATCCTCGTCATGGTAAATACATGGCCTGCTGTCTGCTGTATCGTGGTGATGTGGTGCCCAAAGATGTCAATGTGGCCATTGCGGCAATCAAGACCAAACGCACCATCCAGTTTGTGGACTGGTGCCCTACTGGCTTCAAGGTGGGTATCAACTACCAGCCTCCAACTGTGGTTCCTGGTGGAGACCTGGCCAAGGTGCAGAGGGCTGTCTGCATGCTAAGCAACACCACAGCCATCGCTGAGGCCTGGGCCCGACTGGACCACAAGTTTGACCTGATGTACGCCAAGAGAGCCTTTGTTCACTGGTATGTTGGGGAGGGCATGGAGGAAGGAGAGTTCTCAGAGGCCAGAGAAGATATGGCTGCTCTAGAGAAGGATTATGAAGAGGTGGGGATTGATTCATTTGAAGAAGATGAGGAAGGAGAGGAATATTAAACAGGGTCAGCTGTCATTTAGTGTTTTCAGGGGAAAATTAATCCTGGTAGTAGTTATTTATTGGAGGGGGCGGGGATAATATTTTGGATTTTAATCCAGAAATGTAACTTTTTATTTACCCTTTAAAACAGAAAAATCTACCTAAAATCTATATCTGTTTTGCCAATAAAATTTTGTTTTGACAGCTTTTATGTTTGTTAGGTTCTGTTAATATAATAAATGAGTGAATCTTTATTTTTGAACTATTGTGGCTCAATAAATCTCTCCCAACATATAGATTCTTTTTTTTTAACCCAATGCATCTCAAAAAGTATTTTTGTGTGTGTGTGTGCGTGTGTGTGTGTGTGTGTGTGTGTGTGCGCGCGTGTGTGTGTGCGCGCGCCTGTTCTTGTAACCTGTTAAAATCAGCATGATACTGCCATCTATTGGAAGTTATTCACCTTTCAGGACACAAAGTTGTCTCGCCAATTGGGTAACTTCTCAGTTCCTTTGAAATACGAAACACATGATTGTTTAGACTTGTTGATTTCTTTAGAAAAGTGGGTGTGTTTTAGAATTTTCTGGGAGTTGTTTGCAGCCACAAATACCAGCTCCTCAATCTCCTGATATTACTCTGTCAAGCTGCAGTGAAAGCCACTGTAAGAAGTTACATAGAAGCTGAAACCAGTTGGGACTTGCTTTTCATTCAGGGCCAATCTACCAACAATCAACAATGGTAAGCATAATTCTGTCAGTAGACTGTGAAGAAATTTCTTCTTCAAAGTTTAGAAAGGTTTATCTTCTATGAAATGGTTCCTTAGCAGGTGCATTTTTGCAATATGTGTCAACGAATGTTCAGTAGATCTATTTAAATGCTCCAGATTTAAAGTGGGTGATGCAGGGATTCTTGTTACTGCTCTCCGTGTGGCCTCCTGCAGCAGAAATAGATTTTTAGCTTAATGACTGGCAGTCAAGCTGAGCTGACTCCTGTCCTGGATAAGCAGTTTTGATGATTAGACACTTTCAACTCATCAAGAGATGACCATTAAAATTACAAAGGAGATTTAAGGTAGATAATAAAGAAAGAAATAAAATGTCTTTTTATTAAGTCTAGTGTTTTTTCAAATTGAAGTACATTTTTTGGTTCTTTCAAATAGCAATGTAGGATACAATTAAAAAAAAAACAAATCATTCTTTCATTCATCTATGACCTGGTTACTTCCTACTTCCTTAAGTTTAAAACTTCACAAAAATCACATGTTATTAGTCAAATGGCACAAATACCCCCTACCTGAAAGAGACATGATCTTGCAGCCTATAATACTAATAACTAAATAAAAAGAAAAAAAGCTAATAATTGTTTGTTACAAGGTGTGGTGATTAAAACCATAGCCTCTAAGTCAGTGTGGAATGTAAGTGTATCTTTTACATCTTTCAACCTGCAGAACAGGAAATATTTTTCTTTAAAATTCAAGTAGCCCTCTTAAACATGCAGGTATGTACAGTATTTGCAGATTAAATTAATGGCCTGGCTGATACATTTTTAATAAGTTTAAAGTTTTTAGAATTACTCTTAATAATCAGGCATGATGAGACATGACCTTGCAGCTTCTACAAATGGCTCAAATGGGTGCTGATGCACTGCATTTTTAGTCACATATTTCACTGTCAGAAAATTCTGCTCGTTAGTGCTGTTAATATTACATTATAAATAAATTCATAAATATCATGCCATTCCTTGTGAAATATATTCAGTTTAAATATTGCACTGTGTTTAAAGAAAAGGTCACAAAGATACACAGAAATATGTTCTGAGAGTAAATTAAAAAGATTCCTTACATGCCAAGTGTGCTGAAAGGTGATAGTTACAACTGTGTGCAACAGTAGTTCTAATCTGAAATGACATGAATCTTTGATGCCACCATCAACCTGTTTGGCTAGCATTTAATCTTCACCAAGCTTTTCAAATATCATATAGGAGACACACACAGTGATATTTGAGAAATGAAGTTTATTGGATTTACAGAAAGTGTGCAATAATTGTTTAAACAAAATCAGGCAGGTGCATAAATTTGGGCACCACAAAAAAAGAAATGAAATCAATATTTAGTAGATCCACCTTTTGCAGAAATTACAGCCTCTAAACGCTTCCTGTGGGTTACAATGAGAGTCGGGATTGTGGTTGAAGGTATTTTGGACCATTCCTCTTTACAAAACATCTCTAGTTCATTCAGGTTTGATGGCTTCCGAGCATGGACAGCTCTCTTTAACTCGCACAACAGATTTTCAATAATATTCAGGTCTGGGGACTGAGATGGCCATTCCAGAACATTGTACTTGTTCCTCTGCATGAATGCCTTAGTGCAGGGAACTCCAGGCCTCGAGAGCCGGTGTCCTGCAGGTTTTAGATGTGTCCTTGATCCAACACAGCTGATTTAAATATTAAACTACCTCTTCAACATGTCTTGAAGTTCTCCAGAGGCCTGGTAATGAACTAATCATTTGATTCAGGTGTGGTGACCCAGGGTGAGATCTAAAACCTGCAGGACACCGGCTCTCGAGGACCAACGTTCCATACCCCTGCCTTAGTGGATTTTGAGCAGTGTTTCGGGTCGTTGTCTTGTTGAAAGGTCCAGCCCCAGCGCAGTGTCAGTTTTGTCACTGATTCCTGGACATTGGTCTCCAGAATCTGCTGATACTGAGTGGAATCCATGTGTCCCTCAACTGACAAGATTCCCAGTCCCTGCACTGGCCACACAGCCCCACAGCACCTTATTCCAGAATGAAGCTGGCTTGTCCAAATGTGCTTTAGCATACCTCAAGCGGCTCTGTTTGTGCTGTGGGCGGAGAAAAGGCTTCCTCTGCATCACTCTCGCATACAGCATCTCCTTGTGTAAAGTGCGCCGAATGGTTGAACGATGCACAGTGACTCCATCTGCTGGAAGATGATGTTGTAGGTCTTTGGTGCTGGTCTGTGGGTTGACTCTGACTGTTCTCACCATTAGTCGCTTCTGCCTATCTGAGATTTTTCTTGGTCTGCCACTTTGAGCCTTAACTTGAACTCAGCCTGTGGTCTTCCATTTTCTCAATATGTTCCTAACTGTGGAAACAGACAGCTTAAATCTCTGAGACAGCTTTCTGTATCCTTCCCCTAAACCATGATGATGAACAATCTTTGTCTTCAGGTCATTTGAGAGTTGTTTTGAGACCCCCATGTTGCTACTCTTCAGAGAAAATTAAAAGAGGAGGGAAACTTACAATTGACCCCTTTAAATACTCTTTCTCATTATTGGATTCACCTGTGTATGTACGGTTAGGGGTCACTGAGCTTACCAAGCCAATTTAAGCTCCAATAATTAGTTCTAAAGGTTTTGGAATCAATAAAATTACAACAGTGCCAAAATTTATGCACCTGCCTGATTTTGTTTAAACAATTATTGCACACTTTCTGTAAATCCAATAAACTTCATTTCACTTCTCAAATATCACTGTGTGTGTCTCCTATATGATATATTTAACTGACATTTTTTATTGTAACAACCAATGATTTATACAGGAAAATAATGACTATTAACAAGGTTGCCCAAACTTTTGCATCCCACTGTATAACAGGAGAAACATCCCAGCATGGTCTGGATGAGAAACACTCAACATGAAACTGTGAATATTCACAAAGTAATGCATTTGATTCATGCTAAACCATATTAGTTACAAAGTTTAAACTCTTAGACTTGTCGGTTGTGACTGCAAAAAGAATTGCTTCATTCATAGACTTGGAAAGCACACATACAGTCAGGATAAGCATGATGGTCCTGACCACGGTTATTCTACATGCAAAACTAGTGACCTAATGAAAAAGAAGTAAATGATTATTACAAAAGATTCAAATAACACTCAAACATACAAGATGTTGTCAAATGCATGTTAAGGTCAAAAACAACAAAACATTTGGCAGTGAATCATTATTTCTCATCTTCTCATATTTTAAATTCATCATGTATATCTCCCAGGTCTTACTGTGACAAGAAATAAGCGATCCAACACTTCCTGAAGCGGAAGTTTACTGTTGACTTTAGTTGTTATTTCTCTTGTTCTTCCTTGTAATCTGTTTCTGGTAGATTTGTGAGTATTCATTTCAACCTACATTTTTCCGTTACCAACAAAAACTGGAATATCAAGTCAGACATGTTTGTAGTTTTGTACACGTATGTTTGAAAATTAATTAAAAAAAAAAAACAGTTAGAGACAGTCAGAGAGACCTTTGACACGCCCTAAATAATAGTTACTTATCATACTTGCAATTATCAAAATCTCTCAGTTTCCAAATAGTAAAATCATGGTAACACACACTTTCTACAGATTTGCTGCAAAATTTTACCTGACAAGGACCACTGTTTTGATGATCAACAGTCAGTGTTTATTGGAACTGCAACCACTCACAGCTTGGTGATAGGTTAACATGAGAAACCTAAAATAAATACTACACAATGCTTTGCTAACTGATAAAACTGCAAGAAAAATGACTGTGTGACAAATGCAACAGTAAATATATGCAAGTATATTTTCTATAAAATCACTCTGATAACTTGGCTGATAAATGATACATAAATATTTTCTGTGCTAAAGTTCATAAAATGATACAAGTCCCTTTTCTTTAAACTTTGTTTTGACAGCTCAAGGTCATTATGATGTAATGGAAAATGTGTAGTCAGCGCACCTAATGGTGACATAATGGTAAACCAGATAAACTGGAAGTCTAAAGGTCACAAGAAAATATTTTTAATGAGAAACCAAGGGGTTTTCAATGATATACCGGATATGTTTTTAACCAATATTTTGCTGATATTACAGCAGGCAGGCATTTTTCAATTGTTATGGTCATAGTAACAAACAAAAAGCAAAATAGATTTTAAGAAAACCATCCCAAAAAATGGCTCATCTGGCACTGATGCACTCATTTATTTCTTTTCATCACCATCATCATCCTGCATTTTTAAATCTAATCAATTAATTCATTAAAAAAATCATTGTCAACTTATTTATGATATTTTCATTTGCAGCCCTGAAAAACACACACAAAAAAACAGCAGTAACTTGCTTTACATTGTCTCTCCTATCTTTTGCTAAGTATGCTGGAATCAAGGGAGAGGATAATAACAAGTCTTATGTTGTATTTTTACTGTTAACTGTGAAGGCTAGAGTCATTAAAACAGTAGCTTTTCAATAACACTACATATATACATACTGTTATTGCAGTACATACTAACTTGAATATCAAAGTAAGAGACTTCATTGTCTGAATAATACTTATGAAAAGTGTTTAGTTGATTTATCAGTTCATCAGCTAAATATTATTTCATGGCTGCTGTCAACTGTTGCATAGAAGAACCTGGTGCAGCTTTGCGATTTCAAATACAAATGTTATAGGGCTTATTAGGTCTATATTCCCAAATATTTTCCAAAGGATATGCGAAGCAATTAGTGCTTTTCAATTAGAGGGCCTGGCAAAAGGACTTCTTAAGTTTAAGTGGTGCAGGAACACAATGCACATAATGTCTGCTACTGTCACTTTTGTGGAGAACAAAAAAGAAGAAGAAAACAACTACAGAATAGGACTTAATTTCCAGCCAAAGAAAATGTATACAACATTAGTTTAATTCAGTCATGGAACTACCTTAGTCAAAGACACTGTGGGTATCATCTGTCATTTTTTCAAACACATATACTGTCCTGGACTACACCTCCACTTTTTTTCTCCTTTCTTTTTTTTAATGAATGCTTTGCATTTGCATACACTCGAAAAAGTCACTTGGATGAATGATGAAACATTTCACCCACTAAAAACACTATGTTCAAATGAACACTGCCAATTTTCTGGTATTAAATACCTTCCTTTGTTGGTAGCATACTTTTTCTGGACTTTAAAAAACAGATGTTTTTTGCAGAGTATAAACATATACACGCAATTGGTTAACGCACATATATTGTGGATCTCTGTCTGTGCTAACATAAATGAATATTGCTTCACCTTTGAGCTACATGTGGTTTTAGGGATAGTCCAGAGGCAGGATTTACCAAGATTTGTTATGTTATTGTTCATGTTTTGTCTTGGTATTTTTCATCATGTTATCTTTCATCATGAAAAATAGATCTGGAAAGAAATATTTTATTAAATAAAGAAATTGATTGAAAAAATGAAAATATTGGACTACACTTTGTTAAATACAGTACTGATGTATGGACAGCTGCAAAAACAGAATAAAAGAATTACATTTGTTAAAGGGTGCCTGGTGGTTAAAATGACATTTTTCTGTATGTACAACATAATATCCTGCTCATATTTTTGTAAAACAATGAAAAAGTTAGTCTGTTACACATACATTGATTCTCTGTAGAAATTATGGCTGTGTGCAGTCTGAATTACATACATTTACAACAATGCCAGATCTGTAAAATGGGTTCTTCCACTGAGAGCTCCTATTCAAACTGATGACAGTGCTGGTAGATGATTGAGGGGGAAAAATACAGTTTTCTGCTCAGTAAGACGAGACTAAAGACATCAAAATTATAAAATCAGAGAAGTGGAATTGAAAAACAACAACAAAAAAATATCCTATTGGCTTGATAATAACATTGCAGGTTTACCAGGTGGTATGTGTGTGTGTGTGTGTGTGTGTGTGTGTGTGTGTGTGTGTGTGTGTGTGTGTGTGTGTGTGTGTGTGTGTTCATAACTGAATTGGCCCAAATACCTCTAGATGGCACTGCAATGCAGGCACTGCAATGCAGGCACTGGCGAAACAGCCAAAGCAAAGTCTGACGTCAAGCCACGTGATTTAGAGTTATTATAGTTTATCCTGAGACAGACATTAATATGTATCAGTCAGTAACTCCTTAACAAGAAAGTAATCTAAACAGCAGTTGTTGAGATATTTCACTTAATAACAAGTCAGATTCTCATTGTGAGATTAAATGTAAAACACTCAGAGAATCACTTGTTTTCAAATTCCAAACAGCGCTGAAAACTATCTTCTTTCCAGAAATGCAGTCTTGGACACAGCCACAGGCACCGCCTCTCTTCTTTTACTGCAAAAGGCTTCACCTCCTCATGGGCAAGGCTAATACTTAGGAGTCATTAGAGCCACAAAGCACCTTTCTCCTAAAGTCTCACCCTTATCAAGCTGGCTCAGACAGAGGTCCCCTGTAGCATAATTGAAGATGTACCCCCATCTTCCACTCAATCCATAAGGCTCCAGGGGCCACACCTTCTGAAGACACTAAGGTGGTGGGTACTGCAGGGATACATCACATTTCCCTTTGGAGAATCAGGTAAAGTTTCTCAACAGATTGTCATATGGCAAACTGAGGTTTTGCTTTTTCTTTTTTTTTTTAATCTTCTGCATGGTTTGAGATGATTTATTTAGCACTCGCAGATCAATTAGATTTTATTTTGTCACCAATTGCTACATAGGTACATAATTTCTTACAATCCTTGCAGTTCAACTTGTTTACCATTACCTCACTGTCATGTTACCTCATGTGGACTAAACAACAGCCACCACACCTTTTTGTTTATTATTATGTCATCCTTTCCCTAAATTCCGGTAGATATTGTCTACATGATCCATGAGCTGTTAAAACAAAGTCTAAAAAAAACACTGGTAGAAAGCAGTTTGGCTCTTTGTGGTCTACTAGCCAAGACATAAAAGGATAAACCCCAAAGCTTTATATTTTTTTCTCTACTTATGACAGATAAATAAAAATATATTTTATGCAGAATAAGTGCAGAATTTGACTGCCATTGGTTTTGTTTTTGGTTTTTTTTGTTTTGATTTTTTGAGCTCCTGACTGATCTTTGCAGGTACATAACATCTAGTGACAGCTGCCATTTTGCTTGTTTTTTTTTTCTTTCTTAAATATCTCTTTGCTTCCATCTAGTGGCAAAATTTCCAAATTGCTTCTGTCGTGTGGTATTTTGGTGTTTTCTTTTCATAAACATATACTGTCTTGTTTTGGGGGCGTGGGGGGATTGTTTTGTTTTTTGCAGCCCGAATGCATCTCCGTTCATGTAGGCCAGGCTGGTGTTCAGATAGGAAACACCTGTTGGGAGCTTTACTGTCTAGAGCATGGAATCCAGCCAGATGGCCAAATGCCTAGTAACAAGCCTATAGGTGGCAACAATCATTGCTCTAGTGCTTTATTCAGTGAAACGGAGGCTGGGAAGTATGTCCCCAGGGCAATCTTTGTTGACCTGGAGCCCACTGTCATAGGTAAGTAGTGCTCTGAATCTGAGCTTAATTGAACTAAAAGCATTTAACTAAAAGCACTTCCTATAACAGATGAGTTTGTGTTCTCTTTTAATTTTCCAGATGAAGTTCGAACAGGAACGTATCGTCAGCTATTTCACTCTAAACAGCTGATCTCAGGAAAGGAGGATGCAGCTAACAACTATGCCCGTGGACACTACACCATTGGGAGAGAGATCATTGACTCTGTCCTTGACAGGATCCGCAAACTGGTAAGCGAGTAGCCATTAGAGAGACAAGAACTTGCAATCAAGCCCGCTCTGCATAACCACCAGTCTTAGTGGGTTTTTTTCTCCATATCTACAGGCTGATCAGTGCAATGGTCTTCAAGGATTTTTGGTCTTCCACTCCTTTGGTGGAGGAACTGGTTCTGGCTTCACCTCCCTGCTGATGGAAAGACTCTCTGTTGAGTTTCGCAAAAAGTCAAAGCTTCAACTGGCTGTTTCCCCTGCCCCTCATGTTTCCACAGCAGTGGTGGAGCCTTACAACTCCATCCTGACTGCCCACACCACCCTGGAGGACTCTGACTGTGTCTTCATGGTGGACAATGAAGCCATTTATGACATTTATCGAAGAAACCTTAATATTGAACGTCCTTCCTACACTAACATCAACCGCCTTATTAGCCAAATAGTCTCATCCATTACAGCGTCACTTCGTTTTGATGGAGCCCTGAATGTTGACCTGACAGACTTCCAAACCAACTTGGTGCCCTACCCTCGTATCCATTTTTCTCTGGCCGCCTATGCCCCGGTCATCTCTGCTGAGACAGCCTACCATGAGCAGCTGTCTGTGGCTGAAATCTCCAATGAGTGCTTTGAACCCTCAAACCAGATGCTAAAATGTGATACTCGTCATGGTAAATACATGCTCTGTTGTCTGCTGTATCGTGGTGATGTGGTGTCCAGAGATATCAACTCTGCTATCAGAGCAATCAAGACCAAACGCACCATTCAGTTTGTGGATTGGTTGCCCACAAATTTCAAGATGGGCATCAACTACCAGCCTCCAACTGCGGTTCCTGGTGGAGACCTGGCCAAGTTGCAGAGGGCTGTCTGCATGCTAAGCAACACCACAGCCATCGCTGAGGCCTGGGCCCGACTGGACCACAAGTTTGACCTGATGTACGCCAAGAAAGCATTTGTTCACTGGTATGTTGGGGAGGGCATGGAGGAAGGAGAGTTCTTAGAGGCCAGAGAAGATATGGCTACTCTGGAGAAGGATTATGAAGAGGTGGCAGGTATCAATTCATTTGAAGATGATGATGAATATTAAAATGCATTATATCTTATTTGTTATTTTCTGGGATAAAACTAATATTGGTTATTTATTATTTGTAGAAGTGAGATTAAAATGTTAAATTCTAATCAATTTACTTTTATTTACCCTCGAAACCTACAGACTCTGTAGGTTGTTTAGTTTGTATTAAATGTTTTGAACTGTTGTTGCTCAAAAAATTGCTTCCAAAATACAGTACTGTATAAAATGCTTGAGTGATCTGTCATTTCTTTATTTTTTTTTTTTCAAGAAACCAAACTTTATATTAATGCTTTCAAATTATGTTGAGCAATAGTTCTCCAAGCTTTTATAGGTCTTTCAAAGGCTTTCTTTGGACAGGTGCTGACCATTTTCAGAGGAATGTTGGGTTACTGGGTTTGTTTAACCAATTAACAATACCCTTTAAATTGTTAAATTATGAAAAGTCACCGAACTCAGTGGCTAAATTAATACTGTACTTACACATAACAGACAGCTTTGCCTAAAACCATTTTTTGTCTTTTTTGAGTCAAACTAAAACAATTTAGTTTGATCTGTAATTATATTCATTTTCCTCTTCCCTTCTCCTCATCCATTCAAGAATCCATTCTATCTTACCATAGGTCTTTTTTTAAACAAAGAAATAGTTTATGTTCAGGGCTCAGTAACCATCATCAGCTACTTTTTTGGTTGCTTGAAAATACCAGATGCACACAAAAACATTTCAGTAAGGGGAAATTGTGTGTTGTAGACTCCTGTGTTTTTTCAACCATGTTGTGAAATGCCTCTCCTAAATTCTGTGTGCAGCTCACAGAGAACGTAATTCTCAAACTCAAATTTAAGTAATATATTTACTCTTCAATACTGTAAGGAGGGATTAAAGTGGGAAGGTGTCACTTCATGTATTGAAGATTTTTGATCTTGATAGGCAAGCTAGTGTTTAATTAGTTAATTTTTCCTGTCCTGCAACCTGGCGATCCTTGCAGTGACAGCATGGAGATTCTCTCTCAATCATAACAAAATAATTACATGCCACAACCCGCTTATACATTCAACACTTTTGGCTGTATGAAAAAATGCAGTTTAGTCCAGGCATTTGTGATGAAGTGTATACTGATACTCTGATGGTGCAGTGTTAAGTTAAATCAAAGATAGCATATATCAAGTATTTTATATATTATCAAGTATTTTACTTTAAGGTAATATTTTGATTAGATTCACTCACCTAATTCTACCTTTGACACTAGCTTTATCCTGTCTAGGGGTTGGAAATTAGCCATATAACTTGTGAAATATCTACTTAAAAAAAAGTCTGATTGTGAATATGGCAGCACAGCACTGCCTGCACAGAAAGGAAGCATGTAGCAGTCAACAAGATATTTATATTTAAAAAATGTAAGTTATCTAAATAGATAAAAACAACTAACTAAAAAGGGCTAATAATCTTTTGCACTCTGGCCTCGTTTTTGTCGTCTGCGTCTGTGATTGCTGGTTGCCCGGCAACCATGCAGACGCTTCCGGAAGTGCGTGGCTCAGAGTCAATATGGCGCAGAGCGTACTGAATAGACTGCTGATGTTATTTGCTTCGGCGTGTTCTTTCAGTTCGTTCTTGCTGTCAGTTTTCGTCGCCCTTTCCGCATTCGATGAAGGAAACAGTGATAATGTATTTAGTGCAAGCCAGACGGTTACTGCACCCATCGCTGCCGCCAGGGATTTGCGGTAAGTTTATAGCGTAACGGTGGGCTAACCAGCAATGCTAACGTAAATTTGGAAGCAGCTGTTCATTTAACCGTACAGGCAGTGTTTCTTTGTAGTTAACACGTCGGGTTTTTTTTTTCTTTTTGGCCTTTTAAGTCTATGTTGATATCGTGCCAGCTTTGACTATGTCAAGCGTCATCTTAATATATTAAAAAAACTTTACAATTTAATGCCTTCTTCCATAAAATTACCACAAATCCAGAACAGCCAGAACATTATTGTTCTATAGTGGAGTTCTGCAACAACATGATTTCATTTGTGTTTACCTTTAATGCAGAATTTAGTGTTCTGGTTATTGTATGTGCATTATTGCTTTCTGTAGTTAGGTGATATGTATGAGTTATTTGTACCCATGCTTATTTGTTTGATCAGACTGTAACTTCCAGAATTGTTAAACAGCCTACTGTAACAAAAAAACAGAGAACACAACTGCCTGGATCACTAAAAGCTAAATTTGCAACAGTGAGTAAGGCTTTCTAATGTTTTAAGGTGGTACCTCAATTTTGGAAAGTATTAGCTACAGTATACAAATAATGTGCTATGCCTTTGTCTTGTCACCACAGGTACCTTTTGTATGATGTAAACCCTCCAGAGGGTTTCAATCTGCGCAGAGATGTCTATATTCGCATGGCTTCTCTGGTCAAGACACTGAGGAAAGAAGGAGATGACTGGGTGTTGGTGCTTCCCCCATGGGGTCGCCTTTACCACTGGCAGAGCCCTAATCTCCATCAAATCCGCATTCCATGGGGGGAGTTCTTCAGCCTTACTAGCCTTCAGGCCAACGTACCTGTTATTGAGTATGAAGAATTCATCGCTGGTGAGCATTTGGATGGGTGATGCAGACTAGGTTTCATTTTTTTGAAAGAGATATACCTAATATATATAAAAAATTCCCCTCTTGCCCCTGCTGGCGGTCTATCCTTCACGCTCAGGTCCTCTGGGAGCTTGAGGGTCCTGCGCAGTATCTTACTGTTTCCAGGACTGCGCTCTTCTGGACAGAGATCTCGGATGTTGTTCCTGGGATCTGCTGGAGCCACTCGCCTACCTTGTCCTAGGAACAGTTAAGATAGTGCGCAGGACCCTTAAGCTCCCAGGCCTCTGGACCCGAGCTTGAAAGGGAATTTCAAGCTCAATAAATTAAAATACATAAATTAAAACCCTTTGCAACACAATTATTTGTTTATGGCAAACTGAACTCTCCTTGGTGTAGAAAATGGAGGCCCGTTTATAGACCATGTTCTGGTACTGCAAAACTATGCGGAAGGATGGACTGACGGAAAATGGGAGGAAAAGGTTGACGAGCGGCCATGCATCGAGAAGTTGATGTACTCCAAAGATAAACATGGCTACTACAGGTGATTAAACAATGCAGAAAACCAGCAACATGTATAATACATTGCATTACGAATACAATACCACTCATACATTTTGTCACACACAACAACTAGATGCCATTATCTGTATCATGACAAGGGTCAGAAGTAAAGATGTGGGTATTAGTGTGGTGAATATATTTGTTTTTTAGTAACAAAGATGTAATTACACAAGAAAATACACAAACCTACTTCACGTCTACAGTACTTTGCAAAAGTTTTGATCCACCCCTCATTTCTGTGAAATTTGCTTCCAAGGAGCCAGAAGTGGTCTTGAGCAATAGGTTTCCAAACCTTTTGAAGTTGTTTCAGGGTTTTTAAGTCTAGTCTTTCCACCTGGCCATTTTCAGAGAAATATTTTATGTTTGTTAAACCACTAGATACCACTTGACCCATGAATCATTAAAGCATAAAAAGCACCTGACTCATGGGATGAAGTAGTTTTGTGGCTACACATAACATATAACTTAGAAAAGAACTCATTTTAAATTGGGGCTTGGGGATCAAATACTTATTTAACTCAATGACATGCATCAGTTTATAACTTTTATATAATGTGCCTTTATTTCTGGATTTTTGGTTGATATTCTATCTGTCGGCATTAAACTGAAACAACAAAAATTAGAGACTGTTAATTTCTTTGTAAATAAGCAAACTTACACATTCAGCAGTTATTTCCCCCACTGTGTCTTGGCATGGTGCAGTGAGTCCTTAAAAAGTCTGAGGAAAATGGACAATTGGAGGACAAAAGAAGAAGTGCACACTGAATAAAAATGATCTATTAGATTATAAAATATTGACTTTCAGTCTTCCTGGGGCATATTACTGACATTTCTAGCAAAACATAAAAAATTAGGTATGGTTTGAGATTTTTGCACAATACTGTAGATCGCACATATTCACAATTCTGTGTCTATCTGTGCCCACTACTTGCCACATGTATCTTGTCTGTTTTTTAGGGGCTGGTTTTGGGGATACGAGGAGACGAGAGCTCGAAATGTAACGTGTTTATCAGCACAAGGCCATGCATCTGTCATAGCACCGGTTCTTCAGAAAAACATTACAGCGATGTGAGTCTACAAAGGAACATGCTAATAAAAAAGTCACCAGCCATACGTTATTGTTATTTGTTATCTGGCATCAGTCAAACAGTAAAAGCTGTTAAGTGATGCTGGTAAACCGTTTGGATTTATCATGAAATTTTCTTGCTGTTATGTCACCTATAGAGGGTAAGTCGACATTTAAACATACTAAAATATGAATAAGAGATTATATCTGCTTTAGAAAATTATGTAATGGGTGGTGTGAATTCTTAAATCTGGTTTAGGCTTTTAGTTTACTGGAATAATGTAACATGTCTTCATTAAAAGTCACTATTTCCACCTTAAAATTGAACTGACTTAAAACTGTAAAGAACTTTAAAACATTACAATAGTTCAACTTGGTGTACCATTTCAGTATAGGCATTACAATTAGACATTACTATTCCTGGTGTGTAATTCAGAATACAGGTGAATATAAAAAAGTATGCATAATAACAGGGTGGCATTGTCTCAACATAAAGCTGATCATATGATCATCGTTTTAAAAAATTGTGTTTGATTCTTCTTCTTTTTTTGGAACATGTCTGAAAGATGATCTCACTTCATTATTATTCAGCTCTGCCATTACTTATAGCTCTGTCAGATTTTATGACACCTACAGTGGTAATCCTATTTGCATGCTGTTGTTTTTGCAGATCTGTTATGCTCGACCGAGCAGAAACACTCCTTCATGATCACTATGCTGGGAAGGACTACTGGAATGTAAGTCAAGAACTATAGAACTTTCAGTTCGTGATACATCACGTCTTATGTTTCAGGTTAGGTTAGGTCATCTTAGGCAGTGTTATTGTTCCTAGACTTTTTCTATGTGCAGTATACTGTAGCATTACTGTGGCATCACTGTATTGTTACTGATAATAAGTTACATTATGTATCTTTTGCATTTTCAAAAACAAAGGGATTCTGGGAAACTTGGCTGTCTGTAAACTGTGGTCTGTGTTTATTCTAGACACGACGCAGCATGGTTTTTGCAAAGCACCTGCGTCTCATAGGGGATAACTTCAGATCAAGACATCTAAACTCTACAGATGAAACAGACCATACGCCATATAGCGAGGACTGGACTCGTATGAAGGTTTGGCAGTGTCTTATAATAGTATATTTATGGGATTGTACTGGTTATGGGTTTGACCATTTTCCATATTGAGCAGCATTGTAAGAAGTGATGTGCTATTTTTTGATCACTCCTCAGGCCAAGCCTGGCTCAGCTAAAGGTGGTCCATATCTGGGCGTCCACCTGCGCCGGAAAGACTTTATCTGGGGTCACAGAGAGGATGTGCCGAGCCTTAAGGGAGCTGTCAAAAAAATACGCAGCTTGATGAAAAAACATAAACTTGATAAAGTTTTTGTTGCAACAGATGCAGATGATGAAGGTAGTGACACACACACATTTTTAAAGATAGAGAAATTATACTTGTAATGCATTGAAGCTTCAGTGATTTGCATATTAAGTCAAGTTTTAGAACACTATTTTCTAGCTAATACTTGTAATAAAATATAATCTGCTAATAATTCCTTTAACTCTTTGTCGGACGACGGACCCTGTATGGTAACTTGATTTACAAAATGTATAAAAAGATATATATATTGTAATATCTTCCAGTAATACTCTGTGGTTTAAATTAGTATGAGTATTTCTGTGAGTTTTCTATAAATATTTAAAGAACAGTGTGAACATTTAGTAGTAGTTTATCTAATAGATAATAGTTACTTATATGATTTTATTATACTTGTTAATCTGTAAAATTTGCAGAAATAAAGGAGCTGAAAAAGTTGTTGCCAGACATGGTGCGGTTTGAGCCATCCACAGAGGACCTCGAACTCTTTAAAGATGGCGGAGTTGCCATAATTGACCAGTGGATATGTGCCCATGCAAGGTATATTTAATTTCACGGTTTTAATACATTCAGTATTTAATGCATTATTCGCTAACATTTGTGATACTAGTAATAAGGCAGGTTATGTATTTCAAAAAATATAAAATTACACGTATATGACATGGAAATCGGTTATTTTTTCATTCCAGTCATTACAATTTTTAACATTAATATAACATTACGGTAGTGTTATTTTACCTCTGTAGAGGAGTATTGAGTGAGAAAATATAAATAGATGATACATTTTGAGTTTTCAAATTTGTGGTGTTGCATGTCTTTCTAAACTGAGCAGCCTCAGCAGCAAGCACATACAGCTAATGGTAAGTTTCAAGGGGGAAATGTCATTCAGTCATTACCTATGCTAAAAGGTAAATGCTGTCACATAGTGGCCAAACACCTTTATCCTTGAATGTAATGCACATTAGCTTGTAACTTATGGTAAAGGTGTTGTGTAGTTCAAAGTTCCCATTATTGTTGTATACGGCTGTTCTTTATGATTTTGCCAGTAAACTAATTTAAGCAAAATGTAAAAATATCACAATGTAAAAATATCCCAAACTTTTTTCCCTTTAAATTAGACATATAGGCACAATAATGTGCATCAGTTTAAAAAATGTTTGTTTGATTATTGTGGAAATACTAGTTCTTTAACCTATGCCCAACTTTAGTTTAACAGAAAATAGCTTAGATATTTCATTGGCTTTATCACGTGTTCCTGCCCATGGAAAATATTTCAACTTGAAAAACTACTCATGGTGACTCATGCTGTTCTCACTGTATTGTGTAGTTTTCATGGACACCATCTTTGAATTTATATTTTTCTGCGTGTCTTTCCAGATTTTTTATAGGAACATCAGTTTCCACTTTCTCTTTCCGGATCCACGAAGAGAGGGAAATTCTGGGCTTTGACCCCAAAACTACATACAACCGTTTCTGTGGGGACACTGAGAAAGAATGTGAACAGCCCACACACTGGAAAATTGTTTATTGATGTGACCATTAAGAGTTTGGTTATACAAAGGCCAAATGCAGTGTTTGGAATCTTCAAGATATTTTAACAATTTTGTTGTTCATTTTTATTTACTTTTCATGTTTTCAGTGTTGTGCTCCCAGGTCTGAAAAGACCGCTCTTTTGGACTTTATGCTAAATAGGCAAAGAGAGGACTGCCAAACATGTACAGTATTAATTACATTTTCAAAAAATAAAGCTGCTTACATTTTAGTTTTTTAGATTGTATATGTACTGTTTTTTGTTTTGTTTTTTAACTGTATTTTTCATTTTTATTTGTATTCATGGCAATGGTGAACAGATTGTCTTGTAATGGAACAAAGAGTATTAGATGGTGTATTCTCATTTTAAATCCAGCGGGGTTTTTGAGGGGAGGTTTTTTTGTTGTTTTTTTTACAAATTGGTAATCAGAGGTTATGCTGTGAATTCGATTAAGAAAATTTGCTTTTGTGAAGTGTCTTACCAAGAAGCACAATCAATTATGATTTTAGAAACACAAATATGTTTCACTTTTTTTATACAGTATTTGCCCTTTCATAATATTGCCAGTGTTGGAACGGTAGGAAATTAGAAAACAGAAATCAGGCATTTTACTTTGTAAATACCACCATAATGAAGACGTTACAATGCCAAATTTTTCCAGCCTGATTTTTAAACCACAAACTGTTTCCAAGCATACACATTGCAATCCTAATTTAAAGTACTACAGGGAGCAGTATTGCCATAACACAAAGAAGTCACACATAACTTGCCATCAAATTGGTACTGTACAAAAGACTTGCATGTTTTTTTCAAGGCACTTTTACCTATTACCTTCCACCCTGCCAGAAACCTACTAAAACTAAAATAAAATATTTTGTTATTTCAGAATCTGATTAATACCACCGCATAATTCCAGTTCTCTTCAACTATAATTAAGTTTCCCCAGTACATATGTAAATGGAGATGTTTAATAAAGCTAGTTTAGGGAATTACCTACAAATTGATTATTTTCTGTAATTGTTCTGTTGTTTCAAAGAAACAAAAAGTGTTGCCACCCCTCACTTTTTGGGAAAATGGAAAAAAAGATGTCTTTTTGAAATATGTGTAAACATATAGTTTATAAAGCAAAAAAACAAAACAAAAAAACCCCTTATTATACCATTCTGTTGAGATTGAAAGTCAAGACTCTTACAGTCGTACTTCTCTCCCGATCTAATAGGTCAGTGTTAAGTGACTTAACAAACAAAAGACATTCCTCTGAAAATGGTCAGGTACAAAAACTGGACTGAAAACAAGAGACAAAGCAGCCAATATCCAAAGAAAACCTTTGAAAGATCTTTAGAATGACTGAAGAACTATTGTTCAAGACTTTATTACAATAAAGTCTGTGTCCTTGAAGGAAAAATATAAAATAAGGGCTTGCTCATGGCTTTCACACAGCATTGTAGTGAAAACTAACTTTATATAGAGCAAAGTCAAAAAGAAGAGTGTATTATACATCACTGGATTGCAGTAGCTAGTCGAATAAGCTTCCTGTGGTAAGACAGTACACTGCATAAAAACAGCTGACATTTTTTCCCAGCACACTGCAAGATCAGAAACCAGTATTGCTACCTTTATGATAACATTGCAAGTGTCATATGTCACCTATGGCCTTGTTGGGCATAGGTGAAATGGCCCAACCCTATTCCTGCTGCCCATTGTTTCGCAGTTGTTGTTTTTATCAAACAATCTGACTGTGGAAAGATTTAGTATGTAATACTCAGCCTGCATAACAAATGTTAGTACCATAAAAGAAAGACTGGGTGACAGTAAATTTCCACTCATACTCTGAGTTAAAGATAATGGAATGCACCATAATCTTCTTGATGCATGCTCAATCATCCAGGTAAGTAAATCTCCAAAAGTTGATTCTGTTCATCTGGACGTAGCGTTTTCAGTGGGAGAAATGTTTCGTCACTCATGTCATCCCACTTCCTTCATCATAGAATAGAATAGTCATGGTCAATGGCCATGAGTACCATTCACAAAGAGTTGGGGAATGGCTGCAATCACAGCATTGTACGATGGCAAAAGATGCACCCTTAGGCCCCCTCCTCGATTCAGAGATGGTCTTTCCCTTTTCACGTAAATGGCCTCCTTGAACCCGCGCTCAAACCAGCGTTCCTCCCTGTCTAGGATGTGTACATCCTCATCATTGAAAGAGTGTCCACTGGCCTGTAGGTGTAAAAGGACTGCAGAGTCCTGGCCTGACGAGGTAGCTCTTCTGTGTTGTGCCATCCGCTTTGCCAGAGGTATAAGTCCTGGCAATCCTCCTGTCACTTAACAGCGTACACTATATGTTTGCAAGTTTATAAGACTGGGGAAACCTGCAGTCAGCTGAGATTGAAGAAGTCACTTGGATGAGTGATGAAATGTTTCTCCCACTGAAAATGCTACATCCAGATGAACAGAATCAACTTTTGGAGAATGCACTATAATGCAACAATGTCAATGCCAACATTTATTTTTCTCACATGGTCTGTACAGGATGTTTGTACATTTGAAAGAAAGCTTCAGTTATATTATTCTTTTTGAAAATACAAGAACACAAGTGAAATATGAATGTGTAAGATCATTTTTATTTATATGTAATCTATTATAATATCATCGATATCATTGAATTGGACGGATCGTATTCCCTCTCAACATTATGTGGAAACAGTATTGTGTGTGAGTGCTAACTTTTCCCAATGGATCCCTCACACATATCATTGTGACTATTCTCTGTGGCTACTTATACAGTAGCTCCTTGACAACACTCTAGATAATTAGGTGTGTAATTTCATACCTTGTAGATTTAATAAGAGGTTTAACTTTCCCAGTTTCACTGGTTATAGAAACGAAAAGAAGGCATTTAAGATCAATGCAACCTTTAAATTTAGGTTTTCTATTTATCATTTAGGACAAAATACATAAACACATTTTAAAAAAAAACAACCAGTTCTAATTCCATCATATGCTTCTCTAAGCAGCTCTGGTTGTTCTCTGAATCTATCAGCTGTGATTATCCGAGGTAACTAGAATCTACTTAAATATTGTACTAAGATAGGCACATAAAGCGTCCTCAAGTAGCGCCCTTCCTTGTACCAGTGAATGCGATTTCTTGTTCTAAGCGGTAATGCGGTCCATTTTTTGTTGTTGTGGGCAGACAGGTGCAACAGGAGAACACGCCCTTTTCCACTCCAGATTTACCTTTTCATACACGCACACACAAGACAAGCGACAGAGAGGTTGAGGTTGCCAGTATTGTTGTTGCTTTTACACTAACCGCGGTGGCATTCAGAGAGGGTTTTTTTCTACGTTTGAGCGTGGTCTTCTTCTGTCTTACTTCGGTGAACAACTGATGGAAAGTGCATCCTGCTAGGAGCCATGCCCTCCCTGGCAAATCTGCGAGCGACAGTCACATAACAAATAATTTGAGCTATTAAAAGGAAAGCGGCTGCGAGGTGAGTGTGCAGTGGACTATTTTTTTGAGTGCCTATCCTAAATGAGCTAAACTGAGCGACAACATTAACGTGATTTACATTGCTGTTATTTATTATTATTTTAAACCTACCGTTTATTTCCGCAAGTTTGCGCTATAGACGTTAGCTACAGTTGATGAGACTTGTAGAAAACAAGAAAAAAAAAATCTGTCATATGATTTAAGTAACCTACACGTGAGCTACTTAATGAATAAATTCTCACCAAGTTATATAGTAGCTTTATTTCCCACCTATCCAAAAATGTCTATGCCTACCTTTGAATGTGAATGTGAATTTTCTCTCTCTCTCTCACTTTATATATATATTTATACATATATATGTATATGTATATATAGAGATAGATAGATATATAGATATATACTGGGATCATGGAAATACTAGTCCTGAAATATACTGCATTTGTTTTGTTTTTTTCTTAATGGCCAGCTAATGTATTTAAATGAACACTGAAATATATAAGTTAATGGAATGAAAAATATCATTTTTAACTTTGTTTCCTTTTTTTCCTTATTTTAGCCTCTTCCACCAGTGATGGCCTTCTTTCGCCAACTTCAACTTCTTCTCTGGAAGAATAGACTGGCAGTAATTAGACGGCCAGTGAGTGAGATTCAAAGAGTCAAAAATATCTAGTTAATTACCTAAGAATGAAAAAATGGCATTCTGTACATTAAGTCTCCCTGAAATAATATTATTACAAAGCTTTAAAATATGTTGTGTTTTTCCAGGTATGGTCCCTGACTCTGATCGCCTGGCCTTTGATCATCTTCATCATCCTTGCTGTGACCCGCCACCAGTTCCCTCCTGTTGTGAGGGAAACATGTAAGTGTAAAAAAACAATTGCTGCTAATTCTGCAAACAAAATCAAGCCTTTTTTTTTTTTACCTCATATTGAAAATGCACAGTCTGCCTATTCCACCGTAAGCATCCCTTACAACAATCAAAAATATTTTTTAATGAGTAAAAGCTTTGTTTGGAAATATTACCTTACATTTTGCATTACTGGTGTTTTGTTTTTGTTGTTTTTTACTTTTATTAGTTATAAAGGGTACTCTTGAAACTTACCTTTCTGATAGTTATGTAAGTAATGACACAATATTAACTCGATTAGACCGCATTCTTTTGTTTGTCATCTTAAAGGTCAGCAGGTAAATACTTGGAGACATTCTACTTTTGCAACCAAAGTAAACAAATGGATAGCTAAATGCAAACATCAATGGTCCTTCAGATTTGAGCCTATCCCATCACTATTGACATGGTGTTTGTTCTGCTTTATCTTTTAATGCCTACTGACATCATATTTGCTCTGCTTTAGATTTGTGTGAAACTGTAAAAGGAGAGGCTTTTGAGATACCTTTGTTTTGCCACCTACAGCCTTTTTTAAATAACAAGGTTAATGGTTAACAGAGAGCCAGGTTCTCAAACAGTTTTCAGCCTCAAAAAAACACATGCAATCACAGCAACATTAAGAAGTGGTATATCTAAATTTCGATAAAATCCTTAAAAACCATAGGAATAACCTTCTTTCTCATGGTAATGTTCACCATGGGAAACAACACTTTTAGATGACCAGTTGATCCTGCCACATTTGTTGGTTCAGGCTTGATTGGCAGATTGGATTTGAAAGATATGTGAATTCACTTGAACTTTAATAACCCAGTGTGTCAAACATTTTAGTAAAACAGTCAAACCAATAGGACCTCTTCTTGCCCCTGAGATACCGTTTAGTGGGTATTTTATTTTATACCTGGTTGAAAGAGACACAGAGTCAGAATGCACCAAAATCTGACTGGTGTATAAACTTTTTTGGAGACAGCAAAGCAGTTCTCATTTTTAGTTTTAACTGCTACATATTCCATATTTTTTAAGTAAAGTTGCTCCATATGTTATGTTGTTTCTATAGAACTAGCGGTGTGACTGTACAGGATATCTTTTAGTTCTGAAGGAAATATGCAGCTATGCAGTATGTTGTGGCTTTCAAAACTCGCACGTCATGGCAATCAATCAAAAATTACCTGGTTAAACACAAGTCATTCTGAGTTAATCTTTGGATCTCTCTTTTTTCCCAAGTACAATAGCTCAGATTGTTTTCTAACAAAGAAGGCAGAGGTTGCGCACCGGTCATGAAACCCGCGTACAGTTATGCTGTAGATGCTTCTAACTATTCCAGGAACTTCTCAGACAGAGTGTTTGTAAAACTGTCTCTCAGTATCAGATATCCTATTGTCATTCACATTATTACCTTGAATTGATGTCATTTTTAAGGCTTCTGAACTGCCTGCATTTGCCAAATGCATGCAATTGTGTGCCTAGAAACAATTCTTAATGAATATGACATTTTCCAGTGTCATCACTACAGCAAAACCTTTATCATGTCTCCTCTAGGTTATGTGGGTCCCCGAAACCTCCCCAGCACAGGCTTATTTCCTTTCCTCCAGACCCTCATGTGCAACACAGATAGCAGTTGCCATAACACATCTCGCCTGGTAGAACCAACAACATCAAAGTCGAGGAGAGCAAGGTACCTTCTTCGTCAGTATAGTCAGTGTATATACAGTCTATGTATATAATCTGCAATCTAAGTGCTAAAACATATTTACAAATTGCATATTTGCTGCAACTATGATTTAAGTCAATAACCCTTCATATATTATTGTTTAAAACTACATTTTGAACTCTGCTGACTTTAAATCACAAGGTTCCTGTGTCTCAGAGGAGGGACACGCCTTAGGATCACAGCATCACGTGACATGATTAGTCAGTGTGTGATCACGAAAATTTGGCAACAACAGACTTTTCCCTGTGGAGGAAGGGAAGGATCTTAACCCTTACCTATCACATTACATGTGTTAACAAATGCCATTATCTGCAAGCTTCTTTGATTTAAATTCCCTGCACTGGAATGTCAATGGCTGCTAGAAGAACCTGTTTGTCTACCTCTTATCTACCAGTACATTTTCCTTAGGCTTCATTTCAGGGAACAAAAATATTGTTAGGTTAGGTTTCTTTTCAGGGAATCAAAGTGTCATCGAGTTAAGCTTCATTTCAATGAACCAAAGTATTGTAGAGTTAGGTTCTATTTCAGTGAATTGCAGTATTATAAATATGATTACTGTAATGCATGGTCAAAATCAAGCGCCTCAAACACAGAAACAAAAGGTACTTTTAATTTAAGACAGAAAGATGAAACCTTTAGCACTAAAAGGGTCCTAAATGCGTCTAATAGAATGTATTTACTACCTCACCTGCCGTGTTATACCTGTACCACAGGTCTGTGACAGAGAGTTCTCCACTGGAGAGTCTTGGTCAAGTGGGGGATTTTCTTAACCTTCTCCCCAACGACTTCACCAATGATCATGCAGAACTGGTTAAACTGCTGGACAATTTGGGTATGTTGCTCAACTAACATAATCACTTTGATGTTTTTGAATAAATATTATCACCAGCAGTTTGGGGTAGATGTAGGTATTTGGATTTTTTTTTAAATGGTTATCTAGTATTTATCAAAGTCCTGCAGTTTTTCACAATATCTTTTTGCTTTTTAAAGGCACGTCTCACCATGGAAGTCCTAAAAATGATCCTGTAACGACTTTTTTCAACAGTACTGAAGATCAGGTGGGTATTGTGGAGAAATAAAAGAAGATACAAGGGTTCTCAGTACTAGTACAGTTTGTATTAAGAGCTGATTGATAGCATCTTCAGTCAAGTTTGAAAATGATCCTGTAGGTCCTGTAGTTCATAGTCAAACCTCAAGTTTGCATTGCAGCAATGGCTACAAAACATGTACTGCATTTATTTACTAAGCACACTTATAATTATTTATGTTGTTACTAAACGTATACCCAGTCCAAAATTTGAAAGATAATTAAATAGATAGATAAATTTATGTGTCAAAAATATTCAGTTTCCCCTACAACCATGCTGCTGTTACTGACTAAATTTGTAGATATTGCATTTACAATTACTAATAATGTTGTGTTAGTAGACCAGTTGTATATTTGCTAGTAATAATAACAACAACGTGCATTTACCTAAACTGCATTTCTTGCAGGAGAACCTGGATAACATGCTTGAGTCAGCCAACCTGTTAAAGAGGGCCATTTGCACTGTGACTCTGCCCATGCTGAATGAAAGCTCACTAGATGTTTTCACCAATGCTGTGTTCACTTTCTGCAAGACCAATAACACAGTGTTCGAAGTCTCACTCTATACAGTCAATCAGGTATATTTTTGTGTTTGCACTTGATCCTATACATTTTGTGAAATATAGGCCCATGTATGTTAGGTCGACTTTAGTCAGCACACTGCGATGACACTAACCAAATGTATTCTTTTTTATTTGTTTTGTGTTTAGTATTTTTTGTAATTGTACCTTGCTTTAGGAGGCTTAGATACTTTCTCTGTCTGGTTGTCAGGTACTGGAAGAGTGGATGCTGACCCAACCAGAGGAAATGATGGAGGTGGCATGGGTGACAGTGACATTCCTCAATCAGCTGCAAAATGACAACTTGCTATGGGACCGTCTTCTAGCTCTTCCTCAGCTCTTTTCAGATGGTTCTATTGACCAAATGCTGAGAACACTGGAAGACGTACTCAAGCACCTACAGGGGTGAAGTATTTTCAGTGATGAAACAGTTTTAAAAAAATAAATGAAGGTAGCTGAAGTAAGGGGTTAACGTAGTATGTCAGATTTTTTTAAAGAATGGAATGGCAAAATCAAACCATATTTAATAAAAATAACCTATTAGTGGTCAACAAAAGCTTGAAAACTGGTGAATTCAGCTTAGAAGTACTCTTGGTATTGCCTTTCACTTTTTTAAACTATATTTCCAGCCCATAGTATATTTTGGACTTGAAGATTTAATGCTTCTGAAATTGTCTCTTTAGTGATGCATATACCATTGAGGAAGATTTCCCTGAGACCAGTGGCCCGCTCTCCAAGTCTGATTCATTTCTTGCTGAAGCCATCAGAGTGATCACCTATATCAATCATTGGCCTGGCAAAAGTAACTATGGACCATTAGCTTTACTGTAAATACTCTATGTATCACCCATGTCTGCTAATATCTGACAATGTGCTTGAATTCTTCATAGATGTCACCATTCCCCTTGGAGAACTGGTCACAAATGACTCACTAGGTACAACGGTGAAATACCTCGTAGAAAATGTTTTGGATTATGAGATACCACTGGATAAGGTATGCATTATCATGCAACAGTTCAGTAAACAGTACTATGCAGTATATTAAAGAAATAGCAATGCCACAGAAGGCAGTTCCTTTCATGTGAAAAAAGGTAATAGCAAAGAGTTCTACATTTGCCTTTCAATACATTGCACATTAAATATTTCTAGTTATAAGGTTAAAAAAAGTCATCATCTATTTCTTCAGGGTCATTAAGCTGGTCTTAGGAATTTTAATTCTAATAAGGAAGTCATTTATGCAACAACAACAGTTCCACAAAGATTGTTGTGAGGGTTGCGTACAATTCATTTACACATTTACACAGACACATCCTGTTAAACTTTTACTTTCTTGTCTTTACTGAACAGTGGTAACTCATATGAAGAGATTTTACATGAGAATGTCAGAGCAACGGTACAAATCCAAGTTCAGGAAACTCATTTATTCAAACCACATATGTAAACCAACAACCAAATATTTTAACACAGTTAAGAAGCTTGCAGGGAGTAGTGGTCCGGTATTCACTCACTTTTACAAACACATATGAAGTACAACTGTTTTTCTCTTAGTAATTTGAATTCTGGCTTAGATGAAGATTACAGCAGAATTTATTGTTAGCTGAAAGTCTGGTTATTCCAAAGTGCTCACAAACATTTCCTAGCAACTGAATTTCACAATGGGAATTAGAAAACAAGATTCAAATGAGGGAAAACAGAGACATAAAATTTGCATGTAGAGCAAATAAACATTTTGATAAGTAATATAATAACTTTTTGTTTTTGCTCCCTAAAGTGATATTACTCTCTATCAGACCATACTATATACAGAATATGCAACTATTAAGGATACTGCCTAACATTAGCTAAGTTTAGCAAGTTAAAATTGTCTAAAGCATATTCCAGTTAAAGAACCCACTTAAAGCTAACATATATATTTACTTTTTTGGTTAACACTATCATCTCTCCATGACCATTGCAACCATCTTCTCTATTTTAGGCTTTCGGCCTGATGTTGGACAAAGATCTGGTGCGTTCTTATCTGTGTGATAACAGCAGCAACATCTTGTGGTCAGCAACAGCGTGCAGCTCGGGAATTGTGGACAAGGTTCTAAGCGTGATCAGCACAGAAAAAGTGGCAAAACAGGTAGGCTAATGTTATTAGCATTAACAGAGAGAATCACATATATAAGAAATACAATTTTATTTTAATTCCTTTTCCATTGTTTTGATTGTTTTTTAAAATTGTTCCATATGCTCCTAACTTGCTTTCCCAATGCGACTTACGATTAAGAGCATGCCAAATAATTATTTGATGACATTCGAAATGCTTTCGTGATAGCAAGAAGCAACCACATCTTCCAGTCCACACCTGCAGAGAAACCTCAACGGTATTCAGTTGGCAGTGGCTTTACAATATTGATGTTTTGATGAGATTCATGTTTCGTTCCCAGGTTTTCCTGGCCTGGATTAAGGAGGTTGCTAAACATGACGTGCTCTTTGCCAGAGGACTGGTCTACAATCTGACTGGAGATTTCTCTTCAGGAGAATCTGAAGCCTCCAACATCACAAGGACCAGGCGCAGCTCAGATACAGAACCACAAAACGCAGAGGAAGAGCTGTGAGTACAGTGTTTTCTCCGATTTAAATACTACTAATACTAGTAGAAAATCAATTGAAGCTAAAATGACTGTTCTTCTTACCTTTGATCTGAAGCTGATAAAACTTTCGTATTACTTATTTGTTCTGCTAGTTGTGCTGTGATTCTTGTAATTTTGATGTCTTGTGCTTTAAGCTGAGTCTTCTCATTTGCTTTGTTAGGTTTCTGAACATCGGTCAGGCAGCATTGGAGCTTGTACAAAATGTGCCTGAGGCGAATACGGTTGTCCGGGGCATCCTCAGAACTGGTTATCAGTCCATGACGCTAGCGTCAGAGACCATTGAGACGCTAAAAGGTATGACAACAAAACATCATGTCCATAGTGAGGTCCCACCTGTGAGAGCATTTACTTGAAAATTAACATTACGGTGAATGTTTCACTTTTATTTCCAGCACTATTAAAATGGCTTTCCAATCATTATTGGTGATTCTTATACATCCAATAGGGAAACATAAACTAAAATAAAAATAAAAGACATGGGCTGTAAGAATGTCAGGTTTAAAAAGAGAGCAGCATTTGAGAAATAGAGAAGCTTATGCACTCAGCGGACATTTTGTTTTATCATCAGTTGCGTTACATAATACATAGCAAAGACATGAATGGAACAAGTTCACACCCTTTCTCATGGGACTAATGAAAGATGAAATGTTGAACCCAATTCGGATTAGTTAGCCTGTGGGAAAGTACACACACACACAAAACAAAAAAACAAACAAAACTGGACAAAACGACACTTGTACTGAAGAGATATGTGTGTCATTTGTAACTTAACAAAGTGTCTAAAGTAGGAAAAGTTACTGATTTTATGGCCTAATCCAAAAACCAATTTTCTCACTGAGTTGAGTTTGGTTTGTTTCTGTCTTTGCAGACATTCTAGAAAATGTCCTGGAAGATGCTAATAACATCCAAATGATTTATCATACGTTGCTGACAAACCAGTCCGAGTCACACGCTTTAATGGACCGTGTCCTCAACAGTGTGATGGAAGTAGTTATGAAGGTATGTAGGATTTATGTTAACTGACCTTAACTTTTGGCCTGTGAACAGGTTCTGTGTCAAAATCTGGCATCTTGCACATGTGATCTCCGCTGTTTAATGCCAACTCATCTGTCAGTTGAGCTTTTCATTGTCACTTCATACATTAAGTATCTCCATCAAGGCTTCCGCAGCAGTAAATCAGATGATGTGTTGTTCTGTTTTACCAGGTGATGTCAACTGAGGATGTAAGATGTGAAGAAGTTCTTGCTTCCTTGGACTGGCTGTTATCCATCAATAGCATAAAAACTGAAGTATGGACAGCACTGATCTGCCCCAACAACGGGAGTCTGCAACAAGCTTTGCTGATGGACTGGGAGGACTTGATTAAAAAGGTAAAAATATATTTTATGTGTGCAACTTGCGGTCTAAAAAAATGCTATATTATGTCATAATTTTTTACTATATTATAATAAATAAACCTACTCAAGTGAAAAGCAACAGATTCTTAACAAGGAAGGCTTAATCCATCTCTACTTAGCTTCCTGTAAATTAAAAAGTATAAATATGTTTTTTTAAGGATTTATTAATTTATTTTGCTTTAACTGTTTAAAGAAACAATTTCTTTGTGTCTTATCGTTCATATTATAATCCCCAGGGACAAGATCTGTACTCCATCCTAACAGGCAAAGCAGATTTCAACGTAACACTTCCCATGATTCTGTCTCAGTGGCAAGAGCTGAATGAGGAGAGCTTGGAGTTTGCTGAGCTTTTGACCAAAATGACACAAAAGCTGGATGAAGAATACTGGATGAACTGGATACCCGACAACAACACCCAGTTTGTTTCTGGAGCTCTTCAAAAAAGGTCTTGACCAAGTGTTCATTTTCTACTTGGATAACAACATAGCATAACAAACATAGCACATAAGAAACAGGTCTAACATACGGGGGTTCCCACTTTACTAAATGTAATGGAAGAAAACAGATTTCAGATAATGTGCACAATGCTTTACAAGGTGTGTGTTATTACTTTACTGACTCAGACATGTTGTGATTTTTCTTTGCTTATAGTCTTGTGTGGTTTATGATCAGTCTTGGTGAAAGAATTGAAAATAGTGATCAGTGGCCACCGGTAAAGGACTACTTCCACATTGCTTACTGGATTTTGAACTACCACCCTGATGTCACCACTCAGCCAGCAAACTGTGAGTTCCTCTTCTCTTCTCTTCTCTTCTCTTCTCTTCTCTTCTCTTCTCTTCTCTTCTCTTCTCTTCTCTGAACTGAACTGAACTGAACTGAACTGAACTGAACTGAACTGAAAACTAACATATACACAAATATAATACAAATATATCTAAATATATTTAGACAATATGTGACTACTAAACTGCGTTCAACAAAAGAAAGGATTAAAGTTGTATTTTATTATAATTCTACAAATCAAAGGAACTCAGTTACAAAATATATTTATTTAGTATACATGTAAAAGCCTGTTAATCCGGTTTGTTCCAGTCAATGCAACTAATTCCTAGCATGTGTTGTTTTGTAGGTTCTTTGAACAAGAACTTAGCCCTTCATTGTGACACTGGTTTTGACTGGCCACACTTTGTTCAAGCAATGACTCAGGCTCTGATGTCACCAAGTGATGCCCTTGTAAAGTAAGTGACAGAGACTTTTAGTTTTGATTGAAATATACATGGATTTTTTATGCTTTAGAATTGAAGCATGTCTTCTGTTTTTTAAAAACACAATAATCAGTGTAGATAAGGAGATTTATGCTGTTCTGTTATGTTTGTTAAATAAGTAGCTACAGTGAGCTGCCTATTTAACAAGCCTACAAAAAATGTTTTCTTAATGTGTGCTAGCATAACATGTTTGTCAACACTTTAGTTTGATTACCATGTTTTTTGTAGTGACAACAACATTTCATATTACAGTTAAATAGAAACGCTCAATTCTCTCTGTTATTTTTAATGTTACACATGCATTGCTTTCAGGACTTTATAAAGTTGGCATGTTCTGTTTTACTCTTCTATTTCTCTGTAGCTGGCTCAAAGGATCTGTGAATCTACTGCAACATGTGTATGGTGAAATCTATACAAACGAGACAGCTGTATATTTGAAACAGGAAATCAAAGGAGCTGATGCCCTCTCTGATTACCTGATTAATCTGATGCATAACCTGGATGAATTCCTCAGTACAATCTCCCAGCTTCCCAATCAAAACATCACTAACCCAGCTACCATGTCTCTAAACATTCATGCCCTGTTAGAGTCCACGGGTTTGTCATCACTTGTTCCTCTGCTCAGCCAAGAGTCTCCCCTTAATGCCTCCACAATCCTTGCTGTAGCCTCCAAACTTGGCAGGTTAAACCAGCATATTTTTACCTTGAATGAAACAGACCCAACATTGCCTGAACTGGAAGAGCTGATAAGGGAGTTCCTCTCTTTGGAGGGTAACCTCACATTGTCTCTCCCAAACATCATGGGACACACTCTGCTTACCTATTCTGATTACTTCCATTCTGATGAAGTGGACAGTCTCATAAAAGCAATTGAGCCTTTCACCAACCAGACCTCAGTGGGTTTTGTAGAAGCTATCATCAGTGCTGTGGAGCTGTTCAAGACAGTGATGGACTCTCAAAATGGTGACCCAACTGAAATCATTCTTGGGTACGTCCGTCAGATTCAAGAGTTTGTGGTTTCCCTCTATGGGCTACGAAAAATTGAACATGTCATGTTACCAAATGGCCAGTACAGCACGGCTCAAGTCACTGACCTCCACTTGCTTTCCATGGACTTTCTCAACCTCCTCACACCTGAGATCCTGCAGAACCTCACTCAGGCTGGACCAGATGCTGCCCAGGACATCGTTATCCAGAAATTTGTAGCATTCCTGCCAAAGGAAATCCAAAGTGACGCTGCTCAGTTTCTTCAGGATTTCAAGGCTCTGCAGAGTAATATAACCAAATGTGCAGCAGGCGAGGACTGTCTGGCTGGATTTTCAGAAATCTCTAAATTTCTGGATCAGATATTAGACATGATGCTCACAGCCAATGGGACTGTCACCATCAAAATTGGTCCATTTGGTTTGGGGGATAAAGAATATGAAAACACAGCTTCCTTGGTTTTCTCATTGCTCCTGTCACCAAATGATGCTGCCTCTCTGGAAACATTCAAGCAGACCCTCCAATTCATCAAATTGGTCATGAATACACCAAATGTTACCGTGTCCGATGTCCAGAATGCCCTTACACAGACAAACCTAACCATTGAGGACCTAAATGCTATTGCCCAGCTAGCTGGAGCGTCCAACATAAATAAACTCATGTCAAATGTAATCGGGATTGCAAATGTTGAGAGCTGTTTTGAACCCCAGAATGACATCATGGTAACAACCAAGTGTGTTACGGGACTCATAGATATGTTCAGCAGCTTTCTGACACAGGTACCTTCTCTCCATAACAACACAGACATCCTCTCCCTCATCCCTGTAATTGTCAATAAGACTATCAATGACTTCACCCAAGTTAACTTCAACTCCGGTCCTAACATGGTTCTTGTAGACAGCTTGAATCTCACCCTAACTAATATCAAGATGAGCCTAGACCAGAGCCACCTAAACACTCCAGAGATCATGAATGAAATAAAAGTGGTAGAGGGTCTGATACAGTTGATTGCCGACATGCAGCCAGTAAACACCTCCCAAATGACGGACCCTGTGCAAGTCCAGACAGTATATCTGAAGCTTATAGAATGGTACTTGAAACGGCTGGAAAACATCACCAGCGATAGTGCAACCGCAGAGCTCCTTCATCCTTTCTTTTCCATCACACAAATGCAAGTGGCATTACAGCTGGCACAGACAAATTTCTCTTTGTTTGTTAGTGACAAGGTCCAGTTCCTAATAAACAGCCTCCAGGGCCCAATAGATGGCACCGTTGTGAGTGAAATTGGCCAGACAGCAATTGAGATTCTTCAGCATCTGTTGGACTTAATAGAGGTCAACCTTGAGTCATGGAATAACACTGAAGGCTCTGAACAGCACTTCAGTGCAACCATTCTGCATTCCACGGCACTCCAAATTAAGCAGTACCTTGGTCTCATTGAGAAGTGGATGACAGAGCCCAATGTCACATTGTTCCTTAGCAGTATGATCCAATGGAAAAACTCCACCATTGCCACCCCTGTGACAGATCTCCAATACATCCTGCAGACAGTGGAAAATTTTCTCAGTGATGATCAGCTGGCCTACCTTTCCATAGTGAACAATATCACAGAGTCTCTAAGCAAAGCTGTGATGGTGGCAGAGCAACAAGGCCTACAGGATGAAAGCTTCATAGCTGCCATTGTAGAAGTAGTGCAACATGCTATACAGATCCCAAACATTACTGTTATCCCACTGTCACAGCAGGATTTTCTGGAAATTGTGCAAGAGTCAGTAAATCTCATTGTCCAACCAAACATGAGCTTCGCTTCAGCTAAAAACATCTCCATCATCATCCTGGAGAAAGTTGATAGAATCATCCAACAAACTGTACCAGAAATGGTTGCAGAATACATGCTTGGCTCACTCAAGTTTGTAAAAACATATTTTGAGACCATCTCTGAAGCCAATGGACAAGACAACCTGAATCAGATGTGAGTTTCCCTACTTTACTGTACACAATTACCATAATTTTGTAACAGAAGGGGCTCAAATGAGTACTCTTTAACAAATATGAATCATGAATCATAGCTTTAAGAATAGGGATTGCTTTAAAATAATGCCTCACAAAAACTAATATACGATGTATTAAATGTAATAAAGCATTAGATGAACTAAAAGCATGCTTTTGATTTACTATAAAAATAAACAAGTGCAGTAAGTATCACTTTGCTTTTCCAGCACCCAAAATTGCAAGTTGCTTCAAATTAAAGTTCTTAATATATTTTTAGCTGCAACAGATATTTTAGTCTATTTTTACTCCACAAAAGTAGTCTGTAGTAATACTCTGCTTTCAACCTATTGCAGTTCTCTGTGAAATTTAACAAATCTGATGTTTAATTTTTCTAAGGAAAATTTATAGGTCTAATTGTAGTTTAGATCTTGTCCAAAAGTTCTCTCTTATATTTTATTTTTATTTTTGTCAAATAAAAAGGTTATTTTAAGTACTAGGGATTTTACATGTACTTCTAGTCCTTATTAATGCTCTGAGATAAAAATAAATAAATTAACAGAATGATTGCATGCATGCAGTTCTATTCTATGCAATCATTAGAGAACACAAAGAACTTTTGATAAGACTTGTTAAGATCTGAAATGTTGATTTGCTTTGTTTCCTAAGAATTTTCAATGAAATGAAGACGCTGCAGAGCCTCCTGTCACAGCAATCTCCAGTCCAGCCCTACATTTCTGCCCTCATTAACATCACTCAGGTTATCTTGGAGTATGGCCAAGGCAAGTCAGCTTCTCAATACCACTGTAGGTGGACTGCATGTTAAATCCTGATGAAATCTGATTGAGTGGAGGTCATATTGTGCACTTCATCATTCAGGCATTTATGCCAAAAAGCCTAAGAACAAAAGTAGATCAAAGTACCACAATGCTTGTGATGTATGTTGTAAGAGTTGGTCGTTCTGCTTGCAGTTCCACATGGGTGATTACTATAAGTATCTAACATATTAGTATGTTAGATACTGAAAATGAGGCCTGATGTGTGAGCACATTTTTTTTAATGATTTCAGGTAACATGAACTTCTGGGCAGGCTTTGAAAATGCATCAGCAGACAATGCACAACAAATCATTCAGCAGGTAAAATCTCTGCACTTTTATTTTTATTTTATTATATGTCTGGTAAAATTAGTTTAATGTACATTTATATATTGAAAACATAACATCTAAAGGTGTTCAATTTAAAAATGACATTTAATTAATAATAATTTTATTAATAATAAAAAACATCTCACGGGACTGCTAGGCCTCTAATTCCAAACTGCACACTTATTGTTGACACTTTTTTTTATTAGTTGGGCAAACTTGTGAGCATGTTTTGGCCACTGGTTGCGGAAGGCACTGGCTCACATATGACTGCTCCATCCCTGGAGGCTTTTACTCAACTTCTTCCAGTCCTGGAGACCATATTAACTGGGAATGCAGACCAAGACACATGGAACAAGTAAGTGTAATTATCAGTGTAATGGCAACAATCCAAATGGCTTGTTGTTATACAGCAGTTTGATATTAAATTGCATACCTGATATGTGTAGGAAGTAATTTTGTTTTACAGTTCTAAAAAAAAAAACTTTACATACACTCATCATGGGCATAAATTTCATGGCAGTTGCATGGCTTTTAATGATTTCTTTGAACTGTTGTTTTTCCAGAGTGTAACGATTGTACTGTGTACATTCTTATCCTTTTGATAAGAATCTTTGATTAACTTTGAAAAACAGGAATTGGGTGCACAAGATTGAATAAATATATATTTATTTCTATTGTCCATTTAACCCCAGTAATATTTTGTTAAATGTGCCTTGGGAAGTTGTACCTCAACCAAATTTTAGTAGCAATCAGTAAGCTTCCGGTCATAATTCTGGCTGGATATTTAACCACCCATCTTGGCAGAATTGGCAGAGTTCATTCAAATTGATCACAGCAGCCTAACGTTAGCCTGCTTTATTCATTCCAAAAATAATTTTTTTGTTTGGCATCATTCTACTTTTGGAGCATCCACTCAAAGGTTTTGAAGGTAGTCCTCCTTCTTCATTATTCCATCTGTTTTGTTTAATGTATCAGTACTGCTGGCAGCAAAACAGCCCCATGATCCTATCACCACCATGCTTGAAAGCTGATAAAGATTCCTTAGGTTAGAAAACCTTTCTTTTACTACTCCAAACCCATTTAATGTTGGGGTGTCCAAATAGCTTGTGTGACCATAAAAAGTTTCTTTAGAAGGCATTTGACTTTTTCATTTGGGCAGCAACAGATTTCAAGATGTCTCAGTCCATGGCAATATAAATCTGGCTTCACTGTGGACAGTGACGCTGTTGCAATGGTTTCCAGTTCATGGCAGCCTTGAGTATTGGGGGTTTCCAGATTGATCTTTGAAAGTGCACTTGTTTATATATGTAACAGTTCAAAGAAATCATTAAAAGCCCCAAATTACCCTGATGCCCACGATAATTTGACAGCAATTGTAACTTGCTCCACAGTAAAGATTGTTCTGTTCTGTGATTACCCTAACCCATACCTAATATGTTACTAATTTGTTACAGGCTTGAACAGATGCTGGGAACCCTGTTGTCCACCCTTGAAGGAACAGAGTTATTGGACAATTTAACATCTGTTATCCCACAGTTTGAAAAAATGGTTGGAACTTTAGTGGAGAGCATCCAAGCAGGAAATGGTGAGAATGTTAAGGAAGAACATAGTGTCAGGTTTACTTTTATTTACTTGTTCTTTAGACACAACTCTTGGCACATGCCAAGTAAGAGATAATCATTTCCTGATATGTCTGCCACTTTTACTAATGTGCAGTATTGCTGCTGTTTTGTTTTGTTTTTTCAAAACTTGTGGGTCAAGCCATTTTGTCTTCTTCTTTTCAGTGATGATACAAAGCCTTCAAATCCCCATCTTGAACCTGATGAGAGAAGCTGCACAGTCTTTGAACAACACTCATTACAATTTTTCTGAAGTCTTGGAAAAATTTCAGGTTGCCATTGAAAGCACAGTGCGGGCCGCTCAGCAGGTCAGTGTTCTTGAAAGAATGCTTTTTAGACTTGCTGTATCATTCGTGCAAGTGTCTCCCTAGTCATCTGCCGGTATCTCATTTATGGAAATGTTTGCATGTGTATGTGTGCGTAATTGCACACAGCAATGTCTGTCTTCCTTCCTTCATCATTGACAGAAGTTAAAACAGTGAGGCAGTGAGGTTTTTTTCTCTCTCTCGCTTTTTCTCTGTTCCACTTCTCTGCATCAGAATTTGTTGAGTTATTTAACTTTCGGCAGATTTAGACAGATGTAGACAGACAAGATTCTGATGCGATGACACAGAAAACATTTAGCTATGGCTAACACCAGGGTAGAGTTGTTGACTATATATAAGCTTTTATTTTTTTTCTTTTGTTATTTATGCCAGGTAGACATTATATAAGATAAGATAAGATAAGATAAGATAAGATACCTTTATTAGTCCCACAAGGGGAAATTATAGTCTTGCTGAACCACAAAATAACACACACAATAACAACTTGTCAGCGTATGTTTCACAGACCCCCAAACTTGACTCCTAAGTCTTATAGTATATACTGGCCAGTTGATAATATCAACATATTTAGCCTAATCCAAGATACCTGTATCAGAATTGGTCTTTCTTCAGCCTTGACTGGGAGATATTTGAAACACATAACTTGATTCATTGCAGGACAACTACTGTTGCGCTTGTTCGCAACATGCTGCTCTCTTAAACTGGTGTGGCAGTAATGACTTGCCTTTTGAAGGTTGTATGTATATACTGATATCACGTAAATGTCTATTGAGTTAATATATTCATATAGCATTTCTAGCAGCTCTGTAAGCTTACTTAAAGTCCTGGCATCAGTGCATATTTATGTATTCATATCATGTTAATTCCTGAAAAGGCTACTGTTAGATTTGTTATTATAGCCTACCTTGACATTAATCCCTGTCATAGACTTTTGACGTGACAGAAACACTTGCTGCTTTGTAAATACATTTTTTTAAAGAGCAGCTTACTTGTGGGTGTGTACCAGTCTATTAAAAGTGAAAATATCTGTGTGAGACTTCTGACCTTTCCCTCATTTCTTCGTCTTAGTAACTGAACAGGTTTTTTCAGTGCTTATGAAACACGTGACACATCTTTTTGTTTTGTTATAGGCTAATGGCACCTTGGAGTGCAGTGAAGTTCTCAAAGTGTGGGAGACATTCAGTGAGGCAGCAGGGTTAAGTCCTAACACCATGGCTGTGTGGTGCAACATCAGCCTGCAGCCTGTTTTGGAGGCCTATGCTTCCGCACAGAATCTCTACTCCCAAATGAACATGAGTGTAAGTATAAAAATGTCAAATTAAGTACTACTTAATTTCACTTGATAGTAAAATATATACCGCATTCATACATGCAAGTACAATTAACAGTTTTACCACTTGGGGTCAGTGTTGATGCACGGAGAAAGTTGTTGATTGCTAATGGTCCCTCTCTGCTCTATGTTGTCTTTAAAGCAGATGATCATGGGACCAACCAATGTGAGCGACACAGCTGCTAGGATTGTAGAAACTGTAAAGTCACTCTACCAAGTCAACATTTACAACGTACTTGTGATAAACCAGTTGGTCATGAATTTCTCCAACCACCTCTCAATGCTGGTAGAGCAGTCTATGAGTCCTGAGGCACAGCTTTACTGGCAAAACCAGCTCCAAGACATGCAGTTGCAAAACAGGTGAGCTACAATCAGATAATTTCACTGCTATGTGCAGTGACCATGGTTTGCTATGTTTTAGAGGAAATGGTTTTTATGGTCAAAATGGTCAATCCATCGAATCACTAAGTGACTGTTGATGAGACATCACATCTAGCTGGATTTAGACTTTCAAAACTTTCTTGAGGAGCAAACTGTTTTTATGACCACAGCAAGTATGAGGAATTAGAATCGTGTCATATTTATATCAGAGTAATCCAAGCCTTCAGTAGATCACAATCACAAGACACAATCATAACAAAATGTCGTACAGCCATGTTAGAAACCCCCTGAACATGGTATCTGAATGTGGAAATGTTCTTTACATTCCCATTAAATTCTGTTAACAGTCAATTTAATTTTTACAAGGAACCACAGAAAATGACTCACCTATAGTATACATGAACTCACCATGAACTTGCCACTCCATTTGGTATAACAGCATTATCCACGATGCTCCAGTCAAACCAATTTGATTCATACGTAATTACACAAGGATGTGAAGTGATCACATTTGCATTGAACTTGATTAATTTAATGCAAGCCTGCCTGAAAACTGGCAGGCTTGCACAGATAGCGGCTTAACTATGATTCAGCTAGCCGAGACATCCTCTTAAAATTGATTTCCCTTTATATGCCAGCTGCTATAATGAGACCAGCGTGGTGATAAGGATCACATTTTGCATATCGCAGGGAATCAGTCAGGTCTTACTACATAAGTCATAGATCACTGATCACAGTGCAAACACTCTACAGTCTTTTTCATCAAATATGAAATGGGAAAAGGCTGATGAAGAGGAAATATTTCTTCTTTCTAAATCTGAATAAGTTCTATCTAATCATAGTATTGAAAAGACCAATTCAAAAATCTGTTTCATTATATTCAATGAGTATTTTGGCTTTCCAATAATCTCCATTTTGAACTCATGTTTATATTTTTTACATGAGACAGCTTACAGAGTCACAGTCACAGAGACCATGTTTGATGTACTGTGCTGCTTAACCTGACATTCAGTCAATTTCTTTATTCTACAGTTTGTCTTCCATCAAAATGCTCTCAGATGAATTGCATAATGTGGCCCCCGCCTTGCAGCCCTACATGGAAGCTCTTGTAAATGCTACAGGCTACATCCTGGACAACTATCAACTACTTCAACAGAGCACATCAGCCGAGGAGCTCCTCAAAGAAGCAGCAATGCGCTTCCTTTCCTCTGCAAACATCTCCTCTTATGATATCTTCTCCACGAGGGCAGGGAACACGACTGCATCTCTTTACGACTTGACAACAGAAATTATCAGACTGATGATTAACATTAAAGCATTTGGTGATGATCCTATGATTTACCAAGTCTTGGAGGAATTTTTGGCATCCAATGACACAAAGTTGATAGCAGAGAAGGTGGCCGAGTTGTCTATGTGGTTAAACTCCACCGAAGCATCTGGGCTAGATCTGCTGAGTGAGGCTCTGTTCAGATCCTATGACATCATAAGAAGGTAAGAAATGGGAAATCCCTGTTCATAAGTATAAAGACTGATGATAAGGAAATATTTCTTCTTCCTAAATCTGAATAAGTTCTATGTAACCATTGTATTGAAGTGATCGATTAAAAAATCTGTTTCATTATATTCGATGAGTATTTTGGCTTTCCAATAATCTCCAGATTTTGAACTCATGTTTATATTTTTTACATGAGACAGCTTACAGAGTCACAGTCACAGAGACCATGTTTGATGTACTGTGCTGCTTAAGCTGACGTTCAGTCAATTTCTTTATTCTACAGTTTGTCTTCCATCAAAATGCTCTCAGATGAATTGCATAATGTGGCCCCCGCCTTGCAGCCCTACATGGAAGCTCTTGTGAATGCTACAGGCTACATCCTGGACAACTATCAACTACTTCAACAGAGCACATCAGCCGAGGAGCTCCTCAAAGAAGCAGCAATGCGCTTCCTTTCCTCTGCAAACATCTCCTCTTATGATATCTTCTCCACGACGACAGGGAACACGACTGCATCTCTTTACGACTTGACAACAGAAATTATCAGACTGATGATTAACATTAAAGCATTTGGTGATGATCCTATGATTTACCAAGTCTTGGAGGAATTTTTGGCATCCAATGACACAAAGTTGATAGCAGAGAAGGTGGCCGAGTTGTCTATGTGGTTAAACTCCACCAAAGCATCTGGGCTAGATCTGCTGAGTGAGGCTCTGTTCAGATCCTATGACATCATAAGAAGGTAAGAAATGGGAAATCCCTGTTCATAAGTATAAAGACTGATGATAAGGAAATATTTCTTCTTCCTAAATCTGAATAAGTTCTATGTAACCATTGTATTGAAGTGATCGATTAAAAAATCAGTTTCATTATATTCGATGAGTATTTTGGCTTTCCAATAATCTCCAGATTTTGAACTCATGTTTATATTTTTTACATGAGACAGCTTACAGAGTCACAGTCACAGAGACCATGTTTGATGTACTGTGCTGCTTAACCTGACATTCAGTCAATTTCTTTATTCTACAGTTTGTCTTCCATCAAAATGCTCTCAGATGAATTGCATAATGTGGCCCCCGCCTTGCAGCCCTACATGGAAGCTCTTGTGAATGCTACAGGCTACATCCTGGACAACTATCAACTACTTCAACAGAGCACATCAGCCGAGGAGCTCCTCAAAGAAGCAGCAATGCGCTTCCTTTCCTCTGCAAACATCTCCTCTTATGATATCTTCTCCACGAGTGCAGGGAACACGACTGCATCTCTTTACGACTTGACAACAGAAATTATCAGACTGATGATTAACATTAAAGCGTTTGGTGATGATCCTATGATTTACCAAGTCTTGGAGGAATTTTTGGCATCCAATGACACAAAGTTGATAGCAGAGAAGGTGGCCGAGTTGTCTATGTGGTTAAACTCCACCAAAGCATCTGGGCTAGATCTGCTGAGTGAGGCTCTGTTCAGATCCTATGACATCATAAGAAGGTAAGAAATGGGAAATCCCTGTTCATAAGTATAAAGACTGATGATAAGGAAATATTTCTTCTTCCTAAATCTGAATAAGTTCTATGTAACCATTGTATTGAAGTGATCGATTAAAAAATCTGTTTCATTATATTCGATGAGTATTTTGGCTTTCCAATAATCTCCAGATTTTGAACTCATGTTTATATTTTTTACATGAGACAGCTTACAGAGTCACAGTCACAGAGACCATGTTTGATGTACTGTGCTGCTTAACCTGACATTCAGTCAATTTCTTTATTCTACAGTTTGTCTTCCATCAAAATGCTCTCAGATGAATTGCATAATGTGGCCCCCGCCTTGCAGCCCTACATGGAAGCTCTTGTGAATGCTACAGGCTACATCCTGGACAACTATCAACTACTTCAACAGAGCACATCAGCCGAGGAGCTCCTCAAAGAAGCAGCAATGCGCTTCCTTTCCTCTGCAAACATCTCCTCTTATGATATCTTCTCCACGAGTGCAGGGAACATGACTGCATCTCTTTACGACTTGACAACAGAAATTATAAGACTGATGATTAACATTAAAGCATTTGGTGATGATCCTATGATTTACCAAGTCTTGGAGGAATTTTTGGCATCCAATGACACAAAGTTGATAGCAGAGAAGGTGGCCGAGTTGTCTATGTGGTTAAACTCCACCGAAGCATCTGGGCTAGATCTGCTGAGTGAGGCTCTGTTCAGATCCTATGACATCGTAAGGCCTGTCTTGTCTGCCCTGACCAAGATGAACACGGACATGCAAGCAACTGTTGAGCTCCTGGAAGACTTAGTAGGAAACGTCATTGCTATGTTTAGGCAGTTGGTAAGCACCGGTAATGTTCCAGACCCCATGGTCCAATATTTGAGTGACTCAGAAATGACAGGCGGTTACCACACACATTTGGTCAGACGCAGACGTGATGCCTCATTAATGATGACAACAGACCCGATGAATGACTTCATAGACCTGTTCTACATTGACTACCCAACCATGTTCAAAGCTATGGCTGTCCCTCCTACAACACCAGAAATGATGGAAACAGCCCATGTGTTCTTTGCCAATCCTGATTTGAGCATTGTGATGAAGGGAGTTACAAGTGGCATGCAGTGGGGCTTGAATGCCTCTCGAGAAGAGACCGTTGATGCTGCACTTGGGGTACTCTCCTTCCTCACTCTCCCTGACGTCTTTGAAAAGTAAGTGTTATTTTTATGTCCTTCATTACAGCTTAAGGTGTGACAAAAAAGAATGTATCTTGTGCATTATGTATTGTGAGATCTATATTTGTTCTAGCTTCTAGAAACTTTCAATTTAGTTTGTTTGCCTTATAGTCAACTATTTTAAAAGCCTCTGTTTAACAAACAGTCCTTCCTATTTCCTTTAGGTCGTCAATGGATCTCCTCAAGAATGTGGTGGATATGCTTCCTGATGCCTTACCATACTCCTCTGTGATTAAAAGTTTCACCAGAGCACTAGCCAATGAATCTCAAGGTAACTTGAGGGCTCAGTTATTTTTGACCCAGTCTGGACATTTACAGTCTTCTTTGTCCAAGAGGAGCATTATGATGAGAAATGCACATTTATTAGTTAAACTAAAGTGACTTCACAATTCTGACTCCAGAGTGAATCTCCTTTTATCCATGCTAAGTCTAATTGTTGCCATGCTGTCAAGCTCACGCTGATGCTTCAGCTTGTATTTACATACCTGCTGGGAAGGTATGTACATATAAGCTACAGTCTGCTATTAGAGCAATGCCACCCTTTTCTCCAGCTTTTATAGCTTTTGCGAGACCACAGCAAGACCAGAATATATTTTGCCAATGCTGTTGCTATTGTATACATGATTAAAGTATTGCAAAATTAATTCTGGAGATATGAGGAATAAGACTTCACACCAGCTTAGCTTGAGCTCCCAAAGAGCCCAAGGCCATATGGCCATTCTCCAGCAGAAAGCCACTCAGCACCTTTTTAAATCTCATTAGCAAAGTAGAATTCAATCACTTATCCTGTCCGCCCTCGCTAAACGTCTCCCCTCGCACTCACACAAGTGGACATCTATGACCTCCTTTTAATTTGCGTCTGTGCTTGTGTGATAATGTTTTTAGTGCATAGAATCACTTTGTAAGCAGCAGCAGCTTCACTTCTCTGCAGCCCTACTCATATTTACTCATACACACACAGATGCACTCACACACAGTGCACTGTTGTAATTGCAAAGGCCTCTAGGTGTTTAGCAGCCTGAGATTAAACATCAACATTGTCTAATTTTGGACTAATTAAATATTCTGTCATCATATCTTGCTGCCTAAGGTGGTGCCTTTCTTAGGGCTTGTCAGATGTGTTTTAATGCACGACAGCATCTAGTACTGCTGGCCCTTCTGGCCCCATCAGTCTAGTACAGGGTTTCACTTTAAGCACATCATTTGCTGCTTGCTGCCTGATGACGATGCCCCGTAATGGTGCAAGTTGTAATGAAGCCCAGTGGGATGCCATGTTATTCTGTCACCTTACAGACCTTACTCCCTAAGACTACACACTCTAATAGCATCCCTCTCACTCTCATTTTTCCCTTCCCTTTCTCGCTTTCTCTCTCTCACTCACTGTTCACAGAGAACCTGATGCTCGTGCAGCAGATCATCCATACAGCTAGTCAGCTTTTCCAGATCCTCCCAACAGACCCACAGTTTAAAGAAAATCTAGACCTCCTGAAATTCCTGGTTTGTGACTTAATTACTCTGATTGCACACATTTATCATTAAAACAAAATGTAAAATAATAACTCACAACTGAAAATTACAGATGCTCGCTGCTTCAAAAAGCAAAACAAGTGTCTAGGTTCTTTCTTATAATTTAGAGATTGGGATCGTATATGAGAAATTGGTAACAAGATTAAAAAATTGTTACTATACTTGAGAATCCCAGGGTTTTATTCCTTTTACATTGTGGAAAATATTTGCATATAATAGGTTGCATTGTGTGCTACCAGTTAATAATTTTTATTTGCTTGGAAAACTTGGCATGCCAAATTTGTTCCTGCTGCACGTTCCATTAGCTAACCCTGGTTATGTGATAGCTTGTAATTCAAAACCTGGTTGAGAATCCTAATTACACTAACTAAAAGGTAATTATGAGGTAAGTCATAATTATACATGCTGTTACATCCCCAAGATGAGGTGGAAGCAGTGTGTTTCCATGGAAAACACTGTGTGGGTTTTTATATATTTTACTAACAGATGATTTAATTAGAACTACTTAAAATGTATATCCTTTTGTTATTGCAGACCTCACACATATAGTTTCACTTGCGCTGTATATACCTATGGAAATATAGTTTTTAATTTGATTCTTTATTTAGCTGAAGCCTACTTTCCCAGAGAGACCTGTGCAAACTTATTAAACTGGTGAGTTTAATAAGTAGCCACAGCATTGACATCAGTATTCCACAAAAATAACACTGAAACACTTTGAACAAGCCCTGTTTTTTTAAGGCTAATAGTGAAGCTATCTCAAATGAATATCACAGCAAAACGGGTAATAGACACGCCTGTCCACCATGTACATTTCACACTTGCCTTTCCAAAGTGTGAAATGCACACTTATGCAGAAGTTGCAGTAAAGCAGAGGGAGTTTTTTTTTTCAAGCAAACATGAAAATAATCATAGGAAAGGGTTTAAACAGACATGAACACATTTTCATGTAAATACATATTAGCCATCTAGCTTAATCATTTCTGGTGATTAAGGACCCCGGAATGTACTTCATACGTTCTTTTTCTCAAAACTGATTATACACGCATGCGGAAGTTGGTCATGCAACTTTTGCATGTGGGTCCATTTATGCTTTCCCTCTCCAAAGCATGAAATGGACAAGGTGAAATGCTGCGTCCAAAAAGAACAAGTTCATTTTATTGGTTTGATTATAAATCCTCAAAATATATCATTTTTAATTTCCCCACTGAATAAAATAGTCCCACAAGAGACCAGTTGATCTGTCTTGCATGTGTTTAATCTTTAGACAAACTCGTCATTGCACTTCATAATGTGACTGATTTCTTACAGGTGTGTATGTTAGAGGATACAGAGACTGTACACCTCCTGATGCAGAGCCTCAACATAGAGTCCGGTCAGCTTTGTCACACTTTCCTGCCCAGCCTAGAGGTCATAATTGAGGGTCTGGTGATGAACACAACGTCTCTGGTTGATATCTTCTATCAAACTGTAATCGGGGACCCCAGGAGCTACAATATCCACACAGACTGGTACAAAGATGTCATCATACTTCTGTCTAAGTTTTTATTTCAACGGTTTTCCTAGCAGAGAGTAGCACTTTCTTCAAAGAAAGCTGCTCTTGCAATTGACTAGAGGTTTACCTATCATTTAATTTCCAAAATACGTGTATCACTGAATTGTCCAAGCTCTGTTTGGATAGTATTGAGGTCTGGAAATTTATGTAAATATCTATCTATCTATCTATCTATCTATCTATCTATCTATCTATCTATCTATCTATCTATCTATCTATCTATCTATCTATCTATCTATCTATCTATCTATCTATCTATCTATCTATCTATCTATCTATCTATCTATCTATCTATCTATCTATCTATCTATCTATCTATCTATCTTTGTATATTTTCATTTATTGCTCAAAGTGGGTTTGTCTGTTTTCTGTTTGTGATAACAGGTCTAGTGTGCTGAGCCAAACTCTGGGCTTTAACATCAGCAGCGTGAGCTCTCTCAACATTAACGGCACTTCCTCAAGTGAGATATTTCTTTATGTTGCAATAGTTTAAGAATTTTGCACCTTAAAATTTTTTATATGGAAGAAGGAAAGTTTATATGTAAAATTATATATCAATTTTGTCCTAAATTAGGCGTATTGTGACCGAGAAGTATATTTCGAACTGTCAGAATTAAAAATGTAAACTTTTAGTCACGTATTATTATTATTTGTTTTTTCCACATTGTAGATATTAAACAAAATACTAATTTTAGCTCACCCTTCGCTCATTTCCATCTGATGCCACCACTTTGTCTTTCTGTTGACCAATTTTTCCACAGTTCGTATTTGTTGCTCGTGTAAACATCAAATCCACCATCTCACTGAGTGTGACTGGCTTGAAAACAGTGCTATGTTTCTAAACAGGTTTTTTTTTTAAATATATAAAAACATCTACCAGGAATTGTGAGGCTCCTGCATTGTTTAGACAGTGCCTGTGTTCCTCTGGATGTAGAGTCGGTTGTCTGCCAGTCAGAAATAGTTGGAGTTCAACCCCTGGCTTCCCCAGTCTGTCAAAGGGTCCTTGGGCAAGATCCTCAAGCTGCATATTGCTCAAGTTGCATGTGATTGTTAGTAAAATGGGCTTAAAGAAATTCAATAAAATCACCATATAAATGTGTGCGTGACATTCTGGGCCTTTCAGTATTTTAGATTAATTGTTTATAGATAAGCATATTTTTAGAGGTAAATCAAATAATGTAAAATAAATTTTAATGAACAATTTGTAACTTTCAAAGTCTATTTGTAATTTTAACTCTTAGAAAAATATACAAAAACAGAAGGAATCAACTGACAATATTTGATCTATATTCACTTCACATTTTTTCACAGGAGTGATGACATTTGGTGAGATTCTGAAGAATAAAACAGCTTTTGTTCTGGACGTGCAGCAGTACATGGATTTGGATCCAGCAACTCTTGACCTCCTAATGAACAGCACGCTCCCAAACAACAATCTAGTGGTAAGCCAAAGACAGCTTGTGTCACTGTTCAGTAAATTTGAATACACACAACACTGAGTCTATAAAAAAATCCAGAGTCGGTACGACTGCTTCAAAATACCACAGCTTTAATATAGCTTTGCTTTTTAATTATTTTATACAGTACATTTACAACAAAGCTAAAAAACAGGTTGTATCTTTAATGTTGCAGGGAACATTGCAAGCCTAATGAAAATTACTCAGTGACTGGTCACTGTATTTAGAAGGTTTCTCTCAAGCAGACGTACAGCAGAGCAGAATAAAAGGCTGCTTTCTTAATGTCTTTGACTGTGCACTGCAGATTATGTAAAAAAAAAAAAAAAAAAAACTACAAAGAAATCACTTAAATAGAGTTTAGCCAGCAGGAGGCAAAACATGCCTGTCTGCGCACTACATAGGTGAGTAAACTGACAAAATAGACTACTAAGTGGCTGCCAGTAACATTTGTGACTTGCTCATCCTTTGAATTGGAGCAAACTCATTTCCATGATTGTGAACATCTTTAGTGCGGTTTAAACATCTTTCAGGCTTTCACCTTCACGAAGCCTCATAGTATTTTTTCTCTATCCAAAACTCATGTTAATAAATATGCTAGACAGTGTCTTTTTTATTCATTTATTTTTACTAAATGGGACAGAACTCACACTGTTTCCAAATGCCTCACCAGTACAGGGATTTGAAAGTCGGCTGCCCACAGAGACCTCAGTTAAACAGTGTGGAAATGCATATTTGTTATTGATGATATATATGTGCTATAAGGCCTGTATTTTTGTGCATGACATGCCTCCTTCCTGGTTCTTTAACTCTCTTCATGTTTTTTGGAACAGATCCTGTCCTGGCTGGTGAACCTGCGTCACTGCCCCTCCACACCACTCGCAAACATGGAAGAGGCTGATCTGATGAAGACCTTCTGCTCTCTGTCTGTTGAACAGTGGTACACATTGTCACTGCTGATGACTCGACATCTAAACGTTGAACAAGTGTTATACAAAGTAAGGCTTTAAGTCTATTGTTAATAATTGTTATGTAAAAAACCACGAACACACACACTCACACAGGGACACACAGACACGGACACACACACACAAAAAAATGTGGGAGTTCTGTCACGGCACATAAATCTGTCTTCAACAAAGAAATCGTTTTTGTTGGGCAGTCACAAAACATGTTTTTCCAGGGTGTGTTTGTTTGAGCAAAGTGAGTCAGAAAAAAGGCCTTTGTACAAGAAAATGTTTGTTTACTAGACAAACCCTTTTTTCCCCAATACACACCCATGGCAGAAAACTCATACAAGGCTCAACAAAGTGTAGGCCAGTAAAGGTTAAATGCAGCATTTTATCTGTTTGACCATGAAAGGTCATTTTAGTTACTTACAAAATTTGTTTTATTTCATGTAATCTAATTTTTGATTGTGTCTTTTTCTCCTGATATAAAACTTGTTAAAGACGCACAACCTCAGCTTACATGAAACTTTTCCCTGTGGTTTTTGGTGACACGATATTAGCTAATCACCGAAATGAGTTATTTGTTGGGTGTTATACTGTAGTGGTAGACCCATGCTTTCAAAACCCTGTAAAATATTAAAGGCAACAGAGACAAAAAAGTGTAACAGTGATTAAAGTGTGTTTAAATGTTTTTTTCTTTCAGATGGTTTTGTCTGACGACATACAGACTGTGGTGGGAATCATGGTTTGGGTGGCTGAGGCTATAACAGACATGATGGACAAGATGCTTCCTGCCATTAACCAACTGCAAATCTACCTGAACAACATCAAAAACCTCAACCTGACAGCCAACAACCATTTGAACCAAGTGAGTTCTTTTAACTGCTCCACCTTTACTGCTCTTTATCAATAATATATTCATGTTTGTGAGATCACTCAACTTACACCTAGCCAAGCAAACAATGTGAATGATTAAGTACTCTGCTGCATTCACAGTACTGAATCAGATAGTAAGTAACAGCATCATGCTTTTTTTTTAGCCACACCCAGTGAGGCAGCGGAGGTCCACTACTTCCAGCGCAGGATCATTCGTTACCCTTTCTCGAGCGCTGTGCAGCAATGGTATCAAGGCTCTTTTTGGAATCTCCAAGCTGCCCCTCGTCTCAGATTCGGACCCTTCCTTTACCAACAATCCACAGAGGGAGGAGATGATTGAGAGGTTCAAGATACCACGGAATGCCAGTATGTTCTGAAGGGAATAGATTTTAAAATGGAACTCTGTCACCTCTGCATTCATGTATATTTGCTCTTGATTCACACAGTTCCATTACTAGTTTCTTTCTTTTTTTCTTGTAAATCAGCAAAAGTAGTTATGTAAGAGCCACAGTCAAAAGCAAACAAGTTTAAAACAAGGATATCTCGATAAAGTGCACAATTTCAGTACCTGTGATACTTTTCTACCCACAACAAGCGGAGAGCAATTCTAGCCAGTTGTTGAAAAGCTGTTATAAAATTTGGAGCTCCTGTGACTTTGCATGTCAGGCAAAAAAAGCCTCCTCCACTTTAAAATGCTGTATATCTGATCTGCTCCTCTTTTGTGTCTTTGTGTAGCTCCCTTCTGTATGAACATGTACCTGGACATGGTCAACACCACAGGAGGAGCTATTGCCTGGGCCTTCCTCAAGCCAATGCTGATGGGACAAATCCTGTACACACCTGATACACCTAGCACACGAGCCATAATAGAGAAGGTATACAATATATGCAATATAAAAGAACAAATGCATCTAAAGTCAGCTCTTGTGCTCCATGCACACAACAATAGACTGATGGATTGCGTTTAGTGGGAACCTTGCTGACTGACAGTATTGTGTTGCTTTGCTGTTTAAACTACTTATGTACTCACCTGCCAGCAGCTGCAAGATCATGGCTGGCCCTGTGTATAGTCATCTCCACTTTCCTTTCTGATCCGTTGCCCTTGTTTTTCACTTCAAACATTTTAACTGGGGATTAGCGACTCCATGACCTTCACAAAGTTTATGTTCTAATCCTTCAAAATCCCTCATCTGAGGCCTTTTTTTTGCTAGAGTTATTATCACTGCTATTTCTAGATATTTTTTATTTAGTTTATTTTAATCTTTTAATATTCATTCACCCCCAGATGCATGTAGCAAACAAGAAATATTAAAATTTGAAAAGATACACACTTATTTGTAGGCATCACCATCTCCCACTGTAGTTCTGTTTTGAGCGAGTCTGACTTTGTTTTTTTTGTACACTGCCACCTTCACAGCTTCATACACATAACCAACTATTTTACATGTTCTTGTCTGTCCTATCACTGCTCAGGCCAATGCCACCTTGCAAGATTTTGCAAATGTAAGGCAATATTCAGAAGACTGGATAAAATCCTCCAAGTACCTCTTTACGTCTGCGAACAAACTCAAAAAGACTTTGCCAATGCTGCAGGTATGAAAACTCAAAAACGTCGTCCTTGTATCTGATTATTCTATCTGGCTTGCTGTCATATGAAAATATAGAGATAAACTATGCAGTGGTCTTCAACGAGTTTCTGCAGCTGAATCTTGATGTTGTCTTTTCCACTCTCTCTCCCCTTCTGCAGAATTCCCTTGGCAATCCCTTTGTGAAGAACTTCATTCAGATGCAGACAGGCATCAATGTAGACAGAATGCAGGAGACACTCAGCAGCTTCTGTAAGTGAGCATTTGAAGGTCTTACTTTTGTAAGCTGCATATACCACGTTTACCTTTACATTCCCATCTCGCTTATTACTGGTAAAATATCCACACTTCCATAGAAGAGGTGAAAAATGAGACTTTACAGGAAGCATTAGATTTATTTCTGCATGGATTTCTTAGGCTGTTTCTTCTTGAGTCACTCATTTTTTCCCAGGTGTGACGTTCACATACATGTACACTTAATTTGATCACTTGTATTGTCAGACTGTGTCTATTTGAGTTACCATATAATAAGGCAGAGCATTTCCTGGAAGAGGCAAATAGTTGCTTCTGCTGGCTGACATAAAAATTTTATTAATGTTAGTGCATTGTCACAGCCAATGTGTTATAACCCATCACTTTGATAATTACATGGTACGAATAAATTATTCCACCTTTATTATCAAATGTACTCCACAATTACCACAATATTTCTGAGCTGCGATGTAAAGTGGTGCACTCTATTGCCATCAAAGATAAAACTGCACCTGGAGTTTTAATCCTGTCACTAAACTTCTAAATTTCATTCTTTTCAAAGCTAACATGACGCTGATGCTGGAGAAGAACAAAGAGGTAGTGAATCACATCAACACCTTATCCACCTTGATGGTTGACATCTCTTCCTGTATCAAGTTTGACCGATACCGTGGCTTTGACTCTGCCGACGAGCTCAACAGTGCAGCGCAGGAACTTGCCAAAAACCGTGATCTCTATGCAAGTGAGTAAATATGAGTTGAATCTCTGTGTGAAAGGATGAGATCTACCAGACTATGTCACGTGTATCTAGGACCAGCAGTGGTTTCTAATCTGCTTGAGTGAAAGTTAATTTCAGTTAATCTAAAGTTCCTTAACAGATGAAATTATGTGCATGAGAACACAACTGACCTAGAACAGTGTAATGCTGTAGAAAAGAACTGTGATCTCACCTTAATAATAGGGGAAATTCCAATGATTCACCCATTAGGCTCAGAATAGCAAATGACTACAGCTCACTTTTACAGCCACTCAGGTTGTTATTGTGCCTTTCTCAACTAGTTTCTGGGTTAGACACTAGTGCTTTCTCTACAGGCTGTTGATAATGTATTAAGATGAGATAGATACAAGGAATGTGACCCTGCAACTTTGTATTTAGGGTAATGAATTACGAAGTTAGTTGGGTAACCTAACAGTGAGGTTGTACAATCTGCACTTCAGGTGTGATCTTCAAGCTTCCCAAAGATGCAGACTCATCCAGAAACAAGCGTGATGCCACAACCTCTCTGCCTCCCGAAGTCAGCTACACTATCCGCATGCATATGGACAATGTAATGCGGACTGACAGAGCCCGGAACCCGTTTTTTGTCAAGGAGTCGTACATCTCAGCCAGAAACACAATGCGCTACAACCGGGGATTCATCTACCTACAGGAGAGCATTGATCGAGCTATCATTGAGACACAGACGGGACAGAAAGCCAAAGAGACAGCCGTGCAGCTGCAGCCATTCCCCTATCCGTGCTATCACCGGGATGAGTGAGTTCCATAATTCATGCATTAACTTTCACATAAAATTTGGTAGATAGATATATGTATGTATCTAGTCCAAAGTTTTTTTGGCATCAATATGCCACATTTTGTCCAATAGATCATGCTCAAACCTAATATGTATGCTTGCGCTTGCCTTCAAGTGTGACATAAGATACTCCTGATATCTCTTATAAGAAGAATGAGCAGGCCACAAACTCTAGCAGGCTGCCTTGTGACCAGCTATAAGATGTAGTGATCCTTGCTTTTCCCTCATTCTGATTTATTACTCAGTTGCACAATTTCTGATATGATAGCTGTGAAATATGGATATTAAATCTGTACAATGGCAAGTACTAAAAGCCTGTCTATCAGGCTCCAGATATGACTGTCAATAAAATAAAAATACAGTAGAAAGGCATTTATTTGTGTAAATAATACAAGGATCTGAAGATTCCTGGCAGAATCTGCAAACTACCCCAATGTTGCTCTACCGCTATCTGTCAAGTCAGTGACTGAATGATAGGCGTCTTCTTCTGCTGCTGCTGACAATGATTGGACGTTTTCAAGGAATTTGATTGACAATTGCCATCTCTCTATTCCCCAGGTACCTGGAGGCCATCTCTTTTGTCTTCCCTATCATGCTGATGGTAGCCTGGGTGTTGTTTATTGCCGATTTCGTGAAGAAACTTGTGCATGAGAGAGAACTGAGGCTGCATGAGGTAATGTTTTTTTTTCCCTGAAAGAAAAAGGTTTGTTTTTCTTTCCAAAAAGTAATTAGTCACCCACAGTCATTTGTAAATACAAATTATTTTGGGTAAACAGACAGCGTGATAAGTTAAAAAGAAAAACGTAATTTTATTTTCTTAGTCATGTAATTCCTTATTTTGTTTTTTCACTTTCAAAAATTCCATTCCATATTTATTGACAGTCACCACTGGCAAAACAGGCACAGGATGTGTTTTGACAGTTTCATAAGTTTTTTTCTCTTCATGTTTTTCTCACAGTACATGAAAATGATGGGAGTCAACACACTCAGTCATTTCTTTGCCTGGTTCGTGGAGTGTTTTATCTACCTGCTGGTGACTATCATCATCATGACACTGGTGCTGAAGCACGGCAAAATCCTGCCCAACAGTGACGGTTTCCTCATTTTCCTGTACCTGTGTGACTATGGCTTGAGCATCTTAGCTTTCAGTTATCTTGTCAGCTCCTTCTTTGACAAAACCTACATCGCCGGCCTGAGTGGCAGCCTGCTTTACATCCTCTGCTTCTTCCCCTTCATCATCGTCACCGCACTGGAGGGCAGTCTAACGCTCATCCAGAAGAGTGCCTTGGTAAGCCTCCTGTGAACCTCATTTGTCATCATTAAAGAATATGAAACTCATTTGTATACTGTGTAATAATTTAAATACCAAGTAATGTAATTTGGTTTGGAAAGATAAATAATGTAGAAGAAGATATAGTGACAGTTAGTTTCATTTGAAAATGTTGTTTATTCTATCCATTTTAGAACACGTTTTTGTTTTTTGATTTTACAAAATGAATGATTTTTTGATTGGATTGTCTCAAAAAATGTCACCCCCAATATGGAGCTATCTGCATAAACAGACACACACACACATATATATGCATATATACGTGTGTGTGTGTGTATATATATTTTTGCTGCTCCTTTTTCTTGCTTCTCGTTTTGCATCCTGTCTGATTTCCCTCTGTCTTTTTGACAGGGATTGTTTTCCCCGACCTGTTTCAGTTACGCCAGTCAGTACATGTCTCGGTACGAGGCCCAAGGAGAAGGTACAAGCATGTAGACATCTGACTACCATCAAGATCTCTTTGATATGTGAGCTAAGTGAATCAGTGGAAGGCAGCATAAAACTTTCATTATGTTAACCTCTTTAGGAATTCAATGGAGCAACTCATACTCCTCGCCCATTGCTGGAGACACAGCCTCGTTCGGTTGGCTGTGCTGGCTGATGCTCATCGACTCTATCCTCTACTTCACCATTGGGGCTTACATTCGCACAGTGTTTCCAGGTAAATTGGGGCACAAAAAATAAAAAAGAACAAATTTATTACCTCTTTCACTCAGCTATTGATGCTGATGTCCTGTGGCCATTTTAGTACATCAGACATAGTTTGTCAAGCCAATCGTTATTATTTATTTATGTTTTAGAGTTTTTGTTTGCTAGTCTTTTTTGTCAGGTCAGCTGATATATACACTGTATATAAAATATAAGTGTAGTCTGTTGATCAGAAAAGTGATGAGAAAAGTGGAAGATTATTGGGTTTTCTCTGAATCTATTATTGTACAATGTACCGTACAATATAAAGCACCTTGAGGCAACTGTTGTTGTGATTTGGCGCTATATAAATAAAATTGAATTGAATTGAAGAGTGCATTCTTCTTCATGGCCAGCAGGGGGCTGGTTGCATAGACGTCTATGGGAAAACAGCTCTCTCCTCCCTTGATGCATGAGTTTGTGGACTGGATTTAGCATGATGTTCATTTTGTAAATTGTGGCATCCATCTGTTTCCTAGTGTTTGATAGGTTGCTTCTGTATGAGTGTGCAGTTTCCCTGGCTTCCATAGTGGGATCCAAGCTTGCATGCTTGGTTTCAAAAAGATGGTGACAGCAAAAATGTTCAGCTCAAGCCTTAAAAAGATACCACTGTGCAACCAATGGATAACAGTGGCTGTGTCCATCTTTTATATACATCCTATTCTTAAAGTAAAGTAATAGAATTAGAATAACACAGGTTAGAATTCACTTACAGGCGAACGTGTAAGCGTTGCCTTAAAATATCAAGTGAAGTGTACATTAATCAGCTTCTAGTTGAAGCAAATGCAGGTTGGTTTAGCTTGGTTTACTTTGTTTAGTAGTCCCATCTGTAAACAGGTATGTAAATATAAATATTTTGTGTATGTGAGATTTATTTGCAGTTATTTTACCCATTAGGAAAATATGGCATTCCTGCTCCGTGGTACTTCCCATTCAAACTCTCCTTCTGGGCTGACCTGTGCTGTGTTCGACCAAAGAAGAATACGGCCAAAGGACTTCTCTTCACAAACATCATGCAGAATGACCAGCTTGCCTTCTCCAATGACAAGGGAAAAGGTGCGTCAAATTATAATGTGGCACACACAGGAACAAGGAATTCTTGTCTGCTGTTTAATTTACAGTTTGTCTTCTCTGTGTCTCTCACAGGAAAGAGCGCTCTTTCCACCAAGACTGGGGAAGACTTCTCAGAGCTCCCAGTTGGCGTTGCTCTCCATGGTCTCACCAAGATCTATGGTGACCAAGCGGCTATTGAAAACCTTAATGTTTCTTTCTATGAGGGCCACGTCACCTCACTGCTCGGTCACAATGGAGCTGGAAAGACTACCACCATGTAAGTGGGGCAGTTTTGTTCCTTTCCTTTTTAAATATCAGTATGCATTTGACCACCCTGTATACACCCTCCGTGGCAGCAAAATGATCCAATTTAAAATGAGATTTTGTGCATCCCTTTAATCATTCCAAGGCTCTGATGCTGACAGGGAGATTGTTTTGTCCAAATCTGGCACAGCAAATGTACTGTGGTAGCGATTCGCCTGACGGGTCTTCATCAACTAGAGCACTTACATTTACATTTTAAATGCGACTCATTTTGCTGACGCTCTTATCAAGGGAAACATACAATGAGTGCAGTGGCAGAATGAGATTTAACACCACTGAAAAAAACAAAAACCAAGAAGGGATTTTATGCCCTATGATATTTTTGAGAACAATAAGTCATCATTTAAGAAGACACTGCCAGGGAGAAAATATGAAAACTAACAGATAGGACAAAAGGAAAGGGCATTTTCAGCCTTTCATGTGCCACCTGGTATATGAAAAGTCTTTTGAGCATGTTCTGTCATTTATAACTTGATCTGAGAAATAAAAATTGAATTTGTTTATTCATTATTGTGAATTTTGTTAACAAATGCATGTATTCTTTGTGTAGGTCTCTTCTTACTGGGCTTTTTGCCCCGTCTTCGGGAACCATAGAGGTTTACGATAGAGACATGCAGACAAACATTGAGAACGTTCGCAGGGAGCTAGGAGTCTGCATGCAGTATGACGTCCTGTTTGATCACATGACCACCAAGGAGCACCTGCTGCTGTATGGACAGATCAAGGCCCCACACTGGTCAGACAGAGAACTACATGAACAAGTCCGCACGTGAGTGACCAGAGCAGGAAGCTTGATATGCTCAGTGTATAAAAGGATGCTCTGTTTTAAGGATGATACCTTGGTGATATATTTTACCTGTTACAAGGATTCTCTTTACAAGCTGTTTTATATGTACATCATTAAACTCCGTCCTTTGCTCAGTTAAAGGCATGGCCCTCAAATAAAAAGAAAATATGTGCAGAGGTTACGAGACTTTCATAAGAAATAATTGCCAGTGCTTCACAAGAGTGAAAGGTTATACAGGGGTAATTTGAAAATCAGTAATGGCTATATAGTGTATTTCCAAGTCTGCAGTAAAAAAAAAAAAAAAAAAATTGCATCCCTGTTGTCTTTGAATTGCGCTCTTATTTTAGTGTTTTAGAGCTGTCAAATAAACCATGTGCTTCTGCAGGAAAACATGAACAGAATACCATAAAACTCTGAGTTTTAAGTTGCTTCATGTGACTTTTTTTAGATGGTCTTATATAAGCAGAATAGCAGTGAATTTAAAGGCAAGAAATGTACCTCTCTCCTGGTTTCAGGAAATGTGAAACCCCTGCTGAGTAACTGATAGAAGTGATGGAACTACAACCCACAAACTGGGTTGTAATGCACTGAAAAAAAAAAGTTAACATGTGCTCCATCCTAAATGCTTTTCATCGACTTTGCTGCCAGGATCCTAGAGGACACGGGGATGTATGCTCACAGACACAAGCGGGTGGGCACCCTATCAGGCGGCATGAAGCGCAAGCTGTCAATCTCCATCGCCTTCATAGGGGGCTCTCGCGTGGTGGTTCTGGATGAACCCACTACAGGAGTCGATCCCTGCTCCAGGCGCAACATCTGGGACATTGTAATCCAGCACAAGAAAAGTAAGTCTGACAGGCACACTCAAACACTGAACACTGAAAAAACATCCCCATGAAGTTTTTTCTATCACAGGAAATCTGAGACCTGCACATATGCAGTCTCAGTGGGCCAACTTTAACTTGACATGTCTGTATAAATCGCTGGTTTTTGTAGTTTTATTAATGCGCATCCTCATTTCTCCTTCCTGGATGGTGACAAACACCAGGTGCAGGGAAAATATCTCACTTGTCTGAGTTACACTGACTCAGTTTGTTTTTGAATACAATTTAAGGACTGGTTGATTGCTTTTAAAGCCCTTTAATACCCACCTGTGTACCCTTGCATTTATATAACTCATATACCAAATTGTATATATATATATTTTTAATCTGTTGTATTTGTCTATCCTTGTCTTTGAGGGAAAGACCAGGTTTCCCTCAAATACTCGTTTGAAGCACATTGTAGCTCTATTTTCTAATACAGTACGTATGTATGTGTGTAGCTCATACCTTTTTAAAACTACCCTTAAAGTACAATGTAAAATCTCTGTAGTACATAAAAAACTAATTGCACTGCATTTGTGCATTGTTAGTATTAAAAATGCACAGACAACCGAAAGTCTCACACTAGGGTTTTTCCTCTGAACACGCACCCTCCTATCTGTTTTCTAAGAAACACGGTGGGCAACAAGCTGTGAACCTGCAGGTTGCAGCTCACTGCAGGACTTTTCTCTGCTTTGTTTTGTGAATGGACTTTAGCGAAGCATAATTTTAATATAAATGAAGAGGTATTTTTAGGCTCTCTTAGCAGATGTTTCTGGGAAATATCATGTAATTGGCGTCATCTGAGACGTTTGGGAGATTTTAGTGCCAGAAAAATCTGTTTCAAAATAAATCTTCCACATCTCTTGCTGTTTCTATGCCTGTTTCTATGATGTGTTTGCATGATAGAGCTTGTGTTTGGATTTGTCTTTGTAATGTTTGCTTTTTAGCTTGTTTATTTGGAGTTGCTGAAGCCATAAAAGTATGACAAAGCTTTACAGACTAGCTTAGTAGGTAAATACAATCTTACAGATTATTTTTTTGTAATTTTCACCTCCATTTTACATTTGTGTAAGATTTACCTGTTAAAGAAGAGTGTAATATTGCATGTGTAATTTTTTTTTATATGTGTGCCCTCTCAGACCGCACAATCATCATGTCCACCCACCACCTGGACGAAGCAGAAGTGCTGAGTGACCGCATCGTCTTCCTGGAGAAAGGAGGATTAAAATGCTGTGGATCCCCATTCTACTTGAAAGAAAAGCTAGGCCAAGGCTACAAACTCACCCTCACCAAAAAGGTAATCATCTAATCGCCATGTCAGTCGAAGCAATAAAGACTCATGCTTACAGCAGCTTTTTTCCACAACATGAAATTTTAATGAAAATCTACTTCCACTTATTTATTTTTTAGTGAAATATGCTTTCCCAGCAGACAACTGGTTCCAAAAATGAGAGAACAGCAGCTTACCTCTGATGCATTTTACTCAGAATGTTTCTTAGCAGGGAGGCATCTTGCAAAGTAAATGGTCAGCACAGGCGTAACATTTCACCAAAAGCTTTTATGAAAGAGCTGGACTGTTTGTGTAAAACGAAACCCAGGGTTTTATCTTTTCCCAGATGACATGTTGCAATAGGTCAATTTGTATCAGACATATTAAAAAAGGGCCACATGAACTATGTTAGGACACATAGAAATGATGCCCTCTCATGGATAAATAACGATCTGATTTTGTATATTTTGATCAAACCTGAAGTTTCTGTCAGTATTCTGTACTTTAAGAAAAGTGTCCTCTATGATGATAGTCAGTCATTTCAGCAATCTAAAGCAGAAACCATCAGACAGTGTGAGGAAAAAAGTGAGTTTTTCCAAGTTTATCTCAGCTTTGCTTAGTCATATCACTTGTAACTTGTGTAAAAAATCCTGAAAAGCAGGAACAGTGTGTTATAAGTTAGGTAGTGTGTTATAAGTAAGATTTCACTTTCCTAATCTTTTCTACTTGCAGGTGCAAAACACAGAAAATAAACAGATTGACAGCGCTGAAGTTAAAGCCTTTGTCCAAGCCCATGTACCTGAAGCACGACTGAAAGAAGCCCAGGGCAATGATTTGGTCTACTCCCTGCCACCCTTCAACTCATCCAACGCCTCCTCATACCGCTCTCTGCTTACCGCACTGGACTCCAACCTGGATGCTCTACAGTTGGGGGGCTATGGTATCTCTGACACCACACTAGAGGAGGTAAGCTCTCACACTGATGCCGAGGTACATTTAAAGGCCCCTTTTGTTAATATGATCCAAACTTTATCATACTAACATATCTGCCAGCATATCATAAACCCTAAAATGTCAAAAATATCATATACAGATACTATATATTTTTTTCTATATATATTTGCAGGTGTTCCTCCAACTGACTCATGGACAGACAGAAGCTAAAGCTGAGCATGGCCTCCCATCTATATCAGAGACGGTTTCCGACACTATATCCATCGACAGCTTGTCTTTAGACGACAGTGACAGCGACAGGATCAGTGAGTTCACTGTTTTGTTTTGTTTTTGTTGGTTTGCTTGTTTTTGTTAACCAATTGCTGTCATCTTCTTTTTGTAAAAATAAAAAAAAGCTGCTAAACTGATACCTCTGATAAAAAAAACGAAACAAAGAAACACTGATAAAAAACAGTATATACTACAACGTCAAGACAAGGAAAATTAAATGACAGAGGTTTTATAGTCAAAAAAGTTAAATTCTGTTAATATTCAACAGTAACTTTAATCATATAGAAGAAAACAAGAGACTGAAAATACACTACACAGAGAATAGATGGCTGAACTTTATAATCAACATAACATTTATTCAGCATCACACACCTTTAGACCTCAGAGTTAACACTTGCCACTTCCAGCAGTCATGCATGTATTAAAGCGAAATAAGAGATTACTATAAAAGCTTTGGTTACACTTTAAATATAAACACCACCAGGTCCAACAAGACACAAATTCTCTGCATTCTCTCACAAATTAACTGGATTGATTTCTTAAAGGTGGCCACATATGGAACAATGGCTGTCAGAGTCTCTGCTTTTCAAAACATTGTGTTTTTACCTGAGCTCATTATTTTAAATTTGACGTTTTCATAGACAACCTAAAATATTTTGCCAATACTCTGCTGAGCTTGTTCTACAACTTCTACAACTGGAGCGGTCTTCTTGATGGATTGCACTGTCATCTTTTGTGTCTGCATGGTAGCCTTTAGCTTTACTGTCTTTAAAAGACTATGAAGGCTTCATAAAAGTACTAAGATAGCAAGTGAATTTGCCCCAAAATCATTCTCTCCTCACTCTGCTCTCCTTTTGTGTGTTTCAGAACTCACCAGTTCATCCACAGTGACCGGCATGGCTCTGGCCTGGCAGCAAATGTCAGCCATCCTGATCAAGAGATTCCACCACAGCCGCAGAGACTGGAAGGGCCTGATTTCCCAAATCCTGCTTCCTGTTCTGTTTGTAGTGTTTGCTATGAGCCTGGGGTCTATCAAAAGCGACGTGCAGCACTATCCTGAGCTACAGCTCAGCCCTGCGCTCTACAAGATTGGACCAAGCTACTCCTTCTTCAGGTCAGTACCCGCAGAAGTGAAAATACAGTTAAACCATAAAAAGAGACAAAACAGAAGTTAATTGGGCAAATAAATGTGCTTCTATGGGGGAAAAATGTTTGAAATAGTTGAGAATATCTCAGGAAGTTAGTTTTTGAGTTAGCAACAAATAAACACAGAAGAGTGAAAATTCTACTGGAAAAGAGGAAAGTAGTTTTATGATTTGCCAAAGTAGCAATATAAAACAAGCCCACACTTTTGGACACTGTATCTGGGGAACCATATAAATCACATAAGCCACAGGGCTACAGACAAATATCATAACTAATGTTGATAATCACTTCCTGAACTGAATGGTTGATACACCACCTTACTCGACAGGTTCACTGGGGTCCGCATCATTTGCAGGAGGCATGCCACACTTGTTATAAAAGGATTTTGATTTGATCCTGTAGTTTGTTGAAGGGCATGTGGACCTTAAAATGCAAGAGCACAAGAGACTATGTGAGGGTAAGAGATGTTTGCGATGAAGACGGCTACAATGTGAGATCAAAGGAAGAGAGATTAGGAGTGTCAGGAGATTGCAAGATGTCTTCATCCTCCCGATCTGCTGTTGTTTGATCAAGGGGATGTGTAGCAAGAGAGAAAATGCTGAGGTGCCAAACTGTATCAGAGACCGTATGGATGCTCCTCCCAGTCCTCTTTAGTTTGATATACAAAAGGGATTGAAAATGATAATTAATTATTCATCTCAGTAACAGCTGGTTTTTTTGCAGTGCAGAAGAAGGTTATAGGTAGTTTAGGGTCAGAGATGCTTCAGCGTTTCAACATTTTTGGAACTTTCCTGGAACACTGTGTTTTCTTAGTTTTTTCTAAGAGTGATGCAAATGTAATATGATTTTTATTTATGAGGCTACTTGTGTGCGTTTTAATGCAAGGAATGGTAAATAAAACAAATCCACTTAAATTTAAAGTGACAAGTCAAATGTCCTCATTCTTTCTCTAGTTGCTCAGAGAAGCCATTCTAATGGTTACATTAGTAACCATTAGAATATCTCAGTTAGTAGTTAAATGCTGTTGATCCTTAGCCCCCAAATCATCACATAAATTAAGTAAAATCTGGCTGGCTGGCTATCAGTTTTAGCAGTCTGCTTAGTGAATGCTCATGAAATAGCCTTTTGTGTCTGTTACATCCTCTTATTGTAACATATCTGGCGTTCCCGAGTCAAGGCTAACTCTTTTCTGATTCTATAGCAACCAGAATCCCAACTCACAGCGTCTGCCAGACACCATGATGTCATTCCCTGGGATGGACACCACCTGCCTCAACAAGCCTGATAAGCTGTAAGTAATTATACTACTAATGGCATCTTTTTTTGTTTGTTTTTATCAGTGACATGCTGATTCCTGTACTGGCTTTCTCTATGTATTTAAGCCTTTGTCAAATGTACAGCGTTTTTATATTTCACTTCATCCAAGTCTCTTTCCATCTTTATTTTACAAGGCTTTCCTCTCTGCAATTCCTGTCGCTGTCTCTGGTCTCTCTCCTGTCCCTCCACTCTTCATTTCTCTGCTGCTCTGCTCAGTGTATGTGGCTGAAACCCTGCAGCAGGACTCTGCGATGTGAGAGCATCATCTGTATTCCATAAACACCCCGTGTTTATAGGGAAGATTTTCCCCTTGCAGGCACTCAAATCAATGTTGGCACTCATGAACCAGACCTCAGAGGCATTTTAAAATTCTCAGCCAAATAAAAAAAGAGAGTGAGAGAAAGAGAAGGGACAGAGAGAGAGAGGGAGAGAGAGAGAGAGACCCTGTCGTGGAAAAAGAGCCTGCATGTCTGCTCATCATGTCCAGTTATTACAGCAGGACAATGACTGATTACTGCATTTACATTTTTTACATATATAGAAAATATATTGCATCATCCTCTGATTATGATCATTGTTACTTGGTGTTAGAAATCTAAAGTAACAGGTGTGTATGCAAATAATATTGCCGCAACCTGTTTTTGATCTGCACAGAGTGTCCCTGAAAGTATTTGGCAGAGAGCAAAATGCGTGGGAGTTGAACATCAGCCCACACAAACAGAAATTTCACACAATATGATATTACAGCACACATTAACAGCTTTGAAAACTGTTATCAAAGGAAAGATTTAGATCCTGATCTCACAAAAATCATGTAAGCCTACAGCTACTTCATAAACGGTTTTAGATTTTACAGTTTTCTTTCTTTTAGCGGGCCATCATATCTCCTCACTTTCAAAATATTTTCTAGGGTGTGTCTAGGGAGAGTGTTGTGGTATGTACCGCTTACTGCAAACTCACTTCATTTCACTTGGTGAAACTTTTTTTTCCTCTTTTTCAGTGACTGCACAAGAAACACAAACAAGTGGAGATTCAGTGGAAACAGCACGAAAGGATTCAACATCTGCAAATGCACTCAGAAAGAACAGGTGAGACTAGGTCACCGAGAATAGTGGAATTGAGTGATTCTCTGTGTTCTCACTTGTGTGTGTGTGTGTGTGTGTGTCAGCACATAGATGTGTTTCCTGTGCTCACATTTTTTTGAAAAAGGGAAGATATTTATTTATCTTTTCTTTGCACTGCAGATTTGTGACAAAGACAACTACCAGCCCCCCCATACGGAGATCCCTTCATCTCAGATTGTTTATGATCTGAATGGCATCAATGTGGAGAACTACCTAGTGGCTACAGCCAATGACTTCATAAGGAACAGGTGAATGGAGCCTATATATCCATGTGGTTAATGAAGCCATAGTGAGACTTTTATACATGCCTCACTGATAATTTACTGTACTCTGTGTTGCAGTCAAAGTATTCTCTGATTAGATGAGCCGAATTAAGCAATGTTCAAGTACATTCAAGTTTCAGCATTCAAGTACTTGTGTGGCATATTGCTCACAATTTTAAATCATATTTCATAACATTACATCATTAAAATGAGCTAACATAGTTAGGAATAGTTTGCAAATCTTTTCATTCATTTAATTTTTTTATTAATTCAGAGGAGACGATTGACCTAAATGAAATTCCGGAATTCTGCAAGCAGTCTCTGAAATAAAGTTTGTTAGTCATCTGGGAGGCTTTAAATGGTCTTCACAGTATTCAGTTGCATGGAATGATTGGTGTTTTACCAAAAAAAGATGTGCAGAAATCTAATTAATTATGAAAAATAGTTAGTAAGTGCCTAAAGGCATAGTTTTCCTGATTTCTCAGCTTGACACAGATTGGTTTCTAGCACCTTGTTGATAATGGTAATCATACTTATAATTTGGGCTTGGGTGCTTTTACCCTGAAATGGGTCTCTCATCTGCATATGTTGAAAATTTACTCTTGATTAAAAGCAAAACAACCAAGTGAAAATCACAGTGTGTTACATCGAGTTTCTCAGCATCAAGCCATGCTCCTTGTTTTAGTCAATATTTTGTTTTTCCAGGTACGGTGGTTTTGCTTTTGGCATGCCACTCCCAGCGGACTTAAAAATGGACATCACAGCAGTGCCCAAAAACCGTACGCTGTCTAAGGTAACGTTCTCCCGCTGCTTCCCTGCCCCTTTTCTCATTCTCAGATTAATTGCCGTACTGATTAGTTGTCAAGAGTTAAAACCTGACGTCTTAATCAAACGTGTTTACTCAGTGCATGGAAATGGAGCTGAATTGTTACACCATCATTTTCATCATAAATATGCTTTACTGCACGAATTGTGCCAGCATAGATGAAGACGTCTGCCTTCTTTGTGTTATTAAAGTGTTTTTGTTGTTTTAATATATAGTATACCTACATTTCCTGATCTCTAGTATTGTGAATGATGTTCGTTTTTATGCATGTCTGTGTTTTTGCTTTTTGCTGTGCATGAGTGTAGGTCTGGTTCAACCCTGAGGGTCACCACACAATGCCAGCATACTTAAACAGCCTCAACAACTTCATCCTACGCTCCAATCTGCCAGCAGACAAGGATCCACGCAAATATGGTAAGCTAGAATTGGTGAAGAAATAAAAGTCTTAGTACACATGTTTGAGATGTCACTTCAGCTGATGGGGGATTCTGTACAAACAAATGCATTAATAGCAAACATCAGTTTTATCTAACTTTTGGAATACTGAAATTGATTTTGGCCACAGCTTACTCTTATCTGTAATGTGATTAAAGTGAGTTTTAGAAAATGTACCGTATATGTATGTTACGTTTGTGGTATTTTATTGTATGCCTTCAGGCACAAAACACTGGTTAATGCAAAGATAGGGTAAGGCAGAGATTGAAAAAGACATGACTGCACAGGAGAGAGGCACATCAGTATTAGAAAGCTGCCCCTCACTGATAGCCCGGTGCATTTTGTATACTAAACATACAGTAAAGAAAGCTGTAAACAGTGTGTTTACTCATGGTTCATTTCACTGGATTAAAGCCAGGGGGTGCTGTGTGTCCTTACGCTCACATCACTATGCATGGTGAATACTGATGAGTGCCACTCACTGGGGAGATCTGCTAAAGAGAAACGAGGCTGGCCCACGTTTTCAGTACTGTTTCAGCTTCTGAGTATTATCCTGACCATCTGCCTGCAGGCAGGAGTACACAGTCATGCACTCATACACAAATGCATATATAGAATTGCTCATAAAAACATGTATGAATAGCAGAACGGGCACGCACACACACACATATTTATTCCCCAGTGGATGATAAAAGTGCTGGAGGGTAAAGTGTAACCATTTAAATGTTACCAGCAAACTCAAAGCGGTGGCAGGGGTTGTCCGGGGTGGAGATCCAGGGAGATTACTTTTCAAGGTGACTGCTTTATCTGTCAAAAATTATATCCTAACCTTTGCATTGTGTACTACAGTTTAATTTTGGGGTTGGGCCCCATTGGATGTTTGCATCAAACAGATTTTTCATCTCACTCTTGCAGGATTTCTGACTACAATTACCCACTGGTGCATTTGTACAATAACACTACTGTCCAGATCATAAACTCCGATTACTCCTACCTGCAACTGTGTTGTTTATTTCAAGTTTTTCCTCACCCATCCCCCAGAAATCATTGATTTTCTCACCTGTCTAATAGTCCACCTTTAGAAGATGTGATTTGAAAACACATGCTCAGCTTGAGTCTCTTAGAACTAAACATAGTATAGATAATCAATTTCTTTAGTTTAGCCAGTTGAACTACGTGTCAATCAAAATAAAACATGAACATTTGCTTTTTAGGTTTTGGGACTTCTTTTAGAAAAGAAATGGCACAAATTTAAAGCCTATTGCCTATTTTCAAACCACTATGACAACATAAATAATATCTGTGGGTTAAATGTGGCATATACATATACTTATTAGTAAAACTCTTGATAATTATCATTGCAAATGCACAAAACAGGTATGGGAACATTTGAATTCAGTGCAGTCGTCTTGTAGTATCAGTAATTACAGATGTTTTAGGCAGTGGTACTAATCAATTTCATCAAAGTTGTCTTGAGTAATGCTAATCCTGCAGCCTGCTTTGGGGCTTCTGTGCTGTAGGTGAACTCATACTCCTATTTCAGGAAATGCAAAATATGTAGGGCTACAGTTCATGTCTCTGAGCATCTCGAAGACCCAGAAAAATGATAAAGAAAATTCAATTTCCTTTGTGCGCACTGGCAAATGAAATCATCTTCCGCTATATTTTTCAATTGACTGTGTCCTAGGCTAAGAGAATATCATTGCTCATTTGCTTCCTGTGCTGAAAAATAGTTTGCATGCTGTTGTTTTTCTTTTGCTAACACAGTACTCTGTTTCTTTCTGTTACAGCCATTTCAGTTTACAGCCAACCCTATTTTGGACGGGCGGATGATGAAGATATAGTGTAAGGGTCATGCTTAAAATTCTTCTGCAGAATTGACTGCTAGTGCATTACTAGACAAATAATCTTAGAAAAATAGATCTGTATTTGCATCTTAATCTGGGAAAATATTCCCCAATTAATCATGTGTTCATGTGTTTGGGGATTTCGGGTTTTTTTTTTACATCTAATTCAAGGTGGATTCAGGGCAAGGATCTACATGACAACATTATTTATACATATTTGATTCTCTAAATTGATTTCCCTAAGCTTACAGTATTGATCAGAGTCCCAATTTAATGAATGTTTTGGAATGAATATTTCGGTAAAGGTGGAAAAGAGATTTAGTTTAAATGGATGTGTGCACATGTTCCAGAGGATCAAATCAAATACATCATTTTGAGAGTGGATTGGATTGACCTTGTGGCCTCATGAAGGTCTGTCCTCTCTAGAGCCTTATTACTACTAAGCATCTTACTGGCAATTTTAGAGTTATTGGTCAGTTTTTCCACATATGTCACATTTATGTTCAGTGTCTGTGTAAAACTTTAATAGGTGTAGTCTGCTGAGATGCTGTAGCAGCTGAATGGGTGATATTAGGCTTCCTTACTAGATGTATTGATTTGCCCTGAGCTGTGTTAAAGATACAGCAGACTTATTACTCTAAATGTCTTGATTCTCACAATATAGTAGCTTTGCCCATGAGAGAAAATCTAAGGCTATGCTGGCTGTCTTGATAACAAGCCTGCTCTGTAGCTGTCGCTCCTGGCTATCCTCTGTAGTTAGTGCTGCCCTGAAACGCCCACCACATGTCCCTCTCTGTTGTTCTCACTCCTTCCCACTCGGACACTCTGCCAGCTTCATCTTCATCCTCTTTTCAGCTTCGTGCAGTTCATTGTGTTTAGTTTGAGGTGTTGTGCCCCAGCCAGAGGGGAGTGGTAAAAGTAGTTCAGTTGCAATCCAGGGTAGGCGAGAGAGCACTGGAGACGAGCAGGTACTGGCTTGGCATCAAGAAAGTTTAAATGAACACGCTGGGTAGAAGACGAACTGAGGGGATCAAAGCTTCAACTGGATTTCTGGGGTCTAATCTGGACAATAGGCTCTGCAGTCTCACAGCAACACCCTTGGCTTGCTGACTGTACAGCAACAGCAGTGTGAAGTTGTTCTCTGCATGAAGTGATCTGTTTCTCTTGCTGTTATCTTGTCAAAGATGATTCGCAAGCGTCTCTTTTTTTTCACAAAGCTGTTTGTTATTAATGGGATTCCATTCATTGTGAGATTCCTCAGTAGTTCAAATGAGTCACGTGAGCTAGTATTTTCAGAAAATACATACACCTGGTTGAACGCCAGTTTATATTCACTCTTCTGCACCCTTTGTTGTTGCTATTGTAGTCGTTTTAATTTAAAAGAACAGAACAAAAGAAAGTTTGAAATAAAAATAAAAAAACACAACACAATATATGGCCCAGTAACATGATAAGTGCATTATTCATGATAACTCAATGGTTAATGGTATTTAATCACTTCACCTGGATGATCTTTTCTTCACAGTGTCCAGGGATTGCTCCACATCCTTGTGGCTGTGTGCATGCTCACAGGCTTCTCAATTACAACAGCCAGTTTTGCCATCTATGAAGTCACTGAGCACCAAAGAGGGTCCAAGAGGCTTCAGCACATCGCTGGCATCAGCGAGTCCTTCTACTGGATTGTAAACTTCATCTATGACATGGTAACGTCATATTTCTTAAATTGGTTACAATATTGAAAACCATGTGTTCAACTTAATTTCATCCATATATCTTTTTTAAAAGTTATTAAATGAAGTGACTTTCTGTTGCTGCACCGTGCCCCACCTTTTCCCATAGGTCATCTATTTGGTCCCCGTAGCTGCGACCGTTGTTGTGATTGCTGCCTTCCAGATTCCAGCATTTACAGAACGCCAAAATTTGGGTGCCGTCACTCTCCTCCTGGTGCTCTTTGGGTCAGTAACTTTGAAAAAAGTAGATTCACCAATTGTAGTCACATTGTAGTTGTACTGGAGTGTATATTGTTGACAAAAATGTATTTGATAATGAACCAGTCCTTCGTGTGGCTGAAAATTTTGGAAGACAATCTTTTAGAGATTGTTCTCTCTACAGTAGCTATACTACTGGATTGCTTTCCATTATGAAAGCAAACATTTATTTTATTTTAACTTAATTTGGGTATCATTCTGTCATATAATATTCTAATACTAACTAATGGCTAAGGTCAGAGAACATGACAATGTCACAAAATATGGATGCAACACAATAGCAAAGTAGCAGTTAGACAAGCAGTCAGATTGAAAGGTTTAGTGCAGGTAATCTTTGCTACCACTTCATAAAGAGGTAAATTAAAGAGACTGCTAATGGCCTAAATGTTCACTAGGATAATGGTCTGTACAGTAATGACTGCTTATGCCACGTTTAGTTGAAATATACAGTACTGTGCAGGAAAAAAATGCTGTAAACAAAGAATGCTTTCAAAAATGGAAGTTTAATAAACATTTATTTTTATCAATAAACAAAATGCAGTGAATGAACAAAAGAGAAATCAAATCAATATTTGGTGTGACCACCCTTTGCCTTCAAAACATCATCAATTCTTCTAGGTACACTTGCACACAGTTTTTGAAGAAACTCGGCTGGTTGGTTGTTCCAAACATCTTGGAGAACTAAACACAGATCTTCTGTGGATGTAGGCGTCCTCACGTCTTTCTGTATCTTCATGTACTCCCAGAGACATTTGATGATGTTGAGATCAGAGCACTGTGGGGGCCATACCATCACTTCCAGTACTTCTTGTTCTTCTTTGCGTTGAAGATAGTTCTTAATGATTTCGTAATGCGGTCATCGTCCTGCTGCAGGATACATTTGGGGCCAGTAAACAATCATTTATATTTCTCAAAACATTCTTTGTTTCCAGCATTTTTTCACACCTGCCTAAAACTTTTGCACAGTCCTGTAACTATTTTTTACTTACCTCTGAGTTTATTTTCAACCTGAACCACACTGAATGATGGACATGTTTATAAAAAATGTTTTAAGGGAACTGCATCAAATCTGTCACAGAGATGGTGAATGTGTTGTTCTGGCTGTTGCCCTGCTGAGACAACAGCAGGAAGTGTGTGAAGTTTCCAGAAGCATCTGCACTGCTCAAAACCAAACCTATTCATTGAATGGTGCTTTATGCTTGCAGCAGGCCCATCACAGTCAACATGAACCCAGCTCCTCCAAGGAGCCAAACAGGGGAAATACTGATTCATTCAAATGGACAATACATTTCTTGCAGAGGACTTTCCAAAGTCAAGCAATCATTGAAAGGTTTATACATTTTCAAAAGCCTATCTCCACACATGCACTGCAATTCTGTGCCAGTAGGTTGGATTTACAGCGCAGAGCATAAGGACGAGCAAACGCTGCAAAACTTTTATTGTGAATTTCTTGCTAAGACAGATGGCAGTAGGACTGCAATGCTGATGGAAAAATCACTGCCAACATGTTTATCCCATTCAAGGCAAAGACACTAGAGAGGGAGAAAGGGAGGAATCAGGAAGCAACAGGGCTTATGGCAATAACAGAATGACTTAGTATGAGATAGAGGTTAGCTATAATCTCGAAATACCAAGGTTTCAATTCAGTCTGACAAAGAGATTTAGATTTGGGGATGGTATCAAAACCACTGATGTGTCATGTTTCGCCTCATCTGAACTACTGGGATTATTTACATCAATCCCCGAGCTGCTGCTGAGGTTTACACTCTTGTGTTTGCCGTTGTTGTTTGGAGGCCTAGTCCTGAGCCCTAGATTTTAGAAGGCCAAGTCAGCACTCTGCTTCTCATTTATCAGACAGATGTCTCCTTCCCAAGCAATGAGTAATCACAGTGCTCCATCTGTCAGGCTGCACCCACCTGGTCTGGTGTTCAGCCTTCTTGCTTCTGTTCCTTGTCATGGCTTGGCACCCACACTTGCCTACCAAGCACCTTTTTTGGGCAAAGCATGCAGATGCTTTGTCTCTGTCTGGCTCTATCTGTTTGTGTCTGTCTCTTTCATTTCCCACCCTGCTCTTTTTTTTTCATTTCTTTCTCCCCTCCTTCTCTTCCTCTCTGTATTGCTGACCCAGACTTACCAATCAAATGGACAAACAGATTATGTGAGGGAAAAGAGAGAACAAAAAAAGAAAGATCTTTTCTCCACCTTGACAATATAGGGAGAAGTAATTTATCTTCCTCTATTTTGGCTTCATGACTGAATGTTCACCCTCCTTGTAGCGTGGTATATTCCAACTTCTCTTTTCAGTATTTTTTTGCTGGCTTCTTTTTCTTAAGGCTCATAGCTACTCTGTCTGGCTCTCTTCACACAAGCCTATATTTTAGAAGGTGCATTTGTAAGCAAGACTGCACAATTTCACTATTAATTTTATATTACAACCTTCTGACTGTTTTCTGTATTTTAAACCAACCCAACCCCATTACCGCAGCTTTGAAGTGCATCTGTGGAGTTATTTTTTGCTGTTACCAGGTTTAAAATGCGATTATTCTGTCACCTCAGGTTTTCCACCTTCCCATGGATGTATCTGTTTGCCGGGATCTTCAGGGATGCAGAGATGGCCTTTATCAGCTACGTGTGCATCAACCTCTTCATCAGTGTCAACACCATCTTGACCACCTGCATCCTCTACTTTCTGGGTCAAATATCAATGCACAATCCTGAGGTAAGATTAACTGTAAGAATCAGGGGAAACTTAGAAAACATACCTTGCTTGTCCATTGACAGGTCGAGTGAAGAATTCAAGATGAGCTCAGTTAAACTCAGTTTCACATCCTCAGATCTTTCTCTCAGCTTCTTCTAAATGTCCCCTCTTCTGTCCTTCTCTCCTGTAGGCAATCCAGGAAATCTTCCAGAAGCTGAGCTACGCCTTCCTCATCTTCCCCCAGTTCAGCTTTGGGAACGGGCTGATGGAACTGGCCAGAAGTGACATAGAGGTCCAGATTCTCAGTGGCTATGGAGTCGATACCTATAAGAACCCATTCTCCACAGAATGTCTGGGATGGATGTTCATCTCCTCCATCATCCAGGGCCTGGTCTTCTTCACGCTGCGCCTCTTGATCAACAAGTCTCTAATGCGCAAAGTCAGGTGAGAAACACAGAAGTCAGAGCTGGTAATATAAAGGAGGATATACAGTCACAGAATCTTTAACTGAAATCAGTTTCAGTTACTTTCTTTAAAGGTAGGATGGACTTGTAAATGCACAAGGGGGTGATAAGGGGTGATAAAGCATTTATATTTACTAGAATGCCTTGCACTTATTTAAAAACAAAACAACAATCTTTCTGTATTGTAGGCGTCTAATTTGCTACATCAAGACTGTGCCCCAGGCGGCTTATGATGATGATCAGGATGAGGATGTGGTGTCTGAGCATCTCAGAGTGGCCAGTGGAGCAGCCAGCTCAGACATACTGCAAGTCAAAAGGCTCACAAAGGTCTATCAACACCTCAGTAAGAAGGTCCACGCTGTCAAGAATCTGTCTGTGGGCATCCCTGCAGGAGAGGTAAGCCTCAGAGACAGGAGCACAGAATACTAATGTAGTAAAGCTGTTCTAAGGCAAGAGGATAGCAAAATGGGGGGTATTGTGTAATAATGACTAATCTCTTATGGCAGCAGCATAACTCTATAATTACCCAGAAATCACACAGCCTCTGTTTTGTTATTTCTGAAGAGCTGTACGGTGGTACTAGTCGCTGTGTGCAATGGACTCGTCAAAGATTGGAATTAATTTAAAATACCAACAGCCTACTGTTATTAACACAGCTGAGGATTTGGAGCCATTGTTGGCGGCTATAACAAGCATGTACAACATTGTACATTTTAATATGGAATAAAAAGACAGGCCAGCATTTTCATATTCTTCTGCAGTCAGTAAAAAGTGATCATTTTAAGCTGTCATTTTAATTTACTCTCAAAGCCTTTATTTTACTTTGACCAATTTCAGTCTAGTCTTTGATCCGAGTCATTTTTATTCTATTACTTCAGATGTCTGGTTGTATGAAAGTTTTCTTTGGACACACTTCTTTTTTACACAGTTTTGCAGCACTAAATACTGACCTAAAGAGCTAGGTAATCTTTAAAGAGCCCATCTTTACGTCACAGTACTGCATAATAGCAAAATGCTTGAAGTTACTAAGAAACTAGTGTTTATTTTTAGTGCTTTGGCTTGCTGGGAGTGAACGGAGCAGGAAAAACTACCACCTTCAAGATGCTGACTGGAGACGTTAGCCCCACTGATGGCACTGCACAGATCAAGGACTGGGATGGGTAAGCTTTACTTGAATATATTTACTCATGTAACATGCGAATGTGGCCTAGTGCATGTTTGTATTTAATCTGTTTTTCTTTATTACCCCCTTCTTCCACCACTGTGATAACCTATCACAGAATTAACTTAGCAGGAATATTTGTGTTTTTATGACCACTCTTGCATCTTAGCTGCACACTAAAGTGATGCAGAGGTGTCAGGATAAGTATGTACACATTCCAGCAAAATAAAGATGACTTATAGAATTAAATATTTACAAGAAAGAATTTCATTTTATTGGTACAGGTGCATAGGTAATCCCAAAATTTAATTACGTAATGCAATCATTCACATATGAGGGATGTTATTAGTTTTTATTGGGGAAAATTTGAATATGATAGTTTTGGGATTTAGAAACTAGCAATTTTATCTTAAAGATGTATCTGAAGAGCTTTCATACAAGTAGCAATGTACAGTCCTGCTGTGTTGTCAGTATATAAAGTGGATATTAGCAAGCTAGATAGCACCCCACAGACAACAGATCCTCTGAAACACCCTATATGCCTACCTGTGCCACATCATGTGGTGAATGCTGCTTAAGAAAATCTTTCTTTGTGTGTGTGTGTGTTTTCCCCCCAGACGTTTGGTAGACATCATGGAGTGCCGGAAACAGGGAATTAACATCGGCTACTGTCCTCAAGTGGATGCACTGGATGATTTGCTCACTGGAGAAGAGCATTTGTACTTCTACGCTCGCATACGTGGCATCTCAAAGTGGGAGACAGACCGGGTAAGGAAGAGCTGCAGACTCAGTGCTGCCTATTGTCACTTTGCCAAGTGACAATAGCATTCAAAAAGTGACACGGGATCTGATATAAATTCAAAGGTGCACTTCCAGCGCAGGACTAGAAGCTGATGCTGCTCCTCTGCATACTGAATCAGAAAGTGTGCAGCGATGAATGATGTGTGATGAAAGCTGTAGAATCTGTAGCGAAATGAAAAAGCTTTTGTTGTCAGCTTGCGCAGTCCAAACTTCAGAACTGAGATGATGTAGTATGCATTACTGCGGACAAATTTATATTTAAATTCAGCTTTCATGACGGGAGAATCTTATTTGACATGCCACTTAAGCCTCAATCTTCTCATTTATCATTCCTGAGAACTAATCAATCTTGCTTCTGTGGTGATTGCTGAGTGTGTCTGCTTGTTAGAGGACTCTGCAGAGCAACCAATCAGCACGTGATGTGTGCTGATTTTCAATATCAATATCCCATCAATATTTCTTTTTTGAAAGACAGAGAAGAACAAAAATAAGCAGCTCTTAGGAGTGTGAAAAATTGTGGAAAATATCATGACAAGCTGTAAGCGCTGTCTGCTTTTTTCTCTTTCTCTGCACCATTTTGAGGTCAGAATGAAGAACAACAAAAACATTGTCTCTGACAGTCTCAGGCATTTTACCAACAGAATTGAGCACGCACATTACCAAGTGTGCTGCACATAGATACACATGCTTACACAGACAGTAAAGCACAGAAATGGATCTGTCTGACACTAATCACCCTCACTGCTGTTGTTACAGCCCCTCCTCTCCGGTCGGTATACTGACAACAATGGTTATAATGGCAACTGCAGCAGCATCAGGCTAATTCTCAAAGCTGAGGTTATATATAGAGTTCCTCTTATGTTGTCTCCTAGTGACAGTCCCCTAGCTGTGCATAATGAGACAGGCCTTAATGGGGTCATTTCGCATTGACATGGTTTTGTTGGCTTAATGAGCTGTAACATCAAAGGTGATAGAAAGCGGCTTTTATGAGAGAACATTTAAACATCATATTTTGATTTGAACCTGCTGCATGAGGAATAGTCTATGTTACCAGTTTTTATCATTCACATATGCAAAATACTGTGTATTTGTCTAGTATGAAATTGTCTAGTATAAAACTTTTAAAAACAGCGAATGGTAATGAAAACTCTAGACAAAAGGCGAATTGTCTTACAGAGAAACAGCAGAGACTCTAAGTGAAGGTATCTATTGCATTAACTTGCTTCATCGATCTGGTATCCAAATTTGCCAACTAATGGGAAAAAGACTAAAGCCTACCAATGGGAAATCACTTTAAGCTATTTGAAAATGTAGTTGTATTTACAGCACACTATTTTATTTGATTAACAGGGAAGCCTTGAAGAGTTTTAAGTGACTGAAATGTTTATAAGTCATTAAGGGTTTTTGATCCCTGCTGGGTTTAACACACAGGATCAACTGCCATGCACCAAATGGATTATACTGCATCAGCTTCTGCAGCCCCGGGACTGCATAGAGTTTAGATAGAATAAAGTCACAGAGTAAAGTCATCACTGCTGTACAAACAGAATTAAATATTCATGGAAGTGGAATAGATAGATACCTTAGTTATTTGTTGTGTGGCTGTACTGGGCGAAATGAGAGAAAGCAGTTACACATGTAACATGAATATAAAATTGGCAGTAAGAAATAGAATCACCCTTTACCCTTTATCATGTAAATCTATATTTTCCTATTGTGAAAACATGTGTAGTTATATATTGGATCTCCACTGAGGGTCTCCAGTTGAGTTCTTTGCATTATCTTAGAGTCTCTACCTTACAATATAAAGCGTCTTGAAGTGACTGCAGTTGTGATTTGGCTGTTAAGGAACAGCATCTGTTTGAAGCTTTATCATGTGGATGAAGCTAGGAACAGCATGGTAGTCTATAACACTGTCTCATTTTGCTTTGGGGTGAAGGCAGGGGTCAAACAGCCACGAGGAGCAATCATTAGACCTATCGACTCCTGTTACATCACTGAAAGACCATTACACATCTCCTGCAATGATTAGCAGTTTACAACAGACGGAGTTTGGACATTTCCATGATCTACATTCAGATATATATAATACATACCGAGCATACATAACATAATTTTTTTAGGGATTAATAAAGTATTCTGATTCTGATATAAACATGGATGGAAAAAGGTAAAGCAAATGTTATTACCTTTAATTACTGTTTTCTATGATTCTATCTCGTGCTTATCACTTAGCATGTAAAGTGTTTAAAAAGAAGATTACAGCTGGTAGTCCATGCAGTAATAAATAAATGATTTGCTTTGACCACTGGTGCTGCACCACCAATTAAAAAAGAAAACAGACTGCTAATTAAAAATTATTACAATGTAACCTATCTGTGTAGTCACATTCTGGCTGGGATTAGTGAATGCCAAACTAGAGTCCTCTCACATGTGCTGTTTGTTATTTTGTCCATCCACTTTGTAATCCCCTGCATGTTTCCTCTGTAGCTGGTGAACTACCTACTGAAGAGGCTGCAGCTCAACTACCACAGAAACATCATTACCGACGGTTACAGTTGTGGCACCCGAAGGAAGCTCTCTACAGCGCTGGCTCTCATCGGGAATCCACAAATCCTTCTCCTGGTGAGAGCACACCTGTTCACACTGCTGTAGCTGCACATTTAATTTCCTAACAAGTCACCAGACAACAAATATTAAACTAACTCTGCACCGTTCCCCCTGAAATGGTCTTTGAAGGAAAGCAGATATCGATCACTTAGACTTGACAGATCTCATATAGTTAATTAGTCTGCTTACCCAAGCTTACCCGAGGGGTGGTCTTGCCTGTAGCTTTTAAGTTTGTTTGTGCCTTATGTCTCCATCAAATCCTCTCTTCTCGTTTTCTCTCCCCATTCCTTTTTGTCTTCAACTATTCCCTTTTCCTCCCCATGTTTTCTTCAGTAACCAGTGTTCCCTTGTTTGATTTGTCTTCATTTCTCTGTTGTTTGCTCTGCATGCAACACTGGACCTCCCATCCCCATTCCTATTTTGCATTTATATATGTGTTTACTCTCTCTTCTTCGCTGTGCCCGTCCCTCTACTGTATGCACTACACTGTGTTTGCTACATGCTGCCTTCCATGTTTTCATTTGATGCCTTTATGCTGTTTTGACCATTCCTCTATTCTTGTCTCATTCCTCCGTTATCCACAGGATGAGCCAAGCTCTGGCATGGACCCTCGTACTAAGCGTCATCTATGGAAAATCATCTCTGAGGAAGTGAAAGGAAAGTGTGCCGTGGTTCTCACATCCCACAGGTTAGAAGATATCATGCACCCATTATATGACCTTAACACAAAGGAGAGATTTGTGCAGAGATGATTAGCATTCTAGGAGAAAGCCATTCAATCTTTTTCCCACAGCATACTCTAGATAACAAATGCAATAACATATATAAATATATATATATATTCATTTCTGTGTGACAGCTGGCATGGGTAATTACTTTTATCCTAATGGACCTTTGTATGACCTTTTATCTTTCCCTCCTTGTCTCCAAATCTCAGCATGGAGGAATGTGAGGCACTGTGCAGCCGTCTTGCCATCATGGTGAAAGGTCAGTTCCGATGCCTGGGCTCCCTGCAGCACATTAAGAACAGGTTAGTGACCTCTCCTCATCCTACAACCCTGCCATTACTGCTCTCCACATCCTGTCTCCACTGCCTCTCTTTCTTGCCCCCCATGGTCCTTTGTGCAGTTGAATGCTCAATTTCATTTATAAGAACAGTGCCCTCCTCCACACACACGCACACACGCAACGCACGCACACACACTCTCTCACTCCACCACCAGAGCCCCATGCCTCAGACATGTAATAACTCTGCTTTGTTCATAAAATCTCCCTCGTGCAGGTTTGGCAGTGGGTTCACTGTGAAGATGTACTTGGCTGAGGCCTCCTGTGACGTAGGGAAAATCACTAGCTTCATGCAGCGCAGATTCCCCAGCACTTATCTCAAGGTGAGCTATCCAGAGCAGTCAAGAGTACTTGGTAAAAAAAAGGACTCTTGACTACTTTGTGTGCATATTTTTAAATATGCACTATAAACTCTAAAGTACACAAGGCATTAATGATCAATTAATAATTAATAAGGCAATATACTCTTAAATTATGAGCCTTTTATGGGCATTATTTCCATCTCCTTTATTATTTGCCTAACAAACTAATATAATACATCCTTAGATGTAGTGATTGTGACAAATCCTGGCAGTATTCTAAGGTCCTTTAGATTGTTTATGTTTCTGGTATATAATTATATATAACAGATGGATATATAAATATGGCTATATTTGTCAGTGTTTAAGGCAAACGTGTTAGCAAACAGTTGCTTATTTATACAACCAGCAGACATGAATCAGCATAAGCACTAATTTGGCGTCATGTGTCTGTCTGCCTCACTCCTTCTGTTTTAGTCTTCACCAACTCCTGAGGGAATGTGGGAGTGAACCAAAACAGCAAAGTTGTTGCTTGTGAAAGCGCTAAATCAGTCATTTAAGCATGGGGTTACCTTCCGAGCTGGGTGATAATTTTGTGTATTTGTCACTGTGATTAACCGTGTTCACTGTACACGTTTGAGTCAGTGTTAATATGATAATAATGATCAGTGCACCATTAAAGAATTTATAAAAATGAACTTTGTCTGATACCTCGCTACCCATGTGGACTTTTCTTCATTATAATGCTGACTTGCTCAGCTAAGAATAGAAGGAAACTCATTATATAAGGACCTGCTGTGCCCAGAGCCCTTACCAAAAGTGCAGTGCGTATACAGTATTTTAATAATAATGTAGATTTTCTGCCCCAAAAATAATGTTTGCAGCATTGTAAGATTAAGAAGGATTTTATTTTCTTCATACAAGTGCAAAAATCGAATTATAGTTAAAGAAGAACGAGCACTTTCTTTTAACTTTTAACCTCACATTTGGTCATCCTTTCTCAACACACAGGACCAGCACTCGACTGTGGTGGAGTACCACGTCCCATTTGCTCCTGGAGGTTTGGCTGACATCTTCAACCAGCTGGAGTCCAACAAGACTGCTCTGCAGATCAAGCACTTCTCTGTGAGCCAGACCACACTGGATGAGGTGAGAAAAAAAGAGACAACATAAACTGAGAGAGGGGAAGAACTAGTGTGAGGTTTTTGTAGGTGTGGGTTGATGGTGGCAAGGGACAGAAAAAAGCGACAGGGAGTGAGAGAAGAAGAGAGGTGGGAAAGGAAGCAGGGACACAAGAAAGCTGAGTGGGAGTGAAAGACAGAGAAAGAGAAAGTTTAAAAGAGGCAGAGGGAAACTGACAGAGGGAAGGCCTGAGGGAAAATAAATGGAATATGAGTTAGGGTGAAAATCCAAGAGCTTTATATGCAGCCAGTGCTGATATTCTTCAACCACTTTACCCCTTTGAGGCTCGGGGATTGGAACATACTATAGGCAGAAGACAGGACAGGAGGGGTGGGGGGTTGGGAAACTGACCAGCCAAAATTAAGCAGGTCAGAGAAAAATAATTGCCTTTCTTATTGACATGGCTCTTACATTATGCTGCACCTTCACAGGTCTTCATCAATTTCGCCATGGGGAAGATCGGCATGGAAACCATACCAATTGATGCCGAAGATGAAAATGAAGTACAAGCATAGAGCTGACTGCCATCTTTAGTGTGTGTCCATTCACACTAAATCTGACCTTAATATAGTGACTTAAATGTTTGTGGGTTCTTTTTAGGAATATCATTTTTTAGTCTCTTGACTGTGAATATGAAGGTTAAATTACACTTTTTTTCTTACCAAATCAAACTGTTGATGAAAAGCATAAGAATACATGGCCAGTCTGCATACATGCGTAGATGAAGTGAATAATTACTCTTCTACATAACACTGTTTGCATGTTCACTTTGAATCATTCATGTCACATTATTTATGAAGTTTAATTTAATTATGTAGTCTGTTAATTTCTCTCTGTGGCTAGGGTTCTTTTTACCTACCTACCTTTACCTAGAATATTAGACCATAGCTAATAAAAATATTTAGAATGATTTTTACTTAAGGTCATTGGTGGCAAACCATCACTATACACGATCATAAGATACTCACTTAATAAATATATAACACAAACAAAAAGTAATGTATTTTTTTATGTGAACTACATATAATTCTGCTCCTGAGATTAAATTTGACAAAAGAAAATATTGACAGTGAGAGCTTAATATGCACTTTCCCCTCACTCATTAACACTTTCTCCAAGGGTATATGTAACTTCTGGAATGACTGTACTGAATATTTAATAGACCTTTTTGCCTATGGACCTGCTCCATGTGATATTAACTGCATCAAGCCTATTTTTATAATTTAATAAAGCTATTTTTCAAGTGCAGCTGTTGTTCATTTGGCTACTGTTTATGCTTCTACTATTTTTCTGCACTGGGACTATTTAAGATCTTTGATTTTGCTTCAGTGGTCAATATAAGTTATAAAAACATTGCAGATGTATTACTGCATTTCTACTAATTAATTCCGTTCAGTTCTATCCATGTAGCACCAGTTATTTTTATGTCACCAGCTATTTTGTGCTGTAAGGTAAACACCCTAACATTCATATAATGCCCTATGAGCAAACACTTTGCGACACTGGGGAAGACCATCCTTTTTACAGGAAGAAACCTAAGGAAGGGTTGAGAGAGGTAGCATACTGCAGTGACTGGTGAGGGGAAAGGGGAGACAGAAAAAAAGAAGCATAGAGAGACCAGAAACAACAAAAAAAGGTTTCAGGAAAAATTTGACAAAAGTTAAACGCACACGGACTGAAAAAAAGGGGAGTGGAGGAGATGTACTCGGTGCATCAAACAAAGTCTCTCAAGTACCTTGCACCTATAATAGCAGAAGTTAAAGGCTAATCTTATAAGCGGAAAGAGTTAATGTCTTCCAAGCCCGAACTAGGATCTGGTTCCACAGTAGAGGGGCCAGATATCTGAAGGCTCTTTAACCCATTCTACTTACGTAAACTACAAATCACAAATAAGCCTGCAGTTTGAGAATGAAGTGCTCTGTTGGAACGATATGGTGGTCCCCTGGTAAATGAGGTCTATATAAAGTCTGATCATTCAGGGCTTCATGCTGAGGAGAAAGATTTTAAATACAAATCAGGAAGAATCTTTTTTTCCCCTCATCCTAGTCTTGGATGGCACATTGGTGGCAGTGTTTTGGATCAATTGAAGCCTCTTCTGGGACCTTTTAGGAAAGTCTATCATAAGGAATTACAGTAATCCAGCCCAGATATAACAATTGCAAGGACTTATTGTTTTTTGAGCATTTCTGCAGAAGAAAAATCATTCCTAAAGATCTGTTTAAAATGCCAGTCAAAAGAGGAGTCTAGGTCAAAGATTATTTGAAGGCTCTTTGCATTTGTTAAGTGTAGGATATTAGCATAGCCTAAAGAAAATCTTAATGACTAGTCTCAGAGATATAGAGACAAATGGATAATACAAAAATACATAAAAAGAGGCTAGGAAATTTACAACTGATAGAAGATAAAGTTTCTCTGTTTTTTCTGATTTATTGTTCTGATTACATGCACAAAAATTCATCCATAGGTTTTAATAGTTCACAATATATAGATTTTTGACACATTAGCTGGTAGTTAGTATATATATAGAAATGTGTAGGAGAGAGGAACAGGGAAGTGTACTGGTATCAATTTTCAAGAACAAGAGTGATGTGCAGAGCTGTAGTAACTACAGAGGGATAAAGTTGATGAGCCATACCATGAAGCTATGGGAAAGAGCTGCTGAGAGCAACAGTATGCCTTCATGCTGAGAAAGAGCACTACAGATGCAATGTTTGCTTTGCGAGTGCCGATAGAGAAGTATAGAAGCGTAGAAGAGATTGTGTATGTGAAGGTTGTGAAGGACATGTATGAGGACAGAGACACAGTGGTGAGGTGTGTGGTAGGAGAGACAGATGAGTTGAAGGTGGGGGTGGGATTACATCAGGGATCACCCTTGAGACCCTTCTTGTCTGCAGGCGGTGATGGACAGATCGACAGATGAGGTGAGGCAGGACTCTTTGTGGACAATAATGTTTGCAATGACAATGTGATCTATAGTGAGAGTAGGGAGCAGGTGAAAGTGAGCCTAGTGAGGTGGAGGTATACTTTGGAGAAAAGAGGAATGAGAGTCAGTAGAACTGAGACAGAATACATGGGTGTGAATGAGAGAAACCCAGGTGTAGAGGTGAAGTTGCAAGGAACAGAGGTGGTGAGGGGAGTATAAATACCTGGGGTCAACCATCCAAAGTGATAGGCAATGCACAAGAGAGGTATAGAAGAGAGTGTAAGCAGGGTGGAGTAGGTGGAGATGAGTGTCAGGGGTGATTTGTTACCGAAGACAAAAAACAAGAATGACAGGGAAGTTTGACAAAATAGTAAAAGTGATGTATGGTTTGGGGATGGTGGCTTTAATAAAAAGACAAGAGGCAGAGGTGGAGGTTGCAGAGTTTAAGATATTCATTGGGAGTGAGCAGGAGGGACAATATTAGAAATGAGTATTTCAGAGGGACAGCTCAGGTTCAGCAGGTTGAAGAAAAGTCAGAGAGGCAAGGCAGAACACGTGTAGAGAATGTGAATATATCGGACAAAAGATGTTGAATATAGAGCTGCCAGGAGGAAAACGCGAAGACCAGAGAGAAGATTCATGGATGCTGTGAAAGAGGACTTACAGAGGCTCGGTGTGACAGAGGAAAGTAGTACACATAGGGTGAGATGGGGCAGATGATCCACAAGGACGCAGCCGAAGGAAGAAATTAAAGAAGTTGGACTGTCACTCTAACAAAATAGGGAAGTTTAGATCATCCACTGCAGCGCCGTAGCTCCGCAAACGCACATAACGCACACTGCGTAGGGCACCAAATGGCCGGTAGGGCACCAAAAAAATCAGGGTCGTAAAAAAAAAAAAAAAAAAGTAAACCATATTAATACTATAAATATCATATGCATTAATATGGTTAAACAATACAAAAGCAACATAAAACAATTTTCCCGAGAAAAGGGGTGAATCTGCTTTGTGCCCTGTCTCCAGTCTCCTCCTGGTGCCCCCCCCCCCACTCCCAGTGGTCTGTTCTATAATGCCTCAATTCGGTATTGGTAAACACCTGTTTGAACATGGCCTCGAAACGGCAACAGGAGTCGGGAGCGGAGAAAAGAAAGAACAAGAGGAAGCGTGATGAAACTCAGGCGTTGCTTGCCGGTAAGGCAATGTTTAAATAATAACAATAAAAAAAGTTCATTATTGTAGCCCTTGCTTGCACGCTCATGTCCGTCAACTCTGTGATAGCTCCTGTTAGCAGTGTTCATACTGTGTTAACAAATGTTGCAAATGATTGATGTTGGGTAGTTTGTTTACGTTGTGGATATGAATATAGAATGGACTACTAAAAGCAACTCATCATGGTCACTCAATTGACGGTTTTCAGATAACGTTAGCAATCGTGAGACTAGCATTTCCCTCCTCAGGTTGGTAGCTGGCTAACGTCATGCATGCTACTGATTAACCTTAACTTTGGGATAGGTCAGTGATGCAGTCAAGTATTATTATCAGATTAGACAAGATTACTTTGTATGTTGCTGCATTTCAGGATATCTATAAAGACGCATATCTTATTTATGCGGCATAAATAAGATATAGGTTTCATATTACAGTGTAATATGAAACCTATATCTTCCAGTAATATAGATTTCCTACTTGCGCATTTATATCAAATTATGTACAGCATGTTTATATTGCCATTTGCCATTATGAAAATCTATACATGTAAAATATAGTTAGTAATTTTTAAATGTACCAGTGACTTACTTAATTTATTAGTCTTATAATGCAATTTTTCGTAGGCCTACTGTAGATTCAAAATTGTATTTCTGTAAAATCCCTGAATATTTTCTCTTGTATGCAGGGTCAATGCTTAAATATGTTCAAGGAGGATCTCAAGGACAGGATGAACCATCCAGTAGTAGTGCCATCCCTGGACATCAACCACCAGCCATTGTAGACCCTGCAACAATCCCTAGCCAAGAAGAACAAGAACCATCAACCACCAGTTCAGGTACAGTTCCATACACAAGTACCACTGAGAGTCCTGTCACTGAGAGACTATCAGAAAGTGACACTGTGGAGACATGTGTGCCCCCTTCAACCGATCCTGCTCTTTGGCCAGCTCACATTGTAGATGCTGATCGTGTAGAAATTGTGCGGAGAGGTCCTTTTAATGTCAGCTCTGATTTTAATTTTCCAAAGGGGCCTGAGTATTTATTTGTAACAGTATTTTTAACCTCCTTTAACCTTATTTATTTGTTTAACTGTCATGTTTGTTGTTATTTAATTAAACAAATTCCACTGAGAAATTCAAAAGTATTAATGTTTTTTTTTTTTTTTTTTTAAGTGGCGGGGGGGGGGCACCATAAAGCATTTGTGCTTAGGGCACCCAAATGGCTAGCAACGGCCCTGATCCACTGTATATAAGATATTATCCATAGACATACCACAAAATAATGTTCAGTCTTAACATATTTATTGGTATGCATTCATGTCCATTTCACACGTCCGATTCTCAAAAAAGACAACAACAAAAACCCCTACGTCAGGGTTTACGTCATCACCGGTATGCTCGTCGACCAATCCACTGCGGCAATGCGCTTTGCTCGCTTCCGTAAATATTTGGCGGGAGATGTAAGGGAGGAAGTTGTACTTGTTTTTGCCGTTTGATTAATAAAACAACAACAAAAGAGCAACACTCCTATTCTAAGAATGGATGAACACAGTTCCGTGCAAACAGTGGACTGGAAGAAGACTGAGGAGGCGGTGGCAAACTTCCGACGGTTGCTACTTTGTTCCAAATGGTAAGTAAACGTTAAGTGCAGTACAGAGTGGCAAGCTAACCCTGCGTCGTCTACGAGTACTGGAAGTCAGGCTAAACTGGGTCTTTTTTATGCGTTTAGGTAGCAGCAAAAGTAACGAAGTGTTGTCTTACACTTAGAGTGGTAGGAATGGCCTAACAAATACGTAAATGTTAGTTTGGTATGTTTGTTTAGTAAGTCGAACAGTGGCCTGATGCTTATAGAGAAAGCAAAGCAACATGGAAGAAACTTAACCGTGCCTCTAGTCTTGTCCATTATCGTTAACTTTTCATTTGAAACCTCACTTTCAATTCATCCTTAATTAACACACGTGCGGCAATGCCATGAAATGTTGAAGACCTCTGTGCAGCAATGAGAAAACATCACGCAGCCTGCACTTCAACGATGAAAGCTTCCAAAATATATTCTGGTAAACCGCGCCATCACAATAAACCACACATAATAAACCTGTAACTCGGTCACAACAAATTACGGTATAGCGGCGATAACGCCTGCAGCACCTGCCAATGAACACACTGGCATGTTTTGCTAAGCGATCTGGCGCCGAATAAGTGACAGACAACAGCACAAAGCGTAGTAAAAACAGAGAGTGGTGTGCTGCTTAAAATTGTATTTGACTGTACTTGTAGCTGTGATGGAGTTCAGGTGATTATTTTTGCATATGACAAGGTCCCGGACTGCCCCAGAGTGTAAGTTGCTAAACATCCAGGACTATGTGCTTTTGTTAATATGATGGTAGTGCACTTTGTGTTAAGGTTTTCAGGGTCTTCTAAAGTTCAGATTTTACACATTTGGCTCAAAAAGTATTGCAACACCCTGCATTCCTAATAAGGCTATTGTGATGTTGTTTTTTTTATTTTTTTATCTCACTTTAAATTAATTTGTGGGTCTTGGGGGTATACAACCGTTGTCCAACTAACGTCTTTTCTGTCTGTTTTGTTCTCTTTTTCCCCCAGTTCAGATTTGATGAAGGAACCTGTTTGCTTAGGTTTATGTGAGCATATGCTGTGCAGGTAATGTATGAACTTAAGTGTATTCTAACCAATTAAACACCAATAGGACACCAATAGACAGCTTTAGCTAATAAGCCTAATGGCTCAATTTCATTTGGTACACCTAAATAGTTTTTAACACCTGCAATATGTTTTGCCTTCATCATAGATTATAATGTGAGCATAGTCTTGCCTCCCCTCTCATATACTATAGTGCTTTTCACACATGCACTGTAGCCTTGAACCTTTAGACATCACTTATTAGAGTTAGTGGAGAAAACACATATATCCAAAGCAGCTGGATTTTCCACAGTTTAACCTGGCAGCTGCCCAATACAAAATCTATGTGATGATGGTTTATGCCATTGTGCGAACAATGCAGGTAGTAGTCTGGTGCCTTTATTGCTAGTGAGTGGGCGTAATGTGTTCCCTCCTTCATGCTAACACAAAAAGTATTTCAAGTAGTTTCAGTCCACCTCAAACAGGCATTTTTTTTCTGTGGTACATGTTGGAAAGTTGAAATGTCGACAATATCCCAACCTAATTCCCCTGAAATTGTCTGAAGCGGATGTGTGAAAGTGGCTACTGAGTGAATTAATGTCTGCATGCTTAAACAACAGCCCGAATTTTGATTCTTCTCTTCATGACTGGATGTTCTTTAAAAGTGAAGGAATAACCACTCTGCAATTCTTCTTACTGAGCTGTAGTGTGGACTCCTAATATGAGATATATTTATTCCTCAGGTCCTGTGCTGGGCCACGTGCAGGAGATGGCTGTGTGGTGTGTCACAGCCCTGCGTGGGTGAAGGACATCCAAATCAACAGGCAGCTCAGCAGCATCATAGAACTCTTCTGTGGCTTAGAGTCCCTGCTCAATCCTATTAAAAATCCAGGTAGACGGAAGCTATATATATAAATTTATATAGCAGGCTAAAAGCATAATTGACAATTTATCTTTCGAAATCCATGTGTTTGGTTCATTATCTTTCTCACCACGCTCATCCTTCCACACCGTCCTCTATCACTTGTTGACTGAAATGTTCAAACATTTTCCTCCACTAATCTGATCTCAGATTGACAGTGTTAGTGGCTTGTTCCTTTGGTTTATTGTATTTATTGCCCATCTGGCATCCAGGTAATGGCACTAATTATGCAGTGCAATTATCCACATTAGTGTTTAGTTTGCAAGTAGATCTCAGCTCTGACAAAGAATTTCAGAAGGGCTTTCAAAGCCATGTAGTTAATATGGGAACAAATCTACACGTTGTTGTCAGTGTTCACAAAACCAACTAAAGATGTAGAAAGTAAACGAGGTGCTCCCATACGTCTTTCATATGTAAGCATTATTATTTCACTACACCTAATAAACTGTGCAGTTTCTGTTTGTGAGGGATTTTTTTCTATTTTTTTTTCTTTTGCGTTCTTGCATTTTATTAGGATCCCATTAGCAGTAGCGTTAGTGTTTGCTATTTTACCTTGAGCCCTTTATTCATTAATATGTGTATGTTTATGTACTCGTATGTAACCACTGTAACACTCTAAATGACCAGCCTTGAAATGCAACTAATACTGAAGTTCAATTAAAAGAAAGCATGGAAAAAAGGTCACCATCAAACCACCCCAAATTATACATTAAGAACAGTTCCTCAAAGATCAATGTTAAACTTTCAAGATTTCAGTATATAAATTATTCTTAATTAGCTTGAATAGTTCCATGTGATAATTTTTGTAAGCACTTTGTTTTCACATATATTTCTTTGTTTTTTTTTTTTTTTCCATACTTCATTGTAGATTCATCTGTGGCTGAGATTCAGCCTGATGGCCCTGTACTTAAAAACAACAAGAAGAATTTTAAAATCTGGTTCAGTCCCCGCAGCCGCAAGGTACGCTGTACAGTCGAAAAGGCTGCAGAGATCACCGTACTGGACAGCAGGTCTCCTGGAGAAACAGCTGCAGCACAGCAAGACACCCTCACTGCTCAATGCCAGGACCTGTCAGTTTTCAATTTCACCTCGTCCTCCCAAGACTCCGGCTCCTCTTCTTCTCAAAGATGCAACAGTGAAACAAAAAACAACAGGAAGAAGAGGTCAACTAAGAAAAATGCTACCAGCAGGAATGTGCCGGTGCAAGAAGCCACCAGAACCACACGAAAACAGACGAAGCAAAATTTGAAGAAGAAAAGGTTGGAAGCCATAAACCAGCAATGGGGAATCTCAAAAGAGGCTCATCTCTCTGAAAATGAGCAGGTGTGTGCTGATGGAGCAAGAAGGTCCAGTAAAAGGGTTTCTTTCCTCAGCCCTGTTGTCACTTCTGATGGGCCTCAGCCTGAGATGGCACAGCGGAGCACTGACAGACTCAGTCCTGCCAGGAGCACAGTGAGAGAGAGTCTCTCAGAAGGTAGCAAGACTGTACTGAACTGCCAAACTGAACCTGTTCAACCCTCGCTGGAAAGTGCCTTTCAGCATGACCAGCTGTCTGCAGATGTACCCAAACCAAATGATAACCCCAAAAACCACAAGAACGTGTCTCCTTCCGAGCATTCCTCAAAAAGATCTAGGACCGAAGACAGAAACAGCACTTTAGACAACACTCCAAAAAGACCAAGACCTTCTCCAGGCAGAAGGGGGAGAAAATCATTGAGTCCGATCTCTCCAGTTGTGCTAAATCCTCCATCTCTGACTACCCCTAAGAGCACCAAAAAGTCCAGAAAAGAGGGCAGAGGCAGCCCCTCTGTTCAAGCCAGCCCCTCCACAGAAAGTTACAGGAGATCTTCCTGTTTTAATGGTGCATCTGTTGGACGGTCCAGTCCAGGAAGCCCTGCAGTTATGAAGAGGAACCACAAGGGAGAGACCCTGCTTCATCTAGCTGCAATCAAGGTCATAAAGTGTTGGCATAATTCACTTTATTTACTCAATTTTCTGTTCAACTCTAGGTGTGAAAATATCTGCAGTGGACTGATAGAATAAAATCTGTGCACAGTGTTCCTAAAAAATGAGATATTAAAATGGTAAACAATGATAATTTCATTCATTTTAGCTCAGTAATGCTGTTCTTGGGTTAGGACATTTTGCAGAAATAAAAATCATGAAAATTAGTGAGTATAAGGAGCAAACCTGGCATTTCCTGTTTATTCTTTTTTCTTCTTTAAAAAAAATACAGATATATAATTAAATATTCTCCCTTACGATGGAGTTGAACATATTTGGCTGTATTAGATCAGGCAGCCATATTCCACTCTATTGAGACTAAACTGTCTTACAGTAATCCTTGTAAACATAGCTGTAATCCTTCCCTGGATCCCAGACAAAGCAATCAATGGCCCACTGCTGAGTGATTGATAAACCAGAGAGCTTTGGTTTACTGAGATCAGCTACTAAGTTTAAAGGTTTGCATTTACAGGTCTGTAGATCTGACCTCAGGTTTGTTGTTCTCTTTTGGTCTTTGCAGGGAGATGTAGAGGCTGTCAAGGATCTTCTGGACCAGGGGGCTGACCCCAATCTAAAAGATAATGCGGGGTGGACACCTCTGGTAGGTGATGAATTTGTTAGTCTCATTTGTTGTTACACTATGTTTCTTCAGCAATGTAGCATTTGTTTACACACAATCATGTTTGTTTTTAACTTATTTTGATGACAAATAATTGGTGTTTCCATGTTTATAGGTGACCTGTTTTCTTTTTTTTTTTTAAACTACAGTGACTTTTTCCACATAGGTTTTCGTAAAGACTTAACTTTACTTCTATAATGTTTGCTACTTATTATTATTGCTATTAAAGCTAAATATTTGGATTTCTTCCTGCTTGGTTACTCATATTTCTACTATATGACTGGCCCTCTTTTGCTATCTCTATTTTCTGTTTGTTTTTAAACTCATGTTTTTAAAATTTAAGCATCTGCACTGTTTGTGTGACTGGGATAATAAGGACCAGATTTACTAAGCAGGGCAAATTGGCACTAGTTTGCAATCAGAGAAAAGCACAGATAGGAGTGGAAATTTCAGATGGTGATGTTAAACAATGCATAAATTTATGATCAAAAGCACAGTGAGTTCATTATAATAATAATAATCAGAAGTCTACCAAGAGCAGTGCAAATTGGCATGGGGTCACAAACAACCAGACCAGATAAGGTTACAAGTAATCTAGTAACAGCACAAGCACAGCTTGTTAAGTGAATCAAACATAATATAAGAATAGTTTTTAGCTTCTATGGACTTGTTTCTTTCAGGAAACACCAGCCCAGTGTAAGTAGAATGTGGTTGTAAAAGTCACTAAAATGACAACATCCAGCCTCTGGAACAAAACTGTGATCAAGATTAAATAAGGGGGAGGCACTTTTGCAGAAGTTTCATTTTTATTATTATTTTTTTTATATTAAACTCTGAAATCTGGTGAAACATTGTGCAGACACTAAATCAGAAATTTAAATATCATTAACATGAAGATTTCTTTTGTTTTTAGTGTGCATATGAGATGAAGCTATATGACACTTGAAAGTAAAGCCCTGCATGACTTCAAGAATAGGTCCAGCTTCCAAATGGCACGGTGGCAGACCTTTTGTTGCTGCCAATATTGCATTAGTTCCTCTACCAGGGTTGACTTTTTCATCCTTCAAGATAGAAGAATATAGTTCTTTGAAAAGTAATATGTTCTGATGACACAAGGGGTTATCTTTGTGGTGGTACCTCCTCAGCAACAATCCCAGGCATGTTATTTTATCAGTTAAACCTCAAGTTGCTGCCACATGATAAGCTGGAAACGCCTCGACAGCTGCTCAAGACTGAGTGTGTGTTTGCATCTTTATTGCAGCACTTTATGTCAAGATGCTCCACTCAAACTTGAGTTTTCAATTTGAGTTTTGACAGTTTTCAGCTGATCATTCAAATTGCTACCAGTAAGCTTAATGCTAGAAATATTCAAATTTGTGTGTTTGTATATATGTGGGAAGGTTGGTAGCTATATGCCTTGATATGCTACAGCCACCAATTGTAGAGCCAGAGCATTTCAGCTTGTTACATGTTTCTCTCTGTATTTGTGAAATTTAGAACAAACAAAATGAAGCCGATTTCAGCATGCACTTTACGAATCCATGGATTTGGTTCCAAACTGGGTGCAAAATAAACATTTGTATGGTCCAGATGGCCAGTACTACAAAAAACTTGGAAGTGTCCCAGCAATACATGAAACAGTTGTCACAAATAAGAGGCATGTTTTCATTTCTAGTCCCTGATGATGGTGAGGATGATGAAAATGATGATAGATGATGCATATTCTTCTTAATATTTGCTCATTCAGGTGGCAAATCATTTTTACAGTCATTGAGGAGAAATAACTGCACAGCCCTTGGCTTAATAGCTTAGACTACCTGACCCAAATAAAAATAAACTGGAACAAAAAGCCAGTTTCTTAATAAATGCCTTAGCTGCTCAAGTTATTTAAAGCATAGTGCTGTGTTTAATCACTCTGCAGTTGTTTGAGTGTGTCTTAATTGCATTTCTGTTGAAATTCTCAGGCTGAACTTTAACTTTGTCAAATTAATCCTTTGCAAAGGCGAAGTCTTAAAAACAGACCAACATTAAGGCACCCCTCTTCTTAATTTTAGAAAGCAGAAAACTGGGGCAGGACATATTTATGCATACTTCCCAGATGTTATTACTCAGCAAGACTTATTTCGTATCAGTTTTTAAAAATGCTTTATTACACTATAAGATCTGAGGCATATTGTCAGATCGAAAAGCAGCAGTATAACTTTTGAGCTTTACTACTTTGTTTCAGCATGAAGCATGTAACCTGGGTCATCTGGCAGTTGTGGAACTACTGGTCTCAATGGGAGCCCTCTTGAACACGCCTGGGTATGAGAACGACTCCCCACTACACGATGCTGTCAGGAATGGACATTCATCTATTGTAAAGCTACTATTGCAGCTTGGCGCCTCACAGAACGTATTGTAAGTTGCTTTAAGTGTTTCATAATACTGCGTTCTCATTTGGGTGTCCATTGTTACATTGACTTTGTTTTATTACACTGCAACTATGGTTGTACTTTTACAAAGTTTTTTTTATACTTTATACCAGCGCTTCAGTCCTCTTGCAGCACAAGAGAAACTGAAAGTAGATTATTTTGTGCAACATTGGTCTTTTGTAACAGTGTTTTAAGTTCTGACCTAAAGGCCCAGTGAAGAGCAGTGGAGCTCAAAATCTCACTTTTATTTAAGTGCCATGAATGAGTGAAAACTAAAGCCCCACAGTTGTGAGGGCTGTTTATTTTTTGTTGAATTCTTTTTTTAGTGGCCCGAAGGTTTGACATGAAAACAAGAGTTTCTAGTCTTGTCTTCAAAGCCAAACTTTTAACCTAGTATTTAAACACATTTTGGCCACTTTTTAACTGCATTTACAACAAGATGGAAGTTATTTTTTAAACTCTTATTGGCAGCAGTGTCCTCTAGAGTAGTTGTGAAACTGTATGGCAGGTCCCTCCTAATGTATCGTAGAGCCAGTGCACAGTGTGTGTTACCTGTTGAAGGTATGTAATAAAATTAAGTTGAATTAATATTAAAATAAAAAAAAAATACACTGCTCTTAAAAAAGGAGCACTCAATTATCCATAGTATAACCTAAAGTTGGTTAAACTTCAGAGCAATTCATCTTAATCAAGTTAGGAAGCATTAAGAGTGTGGAGATGTCATTGCAGTGGTGAATATTTAGATATTTTGCTGCCTGTAGCATCATCCGGCATGACCAGTTTGGCAGTGGATCAGTAATGGTCTGGGAAGGCATATCCTTGGTGAATGCCAGTTGAGTAGCACGGTCCTGGGTTGTGAGCACAGGTTCCACTAAAGGACGTCAGCACTTCATTCCATGTTTATGCAGTCTGTTTTTTGACAGTTTGGTCAGAAACATGTTTAAAAGTAGCCAGCTGGAGGTTATTTTGCAGAACTGTGGCATTGCTCCTCATTTTCCTCCTTGCACAAAGGAGCAGATACTCATATGGCTGCTGATTTGTGCCTCACAGTAGTCTTTTCCAGCTCTCCTCATGTAATGGCCCACATCTCCTCCATACACTTGAGAATATGCTGGCAGACACAGCAGACCTTCTTGTGATGGCTCATGTGGATGTGCCATCTTGAAGCAGATAGAGTTCCTGTGCAACATGAATGGGCTGCAGGTACCATCTAATGCTACCACTAGTGAAAGAACACTAGCAAAAAGCAAAACTAGAGAAAAGTCAGTCAGGAGGGATAAGAGAAGAGCAATGATTTATGCCACAACCTGCAAAATCATTCCCTTTTTCTCTTCTCGCCTCTCCTGTGCATCCCTTGTCGTGTTCATTTGCACCAAAGCAGATCATATGGATTCGCAGTGATTAATGCATCCTAACTGGACAGATCAATATCCAAGAAGTTGAACTAACTTTATGTTAAACTGTGACAATCAAGTCTTTTATTAAGCATAAAAAACTGTTTGAGCAGTGTAGCTTGCTCAAGCTCTTGTGATGACATTCATTTTGCTAAAAGTGAACTACAGTCCTAATTTAATTGTTGATGATGACTAAAACAATTTAGGCAAATATTCTTTTCGATATGCTTTTTTTTTGTGAATGGATAAAGAAAAAAAGTTAGAGAATCAATGCTTTTGACAAATTAAATCAGCTATATAGTGTTCCTGGACAGAGACATCATCTTTTGATGATATGATCTCTCATTGGTATCACACAAACACACACTACTGAAGCATAAATCTCAAAAGAAACAGAACATTTACACCCAGTTAATATTTACTGCATGCCTATTGTGTTTCCTGGCATTACATCATAGTGGTGTTTCTGTCCTACTGGACCACTGCTTTTTTTCCTCCCCCACTTCCTCAATAAATTTTCAAAGTCTTGTTTCTCAGTCATCGTACAAGACATTCAGCTTTTTGGGAGTTACGTAGTACATAGGTAGACAGATGTAAAATCCAGTGCTGATTGTTTGTTAATCAGTTGATGGCATATGAGCTTTTCTGGCTTGTGGAAGTACATTGTCAATAATGAGGAAGGGAACGGACTAATCCTTATGATGACTAATTGATCAGACTCGGTACTTTGATCAGATGATCAGCTCTTTTACAGTCTTACAATCAATGAATACCTATCATACTTTGTTTGTTTTTGTTTGTTTGTTTGTTTTTGTCTTTAGTTGTGTTTGTCTCATAACTTTGATTTACATTTACATTCTGTGAGGTTTAGGTTTATTTTTTGAATGTCAGTACAGATGTAATTGTTCTTAGGTCAGCAAGCAGGTTACCACAATAACTGAGAGCACCCTCAGCATACTTGAATGTAATTCTAGGAACATTTAAAAGATCTGCACCTGATGACCTGAGGCGTGTGATTGGGTTATAAACAGTGAGCAAGTCACAGATGTGCTGGGGGGCAAACCATCGAAAGCTTTGTGAACTAATAAAAGGATTTTAAGAGTATTTCTATATTGTACTGTGAGCCAGTGAAGTGAATTCAGTACTGGGGTAATATGGTCAAATTTCCTCTTACCTGGAAGGCCTCTGAGTAACCAACTGAATCATAAGGCCAGAATTAAAATGTCACGATTACCAGTGTCATAGGCAGCTGTGAGATCAAGCAAGACTAAGAAAGAAACTCTGAGTCACTGTTAATCTCCATGTCATTAACTTTAGTAAGAGGGTTTCTGTGAACCCTGATTGGTTCTTTAAATAAAGACTGTAAGTTGAAAGGTATTTTTTTTAAGAGGTGTTTTTTTTTGTTTTGTTTTGTTTTTTTTTTGTTTTTAATTTATTATTAATGTAATAGTTTACAAACCTCAAGATGTTCGGACTTCTTGGACAGAGAAAATGCAAGCCTTTGTTCTACTGGTCTGATCTCTGTATTGCAATGTAATAAAACGGGCACTTCAGTGTGAAATACTAATGCAGGCCTACATTCGTTCTACACAGAAAATTGATCAGGAGACAATAATTTAATCCATAAAGCCATGTTGGCATTGGCATCCAGAAACTGTTATCAATATTCATTCCTATTCAGGATCCGAGATCAATACAGTTCCTGTCCTAGCTTCTCTTCCTTACCATGCAGAATCACACACATGCACAGAGGACACAAACTAAGACATGTGCCAGTGCAATCCCTAATGGACTGACTGGCACACAGCTCGGGGTTTAGAAGCACAGATTTTGCAGATCTTCGTTTTTCCTCTGTTGCTGTTTGTGTGCAAGTAGAGCTTGAATGATTCAGCTGCGTTTTGTTGTTGTTTAGTCACAGTTCTATAAATCACTTGGTGCCAGAGTCCACTTTATATCTAGCTCAACTTTTGATTAATCTGACTGAAGTCTGAAATGCTGAAGGAAGTCTTAAAAGAGACAAACTATCAGTTGAGTACCTTTTAATATATTCAAGCGATATCTGCTTTGTCACAACATGTATTTTCTGAGACCGCTTTAAAGTATGAGCTTCTAAATGTATACCAGGGCAGGACATCTGTACACTTAAGAGAAGGCCTGAAGCATTTTGCTTAGCATACAATAAGCTTTTAGATTTCACTGTTTTATGTTTAGGTCAATGCAGTGTGAAAATAAATTTGTGCTAATGAGACATGGGCAACAAGGTACCCGATATATTTAAATTGACTAAGTCGTAATGACCACATTAAGCCGGAAGCACTGAATCCATACAGACATTAATTAACATCACCTGGAAGCCTTGTACTAACATGCCATTGGGTATAATTAAATACACAGGGGTACGACAAACTAGCAATGACATTCATCAAATGCTAGTAATTAGTCATTACATCACTCTTTGTCACTCTTTACACTTACTAGCATAGGATATAGTGTCTGTATGTATGTCTGTGTGTCTGTCTATATGTAGTTTATATACTGACTTTTTTTGGTTTTATACAGATTTTTTGTGATTTTAATATAGCCAAATTAAAGTTAATTCAAATTAATCATAACTCTAGGGATGTTGTTTAGATTTTTTGCACTGAAATTATGATGCAGGTGCACAAGTATGATGATGTTAGTATCGGCAAGCCAAAAACTGGTGGTTATAAATCATTAAGGACTACAGTAATACACCAATCAGAAAAGTCAGGAAGATGGCAAACAATGTAAAGAATGCAGGTCACAGTGTTCCAAAAATAGCTTTTCAGCCGTTTTAATGGGATGGAAGGTAATTCATCATTTTTGTTAGCCCTCAAGGAGACAGTCTGTTTTGGTGAGTTGAACTAAGTGTGAAAAGAAGCTTTGCTTGTTTACAAGAAGACCTCAGAGGGCACCTTTGACATGACAACTTCCAGTTAATGGATGTCATTTTCTTGCTCTTTGAAATGTACTCCATAATGCATACCGTCTTTTCAGTTGCATTCTCTTGTCATAACAAAGTGCATTGCTCCGATCCTGTTTTGGCTTTAATGCACTGGACTATCGTTTTTGTGCAGTCACAAAGTTTGAAATATTGTTAGCAGTTTGAAGAAGGGTGTAGCTAAAAGCATCAAGAAAACTCTTAAAGCTGTACTCGACATTATTTGTGATTATGGTTTGGTGTTAATGAAGGGCATTTGCAAAAAATAAAATAAAATCACAGTGCAGTACTTTTAAAAAGTTAAGTGAAAGTGTTTGGGAAGTCTAACATAGCAGTGTTGGCTGTAAGGTGATCTAAGCATCAGGACAAATTTCAAAGATGGAAATTTAACTAATTATCTTGGATTTGAAAAAAAAAAATACTGCCTCTTCATTTCACTGTTCATACTTGCTGCTAATGTGATTTTGGGCAGAAATGGTTTAAACTGTATATAAACTGTAGATACCAAGTAAGGCAGCAGTCTTTTAAAGTTTATATCAAGAAGTAGATGGGTTAAAAAGCTTTTATCAGTGTTTATGTTGTTTTACCAAAGTGGAGTTAGGAATGAAAAATGTGTTTTGTAGAAAGGCTCAGAATGTCAGGGATGAACCATTTGTAGCATGCAACACATTTTATGTATTCAGCTCATAAACTAAATCTGGTTGCTGTGGTCGAAAGGATCCACTATAACTTGAAACTTTCTAGTATAACTTACCACTATAACTGTGACTATATTAGATAGTCACAGTTATAATGCACGTCTACTAGAACCACCATCACCTTCCACCCACTTGTGTGCTTGAGCAGAGGCCTGTGGAAGAGTATTTGTGACTTTACCTCCTTCTCTACTTTTTGTTTTATTTTTAGATATTCTTCTCATGTGCTGCTGCTTAAACCAGCTTGTGTGTGTGCATATGTTTAAGTGTCAGGGACATTTTATGTTTGTTTGTATTTGTGTGTATATGGAGCTGGGGGTATGAATCCAAATGAAATATTTTATGGACCAGTGGACCTATTAATTGTCCCCCAGGTGTTATCTTTGCTGACGCCTAATCTTTTAGAGACGACCTGCTGGGCTTGGTTCTTCTTTGTCTCCTTTCCTCCTCCTGTGCCTTTCGTGATTCCTTTCTCCACCCCCCTTTTCTTCAAGGTGACCCAAGTCTTGTTTCATGCAGATTTCTCATACGTAAAGACGCATACTTTAAAGCTGTCCCCTTTGTGACCAAGGGAGGCTGTTTCATCGTCTTTGAGTCTCTGCACATAATAGTGCTTTTTGAGATGCAAAGCCTCCATTAGACACGCTGTTCTAGAAGGTTACCATGTGTCAATATTAAAACACATTCAGTATGCAGCCTTTTGATATTAATTGCTTTGCATTTAGTGAGTGTTATGATGTGACCTATGCTTGAAGTATAGGACAGACTTCAGCTTAACCTTACATCGAACTGTTACGCACTAACGAGTGAATGACACACACTGTTGCACAGAGTTCACAGAGCAAGCAGGATGTGGCATTGCCAAATAGTTTTTTTTTTTTACATCTACGTAGTAGCAAATATTTGAAACTGAATTTGCACAGATTGGGACTAAATGATGAAATGGGGCGATGATCTGATTTGAAAACATGATCTCCTTAAAAGCTTAAACTAAAACAAGTATTAAAAGGATCCTTTAAAAGGTACGATACTGTGGATGGAGCTTTCAGAGCAGGTTCCCAAGACTCTAGAGCTCCTGGCTAAGGAAGTGCAGCCAGCTAAGTCTGAATCATTTTTATAATAATATGCTTTTACAATATAGCATGTAATATATTTTCTTGGGCTGTTTTTGTTTCCTAATGGAAATTTACTAGTGCATTGCTCATTCAAAATGTGACTGTAAAGGTATATCATGACTTACAGCTTTCTCAAGATGAGCTTATACAAACAACATGACTGATTAAAGTGCAAGCTGAACCACTCATCCAAATGACTTCAGACTCAGCACTTCACTTCCTTGGATCCCGAGCAATGTTCCTGTGAAAAACAACTGTCTATTTAATGCTTGCACTGATCCATCATGACTAAATAACCCACAAGAGATGCAGGATTACACAGCAAAATATCTTGTTGTTGGTGGCGTTTCCTGGGATTTAGATTTCATGTGTTGACATATTTTTCAGTGTTAATGTTTCTGACCTTCCCGGTGGTCACCAGATGGTCTGCAGCACTGCAAGTGAATAAATATATAAGTGTGTGCATATTGTTAGATACTTACACCTTTTATCTTTGTTCCTCTTCATAGAAATCTGTATGGAAAGCGGCCTGCAGATTATGCAGCGAGTCTGGAGATCCTGGAGATTTTCCAAGAAGCCTCAGAAGGAACTCAATATGCAAATGCTCGTACATCTCATAGCCCCTCAGCCAGTCTCTCCGTGGTATGTCGCCATGATGTGAATAGCCCTTTTTCCCTTGAAATGATCAACTCTGGAGCAGAGTTATTATAATGACTATGTTTACTCATATTGCTTAAAATGTTTTTGATTCATCTTCATTTCAGTTAGTTTCCACAGTGGTTTTCTCATTTCAATTTAGTTTTTATCAGTGTTAGTTGAAATTTGTCTGTATTATGTAATGGTTGGTGATTGTCAGGGTCAAGATTTAAGAAGTTCAGAACAATACAAAAATGGAACATGGCAATGACCAGTGCCTCCTGAAGCTGGCTGTGTTGATTAATTGAACAAAATTAACAGATACTAAAGGCAGAGATATTTCCAGTCATTTTTTTCTGGAAAATTATCTTTTTCCTACAGTTGGTTTTCATTTTCAGATTAGATTTAGTGAACCATAATACATATTCTTGCATTAAAAGCCTCGAAACCCCTAAATTTCTGCTTGTTGTAGGTAAATGACTGTGTGAGGAGGGAACAAACCATGGTGCTTTTGTCCAGCAAGCTCTCACCAGCTGAACGGCATCAACTGGTCAAACTGGGACAGCTACTGGGAGGGAGGATGGCTGACACATTTTCTGGCTCAGGTATTGTTTGTTTGTACTCCAGGGGATCAACGTTCCAGTCCAAGCCCCTTACAATACTAGCTGCATGACTGCTTTCAGCGTTATTGGTGATGGGCTCTTAACAGCATCATGAATTAAATGCAACTGCCAGCGAACTGCTTGTACAGAAGCTTGTTTAACTGCCAAGCACTTCTACATGCAGTCAAAATATATATCTGAAGGATAAATTTCAGGCTGAACCTCCTGAGTTATTCAGTAATCAAAAGGTTGTCTCTTGGCCTCATCCAAACATTTACTAAAGATTACATAATGCAGCTACTTCATCAACCTTAGAGATGGTTCACAATCCCAAATGGTCCTTTTGCTACTGAGCCAAGCTTCATAGGCTTTACTGTCTAACACAAATCCATTTTATTGTAAAAGCCAACGTCAGGTGCTTGAGCATTATCACTCGTGAAGGTTCAACGGTAACTAACAAACGCTTTTAGAGCTGTATACATCATTGTGATACAGCAGCTCCTTCACTGCTGCATAGTTTATAGCTGAAAGAACACAAGAGAACAAAAGTAATTGAAATCATTCCTCATAAAATGTTTGGAGGTACTGTCAGAGTGATGAATACACGCTAATGAAAAACACAAGTGTGTCTCACAACTCTCCCTCATCTGGCCTGAGGGGTGAGAGTAGAAGCTTCCAATGAACATTTCTCACATTTTGAACTGAAGCCTGCAAATCCACTAAATTCATGGTCAATACACAATGTAAAAAGGTTTCACCCTGGAGATATAATTATGTTCATTTTGAATTTTTCAACTGTGCTCACTTGTTGATTGAAGAGGCAATAAGCTTGTATTTAAATTTTAATTAACCATAATTATGTTTCCCTTTCTTTTTATACAATAAGCTAACACTTGGCCTATTGTGTTGCCACGAAGTGTTTGACAGGTTTTCACTAAGCTTACTTTTCACCCACTCAAAGTAAGGGACATTAGGGAAGTGTTGGGCAGTGACTAACCTGGAATAAAAACTATTTCATCCAGTTGGGTTTGTGTTGCTAAATCAGAATCACAGATTTTTTTCCTTTAATGCATAATTACATTGGTTTACCCTTTTACAAATGATTTCATAAAAGATTCACATGTAAATGGCTCTGTCTCATGAAATGCATAACATGCCTACATGTAGTATAAAATTTATTGTATAATCTATAATACTGTTTGGGGCGGAAATGCTGGAAGGCAAAGTGAAAAACACACTGTCAAAAAGAAAGTGGAGAGGGGACAGATGTTAATAATTTTTCACATTTTCAGATATTTTTTCCCTTAAAGGTAGTGCTGAACTCATGAAAACTAACAGAATAAATGTGTCAAAAAAGCAAAAAAACAAAAAGGTTAGAGATAAACTTGAGCTGAGATGAAAAACACTATACTGTTTAAGATAAACTCTCTGTAGTTATATTTTGTTTGTCTCTTTAGATGTGTCAAAAAATCTGTCAATTTTTTTTAGACCTATTGTAGACAGGGATTGGATTATTAAAGTGTTTTTTGTTTGTTTGTTTGGTTTTTTTTAACCAATGGACCAATATGCAAAAACAGAATGGTCAGCTTAGAATTTGGCACAAACAAAAGCTGTAGTGCAGCATACAATGCTACTACTGCACATTCACCTAATGTGTATATAATAGATAATGTTCTTCCTCTCTCCCACCCCTTTTTGCACAAGTCGAGGAGCGTGTCAGGTTACATTTCACTGTGTGTTATACTTGTATAACTATGCATGTGACGAATAAAGAACCTTGAACCTTAAAAAATAACCTGACCATGCCGAGAGTGAGATTCACTGCACAGATGAAACCAACATAATCTTGTTCTAAATTGATTGGAAGAGTAAAGTATGGAGAGAGAAAAGGAGAGCTTGTGATCTGAAGCATAATGTGTCATCTGTCAAACATGGTGGAAGCTGTGTTATGTCATAGACATTTGGCTTCCAATGGAAGTGGATCACTTGTACTTATTCATGCTGCCACTGCTACTTCTACTACTGTTAAAAATAGCAGTATGGAATTTGAAGTGTATAAAGCTGCACTCATGTTTAAATCTAAACTTTGAAACTGATAGTATTGTGGGATAATGTCCCAGAACATACTGCAAAAGCAATGGTTTTTGACTCAAGACAATAAGGCGAATAACTGGATATATAAAGATACAAGATGTATAAAATATGGAAAACGTGATATATAAACATGTATGAAAGGCCAAATTGCCAAACATTTAGAATTTCACTATTGCAAAGCCCCCGAATTAAACTACACACTGATTGCATCCTTTCAGATACATTGGTGCAAAATTACCAAAATTTGTGTCACAGGCAAAATGTAGACCTGTATGGACTGGTGTGTGTCTGTTTTCTTTTTCCAGTGAGTCACATTGTGGTGCCGGAAGGGCAAATGCCCACCACCTACTCCACCCTCATGGGTCTTCTTGCTGGCTGCTGGATTGTTAGATACAAATGTAAGTACAGAGAAGGCTGTCAACTTTAACAGCCTTTAATTCCTTAATTCACATTAATTCATTTAATGTGTAAGTGTCACTGTTGGAAAATGAATCCAGAATTGTGAATTAAATATTTTTAGATTTACTGATGTCATGACTCTGTATAAAACATAAATGAATAAATTGTTCTGTGATCTTCTAGCTCCGACAGCTCTAATAGCATTAGAATTTAATATGTTGAAAAGTCTTGGACATTTAGAGTAGTATCATTATAATTTAACAAAAGCAATGTAATTCCAGTTACTAAATCTGTCATGTTATATATTGCTTTTAATAAAAAGTTCAGTATTGACTGGGCTTCTTGCCCAAAAATAGAAAGAACTTTAATTTGCTACTATCACGTGTTTCCTCACATGCTCCACCATTACATTTGTACATTGTAAGTTTTGTTTGCAATATACTTAAATACCTTTCATCCAGAAGTAAGTGCCAGATGGCTATTTGTGCTGAGTGGCAAAATTACATGTAAATATTTCTATACCGTACCTGATAAATATATATACATTTTTCACAGAAAAGTCATTAAAGTCTTTCAGAGAGTTTCTAGATATAGAAACAGTATTTCCATTTACATAGAAGTTATGTTTCTTGTAGTTGCTCAGCTTGCTCAGGTTGCTGGCACAGTTAGTCATTTATCTCCCAAAAGTACAGCACAAATGTTGGTAGCACGCCCTCTGCTTGCCTTACGAGACAGCAGAAATACTGAGGTTGCTGATTGCAAGGGAATCCATTCTAATCGGCTTTAACCTATAAGCCTGCAGTAGTAAGGTCACTGCTACAAGCATGATTCATCCAGTCACCTGCTGAGTATTTTTTTTTTTTTAATTGCCTGCCCTTTCTGAACATTTCCAAGGAAGACTTCCCAGATGTTTCTACATAGAAAAGAAACAAAACAAAACAATTTGAGATAACAGAACATTTTAATAGCCATCTTTGTTTCAAACAGTGGCCACGACTGGGATGTTTGTGATTTTCCATAGGACTGTTTTAGATAATATTTTTATGCGGGTACATTAAGGGACATGTAAACCATTAAAATTGCTGATGTGCTACTTAGTGCTACAATATTATGGTGTTAATTTCTCTCATTTTGGAACCTTTTAAGTGAATTATTCTGTTGTTTTTTTTGTTTTGTTTTGTTTTTTTGGTTTTTTTTTTGGAAAAGTCCAAATAAAATATACAGGATTTTTTTTTTCATGCACAACATCCAGTCTCTATGGGAAGATTTAAAGAACATTTAGCAACAAGCAGTTTTCATATCAGATTGTTTGTGCCTGTTGCTCTGTGTGCACACAACTCCTTATGTCTGACGGCCAAGTGAAGTAGGTGGGAATCAATATATCACAAGGCCACAATATCACTAGTGATAAAAAGTTGGTCAACTCTTTTTCCTTTTTACCAAGATAAATACCTTGCAAAAAATTTCCTATTCTTGGCTAGTCTCTCTGGTATCCTTGGACCAAGTCAGCAAGCATATGTTCAGAGACAATCAGCTTCACAGGAAGCAGAAAGAGACTTGCAGTCAAAGAGTTTTCTGGCACCTTGGCATGCCCTTGACTGTTGTATGTGTGGGAATGTGTGAGTGTTACAGTACAGTGCCGTGCATTCCTGTTTCTGTCTCTGCCAGTAAGCCAATTCAACGTTGAATGTGTGTAGTTGTGTCACTGTAACGTTTTGAGTGTTTGGACCATATTTATCCCCCCCTCCCCTTTTCTTTTCTCCACGCGGGCTGAGCACTTGACACTTCTTGTCTCCCTTGTGACAGTCACTGTGGCATCCTATCTGTTTCTTTTTCTTGTGTATGTGAGCACACAGAAGGAGCTGCATTTTCACTGTCACCTGACTTTGTATGCCATCCCTGTCAGCTAAGCCGAGCCCCGGCTTACTTCTTTATCAGACTTGTTTCAGTGCATTGCATTTTGATTGAAATGCACAGTCTCTGTGTGCCTAACAAGGTTATATTCCAACTAAAAGCCTTTTATTAGGGTTTCATTTAAAACTAAAAGACATGTTCAGAACAGTTGAAATGGTTTTGACCAGCATGTGGGAAACACACTAACGTTTTTGCTAGAGTAAAATGAGACGATTATTTACCTCAATCTAATCTCAATTAGCTCGCTTGTAAACCTTTTTTAAATCTTGCATCCACCAGCTGTGTCTGGCAACCTATAGCTAGAAAATGTCCACTTATTGTTTTTGTTTTTTCATCTTATGTGTTTAAACATTAACATTACAACATTTTTCCATTGCGTATTTCATGAAGAAGACATTTCAATGCACAGTCCCTAGTCATAAGAAGACTAAGAGTTCACCTATACATAGGTGGCTGAATTTACACAGAAAAGCTAAACTAATAAAGCACATACAGTTTTACTTTTCTTAACATTACTGAATGCTCTAAGCAATCGGTGCAGCCTGAAAAAAGTACAACTCTCATTGCAGCTCTCAGAAAACTTCTTGGGGTCAGCTTTTCTACTTAAAGATATGAGATTGGAAGTGTGGGATGCCGAGTTGCCTGTTAGTATCAATAAAAGCCTACAAAGTCTGGTTGCTTACAGTCTGTTCTCAAGAAAGACTGGTTGGTAGGTCATTCTTTGATCACAAGAACTTTTACAGAACTTAGATAGGTGCACAAAACTAGCATAGGCCACAAGAGCATTTCTATAGGTCCTGGTGTTCATCATAAAGATAAATTACATAACAATGGAGGAAATTCAGGACTTGTGCTATTTTCCCTAGGAGTTGATGTCAGATGTGGAGGTGCTTCTGAAGAGGAGAAATTTTCAATTTTGATTAGTATGACTTCATACTGACTTTTTGTATAATGACTATGAGTGCAATGTTGTATCCTGTCTCACTCCTAAAGCGTCTGTATTGGCCTTTAGAACTTCTTATCCATTCGAAATGCCAATACAATTCTTCTTGTCTCATTATAAGAGGACAAGTTTTCGTCAGCTTTTGTCTTTATAATGAGATCGCAGTAACAGTTTGGTCTCATGGTTAGTCAAGAGGGCTGGTTCATCTTACTGTTCACTCAGTAAGGATGGGGATTGAGATGTTTTATGCTCTCTTTCGGAGTATGATTAACAAATATGCTAATGACTCTAAGAAACTAAGTGCTATCGTCCAGAGAGAGATTAACCCCTGTATCTCTGCCCAACTCTTTAGCGGGGTCCTCCTGAAAGAAGTCTGTAATTAGGGGGGGTGAAGAAATGTTACTACTCCTCACCCCTTGTAATGGTGCTGTCACGGTGTACACACACTGATCTGTTCCTGTCACCTTACTCACATATTTGGAAGGTGGAATGTTTGTAAGAGAGAACTTGAGGCGAAGTGTTGTGTATATACCTTGCAAATGTGTCTGTGGAATAGTTTGCATCTCTAACAGTTAGAAGCGCTATGGGAAAACTCAGTGTGTTTGTAATGAAAAAAAGTTATTCGAGCCAAGGCGTATGCTCAGGTGTATTTCCTATCTTCCCCCCCCCCAGCAAAGTGTCATATTTTCAACCTAATCTAGCTTTAATGTTTAGATATGCCACTTATAAACTGTGGATTTGGAGTTTCTTTTAATATATCCCTAAAATGATGCTCAGTAATAGAACACTTACTGAGAACAGCAGCAGTTTGATCTGTGACATGTTCAGAAGCTTTTTTTTATCTGTGACAGTGAGGGGTCATTAAAATGTGCATGTTTTTGTGGGGGTTTTTCCCCCCTTTATCTGCCTTTTAAAAAGTTTTCTGCCTTTTTAAGATTTTTTTTTTTCCTAAGGACTTTTAACAAAAGCTGTATCTCTAACACAATGCCAAATGCCGGGATGCTTACTGTCACACGGTTTTATTTTGACTACGTAAAACCTCAAGAGACAGAGAGAAAGAGATGATGCTCGAATTCTGCTTAATACTTAAAACGGGGGTTGCATCATTAACTCCATCATGCTGTGGGCATCTTTCTCTGTCAACAACTGCAGCTATGCCAATACATGAAATCTTCCACCTTGTGATAAAACAGACTGTCATCCTTAGTGTGCAACACAGCCTTGTCACATTCCCTCAAAGTCAACATAATTAGCTGTAGCTTTAATTTTCTTTGTTCTCTCTCTTTGATGCCAGGGGTGGAGGCATGTCTCCAGGCGGGGAAGTGGGTGCCTGAAGCTGAGCATGAAGCAGGAGAAGGCCCCCAGCGAAGTCGCATCAACAGATGCAGCTTGGTAAGCGAGAAGCACAAAAACAAAGATATGAAATTGATGAATATGCGTTGTTTAAGCTCTCTCTCCTTGGGAAAAATTTGTTTTTCCAGGCAGTGGCATATGGTGATAGTTGATTTTTTTTTTTTATGTTTTTTTTTTGTATATATCTGTTTTCTGTCATGAATCATAACATATTTGCTTATTTTAGACACAAATCAATATAAAAAAATTACATTTTTGATCTCTTCAAATCAAATTAGTCTTAATTAAGCTAAGTATTCAAATTTTTTTGTTCTCTCACCCACGTTTGATTTTGCAGCCAACCGTTTCTGAAAGACAGCAGCTTACCACAAAGCCAAAATTACACTGACATCGTTTCTAACACAACATGAATGACTTACAGTGGCCAAGTCTGTCATGACCTCAGTTTAAAGAAGATATTTTGGCAGGGCTTGAAAATTGCTTTCCCCCAACCAATCAGCATGAAACCCGATGGAGCTTGTGCTGTTTTTAGAGAATGGGGGCACTGCATTGTCAAAGCTAATACTGGCAAAAGACTCTTTAGAAGCTGCATTTGCTTCTAAAGGTGCTTTAGTCTGCTTTGTTCAGATTCATTTGTGCAAAAACAAAATTCTATGCACTGTATATGTACCTGATAAAGTGTTTACCTGTTAGTTCCCTGAGGAATTCTTAACATATTTTCAGCATGTTCTGGTCATAACCACAAGGAGACACATGTTCCCCCACTCTTTTATAACTCTTTTTTTTCTTTCTCTGATGCAAAATAAACGTTCATTCTTGAAAAACAGTAAAAACCATCAATCAAAATCCTAAATAAAGGGCATGCAGAAGCAAAAGTAAAACCCTGCCAACGTATAGTAAAAGAATCTTTCTACTCTAAACACTTGAGAGTGCTAATTTACAACGCAAAACAGCTGAGTTCCTTGATGCTGTGAATAGAACAGTCTCCAGTGGCCTAATTCACTGCTGCTTTAAACAGTAATGCCAAGTGGTTCAGAGCTTGTCTGGAGAACAGTGCTTATAAAAATGTCTTCTGGCGCTGCAGCAAAGAAATGAACACAAAGCATCCACACAGGCGCTTGCCTAGATATAGTAGCAAATACAATTATTTACCATTTATCTTCACCATAAACAAAAGAGAAGACTTTACTCATTCCTGCCACTAAGCTCATGTTTTTCAGTTTTTAATGAAGGATGATAATAGAGACGTCTTCTCAGCAAGACAGTTTTAGTTTGGACGAGCCTTGGACTCTTCAAGGGATGAGGCGGTCTTCAAAGTTTTCACTAATGTCTGTTCCCGTCGTATTTCACAGCTTCCACCACTGTTCGATGGATGTTTCTTCTTCCTTCTTGGCTCTTTTAAGACGCCTACCAAAGATGAGCTCACAAAACTACTCAGGGAGGGAGGAGCTCAGCTACTGAACCGGCAACCCAAGCCAGACAGTGATGTGACTCAAACTGTGAATGCCGCAGCCTATCATGCCCTGCCAGGGTCCGACCAGGCCCTTTGCACACAGTACATCATCTATGACCCTCAAGGCCCTCACAAGCCGTCAGTAGTGAGACGAGGCAAGGTGTGGTCAGCTCCCACCACCTGGGTCATCAATTGCATCACTGCCTTCAGCCTCCTCCCTGTACCAAACCCTGAACTATTGGTCTAAATTTGTTAAATAATTATGTTTGCACCAAACAACTTACCCATAAGCATGGCCATAATGTGTATGTATGTCTTTTTTTGTTGTTGTTTAATCTGTGGAGATTAAGTGGATATAGTGAGTCATATACAGAATAATGAAACAATAATGTTGCTAATTTTAATGGTCCATACTTACAGTGTAAAAATAAAGTACAAATCTGTCTAGAGATAGATGGATAGATATAGATTATTTTTTTCACAAGTCTGAGAATCTGACTTATATACAGTATGATTGAACTTTACAATAGAAGATTTGACACTACAATTGATGCAAAAAAGTGTGGAAATAAAGTTGTGTTGCACACAAATAAAAATAAATGAAAAATAAAAAGAGAAGGAAAGAGGTTATATTAGAAAACATGGACATTTTAACATAACTGTTTTTCTTAGTTTGCTTTTTGACTGTAATTAACAGTTATTGCTGGTTATAATGCTGTATTTACAAAAAAAACCTCTTGAAATTAACTTTTGTTATTAAAAGTTGTTAATGAAATTATTTCTTTCCTTTATCCAAGTGGCAAGACTTCAGAAATAAACAAATTACCTACCAGCATCTAAAAGATAAAAAGCTTGGGAGCTGTATATATGAATCAAACATGCCAAAAAACAGAGTCTGGATTTACAGATTGGGGTCAGTGATACAGCCTCAAAGTCAATATTTCAAGGAAATGTTCCATTGACCTACTGTCACCGATGACAGACTACCTGATCTGGAGTACGAATCTATTCCTGAAATGAACAGACAGCACTGTAGTCAAATGTAAGCACAAAAGTAGCCTAGGTAGTATTATCCCTGGAGATGTAAAGTAAAAGTGTAAAATAACTGATTTATACTTTAGTTTAAAAGTAAATGAAACAAATGTGTAACACCTGAAGGCCCCTAAAATTGAAATTAAAAGTAGAAGTTTCTATCTGGGACTCATCTTCAGGTCAAGCTTAACTAGTTGCTTGAAGCATGTACTTTCCATCCACATTTGGCTTTTCTTGTCATATGGAGTGAGTGCTTCAGTGATGCTTGGTCAACTCATTTGTTTACATTCGGGTCACACATCACCGGCTGCTTGTATCTCCTCCTCACATGCCTTCACTGTGTTTTTGCCTCAGGTTATAAAACAAGTTTGTTGTTTTCACCTTTAGCAGGAACATTTTACTTACATATTTTGCAAAGTACTGTTCTTTGTTCAGTCATCTGACACCATCTAACACCACTCTCAGACACACTATATTGCTAAAAGTATTCCCTCACCCATCCAAATCATTGCATTCAGGTGTTCCAATGACTTCCATGGCCACAGGTGTATAAAATCAAGAACCCCAGCATGCATACTGCTTCTAAGAACATTTGTGAAAGAATGGGTCACTCCCATGAGCTCAGTTAATTCCAGTGTGGTACCGTGATAGGATAACACCTGTGCAACAAGTCCAGTGGTGAAATTTCCTCACTTCTAAATATTCCACAGTCAACTGTTAGTGGTATTCTAGCAAAGTAGAAGTCACTGAGAATGGCGGAATCTTGAAGTGATGGGCTACGTAAAATCATGGAGTGAGGTCAGCAGATGCTGAGGTGCATAGTATGCAGAGCTCACCAACTTTCTGCAGAGTCGATCGCTACAGACCTCCAAATGTCATGTGCCCTTCAGATTAGCTCAAGAACAGTTTACAGAGAGCTTCATCGAATGGGTTTCCATGGCCAAGCAGCTGAATCCAAGCCTTACATCACTAAGTGCAATGCAAAGCATCGGATGAAGTGGTGTAAAGCACACTGCTACTGTACAAGTCTGGGTACTGACTGCATTGTGCCAAGTATAAAGTTTGGTGGGGTTGCTTTTCATTGGTTGGGCTTGGTCCCAGTGGAAGGAACGCTTCAGCATACCAAGACATGTTGGACAATTTTGTGCTCAAAACTTTATGAGAACAGTTTGGGGATGGTTCTTTCCTTTTCCAACATGACTGCACACCGGTGCACAAAGCAAGGTCTATGAAGACATGGATCAGCGAGTTTGTTGTGGAAGAACTTGACTGGCCTGCACAGAGTCCTAACCTCAACCCAACAAAACCCCTTTGGGATGAATTAGAATGGAGACTGTAGCCAGGCCTTCTCGCCCAACATCAGTGTCTAAAGGAATTGTCAAAAATTCTCATAAACACACTCCTAAACCTGCCTTCCTAGAAGAGTTGAAGCTGTTGTAGCTGCAACGGGTGGGCCGACATCATATTAAAAGTATGGACTCAAGTTCAAATGCATGTGAACTATTAATTAACGAAAGACCAAGACAGACTTTTAATTCATTTGAAAGCCTGATGCTTAGCCTTGTCCAACCCAGCTGTAAAACTCAGAAACCAGTCTTACTTGTTATCATCTATCGTCCACCTGGGCCTTACACAGAGTTTCTCTCTGATTTCTCAGACTTTTTATCTGATTTAGTGCTCAACTCAGATAAAATAATTATTGTGGGTGATTTTAACATCCATGTAGATGCTAAAAATGACAGCCTCAAAATTGCATTTAATCTGTTATTAGACTCAATTGGCTTCTCTCAAAATGTAAAAGAACCCACCCACCACTTTAATCACACTCTAGATCTTGTTTTAACATATGGCATAGAAACTGAACATTTAACAGTGTTTCCTGAAAACCCTCTGCTGTCTGATCATTTCCTGATAACATTTACATTTACAATAATTGATTACACAGCAGTGGAGAGTAGACTTTATCAAACTAGATGTCTTTCTGATAGTGCTGTAACTAAGTTTAAGAATATAATCCACCCACTGTTATCATCTTCAATGCCCTGTACCAACATAGAGCAGGGCAGCTATCTGAACGCTACTCCAACAGAGGTCGATTATCTTGTTAATAATTTTACCTCCTCACTACGTACGACTCTGGATACTGTAGCTCCAGTGAAAACTAAGGTCTCAAATCAGAAGTACCTGACTCCGTGGTATAATTCTCAAACACGTAGCCTAAAGCAGATAACTCGTAAGCTGGAGAGGAAATGGCGTGTCACAAATTTAGAGGATCATCATTTAGCCTGGAGAAATAGTTTGCTGCTTTATAAGAAAGCCCTCCGCAAAGCCAGAACATCTTACTATTCGTCACTGATTGAAGAAAATAAGAACAACCCCAGGTTTCTCTTCAGCACTGTAGCCAGGCTGACAAAAAGTCAGAGCTCTACTGAGCCAACAATCCCTTTAACGTTAACTAGTAATGACTTCATGAACTTCTTCAGAAATAAAATTTTTATCATTAGAGAAAAAATTACCAATAATCATCCCACAGATGTAATATCGTCTACAGCTACTTTTAGTACCATTGATGTTAAGTTAGACTCTTTTTCTCCAATCGATCTTTCTGAGTTAACTTCAATAATTACTTCCTCCAAACCATCAACGTGTCTTTTAGACCCCATTCCTACAAAACTGCTCAAAGAAGTCCTGCCATTAATTAATTCTTCAATCTTAAATATGATCAATCTATCTCTAATAATTGGCTATGTACCACAGGCCTTCAAGGTGGCTGTAGTTAAACCCTTACTTAAAAAGCAATCTCTAGACCCAGCTGTCTTAGCTAATTATAGGCCAATCTCCAACCTTCCTTTCATATCAAAAATCCTTGAAAGAGTAGTTGTCAAACAGCTAACAGATCATCTGCAGAGGAATGGCTTATTTGAAGAGTTTCAGTCAGGTTTCAGAGCTCATCACAGCACAGAAACAGCTTTAGTGAAGGTTACAAATGATCTTCTTATGGCCTCTGACAGTGGACTCATCTCTGTGCTTGTCCTGCTAGACCTCAGTGCAGCGTTTGATACTGTCGACCATAATATCCTATTAGAGCGATTAGAACATGCTGTAGGTATTACAGGTACTGCACTGCAGTGGTTTGTATCATATCTATCTAATAGACTCCAATTTGTTCAAGTAAATGGAGAGTCTTCTTCACATGCTGAGGTTAATTATGGAGTTCCACAGGGTTCAGTGCTAGGACCAATTCTATTTACATTATACATGCTTCCCCTAGGTAGCATCATTAGAAGACATAGCATAAATTTTCACTGCTATGCAGATGATACGCAGCTCTATCTATCCATGAAGCCAGGTAACACACACCAATTAGTTAAACTGCAGGAATGTCTTAAAGACATAAAGACCTGGATGGCCGCTAACTTCCTGCTTCTTAATTCAGATAAAACTGAGGTTATTGTACTCGGCCCTGAAAATCTTAGAAATATGGTATCTAAGCAGATCCTTACTCTGGATGGCATTACCTTGGCCTCCAGTAATGCTGTGAGGAACCTTGGAGTCATTTTTGACCAGGACATGTCCTTCAAGGCACATATTAAACAAATATGTAAGACTGCTTTCTTCCATTTGCGCAACATCTCTAAAATTAGAAATATCCTGTCTCAGAGTGATGCTGAAAAACTAGTTCATGCCTTCATTACTTCCAGGCTGGACTACTGTAACTCATTATTATCAGGATGTCCTAAAAACTCCCTGAAAAGTCTTCAGTTAATCCAAAATGCTGCAGCAAGAGTACTGACAGGGACTAGAAAGAGAGAGCATATTTCTCCTGTTTTGGCTTCCCTTCATTGGCTTCCTGTTAAATCCAGAATTGAATTCAAAATCCTGCTCCTCACATACAAGGTCTTAAATAATCAGGCCCCATCTTATCTTAATGACCTTGTAGTACCATATCACCCTATTAGAGCACTTCGCTCTCGCTCTGCAGGCTTACTTGTTGTTCCTAGAGTATTTAAAAGTAGAATGGGAGGGAGAGCCTTCAGTTTTCAGGCCCCTCTTCTGTGGAACCAGCTTCCAGTTTGGATTCAGGAGACAGACACTATCTCTACTTTCAAGGTTAGGCTTAAAACTTTCCTTTTTGCTAAAGCATATAGTTAGGGCTGGACCAGGTGACCCTGAATCCTCCCTTAGTTATGCTGCAATAGACATAGGCTGCCGGGGATTCCCATGATGCATTGAGTTTTTCCTTTCCAGTCACCTTCTCACTCACTATGTGTTAATAGACCTCTCTGCATCGAATCATATCTGTTATTAATCTCTGTCTCTCTTCCACAGCATGTCTTTCATCCTGTTTTCCTTCTTTCACCCCAACCGGTCGCAGCAGATGGCCGCCCCTCCCTGAGCCTGGTTCTGCCGGAGGTTTCTTCCTGTTAAAAGGGAGTTTTTCCTTCCCACTGTCGCCAAAGTGCTTGCTCATAGGGGGTCATATGATATGATTGTTGGGTTTTTCTCTGTATTTATTATTGTGCTATCTACTGTACAATATAAAGCGCCTTGAGGCGACTTTTGTTGTGATTTGGCGCTATATAAATAAAATTGAATTGAATTGAATTGAATTGAATGTGAAGGCAGATGAACAAATCTTTTTTGGCAATATGGTGTATCTGTTCTTGTGTCATTGTGTGTACTATGGGAAGTAAACACATTGCGTCACTTTTATCGTGTCAAAATTTATGTTAGTAAGGTAACTGGTAAGATATGACATGGCCCTTTACAGCTTCAGTCCATGTAGTTTGCATAAAATACAGTAACTGTTTAGAAATGATAACTAGGCTACTTGACACGTCTGATTGCGTCAGCCTACTGAATTGCAGTGGAGGTTTTTCACCTTCATTGCAGGTTCAGTAAGGTAGCTCCGATGCCTCTCACCTCTTTGATGTCCATAAGCTCTTCCCGGGGAAACTCAAAGGCATCTCTGGACTACATTGTAATATATAATCCCCCCAAAGTGTTCTGGCCCTGCACAAGCATTCTCATCAAGTCTGCCTTGCCTTGAAAACCTCCACAGGGAGGCGTCCAGGAATAATCCTAATGAGATGCCACAAAACTCCTTTACTGACTGACCTTTTAATGTGAAGGAGCAGCAGTTCTTCTCCAGACTTCTCACCCAATCTAAAAGAATGAGCCCAGAATCCAAATAAGTGATGTTGGAATATAGATTGACTGAAATTAGATTGAATTAGATTGTAATTTGCTCCCTCTTCACAACAACACTCCAGTGCAACATAGACATCACTGCAGATGCAACAACCTGATTGTAAGCCTTCTCATCTTTTTCACACCATTCGAGTTCAGATTGTGGTGTTCTTTTTTTCCTATTGTGTCGAACTGAAATCATTTGGTTATCTTCTGCCTTTTTTTTTAGAGTGGAAATGCATTCCGTAATATGTAGGGCTTTACCAGGAAGAGACAATTATCTAATTGAAGATATCTGTTTGATACAATAGCAGACTGTGCTCCTAGAGAAAGATTGATGGAAATTCAATACTAAGTGTAGAACGGGAAAACAAAGCAATTAATTGTTCCGTCACAGTGCTGGCACTTGCTGTGAAGAAAAAGGAAAACTTTTGCAGGTATGTGTGCTTTAAGAGTTCTTCTGCTGGCCATCTCCCAAGATGCCATTTTCAACAGGATTAGTCAGGGATGCACCTAATTGCTATTGATTGCTATGTGCTGCATAAAATTGCTTCCCTTTTCTTGTCCACGGTGGGAGGTGGGAGAAGGCAATTAGCAGTACGGACGAGATAGAAGCCCAGACTGACTTGTAATGAAATGGAATGGAGGAATAAACCTGTGAGTAATGCCCTTGAACTTGGGGAGCATTACAAAACCATTAAGCACCAGTATCTTCTTATTCTACCCCTCACATGACCACGAGCCAGGAAAATATTGTGCTAGCATTTATTCTGAAATGCTCTGTTTATATACACCATTACTAAGAGTTTGTCTGTGTCCCTCTTTTTAAGCGCATGTGCCTGAATTTAAACAGAGTTGTCCTGCAGCATCCTCTTGGCTTATATTGAATTTGCACCTGTCATTGATTTAAGAACCAAAAAATGCTGTGCTGTGCTTTTTGCAGAGGAGAAATGCACATTTGTTTTTGTTTTTTTAGAAGTTCATGTTGTGTTTTCATGCCATCCTAAGTGATTTTGTGTCAAGAAACGTCTCCAAAGAATGTAAAAAGGATTAAGGAAAAAAAGAAATCCACACTCACTTTTTGCCGAATAACACTTCTTTTGAATTCTATTTAACAAAATATTTTCGTCTTGATGAATAATACACATTTCTTATTTCTCATTTTCCTTTTCTTTTTTTTTTCTTTTTTTTTTTTTTACTCCACCTCAGATTTCAGGAAACACATTATGTTTGAAGATATTTACATATGTACAACATGTGGAGCACCAAGGGTTGTTTAACTATTTGAAAACTGGACTCTTTGCTTTGCGGTTTAGGGTGAACCCGAGTGAGCATGAATTCACATACAATCAACTTTATTTAAACATAAAATTACAATTTGTTATAGAAATTGTACTATCCCATATTTGAGCCCCACGTGAACAGACCCTCGGTGCACCAAAAAAATAATACAATTGATTGTATAATAACAGTGTTTCTCTCTTTCTCTACCGATACTTTGTGTTGTTTTTCAGGCACACTTTATGTAACAGTTTTGTTGCTGAAAAAAAATTACAAATGGGGAAAAAAAATAATAGATAAAACAATCTTTCATTGTTTCCAGCTACAGTAAGTCGGTGTCTCATGGAAAAAAGCAAATGATGCACCTTTACAAAAATGCCCATGTACAAGCCTGTGGTTTTAATGACAAGAGGGAGGAGACATTGGGGTCATTTGAATAAACCTTCACAGACATACATAGAGACTCAAGTTTTTTGGCAGGAGATGAAGAAAGACAGAGTGTGCAGCTAATCTGTCCTGGAAACCTTGCAGCTTCATGTGTTTGGAAGGAGAAATGTAATTTCGTCTGGTTTGGATGCCACTCTCACGTGCGGTGTAGAGTGGATGTGTGCCACAGTACCACTTTGTGTTTTTAGCAGACAGCCTATTCTTTCAAATGACAACGTAGGCAAGATTTCGGGATGATCTGTGTGGTTTCAAATCCATCTTGCTTGTTATTTAAAATGCAAAGTATGCGCCAGCACATTTCTGCTTGCGAGCTCTGGTGCAGTGAAACTAAATTCTTTCACGGTTTTTCTTTAACTTTACGACCAACTTAGAATGCATGATTTTCTATTTGATGTCATATCTCCCATGCCCTCTTTTCACTAGCACTCTGGATCACACCTTTTAACTTTTCAGCTTTTTGTTGACAACCCTTTCACTCTCTTTGTTCCAACTTTCAAACTCAGGTGATGAAAGCAGCTTGAAACATCATAAAAATGAGGAGCCGCAGCTCACCCAGTTTAGTTTGATAAGAAGCATTGGAGGAATCCGTATTAGAACAACCAGTACAATGACTTACAATGTCACTTTTCTACAGAGATCAAGTTCCTTCTTTAGTTTCTTCCTTGAGCTTCTCTCTTTACCACTATCAAGTGACGGTATATTTTTAGAGCCATCTCTGGGTTCAGTTCTGCACTTTTAGCTGTGATTGAACTGCACTCGTCCTTGTTCTTTTATTCACCCTGCTGACTGTTTCTGGAATGTCGTAGGATAAGACAATAAATAGTTTGGGGTAAAACAGAGCAGTAACCACTGCACACAGAAGTGAAACAAAGTAGCACTTGAAGCAGTCGGCTGTTCATACTGTATGATGCCAAAGGCCATGCTTTGTGAATCTTATCTGGAACAGTAGCAATAAGGCATCTGTGGTGGCAGCAATGCCTTTGAGCCTTGTCAGCTGGCACGTTCACTTTAGTCTTTCTTTGTTGCGACCCAAAATATCCGAGCAACTCTCATTTTTGGGGGGATGCATGTGTAGGTTGAAAAATTATGTGGCATTTAACTTAATTAAGATGAATGAAGCTCGTTTAATAATTCTAAAATGTGTGGAGCACTGAGGCTGTGACTGATAAACCATTCATGTCATTTTTGTTTTATGAGCCTTCAGACCTCAGACCAGATAGATTAGGTCGTCTGAAACATACTACATCACTGTAACTTGCTGATAAAAATGAACCAAGCTCCTTTGTTCCACCTAAGACTGAGCCTTGCAGATCTTCCAACTCGGAGATTTCTTCATCACCCATATACTGCAACCAGCAACTCTGCAGACTATGAGATTCCTCTAAAATTAGTTTTAGTTCCTTTTAAGGTAATGCACCTCTTTAGTCATTGGTCTTTATCCTATGTTCATTTCTGTCTCATTACAGAGTGCTGGGAGCTGCTATTAAGCAGCTCATCCATCACCGCCCAGGAATAGGGTCTAAAAGGTTAACGGGAACGGATTTTCTGGAAATGGAAAAAATTCTAGTGATGAATGGCATTAGCTTACGGAAATTCACCTTTGAATTAATGACTTGTATTTATCATTTCAAAAACATCGTGTTTTGGGCACTGCTTGGGTGCTTTTTGTTTTTCTTCTTTCAGACTGGACTGCTTGAGGACCACTCTGATATGAAAAAAAAAATGTCAAAGCAATACATTAGCTTGTCTTTATATTATAGCCATGGCTGTGGCTCCACCACACCGCCTGAGCCATTTCAACATATCGAGAAGAGTAGGAACTGAAAATGTATTACATGAGCTAAACGAGCGATATAATTTAGCTGTGTGTATCATGCTATGCCCAAGTTTGTTTATGAATGGTGTGCTTGTACATACTCAAGTGAACAATATGCTTGTGAATGCTGCTTAAAAACACTTAGACATATGCACGTTCCCGCCTTTTGTCTGTTGGTTCTCACTGAATGTGCCTAGCATGCAGGCTGCAGCAGCGCCAAGCACCCAGCTGGATGATTTATCACAGAATACTCCTTGATTAAGGAAAATTAAAGCAGGCTGCTACTGGCTCGCAAATTGCTTTGATAACAAGTTCAAGCAGTTAGTTAGTGGGAATATTTTGGAGGATATGGACCTCTGAGAGAAAACAATAAAGCCAATTGAACTGGAAGGGGTTGCCCAAAGTTGCTGTTGTTGTTGTTGTTGTTTTTTTTTGGGGGGGGGGGGGGTTGATGCAACATGGCTCTTCTCAGGGATGCAGGTTTCTTTTTCTTTTTTGAAAAACTACATTTCATTCCCCCACAGCTCCAGGTGGTACAAACTTATCCTGCTTGTGAGACATGACTCAAAACCATGGTGTGTTAATCAATAAAATCAGCCTTTGAGGTTCCATAGCTGTTAATGGTATATGACAGTTGCAAGTTGCATCATGTATGTTAGGAGCGAGCTCCTGCCGCAGCGATAAAGTCTCATGAAGAGGCAGACATTTATGTGTGATGCACATCTTGTAAACAAGCTCTTAGAGTGAATTCGTGTAACTCAAGCACATCTTTGCCGTGTTTTCATCAGTGCTAATCCTTGTATGCCAGAAGAAGCGCTGCTAAGTGTGCTTACGGTTTGTTCTGCTGGAACACCTGTGTGATTGTGACTGGCACGCACAACAAGCTGATGACATACGTACAGAAATCAATTTGAGCAATTCAACATTGTCAATGGTTAGGAAAGAGTTCAGGGAGCTAGGAAACTTTTTTTGTGTGTGTGTGAGAGCAGCAAGTCAAGCAAGTCAACTTCTGAAAATATATAGGACCATTAAAATCGGAGTGTGGAAACAGCTGAGACAAGTTCCATCTTCTTCTCGCTGGCTACATTTGTGTGAAGCCTGCGAGATCACCTCTTCGATCCTACTGTATGCTGTCTCAGGATTTATAGGAATTGTGCTCCTGCCCTGTCAATCATACAAAATGGCACAGTAGGCAGAGCCTTGCCTGAGCTTTTCTACCATCCCCATAGGAGTCCGTCTATGACAATGACTGGCCGTTGAGGCATTCTCGCCGCAAGCACTGCGCCGGCTTCCACCAGTCTCCGTTGTGGCAGCGGCAGATGGTGCAGTCGTCCACCTTTACTTCAATTCCAGCCGGGATGATCGTTGTTCCAGCAAAGCAATTTGGACCTGCCGCATGGGAAGGGAGGGAAGGAAAGGAAGGGAAGAGAGAGACAGAAGAAGAGGGAATGAGAACGACAAGAAATGGATGTGTCTCTCCTGAGAGCTTCTCTTTGCAGTGGGGTGGTGGAGTGATGCAGAGAGCTGCAGGGAGTTAGGGGAGTCAGAGCAGACGTACAGATCTTTTCACGGGCATGCACCGATGGGCTTGTTTTTGCAACACTAAAGCGCTTTTGTTAGTCTCCCCTTCTCCCTCGACATGGAGCGCTTTGCATCCTAATGCGCCGCAAGCAGAGAAGCCTGCCAGGCGCTGGCTTGGCAGTACAGAGAGGCTGGAGTACAGAGAGAGACAGAGGAAGAGAGAGAAAGCTGCTTTTAGAGGCAGTAGGGAGGATGGTGTTAATCACTTCGGTCTGTATGAAAAGGCCACAGAACTCCTTAGCAATTCCTTACACAGCTTCATTCCACGCATTCACACACGCTGACTGTCAAACCAATAAAGAACTCAGATTAATTTTGACATCTGATTTATCCGTTAAACACTGTAGGATTTACTTGTGTGGATGTTGATAGGATTCCTTTAATTCTAAAACATGCTGTGTACGACTAGAACACCTTACACCGGCGTTTCTAATAATCTCACCAGATAGACAGATTATCCTGGGTAAATTTTAGGATCTGTTTTCCAGGACGCCAAAGAACGGTATTACATTTGTAAGATTTATCTGTATTACCACCTGAAATTATTACATCTAATTTGTTTTTCTCTTTGCCTCAGAGATATTTGAGGTAGTGCATCTCTTTCTCTACCTCTAGAGACAGGAGAGCCAGAAGGTGCTATGAGTTCATCCTAGTTTTAATCATTTAAAATGAAGCAATCAGCAGCTCAATTGGTGTGACGGTGACTTTGGATCGCTCTCAGTGTTCGGCTCTGTAAAACCTGCCAGATTCAAGACTCCTCTACGAGCAGTCATAAAAACTCATATGTCCCATAACTCTTGAAGACACAGTAGCTTTCACGCCTGATATTCACGAAACATCTTGGTGTCCTGTGAATATGATTTAGGGTCTGGTAGCTTAATGATAGCAACGTAAATGTGTCAAGATAGTCAACCTAAAGATCAGAGGTACATTTCTGGTACACTGTAGAATTTCTCACCTGTCACACAATTTGAGCCTTTTTCACACCTACATTTTAACACACAAGCACAGGTATCAGTAATAAAATAAATAAAGAGTGAATTTCATTTATCAGCTTCAATTTCAAGGTCCTGCATTTGTGCATGCTGGCTCATCGTCTCACTGTCACGGCTTTCAGGAACAATGTGGCCATCAGTAATATTATTAGTAACACCTCTGTTTTCCTTTTTTTTTTTTTAAAAAAGGCTTGTTAATGCTTTATGGAAAAGTAACTCAGGGCATTAGATTAAGGTTAGCTAAAGATCAGGATTGTGGTTAAATATTTAAAACGTCACGCTGACTCGCAGCATGACACAGGGAACACTGACTTTTTAAATCTTCAAGAGCATGAGTTTAACCTTACCTCAAGGGTAAAAATGCTGGAATGGTCTACAGAGGGACAACTCCCAATATTTTACAAATTCTTGCTTTATGCATCGAAGGAATTAGGTTTAATTCCAGGCAGTGCTTGTACGAGAAATAAAAGATGCAGGAAGCCATAAATTTCCATGTGACATTGACAAAGGGAGCTGCTGGCTACCTGCTACCCCCATCCTTTGCCTTAGCATAGATGGGTCCTATGCTCTATTTAAAAAAAAGAAAGAAAGAAAAAGAAAAAAAAAAAGAAAAGAGCATGGGATCTGATCTTAGACATAGAGAGCACTTGCCAAGTCTTAACTCGCAATGATCTGCCTCTGGACAGCTGGCACAGGTCACAGGACAAACTCGGCAGAGGTTGATGAGGGAGGAGGGTGACCCGTGCTGCTGCCAAGTGTGATTGTTTATAGCCCGATAGATAGGGAGACGCAAGGACACAGTCTGAGCTTCCTGTCACCATGTGAAGGGTGTGCGGTCACTCGTCCGAGCATGTGATCAATTCGTGGCCAATAAAATCTGGTGAAGTCAGAAAATGTTTGTCCTGTGTCAAAACTGTCTCAGCACATCATACTTTCTCTGACTACTGCCTAAGGATTACAATGTAAACTGCAGCTTGTTCAGAGAATATGTCAAAGCGAATATGTTCCTGAACCGTATCCAGCTCCATGGCACTGCTCCTCTATGATATGTCTGTTAAAAGACCACAATGACGGCATTCTGACAGATAAGAAGTGGCAGATCTGTAGTTGGTTTAATCTTGTTATACTGAGGAACCATTAGCCATTTTCAGGATACTACTCATTTCTTTTTGAGAATTACATAATTACATATTCCCTGATTAATTTACAGTAGCCTATATAATTCATGATAAAGATTAGAGCTGAATCAGATGGGCTCAATGAATGTGGAGCTCAGAAATGAGCACTGCCACTGGCTGACTATTCTATTGTGCTGCCTCTTCCTCTCTGCTGGTGTTTTCAGGAAGGAACACCAAAAAGGTGCCAAGCTGAAAAGCTACAGCCTAATAATAGAAAGCTCTGACAAAAGTTTGGCAACCATAAGCACTGATTCGCTGATTTGTGAGCTGAAAGACATCCAGATATCAAGGTCATATCAGTTTAGTTCAAAGTAGCTTTTTTTAAAGCCTGAAATGTAGTTAAGCCACTGGAACATGGGTGATTAATCTTGTTTTTCACTGTGTACCCACATATAGCTCCATTTAAACTCACTAAATCAGTGACTAATTGGACTAAATGAGTCAAATATTCCTCAGTAACATTTTAGCCACTGGCAATTAGGTCATCGCTGCACAATTCTGTTTACAAAGCAACCCTAAAACCTTTCTTTCACTAGAATAGGTTAATCTGGACCTTTTACCTGAGCTGGAATTGTAAATGTGGTGTATGGAGATACAGTCAAACAAAATTGTATTAAGAATTGTATAAAGCCTTATCAAGGGCCATTTAATTAAATTCAGTTGTCTTGTAATCTGTGAAATAAGCATTACTCATTTTCAGAGACTGTTGAGATGGTTTGTTTTTTTATGTAACCTTAGTGTTACATTGTAATTAAATTAAATAAACCTTTCAAATGTATATCTGTTCAGTATTAATTTCCATTTACCTTCTAAATCTCTGAGGGAGTTAAAAAGTGGTGAATGTAAACATGTTGATAGATAACAGAGATAATCTTTTTCAAGTACTTTCAAGCATTTAAGTACAGTTTAAAGAAAATGTTCTCACTGTGCTTTCTGTGACTTTCTTCCCTTTAAAGTATTTTAGCAGGATGTGCAGGTTTTATACACAAAGTTAACCCAAAGCTTTACCATGACAAGCTACTGTAGTATACTTACACTAGCATTTACCTGGAGAGTTTTGCTTGTTCAGTAAGAAGATTGTTTTTATAAAGATTAAAGCTGGTCCCATATAAATCTCACACTGTTATATTGTTAAGAAGAGTATTATTTAGTATTGTTTGCATTCATAAAATATTATATTTATGCCTCTCCTAATCATTTATGCCACAATAAAGTAAACCTATATAAAAAAGATAAAATCCTTTTTGTATTATAAGACCAAAGCCCTCTGCATAATGTTTGGATTAAAGAAAAAAGAAAGCAGCAATAAAAATAAATAACACATCAAAAAGCTGGATATTGTAGACATGTTTCTAAAGGGAATGTAATTTGACAGCAAATGCTGAACTTGCAAAATGCATTTTATTAACACTGATTCTTTATGTTTAAAGAGAATAAGGTGCAGTGTTTCCAGTTTTTCATTTTGGAGTCACATCATGTTTTTGTGATATTCCAGTGGATCAATTTAATATTATTAAAATTCCACGGGATCTGTATTTAGTAACTAAGGAAATTTCAAGGTAATCAGATTCATCCCTGCCTACAGTCAACATGACCTGTCTGTCCAAAATCCTAGAGCCATTAGTCAGCTTACAATTATGTGGCTTGCTGGAGGACAATAATGCCTTCCAGGCACAGCAGTCATGCTTTAGTCCTGTTCATATGACCTATTGTTCTCAGATGTACTTTGTCTTTAGTGGTAATTAGCATTTGTTTACACAACGACTGGTTGTCATCCAGTCTAACTTGTATAGATGATAAACATTATACCTAGAACTTCATACAGCCATAAGCATAGAAACTCTCTAATTATAATAACTACTCAATTAAAACAAAGCTGGCTTGTTGATCTAAACTTAAAAGTGACCCATGTTAAAGCTAAGTGGCTTCAGCTGGGATAATATGTCTATCAGATGAGGTCAGGACCTGCTTCTATGACCCAGCACATTATATATTCTGATGATGTCAACATCTTATTAAATATGCTGCTTTCTGCTTACTGCTGCCTCAAAGTATGTCTAACTGAGAGTTCAAACTGTTGCTGTGAATGGGCTCATATCATCACAGTTTAGTCTCACTGATATTTACTTCACGCATCCTTTAAATATAATTTGCATTCTAAGTCAGCAAGCAGTGCTACAAAGTAAAAGAGATGATGATCACATATGACCTTTGGTAAACCAGATTACAGTTGAACTATGATGACCCGTAGACCTCCCTGTTTAAAGCTAGATTTAAATGCCAACCACATAAAAATATAGAGTCTGTGCATTTGATGTTATGTGCTGTGCTGTGGGGGGTTTTTGTGCTGTGGACTTTTACCTCAAATACTTTTAGATGCTACTTGTTTATAGGTCTCTCTCATTTCAGTTATGCATTTAACAACTGCATAACATGGGCTATTGGATTGTGATCACGTGACTGATAAAATACCTGATTTCTTTGCTTTGAGAAAACTATTGGATTGCTTTTGCAGTTTGCTTTGGATAATTATCCATTTGTACTATAAAGTGCTGTCCAATTATTTGCAGCATTTGGCAAAATAGTATAGTCCTGTACACTTCAGAATTAATTCTGCTTCAATCAGCAGTGACATTATCAATAAATGCTTGTCTCCTGGTTCTAATGGCAGCCATATGGGTTCATGCCATAATATGTGGTCGGCTTCAGATCATTGGCTGTTTCTCTCCATGCTTTTCTCTTGCGATAATTTTAGTATAAGTTAAACTTGTACACCTTGACAATGATCTTGTGATCTTGTGTTGTGTTGTTCTTTCTTAACCACAGAAATAATTGTGTGATCATACACTATAAATGTCTTCTGTGGTCTTTCAGGCCTTTTGGTGTTGCTGAGCTGGCCAGTGAATTCATTTATGTGTAATAATTTATCAGATTGGTGATTTGGACCCTCCTAACGGTTTTGCTCTTTCTGTCTCTGTCTTTCTCTGATATGTTTATTTTGGTTTTTCAGCCTAATGTTAGCCTCCTTCACTTGTACTGATATTTCTTTGGGGCTCGTATTTAAATATAGTGGGGAAAAGCTATAAAATTAAAATCAAATGCTTTAAATCAGCTTCAGATAATAAGTATTCTTTAACTGCCATGAAGTAACAAGGGGGCAGGACTCACCTGGCCATGAAACTGCTGGTTAGTGAATTGTCCAATTAATTTTGAGCTTCTAAAAATGGGGGGTTGATTATGTATTAAAATGGCTGTAATTCCTAACCAGTTATTGCAATACTTATGTAAAATCCCTTGAATTAAGGCTGAAAGTTTGCACTTCACTTCAATAAATTCCACTGTGATGGTGTCCTGAGGCACAACTACATAAATTGTGCCGTTGAACCTAACTGCACATCCTAGTTGCACAATTTTTGCCCCTGTTTGAAGTGCAATGATTTCTATAACTGTATTTTTATTTAAAACTAAAACCTGTAACGGGTAAAGAAAAACACAAATATCTGTCTCTCTGACTATATGTAACTGAACTGAGGACATTTGGGTGTCTGCTTTTCATTGTCCCTTGGCCAAAAATGAGAGCTAAATAGCATTCGTTCATTGTCCTCTCTTCGCAGCCCTCAGCTATCCACTCCCGTAAAGATTTATCTGGTTCCAGAGCCTGATGAGGAACCCTTGGGTAACCTAGAAACAGCAGGCCTACCACTGAAATGCCAAGGGTGTCACTGTGTCCTGTCAGCCTGGATTAGTTCTCTCCTAGCAGCTTCTGTAGCCTTGTTACTGTGTGTGTGTGTGTGTGTGTGTGTGTCACACTATGTGTGTTTATGTGTTGAAACAGAAGAAAACAAGCAATGGTGAGAAATAAAAAATACAAGGAAGAAAATGTTTGTAGTTGTGCCACTGCGGGCATTTAGCATCTGCCTCCAACTAAGTTCAATTCCCTTTACTTTTAACCTGTAGGTAAGCAGCAGTTAAATATATACATATCTAGTTATACACTTTCTTTTTTCATTAGTTTGTCATTTAAGTTCAACAAGAATGCAAAAACATTTTGTTTAGTGAATGCAACGTCAAGTTTAGACTTTGAATTTGATATTACGCCAGGTTCACACTGCAAAAGTGCACTTACTGTACTTTACTCATAAAGCTCCATCTGTCCCTCAGGACTGGTGCTGGCAAAGGGAAATCTCTCACCTCGCCTTGTAAATAGTCAATGAACCATTGGAATCCTATAATTCTAATTTAGGGATTGGTTGTGTGTGACAAGGGCTCCAGGGCACTGGGAAATAAAAGGCTCTCTGAGGACCCATTAGTCCCTCCTACCATCCCTTTAATCAATGGGCTAATGTTTACTCTGCTTAGTGTGTCATTTATAATTAAAACTAGTACTGCTCATTAGTGTCCAACGGGCCCAAGGTAATAATTTTAATTCATAAAACATCAATTACATCCTCATCCTGATCTAAAGGCACGGCCATCAAATGGTGATACCACCGATAAACTTGCTGTCATTGGTTTAATGAAAATTTAATGACTTCTAAGGAATCTGAATTGACTTTCAGAGGAGATGAGTGTTTACCGTTTTTACAGATGGGGCAGCATTGCTCTGGCTCGTACACAGGGTTGACACACTCTGGGACGGCGCAATCGGACACCACACAATGCACTTCATTATTTGGTTCGCAGCGGCACCACTCACAGGGTGACGGCTGTGGGCAGAGGAGGAAAGAGACAGGGAATCTGGGTTAGATGACTCAGTAGCTTTCACCTTGTGTGTATGTGTGTGTGCATGTCCATGCATGCTTGTGTTTTTCTCATATGCACATTCTTAATAGTTTCAGATGCGTGAAAAAAATGTGTTGTGATAAACAAAGACACAGGTTAATAAATTATTCACATCCCCAGTTTTATTAGGATACTTTTGCCTTAACAAAAACAGCCTATACTACTGCTGGCTTACAACAAAATCTCTAGAAATAACTAAGGGAGTCTATAAAGTAATGTTCATGATATTTAATGTTTTGCTGCATTCTGCTGTGGCCTGCCTCAGGAAACAGTTCAGAGACTTATCTCACCACCTCTGCAACATGTAAATCAGTAGCTACTATGCAGCTCCCTGTGCAGCTGCCTCATACTTGACTCTATCTTTACAAAGTCTCTTGACCGGAAAATGAACTGTAATGCAATTTCATGGAGTGGAAAAATACAAACTGTTTCCAAATCACAAAAGGTCAGCTGTTCATCATATTAGATTTTCTTTTTGCTCATCATAGTAAACAGCCTTTTGAGTGTGACTCTGCACTGCTGTATCTGCAGTTTGGTGTCGGGCTTAGACAGTAATAATATTTGATATTTGATAACCCCTTCTTTGGTCTTAACTTTTTTGGTGGGAAAGCTGATCTATGTCGACAGCAGCCAGTGCAACGTAAACAATAAGCTTCACATTATGATTATAATCTTCATGATTTATTCATTTGAAGGATGAAATTTCACTTATTGCAGCAGTCAATAATTTTAATTCATAACATATCAATTACACCCTCATCCTTTAATTTGCTACCACAGAATTTCCCATGAACTCTGTGGTGGCAGCTTTTAAATGATTAGTTCATGGGTCTTTACCCTGTTGGTCAAGTGTTGCATTCCAACTTGCAATATATATTTTTTTTTTCCAGCAAATATAATTAACTTTCATGCATTAAAAAAAGGAGATCCACAGCTGTCTATTTATACATCGTTTTTCCCACTGGTGTGGGTTTGCTTAATGGGATGTCTCTATACAATGGAAAATTTACAGTGTAGGCTAATATGTAGGCAGAGGTAGGTACATTTTATTTTCTTTGGATGGACTTTTTCCATTTTTTATAGTATGCTAAGCTAACCAGTTCATGCCAGCGCTTAAGTCATTATAACAGATTCATTTTTTTTCTGATTTCTTTAAATGATTAATATAGTACTTTGGAACTGTGTCATCAAATATCTGAGCTGCATTTGTTCCCAAAATATATGGATTTATAGCCACGACAACAGCGGCTCCACAGTTTATTTTTGTGCAGAGATAGGTGAAAGGGCTAAGGTATTTCAAGATGTATATGTGTTACTTTTACCATCTCTTCTGGGCAGATCGCATTAAGTGACACATAATAAAAGTGTCAAAACTCCTTTTGTTTTTATTGAAGTTTATGGGAGTCAGTATGCACATTAAGAGATATAGGGGAAACTGTGTAAAATAAATACAATCCAATTACTGATTGTAGCTATTCCCAAGACCATGTAGAAAGAGTTCTCTGAATCAATGCAAAATAAATAAATGGATAAAAAAAAATCTAAAATGTTACTTCCTCTTATTAAACTTTCTCTCCTCACGATAGAACATCTGATAACTTTGCATTACATATGCTGTAATTCTGATGAATGTAGATGAAAATCATCACTAATTTCTTATATGCATTTGCAATATAAGAATAATGCTGTAAATCATGACAAATATCAAAGTCTTTATCTCTAACATATTACTATGAGAAGACTGATTAAATATTTAACGCCGATGTAGCTCTGTAGTCCATCACATTTATGACTTGAATAAAAATGCAAAAACACTGGCAACAGAAGAAGCTTAGGTTAAATCAAGATTATATTGGGTAATATGTTTCATTGGGGATATTAAAGCGAGATTAGTTTGCAATAATGAACTACATTCCATGGGTTTATTACAATGTTTAGAAGAGAATATTCCAAATGAATATTATGCGTGGATGTGGTGCATAAACATGGCCCAGAAAATGTTAAAACCCCTTGAATAAACTTATCAAACTAGCTAAAATGATCAGACTTAAAAGAAATGATGGGATGCTTTTGAAAGAAAGTCCCAAGACATCAAGCAGAGATCTAAACTTCTGACATATCTGGCATGTAAAACCAAACTGATGCTCAACGTTTGTGGGCACAGATAACCGCATTCAAAATACAGAGGAAATATAAAAACAGGAACATGGCAGCGCTTCTGCAGATGTACTCAGCTATAGTGTACTGCCAAAAGTGTTTAGATCTTGAAAAAAAAATATCACCATATTATAGTATTTTGCATCTATTTATACATCATGGCATTGTGCTGTCCTGTGTGAATATATAGCTTTGCACCATCACATACTGAAATTTAATGGGGCCTACAGAATCCAGCTGACATGATATCTATCCATCCTTTGTTTTAAACTGTTTATCTAACTAGGGCTGCTGATGACTCGAGCCTTTGCCAGCTGACACTGGGTGAGGAGCACAATAAACAGTCCATTACAAAGCTAACAAAGAGATGCAGACAACCATTTATGTTCACATCCACAGCTACAGTATATTTAGAATCACTAATTAACTTAACATGCAGAACTGTGTCTCCAAGTACCCAGAGACAACACACAGGATAAAAATTGTTTGAGTAGAATTCCAGTGAAAAGAAACAAACAAACAAAAAGTAAAATATGATGATATACATTATATGAGCAAGTAAAATTCTCTCTTGCTCAAATAAATATTTTGGTTACTATACCATTATCATGTTTTAGTGATTTTATAACTCAATTCAAGTGCCATACAAAAAAATGCTCTTAATCTGACCACACTCATTGAAGTTATTAATTATGTAAATTACTTGCTTTGCAGACAGTATGCAGTTGTGTTCATATTTATTTGGACACTAACACCATTATTGTAACTTTGCCTCTGTAACGCACTAGTGCGGATTTTATATTTGGATGCAACTGAAGCGCAGATTTTCTTACTTTAATTCAATGAGTTTATGGTGATTTCATTTTAATGGAGAGACAGAATATTAACCAATAATGCAGAAAAAAACAAAAGAGGTTATAAAATGATTTCCAGGTCATTGAGTGAAATTAGTGCTTGATCTCCAAACAATACATGACTTAGTACTTGATGGAATAACCTTCCCTGGCAAGCACAGGAGTAAGACATCTCTTGTAGTTGGTCACCAGGTTCGCTCAAGAGAGATTTTTCCAGAAATTCGCGAAATCCTTTAGGTTTCTTGGGTGCTGCTTTGCAACTCAAAGTTTCAGTTCCCGCGTCTTGATGCATGCTCAATCATCCAGGTAAGTAAATCTCCAAAAGTTGATTCTGTTCATCTGGACGTAGCGTTTTGTGGGGGAAACGTTTCGTCACTCATTCAAGTGACTTCTTCAGTCTCAGCTGACTGCAGGTTTCCCCAATCTTATAAACAGTACATTTGCATAATGACTGAAACCAGCCCAGTGAAGGAACAATGGGCTGGGAGGTGACAAATGTGTGACGAAATGTTTCTCCCACAAAACGCTACGTCCAGATGAACAGAATCAACTTTTGGAGGTTTCAGTTCCCTCCACAGATTTTCAATAGGATTGAGGTCTGGAGACTCCATGAAATTGATGCACTTCTTCCTAGACACTCTTTTGTAGCCTTGTATGCCTTGTATGTTTTGAGCCATGGTCCATGATTCTGTCCATTAGTCCCTCAGTATGTTTAAGTCATCCTGTATCCTTAGCAGAAAAACAGGCCCAAAGGCCCATAATGTCTGTATGGGGATGGTCTTCTTTTCTTTATACTCAGCATTTCTCTTCCTCTAAACACAGTGGATTGAGTTGATGCCAGATAGCTAGATTTTTGGTTTTATCTGACCACAGCACTTTCTCCCAAGCCTTCTCTTAATCATTTAAATATTCACTGGCAAACACAAGAAGTGCCTTCTTGAGCAATGGGACCAGTGTGTTACCAATGGAGTTTTTGGTTACTGTGGTCCTAACTGCCTTCAGATCATGAACAAGCTTCTACTGTGTAGTTTTGGGCTGATCCATCACCTTTCTCATGATTATCCTCACCCCAGGAGCCAAGATCTTGCACAAGCTCCAGATGTTGGCCATTTTACATTTCTTCCATTTCCAATTAACTGCACCAGCAGTTGTCACCTTCTCATCAAGCTTCTCGCAAATGGTATTGTATTTCATGATAGCCTTGTTCTGGTCTACAGTTTTGTCCCTGAGATCCTTTGGCAGCTCTTTGGTCTTGCTCACAGTGGTGGAGATGTTAGACTGAAAGAAATTTGTTGTGTGGACAGAAAATTGAGTGATTCTGTGGACAACTTGTCATGTGCTTTATACACATAAAGTATTGAGATCAGTACTATCTGTAACTGATAAACTGCCTGATTGACTGTAATCTATGGGCCCACAGGCAATCTGTGAGAGCCAAAATTCTGGCTGGGTTTTAGGGGATCAATTACTTCAAGTACTTTCAAGTAATGACATGCAAATCAGTTCATAACTTTTATGTTTTTCAAGATAATATTCTGTCTCTCCATTAAAATGAAACTACTGTGTAAAATAGGCTGTTCCTTTCTTTGTAAGTGAGGGAATTTATAAATTCAGCACAGCATCAAAAAATATTTCCCCCACTGTAGTCCCCCAGGTGCAAAAGTATTGAATCAGTTGATGGACAAGCAGTTTCAAGTCCAGGTGAAGCATGTTCCCTCGTTATTCCATGACAAGTTAAGCCGATTAAGGAGTTTATTCCGAGTGTTAAACTTGCATCTATCCACTGGAATTCTCAATATGACATGCAAAGAGATGCCAGTAGAAGTAAAGGTCATCATTAGACTGAAAAACCAAAATAAGCCTATTAGTAGTGTTGTGCGATACTGCAAATTTTGGTATTGATCTGATACCAAGTAAATTGGGATAGTATTGCAGCTACGAATACTAATACTGATGCTTTTGACCTGCAAAGGCGCCTTACGTAGAGGAGAGCAGTGTGTCATGATTTATAAAATGAATCATCAATAATTTGCATATTCTGTACAAATTTGTGATTACTATAATTTGGGATTACTTTCCACAGTAATTAGTTAATACAACAAAAAAAACCCCAACTTTTCAGTCTGTTTTTTCGGAGAGCTGGAATTTAAATGTGCTAGTCTCTAAAGCACTTTTGGTCATCTTCTGTTGTTTAAATGTGCCACAGGCTATAAATGAAATAGATGTGACAGTCAACACAAAAATGTTCAGGCATTTTTCATAGTGCATGTTTGAGGCATATTTTTTCATTTCCAAAAATAAAAAATAAAAATAAAATTCTGCTGAGCTTAGAGCGTAGAAACAAAGCATCAATCCAATACCAAAACTACTGATATTGGATCAATCCACCGACCTCTACTTATTAGACAGATATCAAAAACTTCAGATGTGGCCAAATCAACATGCTAGGACATTCTTAAAATGAAGGAATGCACTGACCAGCTCAACAACACCAAAGTCCGCTTTTTTTTGTTTAGGAAAAATCCTTTACAACATTTAGCCAAGCAAGAACACTATCAGGGAGGTAGGTGCATTGTTGTCTAAAACTTCAAGAGACACATTCATATTGTAGGTTTACAATAGGTTAACCTATCTTTTTACTTTGGCTTTTGATTCTAACTAGTTGGCTGTTATCTGGCTTGTTGTGTTGTCACCTATTGTTTCCTGTCCTGTTTTTATTGTTTTGTTTTAATTGTCTCATGCTTTTACTGACTGTGAAGCACTATGGTCAACTTTGTTGTTTTTAATATGTGCTATATAAATAAATTTTGATTTGATTTGATTTGATTAAATGTGGTGCAAAGAACATGAAGGCCAGATTAGTCTGTGCCTTGGACACTTCTGACAGAGCCTTCACATTTCTGACAAAAAAAGGGTCTCTGGATGGATGAAATCAAGATGAACTTTTACTGGAATGATAGGAATAGAAAAGTATGCACAAGGATGAGAAACAGCTGTAGCATACCACTTTATCTGGTAGAAGTAATGTTATAGCATGGTATGCACATCTATGGCTGCCACCAGAACCGGGCCACTACTGTTTATCGATGATGTGACTGCTGATAGAAGTACTGATAGTAGGATGAATCTTGAAGTTTACAGGGCTTTACTCTCTGCTCAGATTCAGCCAAATGCTACAAAACAAATAGGATGTTTTTTTTGCAGCATTTGGCTTTTGACCTAAAACATCCTCCACAGGCAGCCTAGGCGCTTTCTCAAAGAAATGGGGTATTCTTCAACGGCAAAGCCCGTCACCTGATCCCAACCTAATAGAGCATGCCTTTCAGTTACTGAAGACAAACCTGGAGGGAGAAAGAACCGAGAACAAGCAGCAAAGGCCAGGCAGAACATCTCAAGGGACGAAATACAACTTTTTTGTAGTCACAGACTGTAAATGATTTTAATCCAAGTATGAAAAACCAAATCTTAACTGATAGATTTTTTTTTCATTATCATTGACCAACCCCCCCCCCCCCCCCCCCCCCCCCCCCCAAATCCAATCTAAACCAAAACAAAACATATGAATCTCATTGTGCGTTTTAAAATGAGAACAGATCCATTTAGATAATCAATTCAGATATAATGTAATATGACACATATTCACGACGAAACAATAAAGTTTTAGGGATAAACCCTGGGGAGAACCTTATGTTTCACAGTTATAGACTTGATTGTAGCACTAGCTAATCCTGAAGTGAAGCTGTGAGCCTGAAAAGTGGATTCAACAGCTCCACAGAAGATTGTAGGAATGCGTTTCCACTGTGGCACATAAATACTTTATCTAGTTTTTCCAACAATGTCTTTCACATAATTTGTCTCTCAGGTCAATGTGGGTGGTTGTTGCATGATATGCTAAAATGAAAGTGGAAGTTACAAGCAGGAGTCCTGATAAATGCCATTGTTTTCTCCTCCTTTAACGTCACTGATAAGATGGGAGGAACTGCAACCAGAATGCAGCAGAGCTTGAGCAGGCAGAAATAAAAGTGGACTCATTCTTAATTGCTGAAAAAGCTCAGTTGGTACAGATACCAGAGTAGATGCTGTAGAGGAGCTACTTGAAATCCATTCAGACAGAAACTTGCATGAAATCATGTATAATAAAAACAATGAATAACATGAGCGGGTAGGTACAAACGCGACACAAATGTGAATAAATATTTTTGAACAAGAAATCATCCAAAAAATGACACAGAAGAGGGAACTGGGTTCTTACTATAATATATGTGCATGTATTTAATCCCTAGGTGTTTCTAGATGTAACAAGTTGTATTAAAGTACAGACTGGAGATTGTGGCTATGAGAGACAGCAGTTTTTATTCACTATCACAACTGACCTTTAAAATAAATTAATTTGAAAGTGGTATTTCTCTGTAGGTTAATCTGCCAGATCGGCCTGTAATGCAGCCTGCTAGTTCAGATGCTTTACGGGAAAAAGTATATTAAAAATGCAATCGGAAAAGAAAACTTCTTCATGCACCTTTGACACATTGCTGAGAATCCTTCAATGTATTCAGCCATGCCTGGTGCTTTCAATGCGTCCTTTTGTGTGAGGTCTACCGTGAAGAGGATCAGTCATGCCTAAGCCCAGACTTACAAAAGAAAATGGAGCACTAGTACCGAATTTAGACTTGCTGCCAGATGTTTTGGTGAAGAAAAGACGCCTGTTGTCCCCATCTTTCTGGCTGGCTATTAGAGTCAATTGACTGCCATGCTTTTCATTCGCACACTGAGACAAACAGAGACAGGGCAGGGAAGCAATGAATAGTCAAGTAACCTTCAGCAGGGCAAATGGCAATGCAAAATACTCTGAGACTGGACGATAGGGTCACAGGAAATATACTCATGCTGTTAAAAGCAGTGACAGGAATGAGTTGACAGTCAAACTGCATGCTCTGTTGTTCAAGTCAAAACAATGTTTTACCAGTGGCCATAAAATAACACAGAGAATAGACAGAAAGGACTTGAGGATGAGGATGAAAAACATGCAGTACTAACACTTGCACACCAATTCTGCAAGTGAAAATATGTCAAAACCATAAAAACGTGTTTGACATTCTCTGCGGTCAAATTGTTTGCACTTAAAAATTTTTTTCCCCTAATTGCGACTATTGTTGCCTCCAGCAAATTGGATAAGAAAATCAATTTGAGCAATAATTTTAACAGCTTTTATGGATGTTTTCTCACATAGGTATGATAAAAGCACAACAACTTACTGTGGTTGTGTGGGCAGCTCAGTCTGTGTGTGTGTGTGTGTGTGCACAATTTTAAACAAATTATTATAATTCTCTGCAGACATGTTTTCACAGAATGCTTCTGTGACTTCGCCACATCACTGCTGTGATAGAAAAGTACAGATATAATAAGTAAAAGTTACCAAAAAACAGAGACATGAAAAAAGTCCAACCACAGTGTTTGATTTACATTGATTGCAGTAATGCATTTATGAGATTTCCTCAACATTTAAATCTGGTACAGGGCTTAATTGCACTCCACTGAATAGTACTTGTCTCATGCGGATTAAGTGAAAGGTGAGCAGAACTCAAGCATTAAGGCTATTAGTCACAAATTAAAATTGTTTGTCTTTAAATGAGAACTCATTCAAAGTCTGATGGCTGATTTGCACTGTGTGTACCTTTGTTACTGAACATATTAGAGCCCTCCCACCTTTGTCAAATCTGCATCCCTTCCCTAGGCGGGAGGATGGTCATAAGAAGCATGGATGGGATTCTTCACATCTGAGTTCACATCCCAGCCCTAGCCTGAAGATCTGGGATCTGAACTCACCCTATACCTCCTGGTTCTTGATTGCAGCTGCGCTGAGGCCAGAGGCACACCGGCAGCCATGCTGGGTGGACTGGTCCCTTCCTCATCAGATGGAAAACCCTGTAGGTGAAACACCTACTATGGTTGAGTGGCATGACTCACTCACATGGCAATAAAACAAGATATTGGAAATTACTGCATCTACTTTTACAAAGAATTTAAAGCTGAATCAACAGTATCAGTATTAAATTCTTTGTTGCTACAAGCAAAAACTTTTAAGTGGATGAGCTGTAGTGGGAAATGTAGTTTGGACCTATTTGTCAATTTGCTGATGCACGAGTTATGCCAGCATTAGATTCACAAATGACAGGCTGACATTTCGCTGGAGTCAGCTGCTTTGTGTTGAAGGAATGCCCAATACTACTTGCATGGTCATGATTGCATACATTAGGTGCAATATACTAAATGATCAGCCTACAGTATAATGAGGTTTTCAGCATAAGGAAAGTGGAAATATGAAGTGTTGGTGGAAGCCAAATTATGTATACTGTACAAAACAGTTCTTCATAGCCAGACATCCCAGTTTCCGAGAAGCTCTAAACAGCCCACATCTCTCTTGTTATCTTCCCAAAATACTGACTCTTCTCTCTTCTCTTCTCCATCATCTGCTACTGAATATAAATGCACACCTCTACACAATGCAGCACAATCACCTCAAATGAAATGCCAACAAGGCCCAAACCAAAGGTTAACCTGTCGGCATCTTTAAACAGGGGTCTGCATATCAGACACTGACGGCCTTTGATTTCCTTTAACACTGCGGGGTTCTGAGGCTTTCATGTCTTTACTGAAGAAACTCAACTTTCACAATTTGGACTAAGACACTGCTACTTGTGTGGGCATGGATTTAAAAAAAAGATGATCATTATGAACCATAGTGCAATTTCTACTGAGACAATCTATAAAAACAAATGATTTTGTTCTTCACCTTGAAGTAATATTGAAATGTCCTTCCCTTCTCTTGCTCCTCAATGCACTATTGATAGATCAGATGTTACATCAGACTGCGAAGCTTTTGCCCTTAAAGTAGCCCTTACAAAATCACAGAAATCTGTGGGGCTGCAGGAGCTTGATTGTGTCTGACGTGCAAACACACCAATCATTACAGATTAAGTACATGGGTTTCAAATGGGCTAATCTCTCACACCCCTTGTTAATGGGAACACTATGTCACTTTCATGCCACCAAGAGTTGTGGTTGCCTACTAATGCAAAACATTTTTCAATTTTTTCAATATCATTTTTTTTCATTTTAACATTTGAAATCTTTATGTCATTCTGTTTACAATGGCAAGAGAACACCTGAATATTTAAAATCTTTGAATGGATATTTGTATATCAATATTGTTGACAGATTTGTTGACAGAATGGCACCTAATAGAGATGTATTGTAACAGTTCTGAACAAAGGCATAAACTCCAATGCATTTGCCTCTGCGCCTCTAGCTGATAATGCAGATGAATCCCACATCTGCTAAAAGGTTTTACATTAAAAACTGATGAATAAACATTAGCACACTATTTTTTCCCTCCTTGTGCTGTTTGATTTCTTGTGATTTGCCAAAAAAAAAAAAATGCATTTCCAGAGAAACTGTAGCAGAAAAGTTAATTATGATGGCCTGTCTACACACCTGCTTGACTTAACTCACTCTTTAGCCCCATGTATGCTTCAGTTTTTCTTTTTCTTTCCGTTCAAGTGGCATGCTAATTATTTTCTTATGCAAAATGTTCTGACATTACAGAGAGCTTTGTTTGTTTTACCTTTAAGCTGTTGTAAAACTACTCTGAAACACTTCCTGTTTTCTTGGATTTTTGGACAGCAAGCAAAAAAGGAAGACAAAAGGAAATATACCGTAGTGTCTATATTCACTAGAAGTTGCTGTAAATACAAAAAGATGATCATCTGGTACTTAACCGGGTCAAATACCTAAAACAGACCTACAGAGTTATTATAAATGTAAACACTTCACAATGTGATATTCTTTGTTGTGTGCACACCTGGATTCACTTCCTTTAAGTTACCAAAGAGCGTAATTAAAGCTATGCACAAAATTAATTTTATGTACGATACTTTACATTTTTCAAATGCAGTCTTCATCTTAGAAAACAGTTTTAATGATACATAGATATTGTGCATTCCATTGCATATTTGACAGCATAAGATCAATATTTTTTTAACCCTGCAAAGGGAAACCTTATGAGAAATAGTCAGACTTATTGGACTGTATAAGCACACGCACGCACACACATGTAGTCCACCCACTCCTGCAAACTACAACTGACAAAGTTAGCTTTGAAGATGCTTTTGAGCTTTTGAAAGGCTATTTTCAATTATTCATTTAGCTCTTGAGTACCCTTTATGTGTCTTTAAAAGGGTAACCAACAACTTGTGTTTCCCCAGCTGTGGCCCGGTCACACAGATATTTGCTGGGGTCATAAATCCTATCTGAATACAAGAACCCTTGTCTAAGGAGCTATTGCAGGTTTTTTCTTCTAATGTCTTCTGATTTTTTGATCTGCAAATGCTGGTAGATGGTTTTGAAAAAAAAAATTCTAACTACAGGAATTATCTTCAGAGTACATCTGTTATAATAAATAGCCTATCTAGTTTTGTCTTATTTTACATCTTCGGCAGATGTTCACAAAATTGAGAGAACGTTTTTCATGTTACTGATGATGATGAGAACATACCTCTAGCATTAGTTTCTACTGTGTAACTGGTAACTCCATAATGGGATAAACTCACAGCTATTATGTACAGCGACTAAAAAACTGAATTTTTGATTGATTGCGTCATTCAAAAGCTAATTTACATCACTAAAGTGGAGCCCACAAAAATTCTTTTTACCATTGGAGGCTTATAGCATTTGTCTGACAACTGCAATGGATGCACTTATCTTAACTGGTAACTGATACATTTGCATAGACATGAACAAATGCTATGATTAACCGCAGAGCTATACCCTTGTTTTGGCTATGACATGTCATATTATATTTCAGTCACTTACTGCCTCAATCCAGTTGTGAGAAATGTGAATGAGGAGGTTTCCTCATGGGCAGCAACAATTTAAACACAGACTGTAGTTGTCATGCTCCCAGTGTCATTTATAATCAGGCAGTACTGTCATGCTCTGTAACAACCACTGAGACACTGGTCTGATGGGTAGAAACCTTTTTTTCAACAGACACAGGAGCTGCCAGTGATGACTCAGTGTCCACAAATCACAGTATTAAAATACTGTTATAGCATCTGTCAGTTTGGTAATGCTGGATGAATGTTCAGTTGATGAAGCAGGCAGAAGGATGACATCACTCTGGGTGGCAGCCATCTTGGTGCCCTTGGCCAATAAACACATTTTGAGCTTACTTTCACATTATGCCAAGGACTGATCTAAACCCAAATACAAAGCCTCACTAATTCGAACCCTAACTGCCCCACCAGATCACATCTGCACCACTGTTGTGTTACGTTTTGTTATTTTCATCAGTAAATGTGATCAAAGATGATTGCTGTCAACAAGTTAACAGACTAAAAAGGAAAGAAAAATATGAGACATGGTGGTTTTTACATTATGTTTGAAGTGACTTGTCAGTTTACCACGACCATAGAGGTGTTGCTGTGAATGCATATGATTGTCACAGACCTGTTTTGTTTTAATAACATCTACACTTGCGTGTGACTTGATTGTGTTTCACCAAATGAACTGGAAAGATGGATTGGAGTCTTGAGCATCAGTTAGTCTTTAATAAAGATAAATAAGATGCAGGGTGGTGATTGTTGGTGGAATATTCATGTTCAGTGCTAGAGTTTTTCTAGTGGATTCTGGTAAACAGATGGTTTTTTTTTTAAGGCTGAATTATAATCTTCTAACTCATTGCTTACCTTGAATTCTTCCAGAATTTTATAGGTTTTCCCTCGGTACTCGCAAAAGTTTTTCACCTCTTTGCACTCAGGGCAGCATCCATTGTGTTCCACTTTGGTGCACTTTGGATGCAGTTTCGGGCACTCGGGTTGGTCGCACACAGGCCCGTCCTCTGTGCACACACACGGGCAGTTCGAGTGTCCCGGATAGAAACGTTCCCCGAGTTTGTAGACGAAGCCGCTGTCATCCACGCATCCCTTGCCCCGGTAGTCATCAAACACAATGTTCTCACCGACGGTCCGCTCCGCCTCGTCTGCGGCGTAATCCTCGGGGTTACCCACCGTGGCCGGTGACACAGCGCTCAGGGCCAACAGGGGGACGAAGGCAGTCAAGAGGAGAAGGCCCATCCTTTGCCGCGGCATTGACATCCACGTTCAAAACGGCTGTGTGGATGTCATCCTTAGCCTCTCTGTATCCTCTCCGGATCTGTCCAGGGCTTCATTATCACCACCATCACGTAAGGAAATGAGCTGCAGTGGAAAAAATAGAAGATGACATGATGGATGATGACTCCCCAGCTGCTGGTTTGCACATCCTTACAAACCAAAATCACCTTTTAAATACTTTCCCCCTTTTTTCTCTTTTTTGTTTGGCTTAGGCCTGTGTATGGGTATCTTTTATTTACGGTGCACATATGCTGCACCAATGTTTCAATAGAGATCATTCGGAATTCTTTATCATTGCTCTGTCACAAAAGAAAATATCTTACACATAAAGCTAAAGCCACGGATGGTGAAAACAAATATAAATACATTTGCTAACATAAGAAGCATGCAGTCTATATGCGTTAGTGTGGTGGTGGTGCATTAGATGCAAATTATTCTCCTCTTTCAAAATCACAGCAACAGCTACGACCATCAACAGAGGGAAGGGTTGTAACACTGATTGTCTAAAGTGGGTGGAGTGAGCTCCCCACGGTCGTCTTCTCCCCATTAAATAAAACCGAAACAGATATTACAATTTGAAACTTTATGAGAGGCTTCAGAGACAACAGGTAGCATTAACGCTTTCAATTCTCCTCCAGGCCAGTAATGATAGTAATGACTTCTCCGATTCTGGGTTTCTTGTAACCACCTCTTATTATATTAACCATGTTCCATGCAGATACATGCAAATATTGAGAAATGCGCAATGATTTAACCCAGAATGCGTCAACCGTTTGGAAGGGGAAACACACACATCGACACTCCAGACAGTTGGGGAATATATAGCTGAAGATAAATATCTCTATGATGCGTATTAAGCGACAGCTCTAACTCACTCACCGCTTTGAATAAGACTGATATCCACTAAGTGTGAAGGTAGGATCCCCAATACAGAGAGCGGAGACAGATTACAAATAGTCGCCTTGCCTATTGGAAACTTCACTCTATCCACAGGGTGAAATCACCAGTCTCCACGAGATACTGTAATCCGCCCTCTTGTCGTGATGATGTGCTTAAAAGCAACTAAACAACAGCCTTTTGGAGGTTTGCTCCCCTTTTCCCCCTTGCAGAGAAAAAGACATCCGCGTAAAAGTAGGTCTTCTTCATGATTATCCTCAGTGGACTCACCTTTTCGAGACAATATCGCAGTTCAAGTCCAACTGCATGCGTTACAGACAGAGAAAGAGAGACTAAAAAAGAAACTGCTCGAGAAATCCTCTATAGCGTTCCCTGAGAATCCGGAGTCAATTCAGTATTTCCCCACGATGGAGGTGAATATTAGAAAGCAGCAGCCAGTCTTGTTGCACATGTGTGTATACATCCAGCAGTTGTGCGGAAAATAAAAAATCCACATGGGTAGAAGTTAAAGAGTATAAAAAATCGACCCATTCGCGGCTGAAGCCAGTCATTTTTTGAATTTGTGGCCGAGGTCACGTTCATCATCAGCAGGCGAGACTGACGAGGGAGCGCTCCGACTTTCAGCACCTTGGAGAGCGACTATCTTCTGCGTCCTGCGCCGAGCAGAGAGGAGCGCCCCCCCCAATCCCCTCTGCCAACCACAGTCACAACAACACTCACCTCCCACGATCCGAGGACAAGTATGACTGCATTACTGCAAGGGTTAAAGGCTGGGACGAAGTAAAACGATCAAATAGGTGGTCATTAGTCAAGACTGGTTCCGACAGGAGCAGCTGGTAAATTGAGGAGGTATGCTAGATCAGTTAAATATGTGTGCGAGCCTTCCCCCTGTCTGTAAACGGGTGCGCCTATGTGCACGCCTGCCTCATTATACGCCTGTGAATATGTGTCTCCATGCGTGCGCGAGTGTGCCAGCGCGTGACAGTGTCTTCACACATGACCCGCAGCATGTTTCTCTGAGTCACTCATTTCTAGCGCAGTTTACGGAGACCTATTTGTATTCAATGGTGCACTGCAAAAGGGAGTCTGACTTCTCAGCCCCCCCACCCCCAAACACCACCACATTAACTGAAAAGTACAGTACGGCTTTGCAGAGCAACACCAGCTTTGTTTTACAAATGGTAGCCTATAGGGGCCACTGCCTGACTACAGTCAGTCTAAGGGTAGAGGACTAAGAGCTAGAAGACCAGCACTTAATTAGACATTCCCACAAAGACTCATAAACACCTTGTCAGCTGCAACGTACTATGCATTTATGGTAATTTCTGAGTAATGGACATGTTTTTTTTTTAGAGTAATTAATACTTGTTAGTGCTCAGGGTGAGTGAGACTGTCAAAAACTTATGTTCTTCAACTTTAACTATAGATTTACATCTGCCGCAGACATAATGGAAGGTCAAATCTAATGTGATCAGGCTAATTCACAGAATGCATTTAACTATACATAACAGCATACTTTTGACTGATACTGCTGCAGATATATTTTCATGCATTAACTTTAACTGCAGGGTTTCATAACCTACATGACATCTGCATGTATGTTTAGGTGTTTACTTGGCACAAAGTCATGTGCAAATATACGCCATGGCAATTGTTGTCTTTTTCTGACATATTTGTACAAGTAAACATTTCACACTGTGTCTTTTTGACATTTCAAATATTTATTCAAGAAAAAATATTGCTAGATAGAATATTCTTTTGAGGAAAAAGTAGGTATATCCTTGGCCACAGAAGCTAGTACTGCCCCTCTTTTAGCTGAAATAACTTCTTGTAGGTATTTTGCATAATTGTCCACCAGTCTCTGACATCGGCCTGCTGAAATTTCTGACGACTCCACCATGCAAAATTCTTTCAGCTGCACTATATTTGATGATTTTCTTGCCAATTTCAGATACTCCCCAGCAACATTTCACATGGATTCAAATCATTCTTTTTCTCGCCTGGGCCATTCCATAACCCTTTATTTTTTCATTTTGATTCATTCCTTAATGGATCTGCTGCAGTGCTAAGGATTATTATCACACTAAAAGCTCCATTTCCTGTCCAACTTCTACTCTTGGACAGATGGCTTCACATTATCTTGAAGCACTTTTTGATATGATGCAGAATTAATCGCTGAATCAGTGACTATAAGCTGCCCTGTCCCCAAGGCAGCAAAGCCATCCAAAACCCTAACATATCCACAACCATGATTCAGAGTTAGTATAAGGTATTTCTCTGAAAAACTGTGCCAAACATGTCCAGGGGTCCTGTGGTCGAACAACTCTGGCTTTGGTTTGTCTGTTCAGACCACATAACGGCTCGCTCATAGACTAAAAACGGTTGTTTTCCTCTTGTGCTCTTTTTGGTCAGCAAAGGCTTCTTGCTGGCATGAAGGTCAAATGTCTGCTGTGTCTCTCTGATTGTAGACACATGCTCTTTGATGAGCGGTTGCGTGACTTACCTGCAGATCACGTGATGCATTTTTTGGGGGTTCTTGTTCAGCCAGTCCTGGAGAAATTGGCCTTGTTTTTTGTGGATTTCTACTTTTTCTGTGTTATTCTAGGGTCTTTACCTAACAATATAAAGTGCATTGGGATCACAATCTTGGGATTGTGACATGAGCAAAACAAATATTTTAATAGCAAAGAGAACACCAGACCCTAGATGTTATGGGTTGAAGCAAGAAAGCTTTATGCATGGCAGATTCCACCTTTCACCCATTGAAGGTGTTCATTTTTATGAATTTATGAATTTTCAGGTGCGGTAGTTGCAAAACTGATCTCAAAAATATATCAATATTATGTTTCATATTTGTACAACAAAGTCATCTTTTAAATTTAAGGTTCTTTTCAAAAGAGGTTTAAGTGTTTGCTTGTTCACATATGTTTAGAAAACAAAACCGGTGTCTATGTATGTGACTATATGAGGTATGAAGACGCAGGGACACTTCTTCCTCGGATGAGGTGAACCTAGTTTAGCTCACCATCCCACGCTGGCTCTCTTCATTAAGTATTCACTAATCACAGGGGAGGAGGACTGAGAGGAAAACTGTGAAATTGGTGAATGTTTGGAGTACTGAAAAGATAAGAACTGTGCAAGAAATGCTACAGCTCAACATGAAGAGGTAGTCTAAATAAATCAAGTGTTTATGCTCATTAATGCACTGGCTTGTGCTGGGCCTCTTCTCTTCTAAATATATCTCTGGTAACATAACTCAAGAAAATTCAGCATCAGTCATCAAGCTTTATAATATTTTGCCCTGCACAAGTGAAAATCCGTTTAGAGAGCATTCTGTTTGCCCGCTCCTGTCAGTGAAACTGAAGTAATTATTTTCTAATACTACAGAATCTAATGGCTCAAATGTTTGACTCAGATTCTGCATAAGATCTCTGTGATTAGACTAAATAACAGAGTATCTGAGAGTAAAGCTTTGTCACTCAGGTTGTGAGACGGTACTGCCACAGACATTGACAGGGCTCGTGCGATGGTTAGTTATCTCTTAAAGGTGGCAGGTCTTTGAAATGCAGATACAAGCGAAGCTGCAAATCACAACAAAACCTGTGGCAAGTGGTTACTCTTGGAAACCCTGGCAAAGTGGATACTGTATCAGCTGAAACATTTAGGAAAACACGTGAGGGCAAACTAAGGTTACACTGTTAACTTGTATACAATTTCCTTTAACATCTAACATCTTTAACATCTCATTGTCATCAATCTGTATTTGACATTGGCTGTAGATTAATAAATGAAAGCTACTTCTGGCGGAAAACATTTCTCCACTACTCTTTTCTTTTGGCTGTTTCCTCTTTAAACTCTGCTTCCTTCACAAACTGTTTTACGCTCATGTTACCAAACATTTTCTCGTGGTTTCAGAGTGCATGTCTTTTCCACAGACTGTCCAAGGCAAACATCTTTATCCCAGGTAAAAATATGCTGTTTTACCCAGCATGAACTACTTTATGTTCTTTACTATGCAGCACAAACCACCTCTTCCCCACAACCCTTCCCCCACTCTTTGTATAGTACCATCTTGGCTGTTGACCTGGTTAAAAAGAAAAAGAACACTTGTGTTTTATAAAGCCTCTCATCTTCCTTCCTCTTCTCACACCACTTCCAGCAATAGAGTCAGCACAACTATATATATCATTTATTAAATCTGACATTGCACTTCAGTAAATGTTGGCGCCTAATATGAGATGTGTTGTTTAAGACAGCCAGCCAGCTACTCCAGCACGCTATGGTCCATTAGGCCTTCACTCTGGCTCATGAAAACATGGGGTGGATGATACAAAACATCATTCTGAAAGATGTACTAGAGCAACCACTTAACAGACTACCTGTGTCTTACTGCTGGATGGAGAAGTGCTCTTGTTGGCAGGACAGTTCTTTTATATGACACTTTCCAGAACACCCTAACTGAGGTGTTTACATCTTAGCAGTATTCGATGCGAGGCAAACAATTGGCAGCCCACATGACGTGGTTCCAGTTCAATCAGCTAATGGAAAAAACGAGCTCTTCATCCCCCACCGTGCCTCATGGCCTCCACCACCTCAGTTTTCCTGCAGCAACACATTCACTACAGCAGAGTCTACAAAATGGTATAATGGTTTTGCCATTAGGGCTGCATTTATAGCCTGCAAGCAGGTCTTAGGCATTATATTCGGTCACAGCTATTCATGCTAACCTATTAAACTGAATGGTAGAGAGGGAGAAAGGGGAGTGAGCTTGTGAGATAGGGAAAAAAAGACAAGAAACCACTAGGAGTAAGGAAGGGGGCTTTCAGTGATTTAAGACTTTTGTGTAAGTGAAGCATATATTTGTCCTCTTACACAGAAATAATGCTTATTCTTGATAAAGGCATTGCGTTAATATCTCTAGCAGGGTTTTTTGAACATAACAATGCAATATGCCTCTCACTTGCTGAGTCTTATGCTCATGGCTTGAAATTAACATTGGTAGTACAATTTTACTGTGACAAATGTAATCCTTGGCTTGAGCTCCAATCCGCTGCAATCCGCTACTGATTTGACTGCATAACAATGTGAATCCATGACTCTCCGGCTGATCCATGCATTACTTAAAAAAATTCTTGCAGAATCTGCTCTGAGTCGGTGAAGTAATGTAGTCATCTGATAATAATGAATGTATTAGCTCACATTTCTTGATTGTCAAGAACCCCTATATAAGAACAGTCTTTGTATATAGGGTAGGGCAGGAGTGGCAAACTCCAGGCCTCGAGAGCCAGTGTCCTGCAGGTTTTAGATGTGTTCTTGATCCATCACAGCTGATTTAAATGGGTTTAAAGCTCCCCAACATTTCTTGAAGTTCTCCAGGAGCCCGGTAATGAACTAATCATTTGATTCAGGTGTGTTTACCCAGGGTGTTATCTAAAACCTGCAGGACATCGGCTCTCGAGGCCTGGAGTTTGCCACCCCTGGGGTAGGGTACCTCTCAGTGTACGAAGGATTCATAGTAGTAGCAGTACTGGGGAAACAAAAAGGTTTTCTAAGGTTGATTTGATTTCTTGATGCCATTTAAAAAAAAAAAAAACTATAACATTTTTTGATCCTGAAATTAAAATGAAAAAAAATGCATGTCATGTTTTGGGGAAATAACAATGTCAAATACTGTGGAGAAAGATGTGTGAAGCTATGTAGCTGTAAAGAGGAGCTGAAAATGTAATTGTGTGGTAAGTGGTTTAGGAAGGTATAAAACAGTGTAAAAAACCTGGAACTAGTAAGTCTTTTGTAAAATGGGTGCAGTGTGAATTGTATGCTTAAGTGTTTCAATTCCAGCCTGCTGTCCAGAGAGTGCATCTCACAGGCCCAGACTGTTTCACCCCATCCACTTTACTCTGTGGTCCTATAATCCACATCCTGTATTACACACCACACTGATTCAGACATTCAAATAGCCCCTGCTACAGCAATGGGGGAGATATTCATTGGTATTTTGGGATGAGTCAGCTTGGTGGCTTCGGTGAATAGGGGAAGAAATCCATGTGCTGGTCTAATTTCGCTGGCAGATCGTGGGTCTCCCTGTGATACTTATTATCCCAGCTGTGTGTAACAGTGCCCCTATGGGTGCTAGCATTTTCCACCAAGTTAGAATAAGAGCTCTTTTCTCCTCCCATAGGGGACCTGTAGTGACTCTCTGATTCGCTTTCTCCAAAGGCTGACGATGCTTCAGCAGCTCCAGGGAGGTACTCAGCACTGAGACTGTGCTGCTGTGGTTGGTTGCCTTTTAATGACTCTGCTGCTTTAGACATGCAAATAGAGCTGAAGTGGAGAGAAAGCCTGGAGGGACACTTTGGCATATGCATCAAAAGCAATATGCTGGATTTTAAGGGTGTAACATGGGACTAGGCTGTATGAATGAATGCATTAATTGAATACCAAAAACACCAGTGTTCATCATGGGCAATATGATTATAAGAAGCATTCATGTGAGAAGTATTTCCCACCTTAGGCTTATGAACACTTTTAAGAACATTTTTTGGGGGACAAAGAAAAGTTTGACTGCACCTAATATTTTCTTTGTAGCTAAAATGAGAATATTATCAGTCTGATGTACCTTTTCTCCAAAGGCTGAAGAAAGGCCTTTGGAGAAAAGGTACATCTTGCTTCTCAGGAATCCCTGGGGAGCAAGAGATAGTTTTTCCAGGTTAGCAAAAAGGGAAGAAAAAGCAAAATTGAAAGTGGCTTTGCTCGTTTGTTTTGTTAGGATGAAGTTTTTATTTTTGTAATAATAATTTTGGCCACAATAGTCTGAATTGCACTTTGGAAAGGCTGTCATGGGGAAATTCTTTAGGATGCCATCCCTGACCAATAAGTATGACCCTTCTGTTAGATGCTGCTGGCGTGACAGAAAACACAGGAGGAGGTGTCCTCTGGGGTTTGGTTTACTCACCAAAACAATGTGGTTTGTTGTTGAAACAGGTTTTGGTCAAGAAAATAATACTTTTTGGTATTAACCCTTGCTACTACCCAGTTCATTCAAGTGTGACACAACAGGATCATTTACATGTGTCCATATAGGATGGCGTAGAAGACTGTTGGTCCTGAGAGGTCAAATGCAGTGCAACTTAGGAAAATACCAGCAACTAGAAAAATGCTTCAAAAACACACAAAAACACATTAGAAGGTGAATAAAACACAAAAGAAGTCGAAATAAATGCAAATTCTTACAAATCCTATCTATCTATCTGTCTATCTGTCTATCTGTCTGTCTGTCTGTCTGTCTGTCTGTCTATCTATCTATCTATCTATCTATCTATCTATCTATCTATCTATCTATCTATCTATCTATCTATCTATCTATCTATGCCTCACTCTCCTCACATCATATTGTAAAACCCACCCTGTGTGGACCCCAACATCAACCTTAGGTGCTGGAGGGATAATTACTTATTACTCTCCAACCTTTTAAGTACCACTTTTACTGGGAATGATACGCTTGGAGCTCACATGCCGAGCCCCAACCGTATTCTGCTGCTGCAACATATCAGCCATAATTTCACAAGCAGACTGACTGACTGAGGTTTTTTTTTTATTTAGGAATTCATCTCTGGGGCAATATGAAAAAAGAAATGGAAGTCTGTGTAGCAATTGTTGTGATGTATTTCTTCTGAAACAAATTGATGGGAATGCCAACTAATATAGCCAACCTTAGGTTAGGGCAGGGGTGGGTAATTAATTTTCCGAAGGGGCCATATGAAAAACTGGGACTGTCGCAGAGGGCAGCAGGAGTTAGATGAACTCAGTTATGCTCAATATTATTATTATTATTATTTTTTAAATCTCTTTATAGGCTTGCTGGTGCTTCCCTCCATAATGGTCCCAGTTCCTCATGTGGCCCCTTGGGAATATTAATTGCTCTCTCCTGGCTTAGAGTTTAGTCACACAAGCATTTTAAAATTCATTGTGGTGGCTTTTACTTTTTTGCTCTGTAAATGGCTTTGAAAAGAAAAAAGTCTTACTTTTTTCCTTTTTAACTCCTACATTTCGGTGTTTGTGAATATGTATTTTGTCCATTCTGAGCCAATCTGAGTCAGATTTTGTTTACATATATAAAACCCATTTGGCAGTTTCTAATGTAAGCAGTAGTCTAAATGCGTACACCCGTTGTTACTAAATTGTTTGCCAGTGCAAATATTAAATTGAAAATTGCGCATGGTAGATGACTAATACTAAAAGTATTATCACAAAATGTCACAGCGAGCTATTTTTCACTGTTTACAATTGCCTCCATTATACTTAGAGTGTATATATGCTGCGTGCGTACTTCACTCTAATCATTTTTGACAATAATTTCAATGCATTTGCATGGGAGACACCCTACATCCACTCAGCGTAGACTCTGACAGCTGCTGCTACTGCACTGGGACAAATCATGATTCCTGGTATTAACTGCTTTACGTCAGGTATTAAATTATTCTGCTTTGCGTCAACTTTACACGGTGACATGATGTGATACAACATGAACTTCCTCCAGTTCAATACTCATAAAGCACTAGGGAGGTATAGTGCTACCCAGCATTTTACAACCAATTAAACTGATTGTCACTACATACAAAGGGTGTCAGTCATGAGAGTAATGTATTCAACTGTAATCCTTGACAATTACTCTAACCCCTGAGGATATGAACTACTGAGTTGTGGCCTTGGTGTCTGTAACAGGATTGTCACTGTTTTTGAAAGAAGAAATGTGCGATGTCTGCCAGAGAGAAAAAAAAATTAGAGCCCAAGCAGTTTTTAATGTCTCTCTCTCTCTATATATATATACACACATATGTGTGTGTGTGTGTGTGTGTGTGTGTATTAATTTATATTAATTATAGGGAACAATAAAGACTAATAAAAAATCTGTGTGACATTTTATCTTGTACTCTACATGTTTTCTTTACTGCTACCCTTGCCATATGGGACTGTTCGTAACCTCACAGTCAACTGACATCTGATCAATTTGCATGTCCATATGGGTCCTCTAATAAGAAGACAGCATTAGATATGTGGTTTCTGTTAGCTGGGAAATAATGCACAACCCTGCAACTATTGGCCACAGGGGCCACAAATAGTCCGTAGCAATTTAAATACAAAATCAGTCTATTGTGATACGATCTGTTTGTAGTTATAAGGTCATCAATATTGATTTGAAAAATACAAGCAAGCAGGCAAACAAACAAGGTTGAATTTAATCAATTAATGTGCATAAAAATAAGAAAATTGCAACTATTATATAAATACCTGCAAATCTATAGGATTCTGACATTCAAATGTTCTATCAGCTTATCAGACTGGAAATTTACATTAAAGCTGAGAACTGTAATAGCATGCTTGTGGTTGCTACTCACCATTTCTAGATCACAAATATTTGTAATGCCACTTACTTATTTGCTTTTACACAGGAATATCTTACCTCTAAAACCTATTTCAAGATGCGATCTTCATTTACCCTATTTTCCAAGTTTGTAGTTGAACAGTTTTGATGCTAATGCGTGATATTAGTCTAATGGTGTGTGGTGGACGTGAACAGCTGGTTGTTCCTTGCTGGACTGATAATTAGTCAGTAGTATACAAAAGAGTTACTGCACATGGCCCCTCTCCATCCTCATTTCTGCTACTCACAGACTGCTTCTCAAGGGAGCGCTGGCTTCCAGCAATTTCAAAACCCTTTCACCGCAGGGATTTTTATCTTCTCTATCTTTCGTTCTGCTTGCTCCCTTCTTCATCAGCTCTCTTTCTTCCATCTAACACCACTGATTCAGGGAGATGTAGAAGTGGGAATTGTTACCCACTGAGGTGCTGACATCACGGCTGCAGATGGCAGAATGTGGATTTTTGCATTATACTAATAAGACCAGGTGTTTCACCATGAGAGACAGTGCATTTTAAATGGGACAGCAAATGAAATGCAAAGCCATTTAACTGTTAAGTGTGTGCAAGGTGCAGAAAGCCTAGCATCTGGGATGCATTTAATATTCATGCCCTTCTCCATTTATAAAAGCACTTTCTAAACACACACGCCCACTGATTCCTGACTTGTTGACTAATTGTTTAGCAAGTGGAGCGATGACAAGAACTAGTGAGAAAACTATGACAAATAAAATTTCTCTAGGCACACTGTACTCTTTCTACATGATGAACAAGGTCAGCAGGCCTCCTGATTTATGTCTTATGAAACAAGTAGTTTAATAACTGTTGAACAGGTTTTCAGTGCTGTTATCATGCAATACTTTTAACAGACTCCTTACATGAGTCAATAAGTACAATGTTATTAAGCTGTAATTACTGTCATGTATACGCTATTAATCAAAGTGGCTATATTTTAGCAATGATAATGTATTCAAGGATAAAATCACTTGTAGTAGTAAACCCACAGCGGATTATAGCCCGCATCTACAGTTTCCTTTGGCTTTACATACCTTTACATAAAGGGAGACATATTTCCCTTGAAAGAGATCAAAAGTTTTCCAAATGAATGATAATACTGAATGATAATGAGTATGTTACTCAGTAAAAGAGGAATGTGCAATTATGCCCTTTTCCAGCAGCTCTGCTTTATTAAATTGAAAGGTGACGATGTCAGTGTTTTGTTCACCAATTACTATCACTGCTCCCAGGTGGCGAAAAGAAAAAATAGTTTTAATGCTTTAGCTTTTTAGCATGAAGGGTTAACTTCATGGAGATCAGGGCTGGCACTTTGCTTCAGTGATTTCAGTTTCATAACATCTGTCCCTATTAAAAGTTGGACGTTTCTTCTACTGACATATTTCACTGGTGTTATCGCTATATGTAAAATGAGATTTCAAAACTGAGATACAACTTTTATTATAGCGTGCTCTCTTAGAACCAAAATTATAGAGACACCTCAAATGGTATGGTTCAAAATTTGTTTTGGTGTTTGCAGCAGCAAATTTATGCAAATACCATGATTAAAAACCAACAATTAGGTCAATCCAGTTTTAAAGACATGATGATAGGGCGTTACAGCTCAGTAAGTATCTGGAAACTGTGGAAAAGTAACAAGGCAATAATATGGAAATACCGTTATTGCACTTAATTACCAAAATATCTGTGTCAAAGCAATAGTTAGAGCTGAGTATTGTTCCACTGGAACTGATGTCATTTGGTAATAAGGGTCAGCACCTGGTTGTGATAATGTAGAACATAAACATATGAGGAAAAACCAATTAGTAAGGCTATAGTAATATACTGGTAAAATGATAGCTTACTAGAAATACAATGTTTCCAGTTGTGTAGTAGAATTTGTATAAACTGACTTTAAAGTTGCAGTAACTTCATGCTAATTAGGCAATATTGGTTGACGCTTTAACATATTGAGATAGCACAATCAATATTAACTTATTATCATGCGTTACTACCAATTTAAAGTTATAATATAAAAAAAGTCAAATGCACAGATTTGATCATGTCATTGCTAAAAAGTTATGAAATTATGCCAGTGGGTTTTTCCCTCATAGAGAAATGTTTGTTTCCACATTATTCCTACAGTTTCTGACCAATTATTACCCACTTACATATATCACAGTGCAATATTACTCAGTTAAAACATTTTCAACAAGAGAATTAAATAATCATTACTTGAATATTACTTTGGTAATTTTGTGGTAATAACTTACTGTTTAACTTTAACTGCCTTCTTGTTTCCACATTTCTATCCTATTTATTTGTATTTAATTATCTGTATTTTTTTGGTTTCGCAAAGAATCAATTGAAATGGCTCATTGGTACATAACACTGCACCAAGATGATTCATAATTTTTTTTTAAACTCTTGCCTTTATTAATTCTAGCCTGGACTATTGTAATTCATTAGAGAGGGCACGTTTATCCCATAGTGGCTTCTGTTTATTGGTTCCCTGTTAAATCCAGATCCAAATCTCAAATCCTACTCCTCACATACAAAGTCTTGAATAATTAGGTCCCATCTTATCTCAAAGACCGCATCACCCCAACAGTCCACTTCACTCTCAGATTGCTGGGTTACTTGTCATTCCTATGATATTTAAAAGTAGAATGGGAGGCTTCAGTTTTCAGGCTCCTCTTCTATGTAACCAGCTCCCAGTTTGGATTTTGGAGACAGCATCACTACTTTTAAGGTTAAGCTTTAAACTTTTCTTTTTGATAAAGTATATAAGTAGATTTAGCTCAGATGATCCTGACCCTCTGTTGGTTATGCTGCACTCGAGCTAGGCTACCTGGGGCTCCCAGTGATGCTCTGAGTGTTTGTTTTTCTTCACACAACTCTCCATGTGTTTTTATACAACTTTGCATTTAATCATTAGTTATTATTAATTATCAGGCTCTCTTCCCACAGCTGTCTCCCTCCCATCACCCCCGAGCAGTCATGGCAGATGTCTGCCCCTCTCTGAACCTCAAGGTTTCTTCTTATTAAAAGGGAGTTTTTCTTTCCCACAGTTACCAAGTGCTTGCTCAAACGGGGTCATCTCCATATATTCTGTATTATTGTAGGGTATTGTAGGTGTACCTTACAATGTAAAGCAAACTGAGATTTGCTGGTATTTAAATATATTTAATTGAATTGAACTAAACAAAATCATTACACAAGTAATGAAAAAAACTGTACTTTTTATTAAAACTAAACAAAAAAAAAGTGTCAAATGGCTAAAGTACGCAGCACAGATATTCAGAAAGTATAGAATGACAGCAAAGGTAAGCTGCATGTGTATTCTTATGACAAAGTGAGGAAATACTGCTCCTGCTGTCGTATTGTTATCTTAAAACAGCTTTGTGCTATCAGACAATGCAATCGAAAACACAGTAACAGAGTTTTTACTCCAGCATTTGACAACGAAATAAATATTTACATCTTTTCAAATTCACAACATGCAGATGATTACAATTTTGACGTACCCGTGACTTACCTCACAATCAAATACAGGGTTAAAAATAATTTCAGTGTAGAATACCCTTTGACAATATATTTTTATCCATCTGTGACCCCCAAGCTGAAAAATGATATGTGATATCACATATGTGAGATCAAACTGCATTCTGTGGCAAAAATCCCTTAGCTGAAAACTCTAGGCTTATCAAGAGTTTCATCTATTTTGTGCCAAGTGAAAAAATAAAACTTGATCATTATCTAAGAAATGATTTCTTAGATTGCAGTGTCTGACTGTATTCTGTTACTGCTACAGCATGAGCACGTCTTTATTGTAACAGGACATTTTGTCTTTTGAATGAATGAAGTTAAAATATGTGTGAATATAAACAACATGAAGGACACTGTGCATAGAAGAGCAATTTATTAAAAAATGCACATGCTTTGTTGAGGGTAAACTAGCTATTAATCACATTTAATTATAAGTTTGATTGCTATATCTTTTTTATTTTAAAGATATAAACGTGAAAAACAGTTCATGGGAAAAAAGTTAAAATCATAGGAAAGTTGATCTAACATTTTTTGCAGACATTACTTTATCATGCAGTTCAACTGTTGGGCACTGCACTGCTTAAATTTCTCAAACTTTTGTTATAAATTCAGTTCCTCTATCTTTTTCTTATAGGTGAGAGGGCAGTCCATATGTTGAAGTGCTCCTGGGTAAGACATTGCTCCCAAAGCATTCATCTGTGTCTGCGATAGCGAGAAATTAAATGCTGAATGCAAATGCAGTGTATAGCATATGTTAAAGCAGTATAAGAATGAATATATGAACTTTTAAATCAATTTTAAATGGTGAGTAAGTCTATATAGTTATGTAAACTCCAGTCCCTTTACCATTGACTGCAAATGTAGCTTCCAAAGGTTTGATCTCTGCTGGTTGATTTTAGGACTTTGGAAAAAGATACAACACATTTTCTGATTTTGTTCATTTAGGGGGAACCATTTCTAATCATTCTTATATAGTTTACATGTTCCAATCATCTTACCGTGCAACACGGATACCATTAATTGATGTTGTTTGTACAATAAATGTGTCTGCACACGTTATTAGAACAGCTAATAGAGTGGACATGGAGTTTAATTTTTCACTTGGCTGTGCAATGCATTCCTAATGCTGTCTCCTGTGGTGTATCTGTCACGCATGACTTGAATACTAATGTGATATGAGAAAGACTTTTTTCCGAAATCGAGAATATTCATCAGAAGTCCATCTGAAAATATAATTGATGTTTTTGTTTTCGGAATGTAAAGTTCTCCATCTATACAGTAGCAATGAAAAGAAATGAACCAATTGTTCCCTTTAGAATTATTTTAGGAAGAGGATCGCTAAAACATCAGCATGCATGAATGATAAATACACAATAAGCACCGCAAAAGAGAAAGGTTGTATAAGTCAGGTGCGTAAAAAATATTGCTTCACAGTAAAATGCTTGGAAAATAGGCCTAAAATGAGCATTATGTTATTTTAAAGATAGCACAGCTACATAGCTATCCCAGATTTAACAGCCTGCACATTCCTTACACTCATTTTCACAACACCCAATGATATTTGCACAACTGGAATGAAAGCAAATCATTATAAAGTCCTTTACTTTATGTTCAATAACATTTATATAAAGATGATACAATTTTTCATTCCAACATTAATGTGTTATTTGACTTGGATTTCTTTGTGTGCCATCTAACGTTCCAGGGGCATAGCTTTCTTTTTTTGTACATGTAAACCATGAAGATCAAAGATAAGGAACAAAATAAGAGAGTGTTTTGACAGAAGCTCGTCTTCAAACAACTGACTGGGCGCACAACACAAGCAATAAGCTCATCAAAACAACAAACAGAAAGAGAAGATTGGCTCTTTTCCTGAACAATCTCTCAATGACAGACATGATGGTTTATTGCAGCTTTTATTCTCAACAGCCTTCACTGGGACATGGCCCATTTTTCAGACAAATTTAGTTCAGCTTGAAGGGCTATTAATTATATAAATGTTATGACCAACCGAACTCTCCTAGGCAAAATCGCAATAGTGGACGAGACTGGCTGACAGCAGAAGCTCCTGTAATTCATTTGAAAGAAAGCTGCTGAGTGGACGCGTTTGACTCTACACTTTGCAAAGGTACCTATCTGGGAGAATTTCATCATTGTTTATTGATGGAAGCCATCCAAAAGCAAGTTCAGATAAGTGATTAAAAAATACAGATGTTGTATATGAACTGTAAAAGCTCTTTGGCTCATTCTTGAATTTCATTTTTACTGACTTAACTATAAATAACATAGTCAGTGTGAGCACAAAATTCAGTACTTAACAATTAAATTGAAGCCACCAGTAAAACACCTACTTTATATAATGCTTCATATTGTTTATAAATATGCACACTGGCCTCAGGTTTATACTTGATCTCTACACCTACTGGTTCGAGAATGTGCATATACAGCAGAAAGGTTTTTTTTCTTTCTCTTTTTAATGCCGGAAGGCATAATTACACTGGCAAATTAAGTTCACATTGCTTTTGTCATTGTCTTTGGGTTTGCATTAACTTCAGATTCAGTTCATAGGTGGAAAATACTGCCAAAAGAAAATGTATAGAAAGGAAATAATTAAAATCTATGCAGTATAAATGAAGTTAAATGTGACTTGTATGGTATGTTGGATGTGTTTTGTTCATCATTTGGTTTTTCCGAAGACCTAAAACCTCTCTCGGACAACAATGCGGAATATGTTGTAAAATGCAATTCAAATTCCTTGTCATATTTCCTTGTGGCAAATATGTGGCTTATATAACGTTGAAAATGTTGCAAATTATTTCTCTAACATTAGAAAAGGTTACCATTGAAAGAATAATCTTCAGTATCTACAACGGTTTAATCTATTTTGGTGAAAGGCGAAGACACGCGAGTGAAAGTGAAGTGGCTTGTTAGAGCAGATGCCTGCCTCCCCTGCTTTCACATGCATTATACATCTCAGCTCCATCTTTCATTCCCTTGTCTAAATAGGAGGCTTGCCCTCACGGCACGCAGAGCAGCATGGAAACGGGCTGATCTGGCAGGCCTTGGCAGTGGACACCTTGGATCTATCTAATATATGCTTGAACTGTGATCTTGTCAACTTCACTAAGCCTCACAGGTATGGGATACAATATATCAAGAAACTGACATGCACTGCTGTAAGCCCACAGTCCATACGGAGAGCAACCAGGCTAGAATTACTGAAAAAATTACAAAGACCCAATGCTTAAAGCTTATATTGACTAGAATTTGTTTGTCACCATCTGTGACATGTTCACTGTTTTGACTATAACCACAGTTTATTACCATGAGACAAGACAGACCTGGGTAAAGTAAAAATATGAGTTTAAGCTGACAGTGAAGTAGAAGATGGTGGACTACTAGCCAAGATATGCACTTATGAAATAACTCATCCTAAGCATGGGGCTATTAAGGAAGCACTGTCCTTAATTAGATGAAGACATAAACTCTTTAGATGAGTCGATAAGAAGCAGCCGCCTAATGTGATCTTCAGCAGATTGAAAAGCATTTAAGGCAAAGTACCAATGACTGCTCAAATGGGATTGCGGCTGTTGCTTGGTCCCATCAGCATTTAGCTGCTTTACCCCCAGCATTGTGGCTGACCCAGGGAAAAAAGGACAGAGTGATTACTGATGCACACAGAAAGCCTTTCAATAACTGAGTAGGTTTCCTTCTAAACATAATTTTCTCCACAAGAAAGGATAAAAGGAGCACACGCAACCCATCTGAAAGCTTCTTTCTAAAAGTCAATGCCAATTGTACCTAATTAAAGATACAGCTGTGACATGTTGTCTTTTAGGATAGTGTGTGACTCACTGAGCTGTCTGGATAAACTTAGGTCCCTTCATGATGTATATCAGAAACTGCTCTTTAACTGTATGTGTCAGCGTGCAAATCAACACAGTTACACAGTAGTTATCACAAGTACTAGATAGGTACTAAAATGGCAGTAAATAGGTGTATGGCATATTGAATTATTGTGATTACTGCTAAGTGTTACGTAACCTGCCATTAAACACAACAAGACTAAGAGTCTGTAACTATGCTAACCGCTCTGTGAAGCTCTACTTAAGCACAGCATGTCGCCATCCTCACAATGGTGCTGCAATGTGGAGCCTTTTTTAAATCTTTACCATTTTGTTTTAGTAAGATGCTAAATACCTGTTGTTTGTTTGTTTGTTTTGTACCAACCCTTACGTTAGAGATGGAGCCCAGAACAATCGGGAGCAGCATATTCACACAAAATGCTCCTCTGCAACATCACTGGAGATTGCAAAATACTTCACAGCAAAAATTAATGTAGCACTACTAGAAAGAACCAGGTAACTTTAGTGGTTCAATTCTATTCAATTTCATTCAATTTTATTTATATAGCGCCAAATCAGAACAACAGTTGCCTCAAGGCGCTTTATAATGTAAGTCAAAGACTCTGGAATAATATGAAAAAGACAGACAACACCCCAACTATCAACATACACTGTAAAAAAAATCCTAATATAAAAGTATTTTACTGTGTTTTTTACAGTTTTGTTCTGTTCTTCTAGAATATCATTAAATTTACATAAATAGACTGTGATTTCACATTTCAAATGTAAATTAACATAAAATCACTGTAATGTAATAAAACATAATTTTCTTGTTTTTTAAATGTATTTGTCTGTACATATCCATATTTAGATTGTTAAAATACATTCACAAATGTATCATGATTTCACAAATATTTGTCCATTATTTGAAAGATTGAACTGTTAAATTCAAATGTAATGCTATGGAAAAATATATAAAATGATTCTAGAAACTTTTTTTACATCAAATAATTATTATTAGTATTGCTATTTAGGGCGATCGTGGCTCAAGAGTTGGCAGTTCACCTTGTAATCAGAAGGTTGCCGGTTTGAGCCCCGGCTTGGACACTCTCGGTCGTTATGTCCTTGGTCAAGACACTTCGCCTACTGGTGATGGCCAGAGGGGCCGATGATGCGATATGGCAGCCTCGCCTCTGTCAGTCTGTCCCAGGGCATGCAATCCATTATTATTTAAACCAACTGTTAACTGTATATTTCTGTACATTTAAGTATTATTATTCATTGACCTTGTTTATAGGTAATTTCATTGTTTAATCACATTAAAATGTTCCTAATTTAATGTTTAAAAGCACTTGAAAAAGGCAAAATCCCATGTAAAATTAGGGAAACAAACTGTATTGTCATTACTGAAAATAACCGTATTTTTATGAGAAAGTTATTTTCTGTTATTTTCTGGTATTATTTTGGCGCCCCAGCTGCCGGAATATTACTGTTTTTTTAAGATGTTTTTTCTAACAGTGTATGAACACAATATATGACTATGATAAATAAAGAGGCTATTTATAACAGGTTTTAAGCCTAGAACACTATCGCTGGGTGATTTCCACCCGAGTAAATACATTTACATGATTTCTCTCTCCTGCAGCTGTTAGTGTGTCGAGCTGATTGTGCCTTCACCAGGGAAGTCTCAAATGTCCCAGGAATGGGTGTATCAAAGACCAGCTTTCCAGTATCATTTTTTTTTTTTTTAGGAATTTTTTGTTCTTGAATTCCAGATTTTTCTGTAATTTTGGAGCATTATTTTAGTATCCCCCCATGACACTTTTTTTTTCATTTTGTTAGACATGGCACAGTTGAAAGTAAAAGCTGACCACTCTGATTTGTCATGTGTTTGATATATTTTGATGACAAGTACTTTTTGTTGGTCATATTATATCGGGTAAAAATCACCCGGCGTTAGTGATTGTATTACTATTTATAGCGATAGTGTTCTAGGGTTAATAGAGTAACAAAATCAACAGCTGAAGTTGTTTTTGTTTCTTAAAACAGTTTTGTAAGACTCCATTTGAATTTATCAAATACAACTTTGAACTATGCATTTAAAATGCTCTTTTCCAGAACTTATTGAGATATTTTAGTGTGGACGAAAGCCGAAAAACCAAGATTCCAACACAATAGATGACTATGAGGAATAAAAAGGCTATTTGCAGTACAGCCTTCTGAAATTGTTAAGGACATCGTGAGTCAAATCAGAGAATGCTTCAGCAAAATGAAATGACAAAGGCTGGAGAGAAATCTAATCTATGGTGTTATCAGCATGACACATGATTGATTTGCATGCTTGTTTATCCATTTACAGAAAAATGCACAGGCCTTTTGAGAATCTTTGTCCAAAGGCTTTAGTCATGTAGACTCTGCAACAGTCCTGCCCTGTTCTTGTTATAGTTCCTTATTCTTATAGCAGATGTGAAGTGCATAGTGGAGATATAAGTAATTTCAAGTCCACGGGCCTCAAAAAGCATTTGTCAGAAAATGTCACACTTATACCAAAGAACTGTATAAATTCATAGATCATTTTATACTATATAGGCATGCCACAGTACTACATGCTCATAATAGGAAATAAGGCCTTTCAGCTTTGTCCAAATTGTTTAAAGTTATTCTCTCTACACTGCCTTATCTTATCTGTTGTGTTTTCTAAATTGGAATGTGAATCTTGGACACTTTGAATCTATTTAATCTCAGTCTGAGCTCTTGAATTAGAACTGAAAAAAAAGCACAATTTATTATCAAACAATGTGGACGATGGAGTTTTGTCAGGGCAGCTGAGTGCTTCAGATAAAAATGAGTGGCAGCTCACACAAATGGAGACACATTTTCATTTTTGGTACTGCCAGAGATAAATCTGAGATACAGTATATCGAGTAGATTTGGTGCTTTAGAAGTCAAGGCATATTTCTTCTACTTCAGTATAATGGCAGTTTAAAAAAATACTTCATAAAATGTAGAATAGAAGCACAGAGGGCAATGAAGAGAGGACATTTTAAAGACCACAGTTTTATTCATGAAGCATGCAGCTTAAGCTGTTCCTCTGAGTTAAGATGAGCACTTACACTGTATGGGGATTTCCAAGTACAATGAAATGGCCTGCATAAGAGAGTCACAGTCCTTCTTCTTTAAACATTGATGATTGCATGTATTTCCCCCATCCACACCAAGATCTCATTTCTTAATTTGATGGATCAAGACATTGATAAAATGGCAATAATATAGAATGAGTTTGCTATCAGTCTGTGATTGAAAAGGGGTCAAAATGACAATTAGACGCAATCTAGTCGTCATAATATGGCAACTAACTGTGATAAATCGGCAGGAATTGCAAATCTTCTGCCATCTGTTGCATACTGTTGCCATCTACATACACGGAAATTCCCATTAAAAAGAAATTTATCCACAAATAGTGACAGAGTTGCTTTAGAACGATGACTTAACTGCAAAATAACAATGGCAATCAGCAACCTTGATTTTGTATAGGTATATAACCAGAAAACAACCAGCTGATAAACAGTACAGTTGAGTAGCCTATTGCAAAGAGATGAATCTATGACAGGTAATCTTTGCAGACTTTTTTTTTTTTTTTTTTGTGGCTTTCCATCAAGTAACCTGTGCAGTTGCCTTGTGATTGAGGGCCTAACCACTGGGAGACCAGTTGGTAGCTGAACCTCTTCCTCTGCAGGATGAGGTGGACTTTATGTTTGCTAAAGTAAGCCAAAGCCTCTGCCATAGTTGGGTGGCACTCTTTAAAGCCCTCATCCAATCCAGTTTATACTGAGTAAACCTGCTCCGGAAAACATTTGACTTGGATGTGTTGCTGTGACAACCAATTCAGCAACTGCTCTGAAGAACTGAATAATTTGTGGTCATGCCAACAGTTTGTCCACATTCTGAACTGGCTAAAATAAGCTCCTGGTCGTCATGCTGTAGGCAACAATTGGCCATAACTCCAAAGATTGCCACTTTGTTTCCATTATGCTGTGTATTAATTTGCATGGATTACTTATATCCATATAGATTGACAAAGGAAGATTCCTAAGGATGTGTGTTTTGAGGAGGGTGATGTATTATGTATTATATTATTAAAATATAATATAGTTAGTGGCTCAAGATGTCATTATTGTTAGGTTGATGCTGTTTCACTGATATGAGTGATTTAGAGTGTCATGGTAATTGTGTGGGGATGTAGTTTGGTTGCTACAACTTCTCACCACCAGGGAGTGTGGGGTAATATTTTCTCTTTCTCTTGGATCAGGGATGGTACATTCCTCTATGCTATTCTGCTTTTTCCACCCGAGCTCAATAATAAGCCTGTCAGCTTGATTTAAAAACCCGGTGGCAGTATCATGAGAGACACTGTCAGATTTACAATAATTCATAAATCCCAAGCAATAAAAGATAAATCAATAGAGGTGTGACTTTAAACTGTTTTCAGTTTCCTTCCTCTCTATGTTGTAGCTCAATGGAGACACACAATTCAATTGCAGAAGCATTCTTGCTATTTCACAGTATAGTTATACTTTTTGCAGAGCAAAGAGATGGATCCTATTTGAGCGTAAACTGGTAGCATAAAATCTCTGATCTCTTGTTCTCTTGAAATGTTAGGATCAACTTAAATGAAAGGATGAGAAGGCTTCAGTATTTAATCCACATTAATCTTTCTTTTTGTCATTTTACTATATGACCAATGTAAAATTTAATGTAAAATAACACCTCACAGTTTGGCAACAGAAAAGTTTACTTGGCAGTAAAAATATTGGAATCCGTCTGATACACATGTAGAGATTTTTCATTTTGTCACAGTAGCGGAATAATTAGTGCTAATTTTGGATTCTTTACAATATATTAAAGGGTTTGAACTATGAAAGGCTAGTGTTGTGTGTCTGCATCTATAAAATTATGAATTATTTCATTGCCTGGTAACTGTTGGGAAAGCAATGCCTTATCATAGTCTCTCTTTTGTTTATTTCATGCATCAGTTGATTTTTTAATTCCAGAGGTACAGCAAATGCTCTTATCAAACACATACAAGATCATTACTCATGCTGATGAGGAACCTGGAAGAAAGAACGAGAGAGAGAGAGAGAGATGAAAGAAAAAGAAGCAAATAACTTCTTAGCTCAGATTATTCACAACATGCAAGAAGTCTATATTTTGACACAGGTCCATAAACACACTATTAGACACAGCTCTAACTTTACCAAAACAGTTTAACATTGCCAACTTAAAGTACCTGTTCAGCTTTTATTAATGTGAATATCTAATCAGTCAATCACACCGCAGCAACTCAGTGCATTTAGGTATGTAGACATAATCAGAATGTCCTGCTGAAGTTCAAGCATCAGAAATGCATCAGAATGAGGAAGAAAGGTGACTGTATGTGCTTATTGGTGCTAGATGAGCTTGTTTGAGTATTTCAGAGACTGCGGATATACTGGGATTTCCCCATAAAGCTGTCTCTATCGTTTACAGAGAATGGTCTGAAAAGGAGAAAAGTGGCAGTTGTCTGGGTGAAAAAGCTTTGTTAATGCAAGGGGCTAAGCCTTGGCCAGACTGCTTTGAGCTGATAAGAATGCAGTAGTAACTCAAATAATAACAAAGGTATGCAGAAGAGCATCCCTGAATGCAGAACCTTGAAGCAGATCGGCTATATCAGCAGAAGACCACACCCAGTGCAACTTCTGTCACCTAAGAACAGGAAAGTGAAGTTACAGTTTGCATAAATATACCATAATTGGATAATAAAAGACTGGAAAAATGTTACCTGATCTGATGAGGCTTCTGCTGCAACATTCAGATGGTAGGGTCAGGGTCATTTGGTGAAAATGATCTGAATGGATGCATCCATCCTACATTGTATCAGTCGTTGATGCTGCTGGTAGTGTAATGATGTGGGAGATATTCTTCTTGGCAATACTTTGTGCCCCTAAGTACCAGCTCAGGATTGGTTAAATTGCATGGTCATCCAAATTAAGATGGCTGCTCCATGATAATTGATAAATTGATCAATTTAAACTGGTTTCTTGATGAAGACAATGAGTTCATTGTGCTCCACAGTCACCAATAACACAAGAGGAGTTTCACATAATGGATGCGCAGCCAATAAATCTGTAGCAAGTGTGTGATGCTATCATGTCAATATGTATCAAAATCTCAGAGGAATGTTTCCAGCATCTTGTTGAATCTATGCCACAAAGAATTAAGGCAGTTCTGAAGGGTCCAATACAGTACTAGCAGGATGAAGTGGCTGCTGAGCAAATGTCTAAAGCAGATATGTAAAGGAAAACAAAGACAGTAATTTACTTTTGCCCTGATATGGCAGGCCACTCAGAAATATGTAAGAAAATGTAATATGCACTACACACAGCTATGGCTGCATTCTGATTTGAAATGTTTACAAGAAAGAATAAAATGGCTATAGCTGTGCCAAACTACCTGTACACTTTTCTATTTTAAAGCAGGTAGCAGGTGTCAAAACAGCCAACAGTCATTTATTAAAACTGACTGCCCTGCATACCAGCCATTTATCACTTGGCTTGAGGCCAGTTCTCTGTTCTCAAACCTAATGCTTAATAACAAAAACATTACAAAATACATAGAGTTGATACAAATGTAAATTACAGTCAGGTCCATAAATATTGGGACATCGACACAATTCTAACATTTTTGGCTCTATACACAACCACAATGGATTCCAAATGAAGCGAACAAGACGTGCTTTAACTGCAGACTGTCAGCTTTTATTTGAGGGTATTTACATCCAAATCAGGTGAACAGTATAGGAATTATGACAGTTTGTATATGTGCCTCCCACTTCTTAAGGGACCAAAAGTAATGGGACAATTGGCTTCTCAGCTGTTCCATGGCCAGGTGTGTGTTATTCCCTCATTACCCCAATTACAATGAACAAATAAAAGGTCCAGAGTTCATTTCAAGTGTGCTGTTTGCTTTTTGAACCTCTTGCTGTCAACTGCCAGGATGAGATCTAAAGAGCTGTCACTACCAGTGAAGCAAGCCATCATTAGGCTGAAAAAAACAAAACAAACCCATCAGAGAGATTGCAAAAACATCAGGCGTGGCCAAAACAACTGTTTAGAACATTCCCAAAAAGAAGGAACGCACTGGTGAGCTCAGCAACACCAAAAAACTAGGAAGACCACGGGACACAACTGTGGTGGATGACCAAAGAATCCTTTCCCTGGTGAAGAAAACACCCTTCACAACAGTTGGCCAGATCAAGAACACTCTCTAGGAGGCAGGTGTATGTGCGTCAGAGTCAACAATCAAGAGAAGACTCCACCAGTGTGAATACAGAGGGTTCACCACAAGATGTAAACCTTTGGTGAGCCCCAAAAACAGGCAGGCCAGATTAGAGTTTGCCAAATGACATCTGAAAAAGCTGTCGCAGTTCTGGAACAACATCCTATGGACAGATGAGACCAACATCAACTTGTACCAGAGTGATGGGAAGAGAAGAGTATGGAGAAGGAAAGGAACTGCTCATGATCCTAAGCATACCACCTCATTAGTGAAGCATTGGGGTGGAAGTGTCATGGCGTGGGCATGTATGGCTGCCAGTGGAACTGGTTCTCTTGTATTTATTGATGATGTGACTGCTGACAAAAGCAGCACAATGAATTCTGAAGTGTTTCGGGCAATATTATCTGCTCATATTCAGACAAATGCTTCAAAACTCATTGGACGGCGCTTCACAGTGCAGGTGGACAACAACCCAAAGCATACTGCAAAAGCAACCAAAGAGTTTTTGAAGGGAAAGAAGTGGACTGTTTTGCAATGGCCAAGTCAATCACCTGACCTGAATCCGATTGAGCATGTATTTCACTTGCTGAAGACAAAACTGCAGGGAAAATGCCCCAAGAACAAGCAGGAACTGAAGACTGTTGCAGTAGAGGCCTGGCAGAGCATCACCAGGGATGAAACCCGGCGTCTGGTGATGTCTATGTGTTCCAGACTTCAGGCTGTGATTGACTGTAAAGGATTTGCAACCAAGTATTAAAAAATGAATGTTTGATTTATGGTTCTTATTCTGTCCCATTACTTTTGGTCCCTCAACAAGTGGGAGGCACATTTGCAAACTGTTGTAATTCCTACACCGTTCACCTGATTTGGATGTAAATACCCTCAAATAAAAGCTGACACTCTGCAGTTAAAGCACATCTTGTTCGTTTCATTTGGAATCCATTGTGGTGGTGTATAGAGCCAAAAATGTTAGAATTGTGTCGATGTCCCAATATTTATGGACCTGACTGTATATCCCTATTTCATAGATTAGAACTGCAGAAATAAACCACTTAATTACTATGCAACTTCAGGTGAAAATGATCATTTTAATTACAGTCTCTTAGGACCAGGATACTTGCTGTCAAACACAGTAGCACATTTCATAGACAACAACACATGTTCATCCATTAGCTTTTTGTTTTTGTTCAATACTCGCATTATCATGAATGAGCAACTATCAGTTAGCAACTGATAGCAACTTTTTAAACCAATGAGTATTTGCTTGACAATTATTCTAATATCCATACTTTTCTGTCAATCAAGCTCAAAATGCAATCCCTGTTTGGAACCTGCTAATGCAGGGCTTTGTCCTTCTTGTGTATGTGTAGTAAAATAATGAGATGTCTTTATATAGTTGAAGTGTATTCTTTCTCCACATGTGAATAAATTATGATCCATTCCTGATTGGATTTTTGTCAAGAGACTGAACAGGAAATGAAAGCTTTTTGCATGAGAAGGGGTTACATTTGGGGGAGAACATTGTATGCTCTTAATAATGGTTTTATGAAATTTATGCAGTCATTTTCTGCCTTAAAGATGAAGAGATGATGAAGTAAACAAGGCAATGGCATGAGAGTGCTAATCCTCTGCATCATTCAGTCCTTGGTATCTGTCTGAAAGGGTCAATGATTGACTCTGATTTCGCCTGTTATTGGTTCCGAGGAAATGAATAGATGCCAATCACACTCCTGCAATTCTGTCAGCAGGACTGCCCAGCTATGAATAGATGCTGCACAATGCCTTCTTTATACCAGTCCTAAGTTATAATTACATGCTACACATCACTGCAGGAGGTAGAAACCACACAAGCCACACAAGTTCGCTGTAATGTATAAGAAAATAATATATACAATCATACAGATGAAACAGGTTTATTTCTAAAGCATTGGAAACTTATTTTTTATGCTTGAAAAACATAATCAAATCAGTAGTTACTATGGCTCTACTCTATTTTTTGGAGTTCTTTGAAAACAAAAAATGCAACTTTACTAAAAAAAAGGTTTATATACATTTTTAAATTAAGTCAAAAATTGCCAAATTGTTTGCTGGATCTTGGCTGTCTCATTTAACATCCGCTTCTAAAGAAAACATGCACTTAGATTAGGAAAACCGCAAGCCACTGAAGGCTGTCTGCACTGTATGTAAGAGTATTAAAATTCTGAGTCAATCCAATTCAGCAAAGAGTTATTGAGTGTTTCAAAAGACTAAATCCCCTAACGACAACACCAACCACTGCAATAGCATTATCATGTGATAGCATACCACAGTACTTTTTATATATTTCATATAAAGCGCTCACATCTGATGCCAGGTTGATGTGGGTTTAAGTGTTGAAGGAACATGCACTGCTGCATCTTTCCCAGCTGACTGCCCTCATCCTGCATCTTCTTTTTCTGGGATGAATCTGTGAAAACCAGTGCATAGTAGAAAACCTTCCAAAGTGCAAACATGCTATTTGTGAAATTTTGTCAATGCATCTTTTTAATAATCATCAGTAAACCAGTGTGTGACCTCTTACCTTAATGCATATCATAATCTATTGGAAATCAGTTCAAACAGGGCTCATCTCCAATCATGTACAATTCCTTCTGGCCGGACAGTTGACCTAACACTCCAGCTGGGTTTGGTGTAGCAAGTGGACTGTGTGCAACAATCTTTGTAACAGGCATGAGTCAGGCATAAGGCATGGTAAGACTGCCTTGATAAAATGTGATTCCTCAAGGCCAAGGCTTAGCCTGAAATGAAATGAAAATCTATTGTATTCCAAAGTCTAAAAATGCTGAGAAACTTGTCTTGTCTGTTTTTCAGTCACTGGAAAATAATGCATGTGGCCATGCAGCTACTAGATGAATGAACCCATGTACAGCGTATTTTTGTATATATCCCTCTTGATTGTATACATTTCTCCTGTTTGCTATTTATTCCTTCTGTCTACTATTTATATTTTATTCCAGCACAACTGGTGTGAAGCATCCACATGTAAATGTACAATGACAATTAAGCGATATGCCATTCTATTCTATTCTATTCTATTCTATTCTATTCTATTCTAAGATTACAGGTACATACCGGTAATTGACAGGTGTGAGCCTCATACACCTTAGCAGTCTGCATGAAAAATACCCCATCATTGTACATCACCTTATAAATTGAATGTCTTTAAATATATTAAAGTAATTTTGTTTCAGTGCAGTCGGGGCTGATTTCTCATACAGAGAAGAAAACAGTGTCAGAGAAAATCACCTTGTTTATTTTGTGTCAAAGCCACTTTGACTTATCATGCAACATCTCTGCACAAAGAGCAGAGCTGATGTAATACAGCCCTTATTAGAAGTCTCATCACTGTGTGCCTGCAACTGCTCCATCCCACTGTGATTTTCACTGAAGACCTTTGTGTTCCAAGTATTCTTTTATTTTGTATTCTGGTCCTACCAAAGAACCTCATGCATACATTATTCCCAGACAATTGCAGGCATACATATTTTGATGAAGAAAATACAGAGTCTGAGGCTGGTCAAAATTCTCAATTCAGTCTTAAAATTTTGTATAATAGCATGCACAATCAAAAAACTTCTAAGCAATGCAGATTTATGAATTATGTGTGTGCATGTGTGTTACCCTAAAAGAATCTGAAAAGAACGTTGAAAAGGGATGAAAAATGCAGATGTTTTCATCCCATAGCATCATGTATAAGCCTCTAGAGAGATCATCTGTTGCTGATTATCCAAATCAGTAAGTATTAAAGGTGTAAATTACTATTCTAGCTCTCTAGAGCTTCCTTTAGCTGACATATGGTAACCCACCCAGAAATTATGTGTAGCACCTGAAGCAAAATTTACTATACTAAGGCCCTACATACTAATACGGTATTGCTGTATTTATTATTTTTAGTTCCTAATGTTACTTTTGCTTGTCAAAGCTGGTTGCTGAACAGAATCACTGAATGGGATGCTGCCATAAGGTTGAGCTGTGTTAGTTCAAGTCTGTTAATCTAAGCCTATTACCTTTTTTGTCCCATAAATTTGTTTTAGACTTTGCAGGGCAATGCTGCTGTTTGGAGGCTCACTAAATTATCTTCATGACTTGCTGCACCCTGTCATTTCCTTTCTCTACTTCCTTCATTATCATGTTCTGATTAAAACACTAATGAGAGGGATCTTGAAATTGTTGCCATTCATGTCCTTTTTTTGAGGAGGATTTAAAAGTCTAATGCTGTTATGTGACTTTTATTATGCAGCGAAAATGATACATTTTATACAAATAAATGCATTAATAATTAAAAACTGTACCTATTAGTTGCACAGTATGATGACAAATTAAAGCAAAAATAAAACATGATATTTCTGAATTCGCTTTTGAAATTTCTGATCTTAAACTGTAATGTAAATCTGAAATCAGTGCAAGAATAAAAAAAATATATACAATAATTTTTTGAGTTATACTTGTGTATCAAATGCAAGGAGAGGGGAAAGTGTGTTCATGTCATATGTGAGAATCAATTATGTAGCTCTGGTCTCTTTTGATGTGCCATGGATGATGCGTTTTAGTTAACTTCTGATTAAAAAGGGATTTTTGTTTTTACATAATTTGAAATATACATAGATGTTTGGGTATTGTTTTTTTTTTTTTATCAGAGTCTTTAAAACCCTGCAAGGCTGCACTATCAACATATTTCCCTATACAACATGCATAGTCAAAATGTCTACATTCAGTTCTAAGAGTTCTGCTGGCTGTGACAGCAGGGGTTCTGTTGAACATACAAAACTTGGGGTAAAAATAAAATAATCACACTTTACTTTTTTTCTAGATTGAACTGATCTAATTCTGAAAACAGATTATTTTCACGGGGTTTGCAAGTAAAAATGTATTCCCTATTTTAGAATAATTCTTTTTCCAGTGATGCACATTGAAAATGCTTTTTTAGGTCCATGAAAATTGCATCATGAATGTAGACTCAAAAAATCAGCATTGTTAGGAGAGGATAGTACAAAGCCCTTGTGCATATACTTTAACTATATGTGGAATTCATGAGAGAAAAAAAACAAAGTAAATTTACATAGTGTGCTTCAGATACTGCAGCTGCTGATCAAAAATCAATCTAAATGATTATATCAAAGTTATATTGTTATTATAAAAGATCATTTTAATATACTCTTCTTTCATCTTTCCTTTGTGGCTAAGTATTTTACTTGTCTTACCTACCCCTTACCTATTGCTACCAATACATTATGCAGCCTTAAGACAGATGAAGTCTAATGGGCTGTGCAATTTCAAGTCCAGCAGTAGGTCAGTAGGGTGGTGCTCCAGGCCAGCTAACAATCGTTGTGCAACTCAACCTGACTGCAATCGCTCTCAGACAGACTGGCGAAGCTAAATGTGTCTAATTTATAAATACAGTTTACCAAAATCTTGCAGTCAGTCTGAGTCAATCTGTGGCAATGAGTGCAATCTGTCTGTGAAACATCTCTTTGAATAGAGGACTTGATTCAACTGGTTGCCAACTAGTTGTATTCTGTATACTAGTTCTATAACTATATAAAAGTGAGGTTGTCGAGCACCTATGTCATTTTACAGTTAAATCATCACCCTGCAGCAACTATGTCACTATTTGTTAAGGAATTTCTGTGTCAAACCAATAAAGTTCTGAATGGACTTTGAATGTGATTAATTAATGTCAATTTATGTTTTATGTGAATGTCTGTGTAGATTTTTGAATTTCACACTATTATCACAGACAGCATGTAATTTCAGTTTGACCCCATTCAATTGCAAAGTAATAGCAGCCTGACCAATCAGCACCAAACATGTTTTGAAAATGGCAATTAACTGCAAGGGATTGGCTACCTAGTCCCTGTTTTTAAAGCAACCCTTTCAAAGGTAAAGAGATTGCAAGTTCAATGCACATGGTCTCAATAGTCTTTGATAATCCCTTGATAGAAGTCTTAAACCACTATTTGCCCTGTAGCATTACACTAATCAATCAGCAAATTGTTCAAGAAATCCCTAAACAATCAGATGGAGCTGTTATTGACTGCTGCTGAACAACATGTCAGTTTAATGCCAAGAAATCAAGTCACACCTTTCAGGATTCTGTTTGTGTATTTACCTTCATCTCAACTATCAAAGCCTCATGAGCTAATGTATCTAACTAAAAGCTGTGATGACACTTAAAGCTTTATTTTCCTCAAATCAGGAATTCTTTAAAATCCATTAAAACGAAATATGGACAGGCCAAATGCAAGACAGCAGGGGACAAGAATACTAAATTCCAAGTTTCAGAGTTACTGTGTGATGCATTCAGTTTTTGTCTGTGTTTGTTGTTCAAATGAGAAAGACCTTCACATTCCTGATTGAGATAAATTATTCTCAGAAGATCTTTTGAAGAGCTATTCTTTAGCTGAGGTTAAAAAAAATCCATCTTTTCTTTATTACTTTCGTTTATGAATTATCTTCATATGGGTAAATTTAAAAACCTGAACACTAAAGGTACTGTTTTGTGGTCAGATCTCCAAAATCAAAGTTTTTTTTTCAAACCAATATTTTCTATATGTAAATGTGTGTGATTACTGGTAACAAAAGTAAATAATAAATATTGATGTTTTTCTTATTTCACAGAAATTTGAAGTTTTTTTCCGAAACAGGATTTGGAGACTGCCAAACAGAGAAAAGAGAGACTCCTCACTGGGTGGTTTTTTTTGTGATTAGCACTGTGTACAAAAATTTCTTTAATAAAACAAAAAAAAATTTTTTTCTCCTGTTACTTGTGCACCTAAACCAAAAGAAGTTTTTGCAAAGCTTTGGAAAGCTGCATATCCAATTCATATAGGTCACTGCCCCGGCGTTTCAGCAGAACACAGGAATATCACAGCCTTTTGCCCTCTGTTTGCCCTGATGTGTTTGTGCAATTTTCCTCCAATGGTAGCCTACACATTTGTCGCCCCTCTCTCCAGTGGCCAGGCCTCTGCTTACAGGCCAAGACTGCAGACTACAATGTTAACACTCTTGGGAGACCTGTGAAGTTTGTTAGGTCTCTGAACCCATAACCTACTTCTTTATAAACGAAACCTAGTCTGTCATTGACATTATTGGGGTGCTGAAAATATCTTAAAAGGAGGACTTCATTATCCATGTGTGTATTCAATATGAGCTGCTATGAGCAAAACACATCCATCAGCCTTCTGTCGAATGCTAATATTAATGGTCATTAGACTATGATATTATATATCCAAATTTGGGCAAACCAATTCATGTTTTTTAGGACATACAAATCTGTTCAGTTTCAGTTTGACTATTTTTTAAGGTTAGGACAAAATATTGATACAGTAATTTATAAAATTATTTCCTCCTTCAATACAATTATATTTATGGTGTCATTACTTTTCTTAAAATCTCCTGGTTCTGTAAGGAGATTTGTTCTCACCAATCACTTAACACAGAATAGTGCTCCTCATTTAGTGAACAGGAAAAGGAAAACTGCACCAAAGCACACAAGTATTATTTTGTGTCATTAAGTCACATTGTACTTCCGTGGTCTGTCTTTTCACCAACAGTAAGTCAACTAATAATATACATTATAATATTAGCAGTTCTCACTTCTCACTAGTAGTAGTAGTAGTCCACAGTAGTGCATGAGACAAAGTGTGAAGGAAGACCAATCACCTGTTTAAGACATTTAGTACAGAGAAAGTGTGGCTGATAAGCTGAAAAAGTATTGCTGGTCAAACTGACAGTAATAACACTGTTATGGTAGATAATGTATAGTGATACTTTTGTATCCTGAATTAATCTGCAATTCCCACCCCTCATTTTAATATAAGGGCTGAGCACAAGAAAAGAAGCCAGTGACCTCATTCCCAATCACTGCCCCAAATGAATGAGCCACACATCAACCTCAGCTTTAGCCCCAAGGATGTTTAAAGAAAAGTTTTTTACCGCAGCCTTGGCTTTGACATTAGATTTTGTTGGGATTCTGATTTGTATGCAAATGGGATAAATGTTTGATACCACAGCATTGGTGCTGCATGGAGATTAATGACAGCTTGGCAGTGTGCTGGGTGGTGAATTAATATTCCCCATCCTTTGGGCTGTGTCCGGTTTCTGTCTGCAGGAAAGATGATAGGTCTGGCTCTGCAGACTGGGTATTACTTGAAAATGTGACACTAACATATCTGCATTAGCTGTTAATGCCTAACAAAGGCTTATTTTGGACTTACGAGTGCACTGTCTATTAAAGTCAACAGGGCACTCAGGAGCATACGAAGATGTCAAACATGCTAAATAACAAACAAAATCCATTGAGTTGGCCTTGTGATGACAAAGCCATCTCAAAGGAGATGGCTTTAGCTCCCTTTGGAACTTTTCGTTTATAAATTTTGATTTATAAACGAAAATGTACATAGCCTAACACACAATTCAAAAATATTCCTGAGATTTTTGTGCAGCAAAATACAAGTTTAACAAAGGAAAAAACTTCATTACTTTGCAAACAAGCAAAAGTGTAGTTGGCTTTAATGAAAACTTTCAATAACATTTCAAACTTTGTAGCATTAGTCTATATTTAATATCGATTCCCCAGTTGTTCTCTTTAAAAAAATCTTTTTTTATTATAGTAAACCTTGAAATTGTAGAATAATAATTTCAACATGGTCCTTTTTTGTGTTGGGGTTTTGGTACTCTGCAACTATTCTGCAGAGGCATGGTAAGTAGAAAATGCCTGTGTTAATTAATAGTGCATGAAAGTATAACACATCAGTGTGGTAGATAGGTAGGAAGAGAGGTTGTACAGTGCCTGAAAAACTTGCCAGTTTTCTGTAAAAGTTGTGTTGAGCACTCTACTTGTGTTGAGTACTATGCAGAACATCAAAACCACCATGTGGAAAAAAAAATGCATAACAAACCAGTTGTTATCACCTTTGTGATTAAAAACAGTCTGGTCTAGAGTGTATTAATGACAATGATGTTGAATAAAAAACAATATTCATTAGGATGGGCTTGTCATCTTAATTCATTTTGTTGTTTGTTAAATGCACAAAAATCCATTAACTTGGTCTTGTGATGTTAGTGTCTGTTTTGATGTCCTGAGTGTTTCACTGACATAAGTATACAATGCTGTCTTAAATCCAAAATTACCCTTTGCAAACAAAAATGGAAGAAAAAACCAAAAAACGTGAACCTACCATACAATGAGCTGTCAGATTCAGGCTTCTTACCAAGCTTGTTTTGGTACACTACAACAACAAATTTCCCACGTGTGGGACTAATAAAGGTTATCTTATCTTATCTTATCTTATCTAGACCACTAGAAACATCAAGTCATCGTAACATCCTCCTCTTCTCTTCTTCTTTCTGTTCCTTCATTTCGTCTTATTACCATGGGGGGCAGGGCTTTTAGTTGCTCTGCCCCTCGACTTTGGAATTCCTTACCCCCTGACCTCAGAAACATCAGTTCTTTCCCCCTTTTTAAGTCCACCCTCAAAACCCACCTGTTCAAGATAGCCTACTCTGTATAACTACTCCATGCTCTTAAACTTTATTTTATTATTGTGTTCATTTCCTGTTTTTATGCTTGTCTTATTTGTTCTGTAAAGTGTCCTTGGGTGTTTTTAAAGGCACTTTTAAATAAAATGTATTATTATTATTATTAACAACTGCCTGAAAAACCTTCAGTTGATCCAAAATGCTGCAGCAAGAGTACTGGCAGGGACTAGAAAGAAAGAACATATTTCTTCTATCCAATTCCAAACCCTTCTCCTCAAGGTCTTGAATAATCAAGCCCATGTTATCTTAAAGAACTCATTGTACTATGTCTTCCTAATTGAGAACCTTGCTGTCAAACTGATGGCTTGGTTGTGGTTCTTACAGTATTCAAAGGTAGAATGGGAGGCAGAGCCTTCAGGTTTCAGGCCCCTGTTCTGTGGAACCAGTTCCCAGTTTGGATTTGGTAGACAGACACCCTCTCTACTTTCAAGATTAGGCTTAAATTTCTTTACAAAGCATATAATTAGGGCTGGATCAGCTGACCCTGAATTCTCCCTGGGTTATACTGGTTCTGCTGAAGGTTTCTTCCTGTTGTGCTTGCTCAAATGGGGTTATGTGATTACTGGGGTTTTCTCTTTGCTATTGAAGGGTCTTTACTTTACAATATAAAGTACGTTGAGAGAACTGTAGTTGTGATTTAGGGGTATATAAAAAAATAAAATTGATTTGGAAAAACTGGAAGAAAGAGAAAGTTACCAAACACCATGCTCCACCTTATTTTGGTTTATATTTGTGCTGGGAGCCTTCAGCAACCAATCAGAACCTTGAATAAGTCAAAGACATGAGAAAACAGGTTAATGAGGGTGACAAAAAACCCCAAAAAACACAAGAGTATGACTGAATCAACACCCTCTGGTTACATGTGACAAGCTAATCATAGCGTTGCATTTGAACTTACCAACCACTTAAAAAAGCATTACTTTCTTTATGCTTTCTCCTGTTCTGTAGCACTAGTGATATAATGAAGTACTGCAACCACAGCTTATAGACATATGTACCACAGAAACCATTCTGGATGTTTTTGGCCCACTTTAATTTGAGGGCAAAAGCTTTTTCAAATTCAGTTCCCAAAGACTGTATATATTAATACCAAACATTCAGCAAGTCTTGCAACATCTTGTAGACAATGGTGGAAAAAGCAGATTTTAAAGTGCTTCTTTCCATTAGTGGATTATAACATTACATGGGTTTACTGCAGACCTCATTTAGAGCTGACAGTAAAATGGAATTTGGGGTTGTCTATTAGCTGCTAATTTCCTCTGTCTTTTGTTTCCAATTGTATGAGGCTTTCTAAAGCCACTGTCTTCTCTTTAATTACCCAGTCAGTAAAATCTTCAGCCCTTAATTCTTCATTAAGAAGCCAATTGTGTAACACAAGAACTAGTGTTACAAACATGATAGTGCTCACATAATCTAAAGTACGCCTCAGACAAATAAAATCATTTTTCTATAATATTTCCTTTTTGTATAATTTTGAGCTGATGAATATTGAGCCGGCCTTCAAGTTGTTTTGAAATGTATTTGATTGAATTCATAGTTGGCCGCTGAAGACCTCTATCCACAGTTTCTTTAAACTAATAAGAAGAAATAACTTACAAAGTAAAGCAAGGTGTTGCAATGAGATTTTTTTAACCAGCTGGCATGCCATAAATAGATAGATTTATATTGCTTACAGTAGAATTGTACAGGCATGGTTGTTATAATAATAATAGTAATAAGTTTGCCATTTTTTTAAATAAAGGAAAATTAGATGGTCTAATTTGGTCTGTGACCATTTTCAGCCAGGAACATTGATGTTTGCTGGGAAAACTGACTATTCTTTGTGCTTGTGAAATAATGAAATAGAAGGTCTGTGCTGTCAGTCAAAGGGTAATGAATGTGACTCTTTATTAAAACAGGAAAACAAGTGCACAGATAAAACTTGGACATTTAGTCCCTCTGTTGGGAGGGCACCGCTTTTCTCTTTGCAGTGAGTCACAGTGATTCATAAATGACTGCAGGACAGCCTTTATGAGCAGCTACAGCTTACATGGCTGAAACCAGTTCTGCATGTGTTCAGAATACCATTGTTGTTGATGTAGATTGATATATTATCAGGAAATATTTTACTCTTAACACAGTTCATTGCTTGTCATTAAAACAGAACATATTTGCATATCTTTTGTCTGCTATGTATTTCCAATTCCTGAAGGCTCTTTCAGTTTAAGGGTTTTTTTTATGCAAATAACTTTTTGAAGGACCTTTTGAAGTTTCCCCTTTGTGTCAGTCAATGTTCCTTAACTGCTATTTAAGGTCAGAGTATTGCTTTCTTTCACCTGCTTGCTGCATACATGCTACTACTGCACATTCACCTAATGTATATATTATATATAATGTTCTCCCCCCTGCAGCTACCAATTCTCCAGGATTAGTAAATATGCTAATTAGAAACACACACACATGACACACATTGAACGCAGTTGGGTGGTTGGCTGTATAGTTTGACATGGCTAGCAATACCAGCTGATAACAACACTTTACAAGATATTTTGTGTCTTTTGTAAGAACAGTAAAAAAATAAATAAAATCAAGTCCACATATACAACTTTGACAATATTGTGTGTGTGTGTGTGTGTATGTGTGTGTGTCATGCTCCCAGCAGACCTGCTTCTGTTGCTAGCCTTCTCTCTCTCACTCTCTCTTCTTTTCCTGCTCTCTCTTTTGCTCTCAGGCAGTATAGAGGAAGTCCTTGTTGCCCAGCCCTGCTCTAGGGTGTGATGTTCCTGCCCTCAGTCCAGCCAGAACAGCTTATCTACCATTAGCTCATTATATCCTGTAGATAAAGGTCCAACTGAAACCTTTACTCTTTGCCAGATTTTTGTTACCTTTGTGGTGGTAGCTTGGCTCACAACCATTTGTAGTTTTTGCTTGTACCTTCTATTACCTGACCTTGTTTTCTTTTCTCCACTGCTAGTTCTGTCCTGGTGTGTTCCTTGGCTAGACTCAAGTCAGAAGCAAGGCTCCCTTTGTTCACCTGCAAAGGAAGGATTTCCCATAAACCCAAGCTGATCTCATTCAGACTCACCCAGGAATCTCACACGTCTTCTCACTCTCCACCAGCCCTGACACCCAAAGCCTTTGCCTGCCTCCCCCGCCTGCAAATCACAAGGGAATCACAAGTAAGTTCAATTTAAGTTTTTTAACAATTTTGGCAAAATACTCAGCTGCCTCAATACTTATCTGTCTTCTCTTCTCTGGCAGTTCTCTGGTGGTATCCTCCCTCACCCCTGTGCTTAAAGAAAACTTATTTTAACTCGTACCTCTGTCTGAGAATCCAGTCAAAATAAAAGCTCCTAAAACATGAATTTGTCTCTGGGTTTCTGCTGTTGAATCATTTCCCCCCCAATAAATACAGCATTTTAACACTGATATTGATCTAATGAACCCCAAATAGAGTGAAATACAAATAATAATCAGGGACAACAGTATCTGATTAAATTAAAATCACACACATATATAATTTACTTTTAACTCAGTACAGTTTGTCATTTTCAGACGATGTCAGCTGCTAGGTTCTCCATCCCTGGACCCTATTCAGATAACCTGGTACTTTGTTACTAGGAAATCGCAGGCAGAGCTACACACAGTGTATGTTTGCCAAAGAGGTTTCTAGACATAGCCTTTGGTAACAAATAAACTACCTTTTCAGCAGCTGTCACAACTGGAACAGTAGTAAGAAATGGACTGCTGTATAATATATTGCATATCCTAAACGTATTCTATCTTTTCTCAGAGGCAACATAATCTGCATTACTGTGAATCTGCATTACAACCGCATTACTTAAATCCGCATTATTGCTTTATTTTAATCCTTGAACTTGGTGTGGTGCAAGAAATGGATGGAGAGACGGCAGGGAAGTGGCTGAAAAATACAAATGCTAAAGACTAAGGTTTTTAGTATTAGTTTGGCCACCAGTAGAACATTTGTTATTATATTCATTAATAATATCTTTATTTAGAATTCCTTTTTGGCCTTTACAGCCCAGTTTAAAAGGAGTAAAACACATGTAAAACAAGTCATTCTTCTTTGTCTGCGTATTCCATGTCTAAATGCCCGAAAAAAAGCATATGCACGCTTTTGTTAAAAAAAAAAAAACGCTGTGCAAACACGCTTTATCCTATCCAAACATTAAGTCTTTGAATTCTCTTCCACTGAAGACTTTAATACCCTCTAATTTGGGACAGGTGCTGTGCAAATTCCTGTACCTAAATTATTGATAAGGGAAGCTCAGTTCATGTTGAGGATAATTGTGTAAAGGCAGTGTAATGAGAACCAGAAGACCAATACCACTTTTAAAACTCAAAGGTCATCATAAGTGTACAACAATGATAATGTTGATAATTAATAACAAATAAACAAAATAAACAATTTTTTTAATACATTTTTGAGCTGTTTCAACCAGTTCAGATATCTATTTAGACTACATTAAATGTGCTATACATCAAAGGGTATGAGACATATGGATACTTCGATTGATGCGATTTCTTTCCTGGAGTGGCTTTCACCTTTTTTTCTGAACACCTTCATTTCTGAAGAAACAAGAGGGCAGACTTTGACCATTACCCCGTTTTTATGCATGTGTCTCTTCTCAAATGTGAATGTTTTGTCAATTCTGCCATTTCACTTTGGCAGGGGTTTTATCTCACAGTCGCAAGCTGCTGGCACAGTCGGCTGTGGTCCCACATGTGTTCTCCATAGTATAGCATTGTCCAGCTGATAGAATGACATTTTTATGTAGACATTTTATTCTAGGAAACCTTATATTTGGTTTGTCCAAAGATATAAATGTCTGTCCATGGTGAATCTGTGATTTATCATCATTAACTTTTAATTAATGATGGCCCTGCGACAGACTGGCGACCTGTCCAGGGTGTACCCTGCCTCTCGCCCTAAGACAGCTGGGATAGGCTCCAGTGCCCCCCAGCCCTGAAAAGGATAGGCTGAAAAGAACTGATGGATGCATGGAATTCTTTATTATTTTATTTCACTATTAATTTCATTGTCGTGCACAAGAAAAGAAAGAATTGACCCAAAGAATTGACCAAATATGGAATACATGAATGACTCTGTGTTTCCTTTATGAATATCAGGAATTAGAAAAGGCACCTCTCACAACGTCATTGTTTGTATTTTCTGTGGATAAAAATATAACAGGCATTCATTCCAACTGCTAGATTGGAATCACATACAGAGTGCTGTAGAGGACACTGTCAGCCATAATGATGCACTGACTTATCACCAATTTATAAACAACACCCCTCATCTCACCTGCTTGGATAGCTTGTTAGAGAAACTCAGACAACAGTGCCGGAAAAAAAAAGGGTAGAGAAAAGTGTAGTTACTGATGTCAGACATGGTGGTGTTTCAGTGCATCCAGTGTCTTCAGCAAAACTGGCAATTATGGCAGTGTTTGTTGTTTGTAAGCGTGCGTCTGTGTGTTTGAGCAGAGGTTATGCTTCTCTGTTTTTTGTCCCTGGGCTGGTAATCACAGGACAATTAGTGAGAGGCCATATCAACACTGTTTTTTTACTCCTGCTACGAGCCCAAATGAAGCTGTATTGACTCACTATTGGACAGTAAGTAATAAATGATTTCAAGATATGGATCCTCTTTCACAAGTTGTAGCTATATGAGTCACAAAGTGATAAAGTATTTGGACTCAGTGTTTCTGTGTGTCATTTCAAAGTGATGCGGCACTCCTAAAAAGTAAACGAATTGGAAAGAATCAAGTCATAAATTTATTTTGATTCAATTGAATAAGCAAGGCCCTATGTATTTCAGTATTTTGTTAAGCTGAAGTGTAGACTAAATAAAAGCAAGGCATTGAGCTGGGGGGTTAATTCATTAGTATCAGAGTGTGAGAAGACTGCTTTCCCATAGATGGGATATTTTAGTTGAAATTTTGCCAGGGAAACCAAAATGTCTGATGATATGTGTGAAGAAATTATTTTTTAATCACTTGCAAGTAAGAGTTATTACTCTAGGTATACACTTCTAATGCTAATGCTTTTAGTACAATGGAAGCTTTTCTCCCATGGACTTTTTGTACTCTACTCTCAATGCCATGAAATTTGAAAGTCTTTTTCTGTGGTAATAATCTATAATAGTGACTCATATTGGTTCTGTGAATAATGTGGATATCAAATAGACAGTCAGCCAGTCGTGCTAATCAACTACCAGTGTTTAGAGTGGTGTTTTAAAGTCAGCATTCAAAACTGCATCACATTTTGCTGAATGTAAAACCCTATTACATTTGGAAATGTATAGTTGTGGTGGAGTTAGGCATGGCAGCTTTTAATATTTATTTGAATCATCCTTATTTCAGGAATGAATAAACAACATATATTTTAATTACTATAAAAATAAGAATTGTCTTCACAAGTTTGATTATATTATATTATATGTGTATAATATATATGTATATTATATATTATATGTGGTGCTGAAGGTTCTACAATGTCTTTTAACTTGTGAAGCCAATGCTTTTTGTTAGTGATCATGATGTCAACTGTACAATTGGTAGTATAATTGATATTTTCTTTTTGCCAAATAAAAATATTTGTTTGAGAGCACTCAGTGGACTGAATAATGCTCAGAACAATGGAATGGAAAAATACAAGGAACTCAAAGAAGGAGATTTGCACACGTTAGTAAGGCCTCTAAACAAATGCAGATTCCAAATTCATTAAAAGAAACAATCATAAGTAAGTTAGATCCAAAACAGTGGTTAGCGTGGTTAAGGAACCATGAAGGCTTAAGCATGCCGTGAAATGGAAACAGTTGGAACACAAGCATCACTGTCCACAGCAAAATGATTTTTACATGGACTGAAAACCTGGACTGAAAACATGAAAACCTTCAAGCTCGACTCAAATTTGTAGCTGCCTACATGCAGCTTAATTTAACCAAACATTATATACATATATATATATATATATTAGGGGTGCAACGATACTCGTATCGATATTGAACCGTTCGATACAGTGCTTTCGGTTCGGTACGCATGTGTATCGAACAATACAAAATTTTTAATTTATTTTATCAACTTTTCTTCTGACGATGCTGTGGATCTGCGTTCGACTACTCCGCCTAGGCTGCACTGTCGAGCGCAGATCCACTGAGTGCAGCGCAAGCTAGCAAGACAGACGCTTAGCTCATTGCAGCATGGCAAATTGAACCTCCCCCACCCTCATTCAGATCTGGCCTTTGGAACTATTTTGGTCTTCATGTGAAGTACGACCCTGAAGGTAAGCGCATCATGGACAAAAGTAAAACAGTATGTCGGATGTGCCACGCAATGCTCAATTACATGGGTGGGAACTACTGCGTTAGCGCAGTTTGCTCGTTAACGTGTTGACGCCGTCCAGCCCCACGCACGGGGCGATCCGCGGTAGCTCGTTAACGGAGATTTGCCTTGTTGTGGCGTTAACGTCATTTCAGATTAACGCTGACAGCACTAGTGGGAACACAACGAATATGACTGCACATTTACTCCGACATCATCCTAGTGCGAAGACAAGTGGAAGCAGACAAAAACAACAAGCACGCATGCTACAAACTTTACCCGAGTCATTTAGACAGCTGTTAGCACATGATTCTCCTTATGGGGACCTGATATGTTTAATATGCTGCTGAGAGTATACCCCAGAAGAAGCGTATAGTATAGCTTTTATTTTGGAAAGAGCCATTTCTCTGTAATAAACTCTCTTTTCCAAAGATGAGGGATTTTTCCATGAGATATTTATTTTTTTATTACTTTGTCATTTCAGCAACATTAAATTTAAAAACTGTACTTTTGAGTTAAAATATATATTTATAATTTTAATAAATGACAAATTAAAAAAGCATGAACATTTTTTTGTATCGAAAAAATATCGAACCGTGACACCAAAGTATCGAACCGAACCGAACCGTGAATTTTGTGTATCGTTGCACCCCTAATATATATATATATATATATATATATATATATATATATATATATATATATATATATGTGTGTGTATATGTGTGTGTGTGTGTGTGTATATGTGTGTGTATATATATATATATATATGTGTATATATATATATATACACATATATCAGGCCTTACAGAAAATCGTGTCAGAAAGTTATTCCACCCTGGAAAAAGAACTGTTCAAAAATAATAATAAAAGCGTAATTAAAGAGTGTATCTTTAAAAGCATTGTCAGTTAAACAGTTTCTTTCATATAATTAGTCTTGCTTAGGTTTTTTTAAGGAATGAAACAATTAGAAGAAATCAAATCTGATCAGTGAGGAATTCTAGTTGGTTTCTATCAGAGGTAACAGCGCAAACACACACACACACACACACACACACACACACACACACACACACACACACACACACACACACACATACCCAAATCAGTGCAATTTTCAAAAACATGATTTTGGGTGTCCTGTATTTTTCCAGAAAGTGGTGAGTAGTTTTCTATTTTAGTGAAAAACAACAAAATAACAGAAGTCAGAAAAGTCAACAAAGAGGTTTCATTTATCAGATCAGGCATAATTTAAACTGCAATGACATTTCCTCAGCAGTCCTTTAAGATCCACAGAGACACCAGTCATCACATTTAGCTATTTGTTCTACTCATCTTGAAGCAGGGTCCAAGATGTCTGGGAACATCAAAGGCGTATTTGGATTAAAGCCTGGTGATCAGAACTATTGAGGACTGCATACCAACCACAGACATCACAAAGCATTGTCACTGAAGAGAAGAGGCTTTGAAAAACTACACAGACGCATATTCTGAGTAGTGGGGAATTATAGGGTATGAGTATATAGCTAAATAGGCCAAATATATGAAAGAAATCACTCTTCTCTGTAAGACTTATTTAATCATTTACTGTTGTGTTTCCTTTCACTCTGACATGCATGTCATATCATTTAAGTCCCGGACTTCAGACGTCTTTTTGCCACCTGAAGAGTCATCCTTTCTTGGACAATATTTTACAGCCTATGTTTTCAAATCACCAACATGTTTGTTTAAATAAAAGTTTTACCACCTTCTAGCCATACATATTTAATTTTTTCATGCACTGTTGTATGTCTGTTCATTTCATGCATTCATTCATTTCTAGCATTCTGCTTGCACAACACTCAGATTTTTGACTCTTCTTCTGTCTTTAGTTTTTGTATTTTTTCCTTCTTTCTTTCTGAAATAGTTTGATTTTGAGTAATAACTTGTTTACAGCCACATGGGTCTTCAGTAAAGCCTTTACCTTTTTGACTGACCTCATTTCTTGACCCTGTGTGTCGGACTTTTTGTTATGCCTAAAATTCCTGTAATTTATTTTGAATACAAATTATAAGGCTAACATTAACCCAATAGATTTTGAAACTTCTATAAAGCCTCACTAAAAGGTTATTTATTTTTTGAGTGCATTTCCTTGTGCTTGTGTCTGGCCAGAATCAATGACAGTCTATGAATATAACAACACTAATGCAAGATATAGAGTAAGTGCTGACTGCAACCTAAAGCATCTCTTCCAGAGATCATAAGGTCTGGTGCCTAATGTGCGATATTGAGCAAATTTCGTAACTTTGCACAACCATCCCTCTATATTATTTATTCCATCGGTATCTATCTTAGGTATTGGGGAACATACAGCCTAAGCTGCAATTCAAATGTCACTGTTATTCTTTTCAGTGTTCTTAGTAATGTCGGCAATGTAAACCTGTCTAATTGACTGATAAGTGGAAAGTCTTTGTATAACACTGGAGCACATCTAACTGGCTAACAGAGATCAATAGCAATTTTGTGAAAGGAAATTTCAGATTTCAGAGAAACAGTTAATGAGGATTCAAATCTCACTCATCTCTCTCTGATTGGTGGAGACTTTTAATGTGTTGAAAACCTTTCTTGAAATTTCGTTACAGTATATGTGTTGATGCATGCTCAGTCATCTAGGTAAGGAAATCCCTACTTAGCTCAGCTCAGTTTGTGCTCAAGAAACTGACCTCACAGGCCATTGTTCATCAGTGGTAATGGCTTAAGTTATGATGCAGATGCACAGTTTATAAGGTGGGGGAAAACTGCATTTAGCTGAGACTAAAGAAGTCTCTTGGATGAGTGATGTGATAAAACATTTCACCCACTGAATACGCTGCACCCACGTGAATAGAATTTACTATTTGGGACTTACTGTACATTTTCAAAATGTTTAAGCCAATTCATATATCTGTCTGTCAGTGATACTGGGTGTATTTCCTTTTATTAGTATGTGCCAGAGTTTCAAAATAAAACCCTACTCTTTAAGTATTAACGAGACTCAAGCTTAGTAAGCCACTTGGTGCATTGTAAGTAGTACTATGTCCACCATCTTTAAGTATCTAAATTAGAGTCACACCTGCAGTACTGCTGGCTCAAGTCGCTTGGCAGTGCAGGAGATATGTCAAGGTTACTGTAAGGGACAGAAGTGTGAGTGCACTCACTACTGCTGAATCCATCTGTTGTTACGCAGGCTGTCATTTGAACCCACCCTTATATATGCTACTTCATAGCATGCCGACTTTTATGTGGCAGCTACCTTCCTAACACTGTGAGATTTTCAGAAAATGGCACAGCAGGGGCTCAACACTATTAGTGAGGCACACACATGGTGGGACTTTCTATACATATCTATCTCCTGCCAAGAAAGTTTTTAATCTTTCATTCTCTTTTAAATAACTCAAGAATTATAATGTGGTGCTCAGTACATCTCTTTTGTTTCTGTTACTCTTTGTCTATATCCCAAAGATGCATTCATGTTTCCTTAACCCAGTTGCATGGGTAAGTGGAAGTGTCTTCTAAACTTGGTGTCTGTATGAGAGGAAGTTTAATGTTCAAGCTACAGTGGCAACATTGAATGATAACTCCAGCCAACTTCCTGTCTCCATTTTCTCTCTCTCCACAACAACATCTCACACACTCTGCATCAGTGTGATGGTAATTTCATTTGTTGTGCAAGAGCTGTGCACATTGTCAGGGCTTTCCCAGGAGTTCTCAGAGGTATTTAAGGTGTTTGATATATCAAAAACAACCTCTAAAAATCTAGTTGTGCTGCAACTTAAAAATTTCCAAGTGCCTTTTATCCTTCTTGCTGTGACAAGCTATTGAGAGGAGGTGTTTGTACTAGGCATCCAAAAAAAATCTCTATTTAAGCTCCCAAAACAAGTATGTATCCCAGTTGGCTGAGGTTCTGAAAGTGATGCTTGACTCTGATTCTTGACTTGGCTAAGAATTCATGTTCCTTTAATTAAATGTTAATTACTTTGTAGATTTTGAGCAGTTTAAGTACTTTTTTGCTTAACAAGGCATGAAAAAAATACTCCAGCGATCAAGCACCAAGGTAGGTAAAATAGAAAACTGGTTAATTTGGGTTACCAGCCTTAAGTGCACTCAGCAGGACCCAGAAATAAAAGTAAACTGAGGTGCTACAAACATGTTCCTGTTGGCCATCTTCAAGGGTAGTAAAGTCACATATTACTATATGTATATAACTCATATTCTGATGCTTTAACATTATCTGAATCTATCTCCTGGCCTTATCTGCAGAACTTTACTGCATTGCGGCTACTTTAGCGGATATCTGAACAAGTACATGATATGTGTACAGGTAATGTACTTTTCAGGGAGTATTCATTTTATGTATAGCAAAATTTACTAAGGGACCTGGTGTATGTGTGTGTTTGGCGGTCAGGTATTCAGTCTACAGTTTGTTTGTCAACTACATATCCAGAGCACTGTCTTTGCTAGCACACAATGCATTACATTGGCACCTGGCTTGACAAGCTGTTTAACAAAATGAATGAGGCAAGGGCATTGAAAATGTGCAAAGTTTTGCTCCCAAGCATAAAGTAAAGAATGTCCTTACCAGTGGAGCTGTCAGATGTGGGAGAGAGTACACAACCACTACTGGCATTAGCTCTTGAGTAGAGAAAGGTAGAAAAAGGAGGGGGAGTTTAACTCTGTGGTTTCAGCTTGCTTCAGCTGCAGCATGTCTGAACACATGCTGCATGAGAGGCACAATAACAATACCATTTTGTTCTATAGGTATCCTGATGAGAGGAAGGAATGCATAATTCACCGCATTTTATCTGTAACAGCAGCGGGCTAATTCAAGTAACTTTTGATGTGAGGACTTGTGTCAGACATAAAATACAGATTCGCTTTCTGGCATCAGTAATAGTCTAAAACAAAGACATGTTCTCATGTAAATGTAACAATAGATGTCAAGTGTATAATACTCTACTAATACTAAATCAAATAAATTTGCATTCCTATAACTATCCTGACACTGCCATATGTTCAACATCCCATCAGACATCAAAGCCTCTTAATGCTGGAATTTAAGCTATGAAGCTCTGCAGAGTAATTCTGAGAAAATACAACAATAAGAATTATTAAAAATAAAAACAAAACAAAAAAACAACAAATTAAACAACATAGGCTCAGTGAGAGAGAGAGAGCGACAGTTTATTAAGACTAATTGTTATGGTTCTCCAGTCCTCCTGTGCTGGATCACTCTCTTTGTCTCTCCTCTGTCTCCTCTGTCCTCTGTATGTGTGTGTTTGAATTAACCACACTTTCTGTTGTAGGGTTGGGGCCTCCTCTGCTTCACAGCTCTCAGTCCAGCACACCTATGCTAATTAACTCACCTGATGACAATCCTGTGATTTGTGTATTTGATGTTGGATTGTTAAGTAAGAAACAGTCAGTGTCATTGGCTTCTTGGTCCTGGCTCTTTGTGGTGTTTTGCTTATGCTTCTGTATTACCTGTTTGATCTTGTTGGTGGAGAATTCCTGGATCACCTTCTGATATAAATAACTTAGAGAGAGGATATGTACCTATGGAGAGAGACTCTGTGCACTTGTCCAAGTTGGAGCCTTGTGATCAACGGACTAGTATTCCTTCACTTGCATTTATTCTTTAACATTCAAACAAACTCACTGAACTTTATATTTGGATTTTGCATCTTTAGTCCACCCAATGTCCTTAGCAATGACACTAACGACACTAATGAAATTGTTTCTCTTAGTGATCAGTTACATATGTATGTAATTCACATTAAATTTTGATTGTTTGGCGGTTTGAGTTGTTACAGCCCTTTGAGCACTCTGGGAGAGTAGAAAAGCGCTATAAAAGAATCAGTCCATTTACCAAAAAAAAAAAAAACCTAGCCTGTGCAACAATAATGATATTATTGCATACAGCCAGATAAAGTCTATTCACCTATTTCTTCTCACAGCTATAGCTTATTTTTTATACTCAGTTCTCATATTAAAACATTAATATATTATATGCATGTTTTTAACTAAAAAATGTCCTTCGTTGTACATTAAATTATTTTTAACCATGTAAAACAAATGAACGAATTTCTCTTTTTTCCTCACTTAACCATGAAATTATGATTTTTATTTATAACCAATTAAATTATTGATTTATAAAAAAAATCATCCTTTAAAGTTTTCAAATTAGCTTCCAGACAGTGCAAATACTTGTTTACATTTTTTCTGCATTAAAACTTACCAAGACGACCAACAAGTGCAGCCTTTCTTGTTTACTTCTCAAAGTGCAAAAGCTAATACGCGATGCTGGTCCACTGCTTGGAAGGCGGGGCTCATCGCGATCTGTGAAACAGTAAAATAAAGTTAGAGAGGATCACACTTCCTCTTTTCAAAATAAATATTTTTCAATGTAAAAGAGTGCAAATGCATTGATACAAACAAAAGGGTTAAAGAAAGAAAATACAATTAAAAAAATATGTTTTCTCTACTGGGTTACATGTGCTTTTCCTTTTGTTTATAACTGAATCAAAACACAAGGAGTCTAATATGAGTTGGGGACTGAACTGTAAGCAATACAAAATGTTCTATTGTCATATAAAATACTTATTACTAATCACAGTTAATATAATCATACAAATTACACTAGATTCAAAGAAATTACAAAAACGGAACCTCAGAAGACAAATAAGCAAACCAGCACCTCTAATTAGTTCATACAGTTCATACACATTAGATGAATTTGTAACAAAGAACAAAGTTCAACAAAAATGTCAGTCGCTTCAGTGTGGCTGTACTGTTTTTGGGTTGGATCCTTCATATGTTGGCACTGCAAAATCTCTAGTTTCAAACTGTTTCATTATCCCACGTAAAAAGATGAGTAATTGGGCACATGCCCTACATGGCAATAATTCTGCTTGTCAGTCAATTTTCCATTACTATTTTAGCCTCTGAAAATTAGGAGCGACATAGAAAAAAATTGTCATTAATTCGAAACCTTTTGTTAAACCCCTTGAATTTGGGTTGTAAGCGTGCACTTCAATCACATTATCTTATTTAAAATCCACTGTAGTGGTGTATAAAAGCAAAAGGGACAAACAAAAGGGTCATTGTCTAAATCTTTAGTGATCTAACTACAGTATATGTCTTTATGGGTGATTACAATCATTAACATTTCATTTTTCTGACTTCTTGTCCTAGCTTTCAATGTATTTTGATCTCTTTACGTGAAATAGTCTGTGCTTCAAGGTCAAACCTTCTGGTCCTGTCTTTGTCCAGACTTTCCTTGCAGTCTACAGCAAAATGACCTAAGGGGTCATTAATCATTTCCATCTACATGCTGGTAAATTGATTACCGTGGCCTTTTCTCTATTTGCTCTTGACTTTGGGGTGATAGGTGCATTGGTAGATACTTGGCAATATGGCACACTCAAAACTTTTGAGAACAGGAGGTTCTTGAGGTAAAAAAGGATCTTGCAACTTCCCCACACTGTGACTAAGTCATTACTATTTCTCATAGGTGATGATTTAACAATCATATGGCTCTTTGGAGTCATAGAATGCATTTTTTGTTTGGTTTGCTTCAAAGAATAATTTCAATCAGAAATGTTGAAAATGTGTTGGTCTTTTAGAAGGTATGGTGAAAACCCCTGTCTGTCTGTATATTTGCCCTGGTAACTAGTAATCATGTACCTTCCCAATACTATATACTTTATATATATAGTATATTTATATAAGTAAGATAGTATACTGCTTTGCTTCAGCCTGGCATGCAAAACAGCTTTCTGTTTAATAATACAGTTCACAAATAACATAAGCCTTTATACACAGTTCTGTGGTCATTCATAATTCATAGTGTAATGGTAATAAGGGTTTGTGCTCTCAGCTCCAAGAGGAGGAAAATAAATTGTAAAACTCAGTCGGAGTGAGATATGATTGCTTTCGCTGGATGCTGAGTTACACACACACACGCACACAACCAATCACCCACCCACCCTCACACCCACAAATCTGTGTGTGTGTGAGAGACGATGTAATCCACACAAACTTATCAGCTATTAAATAAGGACACAAGTGATGTAATGTATAGTAAGACAGATATTAAAGATCACTGTTAAAACTGCGATGATATTTAAAACTCTATAATGTAGTACGATTCCACCTGCAACTCACTGGCAGCTGTTCTCATCTCATGCAAGCATTTGGCAGCACTTATGTGAATTTGATAAACAGTAGTTGTTTTGCTTAGAGCAGCCGGGACAAAATGAGAATGTGTGCATCCTTAATTCAGAGCAGATGGAATCTAAATAGATGTGCCATGGACTGTAAGAGGTCACATTGAAAGACTCAATTGGAGTGTTTGGCTTATTTAATTAGCCAACTCCTCTGAGTCTCACACCAGCCAGGTGGGACTCAGTGAGTAATTCTATTTCAGTCAACCACAGCAAACAGCACTGTATGTAGTAACTGTGGCAAAGCTTCCCAAATGTTGTTAGATTTATTTATGAAATTTCTCCTCAATGATGATAACTTCAGTTGATTACATTTGCAAAGTGAAAACTGTAATGTGTGGGAATTTTATTCATGCAAAAACATCATCAAACAGAATACACTGCACTTTGTATATAATTTGCAAGGTTGTCAAATAGCGGGCTTATGGTTGTTAGCACTGTTGCTGCACAGCAAGCTTCTTGGCTGCTGCTTTTTATGTGTCGAGTTTGTATGTTGCCCCATTTCCACTGCTTACTACAGCTTTTTTTCCTACAGTCCAAGACTTTTAATTCTAGATTAGGTGGGTATGTGAGACTGCGTAGTTGCTTGTGATGGACTGGTGAGCTGTAGGGTGTACCCTGCCTATTGCGGCATGACAGCCCCCCTGGAGCCCATCAGGTAATGTCAAGTCAAGTAAAGCTTGACAGACATTGTTCATTAGTTGCTGCAGGGGTCCTGCTTTAAGTACACACATAAAATGTTTCACTGCGAGTATGAAACCAATAAACTGTTGCAAGCAAAATACATGCCAGCCTTACTGCACATTAAATTTAATCATTAGGGAATTACATAAGCCTTATTTAGTGCAGTTATTGCAGTTTCAACTGATTTTATTTGCTATCAGACTTTATTACAGGACAGAATGTACAGAAAAAAGACATTCAGAAATTTCTGAGAGCTTGTATTGCAGAACGTATCCTGTATTCTTTATCCAATGTTCTACACTAACTTAGTAAAACATTTTCACTATTCCAATTTGGGTTGAATAGGTAATTTGATTTTGTGGTCATGGATCTTTTTATGACTATGCTGTGTCTTGAAAGTTTGGTAAAAATGTTTTTATTTCCTCCACAATTACCATATATTCAATTTTACTACAGCTATACCTATGTGTCACTTTGAAAGCTCATTAATACCAAAGTGCATTTTATTGCTTCTCATTTCATCTGACCTGATTCTGAGCTTAATAATAAAACAGTGCTGTCTTGCTTCTCCAAACAGTTCCTACCCATAAATCTAATTAGAACAAACAACCACCAGCGCTAAATTTATGCACCACCCCTAGAGCTAGCCCCAGAATGGTAAATGCAAGAGATATCTGGACTGCTAATGGGGAAGGTTAGAGAGCTGAGGTCAGCAGCTTTAGTTGAAATCAACTTCACTGTGTGCTTTAAAATGTTCACTGGAAGCTGGACTGTAGCCTTTAGGGATTGTCACAAAGTGCTTAGAGAGGTGGTTGCTAAGGGATTGCCCTCATTCCAGAGTGAGAAATGAGGGCCTTTGGGATACCTCTGCTGTGGATGAGTCATCCAAAAATGAGGGTATGACTCTGGATTTTGAATAGTGGTTTATGCTTGAAATAATACATCTGACTGTGTGACATTAATTCACATCAGAGATAACTTTGTTCATAATGATGTTTTAACAGTAATGTTCATTGTCCATGATTTATTAGAGCTTTAACTGAAAAGATGAAAAGATGTTTGCACAGTATTTGTTATTAATTCCCATATTAATTAGACATTGAAGTTAAAAATACTATCTTACACTTTTTGAAAGTTAGTTGATGATTTAAGAATAATTCACTGATGGTGAGTTGTATGTTTTAATACTTTAATATTGCAATGTGTATACTTTTTTCCAAGTTTTATGTTCTCATTCTGTCTTCCCTTCTGCAAAATATCTCTTTTTCAAATAGTTTTTATCAACAGGAATTAAAAATAAATTAGGGCATGAATTTGTAAATACCTCATGGACATCCATCCATGCTTCTGTCCATTAGGAGAAGCCAAGCTAACAGCTTCACTGGGACTCATAGATCTGTCAATCATTAGCAAGTGTTGCACTCACTGAGCAGTTACATGTTACATTGTGTCTGTCAATGCACAATGCCTCTTTTATTTAAAATATCAGTGGGGGAAACATTATGATACCTAAACAGAAAACTGAAATATGTTGCCTCAAATCTAAAATAAACTTTGGTGATGCATATGAAAAAAGAACATTCTGCGATGGTCAAACAAACCAAACAGACACACAAAAAATATAAAATACAAAAGCAGTTCTGCACAGTGAATTAAACTGATTTATGCAAATAAATAAGCTGTATATTTAATTACAGTATACTTTAGAAAAATGTTGGGACAGTGTGTAATATGTAAATGAAACAGAATACAATGATTAATGTACCAGTTAAACCCTTTATTCAACTGACAAAAGTAGTAGGATATAAATGACTTGTAAACATTTGCATCCTTTATTGCTTTTTGCAAGGAAGCTGTGAGCTCCAGGTGGTTTGATTAGTAACGGCAATGCAACACAGGGCTGCTTCAAGCTCTTGATTTGCCTGCTTAGTTTGACCATTGCTTTGAGGATAGAACCGATACATTAAGCCAACTTTAGAACCAAGAGCATTACAGAAAAACCTCCAAAGTGTTGACATAAATTGAGGACCTCTATTAAAATCCATTTTACTAGGAATGCCATGGAGGCGTAAATTTGGTGAAGATGGTAGCGCCCTGCAGCTAATCAACAGTGGGGGCTATTTATCATTGACAATTTATTCGGAACTCTCCATAATCTATGCAGAGGCCTAATGTCTTATCCTTTTGGTCAACAAAACAAAAGCCAGGACCCAGAAGAAAGGATGATGCATGAATTACACCTGCGGCCAGAGACTCTTTAATGTGTTTTTCCATAGCCTCACCAGGCTGCAGGCATTGGGAACATGACAAAATATGGTACTATAAGGACTTTTTATAGGAAGCCAATGAAAAGAAGCTGAAATGGAAGAAATCTTATTTGCCAGTCCCTGTTGGTACCCGCAATGAAGCATTTTCGACTGCAGTTTTTGAAACATCCTGATAGTCAGGGAATAATAATAGTAAGGTCTAGAAGTAATGAATGCATGGACTAGTTTTTAGCATCTCTATGAGACTAGATGTTCTTTATTTATTTATCTCTAAGCGAGTTAGAGAAAATAACCCTGAAGTTGAAATAAGGATCTAATTCCATCCCAGGTATATGACAAGAAATCACAAGAATGTTATTATTAGTTAGTTAGCTGGTACTATTCATGAGGTCAGTCATGTTAGAAATGAACTGTTTTTGTATTACAAGCAGTGGCAAAGAAGTGTTAAGTTATAATATAGACCATGCTGGCCAAATTAATTTATAGTTTATACTTGATCCCTGCTCAGTCATTTAGGTCAGGAAATGCAGTGGTCCAAGCATTCATCCACCTTTTTATGTCACATCTGTCTGTTATAGGTGGAGATTCCTCCATAAAATTCCAGTGAGACAGACTCAAATTAATATGAATAAAACAAAATTGATAATATTGATAAAATACATTAACTGGAAAACATTCATAGCTACATTGCCTCCAATAGTTACTGTACTATATCTGGATACTAAACCTTCACGGGACAGGTGAGCATTTTCTGCAGAGGAAAGATGAAGATAAACAGACAAATCCTGAAAAATACTGTATATTTAACTGTTTATGGGCACTAGCTTCAATAGAAACACTCCATGAGAGTTCTATAGATAGTAATCTTGTGTACATAATGATCACAAAGTCCACATATGGAGAGAGCCTTTGAAAGAGAACAGCTCAGAGTAGGTTAAATAAAGCAACCAAGCCAAAAGACTTCATTTATTAGGACTGAGAACTTTAAACTTTTTAGACTCTATGAACAAAACTTTTGACTTAGGTTTTAAGAAGAGTGACCTTGTATAAAACATAGGGAGGTTTAAAATGGTTAGATAAGGTTCAGATTTCAGTTCTTCCTATCATTCAATGTTTAGCCATACACCATCACATGCTGTATGATGGTGTATGTTTTTATTTCATCTCCCGCTGAAGCAATCAAATTTGAAGTATGCTCATAGCACAATAATATCTCTACTACCTCTTGTCAGGAAGCACAGAACAGTTAAAAGAAAGAGTAATGGTGTCATTTATACACTAGTCTAATTTGCTAATTAATAACTCACAGGCTTGTGTTTCATTAGCAGACTCGCAATACCTGTATTTGTTCCACTGGTGCATTTTTGACATCAAGAACAGAAACACTTACTGCACCCTATAGGGAAGACATTAAAGTTAGTTCAAGGAACAATGGTTTTTGCATTAGAAATTAATCTACCGGGAATGTGCTCTTGAAAGCGTTCCATTGGCCTGTGCATTATATTGACTTTGAAAAGGTTTTTATTTATTTATTTATTTATTTTGCTAGATGCTACTGGTATTTTTTTTTCTTCAGAGCTTTCTGGAAATTATTCCATGCTAACACAGTGGCCTTGAACATTTTTGGGTTTGTCTTTCATACAGCGCTAATGTATTTATAAACATGCAAGTGTAAGGCAGTCACAGAAAGGGACAAGCTTACTCGAGAATGATGGAGGATTAATTATGCAATTATCTCATGGTTTATTAGAATCTGTAGGCATAATTACAACCAACTCCCTCATATTTCTTTCTGCCATTTCCCCATCATTTATAGTTTCCTTATTTTCCAAAAGATTGGATGACATATGGATGGAATTGAATAAACATTAAAATTTTGGAAAAACACCAACTGAGGCTATGCAGAAGTCCTTGGAAATAGGTTTGTAATTCAAAGCTGAACTTAGGACATGACAAATGATCTCATACAGCAAACTCATTAATTATAATACATGTCACATAATAAACTTCACTTTGCCCTAGTGGAAGTTAATTTAAAGTTAATTTTAATTCGTTTCCTAAGAGATGCAGTTTTCAGTATAGGCCTGAAAGAGCTCGACTGTATGTTGTTTATAAGTCAAGCACCTCAATCATTGTCTTACTTCTTTTTAGTAAGGCATCAAAGTTTGGTGTGCACAAACACAACATGCAGGTTGAGTGAGCAGATTAAATCCAGGTAGCTGCTCATTAACTTCCATTCTCTTTCATGCCACAAACTTAGGGACTTGGTTCTTCTTGTCATTTTTCTACCCCCCGGCAGTCTCTACCCACTGTGCTGATGCTGATGTTTCTGTAGAATGAGAGTCTCACCTCATCTCTGTGAAATCTTTAAAGATTGAAGCTGTGTGTTGAAAATTTCAGGGAAAGGTAAAAAAGGGAACCTTCTAAAATATGTTTTTGTTTCTTTTTTACATCTTTATAAGAGACCTTGAAAAGATGTTTAAAATAACTTAAAAGTCAAATCAGTGTGTCAGTATCTTGCTGCATTATGGTCTTCCCATTTATCAGAGGGAGGCCAAATACTGTCAGCTTGTCACCACACAAAAAAGAAAAAAAAGAGGCATTATACATCTCCTAACCTCCACCACACTTCCTCTCATCTACATTGTGGGAAGTTTCCAGTACTTCCAGTAATGAAAGGTAGGTCAAAGGCTGGTACAGCCTTGAACAATAGAAAGTCATGCAATCTTGTTCCTCCCAGAGGCAAAGATATCTAGGAGAGCCTAACCATATTGCCAAGTATTTGCTACATTAACCACCAAAGTGACCTCTCCTTCAGAGTTGTCATCTGCTCATCACTAATTAGGCCTGTGGTGAGTATTGTCATTCTGAGTGGTGTTATACTTGTCTCTGCTGTGGCAAGGTCACTGTCAGTCACCCGCTGACTATGAAAGCATTTATGACACTAAAAGCACATTTAGCGTTGCATCACAGGAAAAGTGCTTCCTTCTTCCATGCTATATCTGATTGACAGGTAGAATATAAAATATTAATGAGTTAGGAGTGGTTCTTCATAGAGTAAAAGAAGAAGGAGTCACCATGTTCTTGAAAAGTAAAGAGCCAATTTTTGGCCGTAGCACCAATAGTTTTCATAAAAACTGTCCTTTCTTTGAAACATGCTTGCTCACATGCTCAGAAATGCCACAGAATCATGACAGTCAATTTCAATATCAGAAAAATGCTACCTTGCTTTAGTACAGGAAGTAGAATGCAGCAGCATAATGTATTATATCATCCAGATCTCTAATAAGAATGTTCAGTATTTTCATCAGTGCATATATCAATCATTTGTAATTGCTAACTGTTGCATTATTGTCATACCGACTTCAGAAAAGTAAATTGCAGTATATTATGTAACACGATATTTTTAAAAACGTTTGTTAAACATTTGATTAAATTACTTTTCAGTTACTCTGCTAACTAATATTTTCTTTGTCATTTTAAAACTTTTTGGGGTGAGTAGAGATATTGTAAATACAGTAGAAATTTTACGCTTCCTGCTTTTCATTTGCCTCTTTGGCTTGTGTTGTGTTTTTGTCATGCTGAATGAAGAGTGCCCATAAAAATGCAAATTTCTTTTACATCTTTATTTATTTATTTATTTTTCATCCTGTTGTACAGTTTTGAAAGCTTCAGTACACTTGATGTCCACATGCAACTCATTCTTCATATGCTTTATGCTGATTGCTAAACAGAAACACCTTCCTGGAGGGTTATTTAGCCACAACCTGACCTATATAATATATCTCCTTTTAATAGAGGTGACAGTTTGAGACCAAAGCACTACACCAAAATAAATATAGCTGCGAATAATATCAGTGTCAGATGAACTATGCGAAAATAAAGTAATATATATGATTTCATATATATTATTATTATATATAATAATAATAAATATAAAATATAAAATTATTCATTTTGGGCAATAATTTGTTATCAGTGTCAAGATTCACTGAGGGTATTGTGATATTGCTCATGATAGTAATATAATATTTGAGAATTTTGCCACTGCTGTTATTTAAAACAAGAACCTCCAAGGGAACTAAATTAAATGCCAGAAGGCTCACAGTCAGACTGAAGCTATTTCATTGATAAGGACAGCTCTTCCCATAGAATTACCCTATAAATTAAAATGCTTTTGAATAATACTCTACTGAGCTGTCCCCTAGAGGTTCTTTATTATCCTTTAAAAGTCATCATTCTCCCCACAACCCCCAGTTCACTTTGTCTTCTAACTCGCAATGATCCATCCGTCAGACAAGAAAAGACATATTTGTCAACGGAAAATGAAAGCTCCTGAAAAATTGTCATTATGCTTCAACAAACATGCAAAGGGACACTTCTGTTTGCATGTTTTGTGTTCTAGTTTGTTAGACTGGTGTACGACAGTACTTCATTATCCAGCATGCACTGAAAAAAATAATCAGTGGGATAAACATAAAAAAATTATTGTAAGCGGTTGCATGAAATTAAGTTATGTTTGGTTAACCTGAGTTTTTCATGTTATACCTGCACACATTTATCTGGTAACATGAACATGACTTTTTTATGTTGTTGTTACGTTTTTCATTCCGGTCAAATATTTATAGAAACCACTTGTTTATCAGACATGAACTTTTTGTGTTAATTGTATTGGACTACTATGTGTTATATTGACAAGATTATTTTATGGTAAGCTTATTTTATTTTATAACAAATTTCTAATATATAATATATAATCTAATATATAATTGAGTGTTCAATAAATAAAACTAAATTAAGGCTGATCTTACTGTATGTACTGTACACTCTCTTCAATCAAAGAAATAAGCAAAACATTTTTGAACAATGTAAACCTGTATTTTTGAAAATACTACACAGTTGTAACAATAGACTTTCAATTCAGGATTCCAAAATATACATGAGTCATATTTGTACAATGCATCTCTTGAAAAACATTCCACAACATTCCTCAAAGTTATCTGCTGTAACCTGGATTCAACATTGTGGGGCCTTATGACATCCCGCTTATGTAAAAAATAGTTTTTTAAATGTAAGAGCCATAAGGTAATATGGCAACAGGGTTGTAATTATTAAAATGACACAAAAAGGAGACTTAAAATAACATTATAACCCACAGGCACAAAACCAAGAGACCTTAACTGATTAGTATTGGCTTGCTTCTATCACTAAACATCACAATCACTAATACTAGACCATGCAATCTGTTTGTAGTGGTGCACCTTGGGAAAAAAATTGCTAACTGGTGAAATTGGTGCAAGGCACCATTTCCATTGAGAAAAATGGACATTCAAAGTTTGAATTTTTTTTCAAAAGAGCCATGGCTTGAAAAGTGAACACTGAACACTGCAGTAATAAAGGCCCCAAGTTGAAAAGTGCCAGAAAAATAAGTTTCACTATGTACTGCAACTTTACCAGTGCTGGCTTAAAAGAAAGGATGGTACATATTCGAAGAGGTAAACATGTTGTTCCCACATCATAACTGGAAAACTGTTCAATCGTACAGTCTGGTCCTGAAAACCTGGGCCTTCTTTGAAAGGCTGTTCCTTTTGAGCTCCATAACCAGTTTCTATAATACCTCGAAGGTATACGTTTCCAGTGGGTAGGTAGGTGAGGTTCAAAGTGTACATTAGTCCAAACAGCATTGCAGCTGCTAGGGTATAGTTATCCAAATCCTGCCAGACTCTCTGGCCTTCAAGGACTATCCCGATGTCCTCAGGGCTGCCATTGGTATCTCTTGACTTTATGATGTAAATTCCCATGGTTGTTTCCTTATTAGATCGTTGGATAATGGCTTCATCTGTGGCCTAGAAAATGCAGAAATCCAAAATTTAATTAAACAGAACACTGGTCAAAGAACATTATACCAAATCTTATTTTAATCTGTGTCACTATTCCAAAAAATGTTAACATTAACACATTAGGTGAACAAAAATGGATTCATTACAGCATGTGATTTGAGTCCTCAGAATGCTTAAAAAGGTAATGCATTTCTGAAGTGAAATCTCCATGCAAAGAAGCAGAATACTGTCAGAGCATAGAGAGGTGTTCAACTATGAACTCCACACATAGTTCTAATGCAGGTAAAAGAAGAAAAAAAAAAACCGCACCCATGGTAAATTGTGAAAATCCCAGGTGATTTTCAACATACTCCTGGCATAGAGTGACAAGCAGCATTTTGTTAAAATTATTATTTTCCCTAAAGTCTATACACAATTTTTTTTTTCCTTACCTGGGCCGTGGGCTCCAGAATGTTCTGAAGTCTTCTTCCTCTTTGTCCTCCTCGCCTTTTGAAGACCTTTATTAGTTTGTCAGATAGCACATCTATCTGCTAGAGTAATCTGGACTGCAGTGGCATGGTGGTAATGCACTTAAACTCTGCATTTATCTAAAAAGAGAAGTTGTCACATAAAAATGCTGTCAAAATCTCAGATCTCACAAGGTTACATCCACACAAAGTTGTTATTTTTGTCATATTACTATTTATTAGCTATGGGTCCCATGTTGCTGAGCAGTTCCATAGTTGCCCTTACTTCCATACCACCCAAAGCCTGTTTGCAACCACAGCAGTTGCCTCCTTCTGGCCATTTTGCAGTTCTGCCAAATGACCCAGAAACTACATCTATTATTGTCATATACACATCAAGGTCTTTCATTAATACTTAGTTAAATTAGTTAATTTGACCATTCCAGAAAATTTACCTTACAGAATGTGAGATAACATATGCAAATCTTCACTAGTAAATAAAATAATGTTATTAAAACCTTAACTGTAACACCTCTACGTAACAATGCTAGAGAATTGTTCTGAAGCAACACCAATCTGCCCTTCAGCAGGGATAAGCACCATATATCGATACAGAAAAAATAAATTAAACATATTTATATAATCATTTTTTCTTATCTCTTTAAACCCTCCTCTCAGTCTCTCTATAAATCAGTTAAAATAATTTGTTGGGTTTTTGTGTGTCTTTAACATGTTATCAGTACATTTTGTGTGTCTTTAACATGTTATCAGTACATTACATTCACTGCCCCAGAACATGAAATAAAGCTCCACGTCATGCACTTCCTCTCCTAATGAGTACTGCATAGGTGTCATGCCCTAAATAAACCGACTTTAGTGAAGACCCCCCCCCAAACACACACCCACACACACACACACACACACACACAGAGCCCACCCATGGCAAACTAGCTTGTTTAACTGTTTAACTAAAACATTTTAGGTACAACCAGTTAACTAAATGGACAAAAGTTTGTTAGTCTGTATTCACTGAGAAAAAACAAGCGAATGTGACTGGGCACACTCTGAAAAAAAGCTAATGCACATAATATTGTCCCGCAGCTTAAGCTAGCATTATCGTTAGTTAACTTAAGGAATGACTTGTTTTTTTCCATTATGTTGCTCAACGGCAATTCATGAGAAAAACTTCCCCATCTAATGGATGTTCTCTTCGTTTCCTCTCAAACATGTAGTTTTCAGTTTACCTCGACAAAGTAAAGCTCAGCACCAAAGGTAAACGAAGCGAAGACAAAAACATGGCGGACCGCCACAGTGAATTTTCCCTCGCAGAACACACCCTGGGGGTGGAGTTTCAACAGAAAACATAACTATTTTCTGTTATTTTGACATGACTGGTTTTAAAAGACTGAACATCCTTCTAAAACAAGTGAAAGGCGTGAGACTTAATTATGTTTAGACCAAAAATATAAATGATTCATGTTGGATATATTTACTGTATTTTTACTAATTTAACAACCTCATCATTGCATTAGCTTTATGCTATAGCATTACGCTTACATTAGCTTGAAGCTCAAGGTCATCATTTTATTTAATTTCTTTTTCTGGGCTTACTAACAGGACACACAACATTTAGATAACCGTTACACTGAATCTTGGGTCTGTGTTGAGTCTTCCAGCTGCTGACTACAGAAGCTAGATTGGCCTTTTAGCATGTTTATAGCGGCTGTGGCTATGTGCTGGTAATGTTACCATGTGTGCGCAGTCACATTGGCAGCAGACATGTTTCAACAAACTAGTCATATCCCGGACCTACATTAGCTTGTTAAGACACTGCAGGTACCACCACTTACTACAGACACCAATGCAAGTTTGTAATAGTCTGTTAATTTAGACTGAAAGAATATATAAACAATATTAACTCACATTATATATGTTAATTACTAATTTGCTTATCGCATAATTTCGGTTACCATTAGCTAACTGGAGCCTAACATTGGCCTTTCCTGATTTTCGATAAACAGTCCACATACCTGTAAAATAACAACACCCCAGTAAAAGTCCACATATATAAAGGGTCTACACTCTATCTCACTGGTGTGTTAGCTTTAAAATCTTATTTACCTTCAAGTGTAAAACTCCAGATGGTAGTAGATTTTCCAAAGCGAGAGACAAAAATGGCGGACAGTGCAGCCGATTTTTCCTTTCCAGGGGGCGGAGCTTGAGGATAAAACACGACTAACTTGTTTCTTTTCAACATGATTTGTTCTAAAAGAATGAATATTCTTAAAGAATATGTGAAAATTAAAAGACAAAAATATGTTTAGATGTGAAATTTAAATTAGTCATGCTGGATAAATGAAGTAATTCTATGCAAATTCAACAACCACCCTATTGCATTTTTTTCAGTGTGTGGCCTTTTGTTTTTTCCTAATATTTACCATATACTGTTTTCTAAATTTAGGATGTAATATTGCACTTCCTAAAAATGATTATCGGTATGACATTTGAAGGTGTTAGAAGAAATAAGAATACAAATCTGGAGCATTTAAACAGTTGCTTTGCATTAAATTTACATAGCGAGTCATTTACTTTCAACTTTGAGTGACATTTTTTTAAATGTAGAATGACTTAAATTCATCTGATCGCGAACAGCTATCTCCATAAAGCAGCTTTTGCTTCTGATGGCTCTTTATAGATCTTGTTAGCACTTAATGGCGGCGGTTGATTTTTTTTTTTTAAGTTTTGTTTACAGTTAAAGGCTGTGAAGGCTGTGTAAAGGGTAAAGGCTGAGGCTGGGCTATGCTGAGCTAGTTTCTGCTTGATGGTTTGTCCTCTCTCATCTCTCTCAGTCCAGTCTATACTACTATTATCATCTTAGCAGAAGAAACTCGCAGCAGATTCAGGCTCAGGATGGACAGCAACCGCAGATCAGAAACATGATCAGAAACTCTGTCCCCAGAGATACCATTAGAAAGATTCATGGTGAGAGAGATGAAAGACAGGACAAAGAACAAACTATTAGGAGAGAGAATATGTTAATGAGATGTGATAGTATTATATAAATGTATGGCTCTATAGCAAACTAACACAGGGACTGTTCAGCATAACCTGATCGAGAGTTTTACCAAAACCTTTAATCTTCAAATTACAGATACTTGCCTTCCAAACCTAAACTGACACCACCGAAGACAAGCCTAATAACTGAAGGCTCTGCCTGCCATTGTACTTGTGAAATGTAGAAACCACAAATATGTCTGTATTCTAAAAGCAAAGCTTTATTGGAATAACATGGTCCAGCTCTCTTAGATATGATTGCATGATGATTCAGGGCTTTGTGTGTGTGACAGGAAGGTTTTTAAATTCTCTGCTGGATTTTACAAGGAGGCAATGAAGAGGAGGCATGGAAGAAATGTGATCTGTCTTTTCTATGTCCTGTCAGTACTATCACTGCAGCCTTTTCAACTGGAGGTTTCTCAGAAAGTAATTAGGGCTGAGAATATACTTGGAATAGTCCAGCAGAGAAACAACAAATACATGGATTAGAATTTTAGGGTGTTCTTAAATTTGACAATACTGTGTAGATGAAAAATGCAGTCCAAAATGTGGCTTATATGTGTAACTTAAAAGATATTAAATGTCAGTGTAATGTCATCCTGAGAAAATATTTGGTTATTATCTTTCATAATAACTGCAAATAGTAGCTAACAGGCCATCCAATCTTTCTTGGACTGTGTTGTATAGCTATATAGTAATACCTTTGACTCTGCCTTTGCACCAGGATATAGAGAGCAACCCTAGCTGGGAGAGTTGTTCCAGACTCTAGGTATCCTATTTGAGGTCTCTTTCCAGAAGAGTGTAGTTTCAACAGTTAAGATACTACACAATAATCATCAAACTCACAGGCCTCAGATAAAGAACCAGAGCTTTAAGGAGTAACACATAAACCCTGGCAGGAGGTGAGAGGGAGGTAAGTAGTTTTTTTTTTTTTAATCTAATAAACTATAACAACTTTATTTTGAACAGGTCTAAAACAGCTATATTTTCAAAAACATTCAAAAATGGAACAAAAACCACTTGCTTCAGGGACAAAACCAAAAATACTGCATCACAGCCTGTTGAGGGCTTCCAAAGAACATTACCTATTGTTGTTCATAACTATAATTTACCCACTCAGGTCAATCACAAAATTTACACCTACATTCATGCAAGAGTGACTCACTTTATTTGACTTAGTGCTGTTTCTGAACCATGATTCAAAACATGAAATACACAGGGCGAACATTAAATATATATATAAAAATACATGACATCATCTTGCTCATATTTCAAGAAAAGATAACACTTTTAACATTTTACCAAGATTTTACTAACGCAAACCTTTATTAAAAACAAACATCTCCATATAATTGTATGTTGTGCTGTAGTTCTATTGTGTGTAGTTGTATTGTAGTCCTTGTCAATTGTAAACTGAAAGACCTTCTCGGTAATATATCTTTTTTGATTAAATGTTTCATCTTCTCTAGGATCAATGTTTATTTGATGTCTGACATACTGCAAATATTCCAGTCAGATCTAATGCACCTTTTGGTAGTGCTATGACATTTCTGGTATTCTAATTAGATCACTAGTCCAGTCAGTTGACAGAAAAGCAGTCAGAGATAAAAACTGTGTTTAACTTAATGAGACGTGCGCATGGCTGTTCAAATGGTTAGATGTTCAATGTCACTAATGTATCAGTGTAAAAGTGTGTCCTTTGCTGGGAGACATAAATGAATCATCTGCCACACATTCATGTGGGTACATGAATCACCCACACTCTGAACCCACATTTTCTCAACCACTTCTGTACTCAAGTAGATATGCTGTCCATCTGACTATTAAATATTATTCTATAGCTTTATGAAGTGGAGCTATGGCATTTAAAGCAATGTTAAATTAATAACTCTATAAAATTGCTATGAATGGCCATATATGTGTAAATGCAGATCAACTGGTGTTTCAGAATGCTTGGTATCTTTTGTAAATGTTGCATGCCGTTTTAATTCACAGTGTGGGAGGGTGGCAGCTGTGAAGATGGTGGGCAAATATGTTGTTCATTTATTTTCTCATTGTCAGCCTACAGCTCCCACTGCTTTGTTTACTTCTGTAGTTGCTGCAGATGGAAGGAGGACTGTGTCAGTTTATAAATTCCAGCTTGTGAGATGGATATAAAGTGCTGCATTATGGAGGAAAGATGCTGCTCATCACAATTATTATATAAACCATTTCTTCAAAAACAAAAACAAAGAAAAAGCATTCACCTCAGCAAATTACATATATGGCTCGATATCACAGACCTATCTCTGCCTTCTCTGTTGAGGTGCTATACACTGTACTAATGCGTAAGTTATTGCTTAAGTGGCAGAGAATCCAGGCCATTTTACTCAGTCCCATCAGACAGATCACCAGTCTATCGCAGGACTAACACAGAGAGACAGACAACCATTCACGCATATGGGCAATTTAGAATTACCAATTAACCTAACCCCACTAATTGCATGTCTTTGGACTGTGGGAGGAAGTCAGAGTACCTGGAGAGAACCCACCCAAAATCCCCAGCCAGATGGTCGAGTTGAACTCTTGCTGTGAGGCAACAGTGATCACCACTGCACTGCCGTCCAGCCCCAAATCAAACATATTGTTTTAAATTACTTTAATGTTTCTGCTGTGAGCTACTGATGCTGACCAAACAAAAACACTTTCAATAATCCCGTTTCAATAAAGAGAGCTCATTAGAAAGAACTGAACACAGTTTATTGATAGATGGCTCAATGGCTCATCAATAGCAGAATAGTGAATAGGACCCCTGGAGTCTAGACTATGATGTTGGTAAAGATAAAATGGAGGTTTGGATGGAGTGTTGAGTGACCTGGGTGAGGCGGAGATGGGTTGCACAAAAAAGTCTCCAAGGGAGAATGAGAGATGACTTAAGTACGCATAGTGGAGGCTGACTGGCTTAAAGAAGGCGGGCAGAAGGATGATAAGCTTCATTAAATATTATTAAGCAGCCTAAACTTCTCAAATTGCACAGATTTACCTCAATTACTTTGTTCTTGTCAGTCTTTTTCTGATAAGACATCAGTTAAATGCGATCAGGTTCAACTGTTATATTTACATTTTTAATCTCTGTACATTTTTCACAAAATAGAATATCCAAACTGTCAAGTGTTATCATGAATCTTATGTTTTAAGGCCATGAAAGTAGTTAATATGACTCTCTACTGTAGAAACCTCTCAAATGGATTGTAATGTATTCTTTTTTTTTTAATTACCCGATTTTTTAATTGCCCTGAAAAAGTACCGGGCACTAAAATGACCTGTAAACTTGTATAATGCACTATTTTGTTATTTGTACAGAGAGAACTCACATAATGTATAATTTATTACATTGTTACAACTATGAGATTAGCGCTCTGTTTCTCAGCAACAGATTTTCACAGTTTGCAGCCATTTTTTTTTAAAGAAAATGAGCATTCCCACTGAACAACCACATTTCATTTTGATTTTTTTTTTCAAAAAAAAAACACCATAAAAAAAGAGTTTAATTTGGGGAAAAAATATTTTCAGATGACAGTGATTCTTGAACACTATAGATTAACAGATTAAGAATATAAGAAACATTTACATTACATTACATATTGACATTCCTCAGTGAAAGTACACTACACCTGCATGTTGTAGATGTATGAGATTATTACAGGTAGGTCCAGGGATGCCACTTACTGTGCAGTTTGACTCTGAGTCTCCAATGACTCTGCAGAAACGATTTATCTTCTGATAAAACAGCCACAGCACTGAATCAAGAGGTTCTATCAAAAGCATTTAGTCAGACTGTTGTACCACGGAAGGCAACCATACACCAGCACAACTTTATAATGAAAATATTATTGCTCTCTAACTATTAGGTACACCAGTATCATCTGTTTAAACTGTAATCTTGTAACTAATAGATTAAAAACTGATAAAACAAACACCATCACAAACGTGTGATAATAAAATGATAAATACCTATAATGGTTTTTGTTATTATTTGCTATTAAAAGCTTGAAAACACAATAAAGCAAGGCTCTGCAAACAAAAGGGACATTGATATAAAATTGCAAGCTTCTTGAAAAAATGATCAGCTACCAAACATTTTTGTTTTCCACATCTGATTACTTTAAATGCTTGTAATCTCTAAATCCGTTTAGGAAGCTATTAACTTGGATTAGTCTCTCCTAAATTTGTCATGTTAGACCTCCCCAGAAACGAAGAGTTTACATTTTATCTTAACAACAGATCAGTAATGATTTGGCAAAATGGGTGTCCAGACTGCAGAGAACATTATACTATTTCCTGTCTATTATTTCTACAGATTCCTTGTGGAGTTTTCTTGTAAAAAAAAGAAGAAAAGAAGTGCCTATTCACCTCAATTATTAATTAGTTAGGTACTTGAGGTGAGGTGAGGTGAAGGTAATAAATGCCATAGTTTGGAGGTTTTGTTAAAATTCAGGTTCCTGTGTATATTTTTTTGAGCTTTGTATTTTAGTATGTATTTTTTTTCTCTTCTGTCCTTCCATGTTTGTGACTTCCTGTCGTAAATCTGCACATTTTTTCTTACTGTTATAGTTGTTTCTTGTTTTATTTTAGTAAGTTGTGTCCCAGTTGCCCACACGGTAAGTTTGGACTAGAATTGCTACTAGTGTTAGTCAGTACCAACATTTTGTTCCCATCTGTGTGTAGGTGCTAAAACTTTAATTTTGTAGTAATAGTGCTTTGCTTTCTTGGTATTTGCTGATATTTTGTAGTGCAGCATTAACCCACCAGCTCCAAATAAGCTGGCCAGATATCCCTGCAGTGAAAGGGGAACTATCTTTGGAGTAAGCCTTCTCTTACCAATGCATCAGCTTCTCCGCAATCCACCTCCTTTGCAATCTTCTTGCAGTGCCACTGTTTCAGACAAAGCATGAGGGTGAGGGGAGCACTCTTTAGGTGCAACATGCAGACACATCGGTGTGTGGATATGCCCAGGCCTATTGAACACACACTACTTACCATCTCAGAGTCGACAGCTAATGCATGGTAAACCGTGGTGGATTACAGTCACTCAAGGATACTTCAATGCCATCCTGGGCCCATGTCCTTTCTACTCAGTAGCGCATTTGGCCTGCTAATCTATCAAGAATATGGAGGTACCTCTGCATAGGTACCTTCATCTCCAGAGCATACCGCAGGTACAAAACCACATGCCACAATCCTGCCAATGCCCAGTTATGAACTACTGTGTGGTGGACACGCCCCACAGGGCACACAAGGGCTTCCGGCACTAAAACCCAGTCCAGCTAGGTCAGTCACAGCATGGGTCAACCTACTGACCTTTCTTCTGACCACTCCACAGGCATCAGGCACAGTCATATGTGTCTCTGATGAGCCCACTCTGTGTCAACTGCCTGTGGGGAAAATATGGGAGAGGACAACCACACATGGTCTCTAGCTCAGCGACCTGGCTGTAGACCCTTTAAGATTGCACATTCACTCACTCTATATTTATGATAAAAGACGTCCAATATTTTGGTAGTGACAGTAGTTGAAGCTTTTCATAATTACCTCTGAAAAAAACAGCACACAATCTCAATATTTATTGGAGTTTTTTTCTTCTTTAATTACTAAAGGCCTATACATAGTGCTAAATATACTGACTTAGTTGATACCAGTGAGATGAATTGAAGCATGGTCACCACTGTGAATTAAAGGAATGTCATGCCCTCAAAATGAGGTCATGTATTTATTTCAGAATTTAAAATGAATATATTCATAAACTCTTGAACGTTTGGTCGCAGTCCTGACTGATATTTGTAAACATGCATGCATAAAGTGGAGGAAATTTACAGTTGAGAAATCAAACAACGCTACAAAATGGCTTGATCGCTAAATGGTACGCTTGATTGTGAACAAGTGGACAATCCAAAAACAATCTGTCTGTCTTTTTCCCTCCCTTTGTTAATCTCTTCCCCATTTTCTTTCGAACTTGCATTTGGTTTCCCAGTTAAAATCCTTGTGTATTTAGCCCAGTGCTTCCAATGATTAACTGTCAGTCTCTCTGTTTTCCAGCATCGTAGCTTCATGTCTCAGCGTGTATCATCTTTTAGACATTTATTAGACTGCCTGCTCCCTGCAGTGCTTTTTGCTACTCTACTTTAATACATTTCATTAAAAGTCCCCTCGGTTTGCCTCACCTGCCTTTATCCAGCTCCTCATGGGTCCACATTTTGAATTAAACGTAACAGACAAGCATGTTGAATGCAGTGTTGCTACAATAAAAGACTTGCCAAGCATAACCTGAGCATTTGAACTCAAACAGTTACATCCCTGTTACCTTGCAATCTTCTTCGGTCTATTTCTGTGTGTATTGCTGCCTTTATTCGATTTTTCCTCATTTTTCCTCTGTGTAAAGATCAATGATATCTTTTGAATATGTTGGTGTTTGTGCATGCATGTCCATGAGACAAAAACAACCTGTACATATGATGTCTTCCCACAAAATAAAATAAAATAAAATAAAATAAAATAAAATAAATCCTCAAGGTTCATTCAACTCTGGTGATGACCTCTGCTATAGGAAAATCATTGCGGCAGCAGGGGTTTAGCCAGCAGAGAAAGAAAGGGAGAGAAAACAACATAATGATTCAGCAATTTGGGAAGTGCCATCTAGGTGATCAGGAAATAGTTTCCATTTATTGTCATCTTAGACCAACTAGAAAGCAGTTTTCTTGTTTGTTGGTGTGTCTTTTCTTCTAACTTCCATTAAAATTTTTAAAACACCATCTAAACAAGTGGTAATATAACCATTTTGAACTGTAAGCCAATCTTTACTGTATGTTTCTAATACAGTGTAATTACATATTGACTACAGATAGTCAGTATGCATGGACTATAACCAATAGATGCACCTAAAATGCTTTCTGGAGTCTCTGTCCAGCATCTGGACCCTTCACAACACATCTTTCTGATATTTCTGTAGCTTTATGAAAACCACCTTAGACCAGTATAATACATGCTGAGTGCAACACCTAATTTTTGAGGAAAGATTCTGGCATTATGCCACAATATCGCTCATTTGGTGAAACCTATTTAGCACTTTTTAGCAGTGAATCATTTGGTCAAATAATGAAGACATTTAAAACAAACAAACAAAAAAGATTAAAACATAATAAGAAAAAGTAACCCTGAGAATTAACTAATTAAATGTATACAATTTTCATTGTATGTGTGTGTGTGTGTGTGTGTGGCTATTGCTGGGTTTGAAAAACAAAGTACAAAGTCCAAGAAACCATGACTCTGCAGTGACTGGGAGAGTCACAAGATGTTAAAATGGCATGCTGATGTGATGGAGTAAGTGAGTGTGCAAATGATGGGCCAGTCACTTCTCTCAATCTAAAACGAGTCTAATGGTTTTTTGACAGCCAGAAGAGGAAAACGAATGGACACAGTGGTGATTAAAGATGAATTAATGACCTGGCAATCCAAGGGAAAGATGATGGACTGGCTTTGCGCTTAACTGGCAGATTTTCCTGTCTGATCATTTCCTGGTTTGCCGCCAACCAATTGATTATAAATGTTTATTCAATCATGATAGACTGAAGCCATTAGGTGATACAGCAGTCCAACCAAGACATACAGTTAGCTGATTTAGTCTCTGGCTTGACTGAAACCTGAGACTAATCTTAGTATAAAACAAATCAAGTACTCTAAACAAATAATTTTCAGAGTAAATAGTGCACACACTCTGGATTTCCAAATAAGAAACCATTAGGTATCGACCAAAATTCCTAAGGTGTGTAATTAATTCCACATTTTCATTCAAAGAAACACCCATTTCTTGAAATGAGACTCGACTTTCCCATCTGTTAAGTTACTGTAAAAGCGTACTTGTTTACTGATTTTTACTGATTTACTGATCTTACTGATTTTCTCATTATATTTTAAAATGTTCCAACTTTTACTAAGCTTAATATATTGAGATGTTGATAAAAAAAATAATGATAATAAAGAAAAAAACAAACAAACAGTTGTTTTTTGTTGCAATTAGTTCAAAAGTTAAGCAGTAATGTTGCCTTATAACATTTTATTTCTATCATAAAATTTAAAGTCATACTAACAACACAGAGACTCTGACATTTAAACAGCTTTCTGTCCAAATCAATAACGGCTGCACCTGAGGAAAAATAGAGCCATTATGAATGCATCTCAAACTGGGATGTTTTTAATTTGTAGGCCTTTATATATCAGAGTTGAGATAAACACAAAGAAATCCTTTATCTTTCTGGTTTGTGCTCATGGAGTTCGCAGGGAAGATATTCAGGATAAGCAGCTGATCTGCGAAACAATTTGTGCCTTGGCTTTCTTTCTGTGATTTGAAATCTCAGCGTGACAGTGGTGAAAGTGGAAATGATTCAGGAGCCATTACTATGGCCACATGTCGCTGTGCCCAAGAACCAACTCAGCAAGAGAATACTAGGTCAAGATAATTACGGCTATATTATGTGAGATTCTTTTTCTTTTTTTTCTTTTTTAGACAGCAATCAGCAATACATAGCCTCTGTTTCTGGACCTACAGCTATTGAGGGAGTAAGAGAAAGCACTGTGTGTCATGTGTTATCTTTAATGCCTTTTTTTAAGAGTCAAATTGTAATGTGAAAATTCCTGGCAGGATAAGCTCACCAATGTCTAAATGTAATTATTGCTACGTAGCAATCTGCAGTTGGGTCATAACTGTCCACATATATTCAGTCAGTGAATTGGAGAGATGCACATAAAATACAATTTAAAAGACCTGAAATAATGTTCGGTAATCAACATTAACAAAACAGACTGGAGCCTACACTTGTTATTGTCATTTATGTATAGACAAACAAACAAAAAATAAATACGTAAAAACATAAAAACATAAAAACAATGTGTAAACAGATTGTAAGATCACAAGATGCAAAGCTGCAATAGAAGTCGTAAGTCTTAAGTCACATTTATTTACATTAGCTGAGATGATATCTGTCTTCTCCCAACATATAAGAATTGGAAAAAAACCAAAAAAAAGACAGAAAATAAAACAAAACACAAAACAAAATAAAACTATTTTTATTTACCACCCCCCACCCCCCAAAAAAGAAAAAAAAAACATTTTTATGCTGTTGCATCAAATGAATAAAAATCTCATACAAGTAATTTTGTAATGCTGACAGAAATGTAATACCACCCACCCCCAGAAGAGCAACCCCTGGACACCACCAGATGCTGCATTGCCTCTGATAGGCATCATCAATAAACATAAGCGACCTTGTTCCACCAGCACATGACACTGGACATGCATACATGTCCATCCATAACATTTCACCATGTTTCATGGATAATGTGGTTTGCTTCACATCATGACCCATTTCTTTCATTCTCCATACATTTCTCTTTCCATCATGCTGATGCAAGTTAGTCTTGGCTTCATCTGTCCATAGATTTTTGTTTTTTCCCAGAACAGATCAGACCCTTTCAGATGTTTTATTGCAATGTCTTATCTGGACTTTCTATTCTTGAGTCTAACCAGTGGTTTGCACCTTGCAACCCCCGTATATTTCCAATCATGACGGTGTGTCCCGATTTTAGACACTGACAATAATACTCCTACCCCCCAAGGGTGTTCTTCACTTGAATAGATCTTGTGATGAAGGTTTTCCTAACCAAGAAAATAATTATTTCAGGCACTTTTGGTGCTGTTGAGCTGGTAAGTGCATTTATTCAATAACCCGCTCATTCTTTTTAAGAATATATCATATTGTTGATTTGGCCACTCCTATCTCTCTCTCATAGGTTTATTTTGGTTGTAAAGTCTAACAATGACCTCCTTCACTTGCATTGCCACCTCTTTGGACCATATATCCAGAATTCTAGTGAAGAACTACCAAATGCAAGTTTAACACTTGGAATCAACAACTTTATCTGCCTTATTTGTCATGAAATACCAAGAGAAGAGGCCTCACCTGACCATTGTTATACAAATACATATGGACCTGACTGTATCACATTCTTCTTGAATAGCATTCTTTGAAAAGTTTATATTTCAGTTAAAACTTTGGTTTTAATCATTATTCTTAATGTACTTTATGTAGGATGAACTATACATATTTAATAAGGTGAGCAAAAGGTAACTGTAAATATGGAACTACAACATTCTAAAAGACTTTAACATACTTGAGTGTATACTCACTATCCTGTCAGCTATCATCATTGATGTACACCCACTCCTCTCATACACAGCCCACACAGTTGGACTGGTCCTCTTATAAATCTTCTCTCATTAATCATTTAGAAGAAGCAATTTGTGGAGCACCTGTCCCAAGCAGAAGGCCATTAGGGTTTTCGATAGAAGGAGCACAGTGGGTCTAATGGCTTTTCAGAGGATCTTATTGGAAGACATATTGGATTTTGCACTACACATAGCCACTAGCTTTAAGATAGTCAGAAGTGAAGCACAGCTTACTGTGTTAAATGCTGCAGTATATACAAGGAAGAAGAAAAAATGTTCTTAGTCAGCATGTTTGCCCCAGCATTACCCATTAAGTTGGCTTAATTGGTTAATTGTTGTTAAATGTAGATTGGACTTTTTTGTTCTCAGAGGGCTTGAGTAGCCTACCCTAGCATTCATGATGAAAAAGAAAGCAAGAGTTTGACAATATTTTGCAGAGCAAATCCCAAAATGATGTGTGGCGTAATTAAATCTTCTGATTAGCACAAACATACATAACCATTTTTTTAAAATTATTTTCCTTAATAAGAGAAGAAAAAAATCTCTTCAGATATTAATTCAAGAGTTATCCAGTTTGTCACTCTGCCAATATTCTTGTAAACAAGTTTGCATCAAGCAAGCGTGTAATCTTCTCCATTTTGTATTAAATAGAACAAGCTTCAACTCATCACAGACTGCAGCCCTATTCCTGAGCCCAGATCAGGTCAGTAATTGAAAAATGTGCTTGGTTATTATTGCTTTAAACACAGTGGCCACATTTCTTGCTTCGAATCTCATTACTAATTCTGTTCTGCTCCTCAGAGGATTATCCACCTGGAGCAGTTGGCTGTCACTCTGGCTACACAACAAGGCCAAGAAGAAACCCGGGGGAATGCCGTGTCACAACATCTGTGTACAACGTACAGTAGCAGGCTGAGCAAGGACAGGACCCATCAATATTAGTCTGTCATCTTATCTGATAGAGACAAGCTCAGTGCTGAATCACCAAACTCAGAGAGGGTTCTGTGTTTTGTAATGCACTTCACTCTCCTTTATGAATATGAATGGGCTTCATGTGCCCCAACTTCTTAAACTTTTCCCCTACATTGCAGTATGGAAAACGTATATCGGATGCAGCAAACAAATGAAAACAAATGCCCTAGGAAGCAATATGATGCAACAGTGTAAAACCATACAAGTTACTATAACTACACTTAAGTTATATTAGAATTAGATTTAGATCTATTATATTGGATCACAAAGCAATGAATGCCATGGTGTCATAAAGCTTTTTACCAGCCTACAGTGAAGTTTAAGAAAGTTTCTAAGAGATTCTTAATCTTGATACACAATCATCTTACTATGTGGATAAAAAACAAGCTAGAAGGTATGATTGATGCAGTTTAACCTAAAATACTATACAAGTGTAATAGGCTTTATTTTTCTGCATTTTCCCTAATGCATGCTTCCTGATTAAGCTTTCTGTCCTCAGCTTCTCGCCCCTAAGTGAAGTTATGTGTCTGCCTTAACAGGGTGATAGAGGAGATGCCCTGATCACCCAACTCTGTCAACTCAGGTCCATCACCAGCAGCCCTCTTATTTATATTCTTTCTTGTTAAGCACTATTAATTGTCCGACCATGTGCCAGAGGGCATTGTTTATTAATTCCCACCCTGTACCCATTAGGTTCCATCTAGAGTCTTTAGACAAATGGCCCCCTATTAGACAGCTCGGTCTTCTAATGAGACAGTCACACATGTGGGGCTTCCATTACAAACAACTCAGGGATATCATACACATTGTTTCCATTCTTCATCCTCATAGCTTGGAGTTACTGTAGTACTGTACTAGAATGATTTCAGTTTGCAATATATACAGTTTATATAGATACTTCCATATATGGAACATGTAGCTGAAATAAAATGTAAGGGTGCGTTGTCTGCAGTTGAGATGGCGTCCTATATAAACTACTATTAAAATTATTATTAAGATATAATATCACTGGACCGAACAGACTCAAGTGCAAACCCAGAGTGCTTAGAATCAAAAGTCAAAGGTTTATTTACAAACACCAGGTGAAATATATACAAAGTGTGGGGTCGGGGTTTCCAAGGATCCACGGGAAGGAGGGGAAGGGTCCTCACATACAGTCACGATCACACACGCCATGCTTTTCTTCAGTTTCTCATGCCACACTCCTCTTCTTGCCACATAGGCTCACGCTCCTTCTCACACCATGCCAAACTGCCAAACTGAGGACTCCAGGATGGGAAAAAGAGGAACAGGTCCAAGAAACACAAGGTCAGAAACAAGCTAGAGATTTCACAGAGACTAGAGACTAGGATTTGCCAGGGTTACATTCCAGCAACGAGAAGCACTGAGCTAATGCCTTAAGTAATGGCCAGGAAAACCAGGTTAACGAGTGGCATGTGGTTAATCAGACCAGGTGCGTGGCCCAAAGGTGGCAACCCGTAATGAGTTCCGCCCAGCCAGGCCGGAGACAGGAGAGAGAGAGAAAGTGGAAGAGAAAGCGGAAGAAAACAATAAAAAAAACATATGGCCTGAGACTGAGCCAGCCGGGGAGAGACAGGCACCATGACATATAATATATAAATCGTATAAATATAAATTTGATATAAATGGTAATTGGATTGGTTCTCATATTTCATATTTCTGCTTTATCTGAGCACTCTAAGTGCGTTTTACACAACTTGCCTCATTCACCCATTCACACGAGCACTTTTGTTTTCTAAGCCCTTTCTATGTAAGCGCTTTCTATCTAACATTCACACACATTCATACTCCAATGGATGTATCGGAGAGTAACTTGGGGTTACTGTCTTACCCAAACACTAATTTAAAAGTAAAACACAGATGTTCTCTTAGGATATATATTGAGGATATAGCTACTAACTTCATAATTCAAATTCCTATGACATAATGGCATATAAGCTATTCAGTGACTCTGGAAAGCCACTGATGCATATTTGCAAAAGTTTGGACAACCATCTGAAAATTCAGTTTAGTTGTTTCTTTTATTTAACAAAAGAGCAAAGAAAAAGAGACTTCATAGTGTGGTGGTTTACACATTTGACTGACAAGTTAAAGATCTGCAGTTCAGTCCTATTTTATTTTCTTGAGTGTGCAATATTTTTATCCAGAATCTGGTGGATAATAGTTAGTGGAACTCATTCTTCCCTTTATTGTTGCAAAGTTCCACTGACTGCCACACAAACTCATAGCAGAATATTTCCATAACAGAGTTTAACAATTGAGAATGTGTTCTTTTCTTTTCAAATGGCATCCAATTTTCTTCCAAACATATCTTTGTCAATTGTGGTCAAGAAATACAATTTAACCACATTTATATGCAACACATGAGTCCACTTATGAAGACTGAATATTACAATTTAGCTGAATTTTGATTCCTTTGTGCATGCAGCATTGCACAACTAAATGATGAATCATCACTCTTTTGTCAGACTTCACCTGTCCTAGTGGGTTTTATTTTGCCTTATTAACTGCAATTTTCCAATGACTGTGTGTGACAAAATGTAGTTTTTGTTAGTCTGAATCATGAGCTTGAAAAGGAAGAAAAAGAAATGGAAAATGAAAAATAAATGAACGAGCTGAGTGCACTTCAGTGATGTATCTTTAAGTATTCAACACCACAACTTACAATTCATTTTGCTTTACTGGATATTTTTTAAGTTAAATACATAATAGCCCATCATTGGTGAAAACCTGTCAATGCAGTTTTTAGCAATAATGCTAAACTCTGTGGATCTATGTACCCATCTGTCTGCCTAGTTCTCTGTATTGCATAACATTTGCATATACAGCATAACAAGTACACAGACAGATATTAAGTCATACAGTGATTTTTACCTCAACTGAATGTGTATGTGTGTGTCTGAGACAGTGCAGATTGCTGAGTAAGGGAGAAATATTTCCCAGTGTCCTACAGTCACAAATGCTCTTCCCACAACTATAGACACACAAAGAGACAAACCAAAAATCTCCTGAGTAGAAGTTGTCAACCATTAAGTATACCTGCCAGTGAGTGCATCTATCTGTGTCTGTTTCAGATCTCTTTTATTTACAGTCAGAACGTTTTTAATTATGTTCTGTATTTTATTCGTTGTTCTGCAAACACATAAAAATGTACTACAACGCAGAATTGATCAAATGACCAATGTCAAGCCTAAAGTCTGAGGTTTTCTAAATTACTGTGGTAACTTCTGCTGCACACATAACCTGGTCGGTAACAGGTTATGTTCAGAATTTAAATTGTCTGGAAGCACCATATTTTAACTAATTCTTTTATTTACAGTATGTTTCAAGTACAGTATAGATTATCTGCTAGGTTAGTAGGTTTTATACATCCAGATTGGTAACCCTTACATTACTAATGACACAAACAAAGCCTGGCTGCAAATCTACAGCTGTGCATTAAATTGTCACTGGAATTTACATACATTCAGTTGATCATGCAAAGTGTAGATGTTTTCATGCTTTTTAATCTGCTGCTAAGCCTGTTCTGAACTGCTGTTCCAGTAATAGAACACAGAACACACACCAAAAATACTTGTTCAGTCAATGACATTTATTTCACTTTGATCTGGTGACAAATTAAAAATTTTAGAGCTCTAACGTGCAGGTGTCACATCAGAAATAAAAAGAAACGGCACTAGTGCTACTGTGCTCTCTTCTGCATGATTAACAATTTATTTTTGGAATCAAATTTTTTTTTTATAATTATCTGGTAATATCTATGTTTGGAGCTAAGTAGTGTTAATGTGCTAATGATTCATTTTGTTGTTATATATAATATCCTTTTTAATGTGTTAATAACAACCATTGTGATACCTATTGTTCTGAACTGGGGTTTCAGGTTTTGTCAAACCAGCTATTGCAAAGAAAACAAGGGTATGTTGGACTTCCTTTATACTTCGCTGAAATTCCATGGAATGGTGCATGTATGCACTTTTTCAAATTCTTCAGCTTGTTATCGTGAAATATGAAGTTTTTTTTAATATTCATTTTTTTCTTAGCTTTCCATGTGTCATGAATGGTAACCTTGACTTTATCTCTTAACCAGGCTAATTTATGTGTACTTTGAGGTTTTTGTGTGGCAAGGTGTCTGTAGCTATTAAACAAACATGCAGTTCAAACATGACAAAGTAAAACTGTCAAATGGTGTCATTTTATACATAATAATAGGAAGGTTTAACTTGTAATAAAAGCATAATGACACATAATAATAACACTCTTACTAGTGGAAACAGCTGATCACAGTTCAAACACACATAGGAAATTCGTTAAGTATAAGGAAGAAGCTAGAAAAAAAAAGTTTCATAAAATGGAGAAATTGCTTTTTACAGCCAGTTAATTTTTCTTATATTAACCTTAGATTTATATTATCCTATATTAGATTTGTTCTTGTTGTTTCTTGCTTACCCTATCCATAAATTTAAAAAAATAAATAAATAAAGGATGAAGACAGGATGTCTCTTTAATAATGTGCCATTGAAAATGACCCCTTCATTAAGGACTGAGTCAAGAACTGACTAAGATTAATGGCAGACATTATGGATAAGGAAGCTGGATGTTCATTTGCTGACCAACATCCTGCCCTTAGCGCAGCTCATTCATTATGGTTAGAGATGTTTAGACTACAAAATTTAATTATGATAAACAGTCAGTAAATGAACTTGGGGTGTACTAGCTCACCCTGTTGTCTTACATAATATTTTAAATCAAACAACCACGCAAAGTGTGGTTGAAAGATTGGAGAAAAGTTTATTGGTTGTACTGTGGATTTGCAAGGTCACTCCGGTGTGTGCTGCACAATAAGAAACATGTTGACATAATAACTGGATAAAAAAAAAACACATCATAATTTGAGTGTTTGTTTGGAGAATTGTTTTATAGAGAACAATAAATGCATTATAGAACTCTTTATAGCCTTATCTAGGTTGCTAAGCTCCTTAGCTCTTAAACTACAAATCATCTTTACTTATCCTCCAGCTCTTAGCCTAAGACAATCATATGTGGAGAAGGCCTATTTTTCTTAGTCTAGTAGAACATGAAGTCATCCCTACAACAGGAGGAAACTTTAAAAAAAGGCACATGACACTGGTTTTCTAGTAACACATATGATGATGTGTTATTGTAACTGGAGACTGCTTCTTCTATATTGAAAACACTTATTTTTCAGAAGTAGAAACCCAAATGAATGTGAAATTGATGTGAAGCAGCACAAAGGAACTCTATGTAATTGAGTGTGTATATGGAATGTTCAGAGTGACATGATTTGCATCTTGTGCTGTTTCATATGAATATTGTTGCATGCAGTGCTGGGTGCTACAAAGTAACAATGAAAAGAATTTTTTCAGTAATGCAGTAATGTATCACGTTACTGCACTAAACCAAGTAATCACATTACAGTTATGTTGTTACTTTCGTTACAGTTGTCTGAATACTTCTTTGAGTAACAGCTCCAACACTGGCTGCATGATGAAATTTTTTTAAATCAAACTTTATTTTAGTGTCATACAAATTTATTTTGTTTTATTTTAGTTATACATTCAGAGTATTGTGTCACACTATGGTCTAAAATCAGGCCCATTTGAATAACAGTACTTATAAGCAATAACAGTACATTTAGTACAGTAAATGTGCTAAATGTACTAAACAGTACTTTTAATTAAACAGGTGACTAAAGAATTTAGACTTATGTAAATAAAACCTAGTCTACTACAAACTATACATACATAGTGCACTATGTCACTGAATTCCTGTGTCCACCAAGATAAACCTCCTACTGATTTTCCAGTGTAATAGTTACCATGCAGGTATGCATAATTTTATGATGACTAAACAAAACAAGAAAACACCTTAGGCTGTAAAAACACTATTCATTTTTATCACTTTGAAATTTGTTTTGAAATGAAGCAACTTGTTTTGTCCCCATCAGTGACCCAGAAGTAAATCTAAAGACCCAATGTGTACTTATCTTATCAACTTATTTTGAATCTAGCCTGTTGACTGCAACTCAGAATTTGATGCAACTATTTTAGATACAGGTACATTACCAAGCAGTCTCTTAACTCCATATTCCAAATCCAGCACCAACCAAAAAGGTACTGTTTCATAAACAGACAACTTCCTGGTTCTATGAAAAGTTTTAAATAAAGAAGATGTTTTTTTTTAATATGATTTTGGCGTTCACGAATGAATATCAATGACACTAAATTGATTTAACATCAGAATTTCTTGTTTTAGCCTAGCATACCGTAGGTTGAAAAGTTTTAATTCAATTCAGTTTTATTTAGACAGCGCCAAATCACAACAGCAGTTGCCTCAAGGTGCTTTAATTGTAAGGTAGACCCTACAATAACATATACAGAGAAAAACTCAACAATCATATGACCCCCTATTAGCAAGAAAAGCTCCCCTTAACAGGAAGAAACCTCCGGCAAAACCAGTTGGGGTGAGAGAAGGAAGACAGGACAAAAGACATACTGTGGAAGAGAGCGAGAGATACAATGCTAAATGAATTATGCAACCTATGCTTCAATTATTGTGCCTTTACACATGCAACAACTGCTATTAAAAGGGCAATTCTTTGTCAAGACCAAGAATTTGGGAGCATTTGGAAAGTCACTATAATTAAAAAAAAAACAAAAACAACTTTTAATTTCACCCCCCACATGCCCATAAGACCTTTGGCCAACACCAAGAGCCTGCTTATACATAGTGATTTATAAGGGTGTAACTATAACACTTTGCTGAAAAAATGCAATGTGGTCTCAGCATAACAATGAAAGTTTTTGAAGTGATTCTCTTCCATAGGAGATAGAGGTGTCTAAAGGGCATTCCATGTGACAGTCCATTGTCATAAAAAACAATAAATTGTCCATGATCAGTAGTATATCTTTTCAAAGGCAACCATCCAGATCACAAAGTATTGGTTCACTTTTAAATTGTCAAAGTATAGTGTGCATTAATGGCCAACGGCTATAATATGGTTACTCAGGAAGTGAATTTGGTAAAAAGACATTTTCTGGTGACAGTGATTATCAGTGTCTCAAACAACCATCTATTGTGTTACATTTACCCTTGATCTTAATGGCACCAAAGATATGACATATGTTTGTTTTTACCACTTAGATAATGGACATTTTACCAGCTCGTAAAATATTTATTGCACAGTTGATTCAAAATCAACGCTTTCTAGTAAGCAATTTCTGTACCAATCTCAAAAAGACATTGAGTATTCATCAGTTTTAATCACGCTGATGGCATATACTTTGCAATGTTATGAGAAAATATGTCCCACAAAGTCTTTATTTAAAATAAAAAAATGGAATTACTTAAAAAATTTACACTAATCTTCTCACACTGGATGAATGGATTAAAGAAGAGAAGTGAAATTTTGGATTATGAATGTTCAGTCTGATTATTCTAAAAACATTTCCGGTCTTAAAACACTGAAAGTAATTTTATCAAAACATAATCCTGTCAGAGGATAAGAACCAGTTATTTATTTATTTTCTCAAGAAAAATTAAGTTGTAGACAGCAGGTCAGACACTGCACAACATTGTATGATTCAGTTTTGAAGCTATATATATTGGCGGGGAGAAATCCTTCAAAAATCCTTTCTATCCGTCAATTATATCTTTCAGGGTCGACTGAACTATTCCCTTGATATGACCCAGAACATTTGGACGGCAACTAAATTCTGAACCTCAACACTGCAGTGAACAGCTGTTGCAGGCAACATTTTTTAGTTTTTTAGTCACAAATAAGGTTTTTTTATTAATTTCAAACAACTTCGAGGATACTTTTTTTTCTTTTTTAAATACTATTGTGCAATTATAGGGCAGTGATTCTATTTAGGTAGACAATGTAGTTCATGAATACTCATTAAGTTAGTTCTGTATAATTAATATTTTTTTTCTGTCAGTTTTCCCACACAAACCACAGGACATAATTTTTGTGTCAGGATAAGAGAAAACTTAACAGTGAAAATATTTTGTTATCTATGATTATATAATTATTATAATTATAGGACGCTCTGAAAGGTGAAGCGCTGTCAGATTGCATTTGACATGTAGCTAATGGCAACTAGCAATTGTCCCCCATTAGCTGGTAAGCAGATAACAGTGGGCAGTCAGCTTAGGCTGTGAGGTCCACTTCAACAAAGGCTTAATGTGGCTTTAAGGAGTTCTTAAACAATCAGCAGGGACTATTTGTTAATAAAACAGCATGTTTTACCTTTGTTTTGCGCTATATCTATATAGTTATTTATTTGTTTATATCATCAAGTTGTCACGGTCCGCGTGGCAGATCGTGGGGATTGAGGGGAAGGAGGACCCAGTCGCGGAGCTCTGAATGTAAGCATAAGAACCGTGTGTTCCCTTGACTGCCATGTGGTGTCTTCACCCACAAGTCCGTGCTCCGTGCTCTTCCGCTCCTGTGTGTCCCGCACCCCATGCTCGCTGTTCTTGTCTTCCACGCTCCTTCGTGGAGTCTCACACATCGATCCCGCGCCGAGGAGCGCTCAGCCACACTCTTAAGAAGCTCCCCGACGAGGCTTCATTAGCTGCAGGTGTGTGTGATCATCCGCTTCGGGTGTGGCCAGGACACACCCACCAGGCCTGCCTGAAACCCAGTGCTCAGCCACACTCACAGACACATCCACTTGCCTATACATACAAGCATGGAGAATCACAAGAACAGCAGCAGTGCAGAAGACACACACATCACAAAATAACAATAACAATAATAATAACAATAGTCCACACTGCTCACGGACCTCGAGTCCCCAGAGCCGGTCCGTGACACAAGTTTAATTTCTATACATTTATAAAACTCATTAATTGTGTTCTTCAGTCTGCCTGCTCTCCAAGGAGTCTTACATTAGATACTTTTAATTACTTCTAATTACATTAGAGGTGCCCTACACAGGATCCAGGACTATTTAGGCAGTAATAAATGTCAGTTATTTATTGTGTGAGGTTTGGCAAAAAAAATCCTCACACTAAATTTGGGCTCATTTAGTATTCCATTATCACCAAGGGGCAACCTCTGGAGTTGAAGAAATTAATCCAGTGGAAAAGTGGCAAAAGCTACAGTTTCTGTAAGGTACTACGTGTGACTGGCTCAAAAGAGGAATTGATCCTCATAAAGAACCCATTATCTCTCAGGTTAGCAGGGTTACACAAATGTTTTATGAAATGTTTCAATAGTCAGTCAAGTGAGTGCAGGATAGATATCTAAAGACTGGAGATGCAATTGGTCACCATCAGAATATCTACATTATATTAACATTACCTGGAATATCAATTGTTATATGAATTTGTATTGGTTATGTGACACAAAGTATACTTCTGTATGACAGTAAACGTGAATATTTTGATTTCCATTGTGTGGGAAATCATCATGTAAGTCATCAGGATGAGTACACCAGCAAAACATTCGTAGTCAGGAAAAGGTTAAATTATAATTTCATGCAGTTATGATATCTTATCTTGCAGGTTTGTCATTTCTCCCAGGCACCAAATCAGTTTCCCAGCTTTATGGAACCATTTCAGGTTTCGTACAGATAAATTGATTCATCTGAGAAATTGTTAAATAGAGCATTGTCCCTGGCTGCAGACACCACTGGGAAATCACAGGATTGTCCTTGGTGATGACATGAATGACGGCTCAGGCAGCCACAGAGAGAGCTTTAATCAGGCATGAAGACAGGCGAGAAAACTAAAATGTGTGGAGCAGAATACAGAAGTGAGTACAGCAAAAAGTCATTAGAATGGTTACTGTGACCTATCACTGATTTAAGGATTGTGGCTGGTGTGTAAACAATTTCAGTGAACCTAAATCTTAGGGAGGAAGTAGATCTGTTAATATTATTATAAAGGTTGTTGTATATAATTGTTCACTTGTTCACTGAGGGAAAAAATTAGACGAAAAACTTTTCTTGTGGCATTTTTGGTCAATGTATTCGTAAAAAAGCAGAAGAAAAAGCTAAAAACTACTAAGAAAGTTGCTCCACTATAGGCCATGTGGTAATAGCAGTGCTTAAAATAATATTCGCAACTTGAAGTTAAACAAATAGATTTTTTGCTTTACTCATTTTACTCATTTGTATTCAGACACAAAAAATAAGCTGACAAAATAAAATTACTTCAAAACGGTTGCATGTGAGCTTGTGTGCTGCTGTTGCAGTAAAAACAAAGCTTTCCTTCCACCATTTACTTCTCCCTGTTGTCATGAGGAAACGTCAGCCATGCTACTTTATTAACATACATCAAATTATTGTCATTTACAAGCACACATGAATGGAACACACACACACACACACACACACACACACACACACACACACACAATTGAAAATGAAAAGGGAGACCCTTTTGGACTATACTCGGCATAAAAGTCAAGTCATAAAATTGCATTGGATTCAAGAGAATGACAGCGAGGATAAAAATAATAATGCATCATAATAAAAACCCACTAACTGTAACAAGCAGAAGAAAAGATGACTTTTTTTTTGTATTGAGTTACATTAAAAATCAGAAGTTCTCTGAAGCCTGTTTGATTTTATGCATGAGCAATTAAGAAAAAAGTGTGTTGTTTACAGCTCTGTATTGTAATTTAATGTAATTAAAATGACCAAATTCTTCAGTCCATGAGATAATTTTAAGAAGTGTTGATGAATTCTCACTTAACCACAGCTGTTTAATAAATAATGCCTTTATCCATTCATTTTTTTAAATCACCTAATGCTAAGATGCCAAATTACCCGTATACAGATAAACCACTAAATGAATATCACTCTAAACTTAGTGTATGTTTTTAGAAATTAATATTGATAATACTTTTCATTTTGTACTGTAGCAGCTTTCAAAACAAAGATTAGTCATTACAGGACAAGGCAGGAAACAAACAACAAACAGACATTTAAGAAGAGATAAAGGTGAAACAAATAAAGATATAGAAATCCTGGCAGGGCATTGAGATAAAATCAAGGAATCGAGTAAGTTTAAAGATGAAAAACTGGCAAATTAAAAGTAAATGTAAAAAATAATAAAAATTAAAAATGATGGCTGGAAGAAAATGGTAAAACACAGACATAATTCAAAGTGGAGACAGAAAAAGCCTGCTTATAAAAATATGTCTTTAAGATAGATTTAAAAGACAAGTGAGCTCACCATTCTGATATCCTCAGGGAGATTGTTCCAAAGAGTGGGTGCCCTGACAGAAAAAAAGACTGATCATCTTTGGTTCTCAGCCGAGATGGTGGGATGGCCAGCAGAGCCTTGGCTGAGGACCTCAGGTTATGACCAAGGGTGTACAGTGTCAGAAAATGTGAAATATACTTTGGTGCAGACCTAGAGCGGGCCTTAAAAGTCAACAATAAAAGCTTAAAATCAATTCAAAAAGAAATACATGAACAATGAAGGAAAGCTAAAATAGGAAGTGAAAACACACTCTTGAGGTAGCCAAAAGGCAGGGGCGTCATTTCCAGGGGGGTTAGGGGGATCATGACCCCCCTAATAATCAGACCCAACCATTATAACCCCCCCCAATAAAATTATGAATTATCTTGCATAAATAGGCTGTTGATTCTCTTTACTTGTTTCAGGTATTATCATCAAAATAGTTGCATGTTTAATAATCTGGGAATTTACCCAGATTTATTTATTTATTTAGACAGAGATCTTGACCCCCCCAATGTTCAGCACAAAGTTACGCCGATGCCAAAAGGTCATTCTCGGTGAGAACAACTGTGACTCACCAATGACAACACTAAAAGACCTATCCCATAAGAAGTAAAACCACCTCAAAACTGTACCAGTGATGCCAACTCAGTTTTGGAGACAATCCAATAAGATATAGTAATCCACAGTGTAGCACTCAGATCTAATGAAACTAAAACAGAGGATTTGGATTTACCACCATCAGCTGCAACCAGCAAATCATTCATCACTCCGAGGAGTGCTGTCTCTGCACTACAGTTTGTTCTAAAACATGATTGTGTCAAAGAGCGAATTTCTTTAAAAAGCAATCGATTGTTCAGTGACAATGTTTTCTAAAACACTGGAGTGAAATGGAAATTTGGAAATAGGTCTAAAATTATCCAAGAAATTTAGGTCCAGAGAGGGTTTTTTTTCTCAGAAGAGGTTTTATGATTGCTCTTTTTGTTTATTTGTTTTTTAATAAACATGTCCAAAACCAGTTAAAAGTGAGAACATTTTTTCTAGATAGAATTTACTTTTCATAAACTTTCTTTGAGGGCTTCATTTTGTTAAACACCTCAGTAAGCTTCTCAATAGAAACTGAGTTGTTGAAAGAGTAAAAGTGAACTTTAGTTTTTGTAGATTCAATAGATTCTTAAGTTTAAAAAAAAACACATTGTAAAGACAAAAAAGCTTAAAAAACAAGAAACCTTGAAATTTTGATGGATTTAGTGATTTTCTACTCTATGTGCCTTAAAGCAAACATAACTGCATAATGGCATTTCAACAACAATGAGATAATATTGATAGAGAAAAGCGTTTCTATATTTCTCTGTTTCTCTCCATTTCTTTTCCAAAGAAGGTCATCATACAGGATGAATGTACACTCCCTGATCAAACCATTTTTAAGCTTCTGCAGTGGAGCGTTTACATTTAGGCTGATGATGCGGTTCAGTTTGATTTGCAAATTCTACTTTTTGCACTAGCAGAAATAGCTGGGGCTTGGAATGCAGCCATGGTGGCCCATATAACTTCTGATTATAGATTTTTTAATTCAGTTGGCTAAATCCACAAAGAACAGTAAGCCTCAGAGCAGCAGTGCAAGTCAGCTGATCTCAGGCTGTACACAAAGAAAAATCTAAAAATCTACAGGAGCTTTCAACAGAAATTACCATGTGATTTATTTCTAAGTGACTGTTTTCCTCATGCTTAGTTGGTTTAGCCTGTGTCATTTCAAATAAATGTTGATATCTGTTAATGTACTGAAAAGAATGCTAAGCTCAGTTGGTAAAACAAGTGAACCTGCTCCAAACCTTCAGTTCACATTGTCCAAAACAACATAGTCACTGTGGTAAGATAGCTGCTGATACAAGCTTTGCTGCCACCAGAAATGATAGCAGATTAAATTTGCTGTTAGCAATTGTAGAATTCACTGTGTAGTTTGTAGTCTTATCATTTAGATCAAATCTTTTTTCCAACACTAGATGTTCCATGACATTTAGTAACACATGTTTACCTTGCTCACTGGCATATATTTGTTTATATATTTGTTTTCCCCCAGCAAAATCTGTCAGATCTTGCTTTGCCTATCAAAGATAAAATCTCAGAATTTATTTTTTGTTTATTTGAATTCATTCAAATTATTCTTTGTTTTAAAAATCAATGAACCATTGTTACAAGTCTGAGTGAGATGGTAAGAGGAACTACTGCCAATAATGGTTTCTAGTCTCACACCTGCCCAGTTTGACTATGCTAGTTTGTGTTGAATAATAACACAATTAGTGTTAATAGTCTATGTGACTAGATTTCTTTGAGTTCCACGAAGACGACTGTACAAAACTTTAGAAACTTAAAGAAGTCCAGTTGGTTTCTTTCCAAACTCCTTACATTACCATGACTGAGATGACTGAGAACCTACACAAACATAACACAATTAACTTATAATTTTACAGGAGATAGCTTAAAAGTCACTGTTCAGAATGTGTAACAAAAGGTTAAATGATTTAGATGTCACAGTACAGACATCATCCATGGCAGTGAATAGCTTAGCCCTGGTAAGTCTCCAAAGGGACACAGAGAGGTGAGATAAAAAGGGGCTAAAGAAAATCTCTGTGTGAAGCTTAAGCCTTGGAAACTGATGTCCTTATAAGTGTTCATCTGTCCCACACAGTCCGACTGAGTCAGACACCATGGAAAGCGGCTTACAGCTATTGTTGTGCTCTCAGCTGTTAAAGGTTGTATGAAAGCCTAGTGCAAGAAGGGCAGGAATGATGCCACACTGTTCTTTCTTGTTTTACTGAATAAGCCTTGAGTCTACAAAGGTATTTTATGTTGACATTTAAGCAAAGAGCACAGTTTGAATATTAAATGTCTCAGTGCTGTTTTCTGGCATTAAACCAATTGTTTACAAGCATTCTACTTCTCAGTTGAGGATGTTTTCATTTTTGACTGAGCTGTTTTAAGCACTCATATTCAGTTTGGTGCTGCTGGCTGATGCATTGACAATCCTAACAAGGCCAGAGTTTTGCATCAGTCTCCATTGCTTTTGTGTGCCTGTTGTGCTTACAATGAATGTAGTGTATGTTTTAGAAACGTTTCTTTAAAGGGTATAAAACTTTTTGTATGACCCTTTTTGGTAAAATGTGCAAACATTTGTAATTCCATGACTGGATCTAAAGAACAAAGAGCAAAAGTGAAAATGGTATAATCAACAGGGCCAAACCCCAGAAAGGTCAATGCAGAGAGAGAGTAACATATGGTAGTTATTTTTTTTATGTCATACTAGGATTTTGTATCACATGATTTTATGTCAAAATAATTTTTTGCTGTGGCATTATTTTCATGATTTGGGTTTTAAATGCATTGACCTTGTGATTGCTATCTTGCAGCGATCTGAGTTTAGATGTGAACGAGCAGTAGCTTTTACTCTGAGCCCCTCCCAACTAATAGCACACCTCATCCTGTCTCTGAGGCTGAGCCCAGATACCTTTTGGAGAAAGTTTATATCAGCCGCTTGTCATATCCACAACCTTATTCTCTGGACACTACTCAGCTTGTGGCCAAAGTTCAAGACAGAAAAATAGACTGGCCAGTAAAACAGCACCTTTGCATTAACTCTCAGCCCTCTCCACTTAAACAGACACATACTACACCTATAAACTAATACTTTTATCTAATGGAAAAATGCCATTTTATTTGCAAAAGTGAACATTCAAAAATATCATTAAAATATGCAATATTTAACCCTTACATACTGTTCAGGTTAAATTCAACCCATTTTGACATTTGACAGGAATAAAAAATACCATAAATGTCTTTTTTTTTTCAGGACAGTGGTGAAAAAGTGAAACAGTAAAAAGTATAGGCGTGATCATTGCACAAAAGGAACATAGGCCATACAGAGAAGAGAAGGTGCTTTGAGAGAGGGTGGCTTTCTGTATGGTTTTGATTCGCCTTCCACCAGGTATTCAAGCTCCCTTTCCCAGTCCACAAACATACATGTTAAGCTAATGGATGATTCTCATTTGGTGATCTAGATAAAGTGCTTAAGGTGTGTGGCTAAAACGGGACTTGTACTGAAATGCACTTTGAATGGTCACTAAGACTAGGAAGGTATTACATAAATACAAACACATTACATTTGTAATGATCTAAAAACAAAAAAGAGTGAATTTAGTTTTAGTTACCTGAGATTTATACTCCGCTAACTGAGATAAAAATGGAGGGGTTAGAGAATCATAATATTATAAAACCACCTGAGCTGAAATTTCAGTGATGGTGAGAAACACATGTGCAAGTGTCACATATACAAGGTGTCTTATCACTGCTTTGAATGGACTAGAGCAGTTTGCAATAAGAATTTTTTTTAAATGTTTTGTATTCTACATTTTAGTTAGCGTTAAATATTTATCATTATAAGTTGCATTTATGAGTATTTATTTTATTATATAGCAGTGACATTTTTTAAGTGTTGTAACAGTAATTTATTGTTATATAATAGTTCTCGCCATTTTCACTCAATAAAATATTTTTCAAATCATTATGACTATTATGTTTTGTATCTAAATAAATAAGTCTCCCTAGTATTTTTAAGTGTCAGATTAAGTATTTGTGCATTCTATAAAGATCTGTTGATCAAAATTATATTTATTATGAAGGATTCTTGGCTCAGGTCAGAATTGGCAAATGGGACAAAAAAATCTTGTAAATTTTGTAATGGGTGGGTTCAAATTTTAAACAATGGTTTTACAATGACACTTCTGGAAATCATGAAGTATAACTGATGAGGACAATAAAGCACTGACTATTAAAATGTCTATTTTTTCTTTATATTCATTCTTGAAATATATCACTTGCTACATTCCAGTTTTCAAATACAGAATTTTACTCAATGTTGCATCACACAATTCAGGCTTTTTTCTTCATAAAGAATTTAACACAGTTCCTTTACTGAAGCACAGTCATGGAAGGTATATTTTTGTGCTTCAGTTAAGGCTTGCATTTTCAAAGTGTAATGCCCCATAAATAGCATTACCCACTACCCCTCCCTGCACACAAACACACGGATGCACATAAACATGCATATGCATACACAAGCTCAGTGCTGCACCAGAGGGGAATAGAACTGAGCATCAGAGCCAGAGGGACTAACTGTCAGAGGAGGCTTCTACATGCATCGATGCAACCTGATGGTCCAGAACTACATTTCTTTATGTGGGCCTTGCTGGGAGGAAACAATCTCAGTTCAACTTCATACTCCCCTTCCCAGTTAGCAAGCGCTATTCTTGCCAATCAGGCAGTGGAGTGACAGGTTAATTTGGTCACTCAGGTAGAGCGTGATTGGCACTATACTATGAATAAATCAATGTTTGAACAAAGGGAACATAGCATCTTAAAAGAACCTTTTCAATCAAATGAGCAAGTGTGTTGCTCATGTATGCATGCTTGCACATGCATGGCAGAAAAGAGTCACAGACTTCCATACACCCAGGGAATAAAGATGTATTTTAACAATACAAACATTTGACTTCACACCTGTATTTTTTTCATTCAATGGGCACAAATTTATTTTAGATTCCAATTTGTTTATAAGGTACACGTTTTGATGGTTATGTGCTAGAGAAGGTTATATATGGTCTTATAGCTGCCATATCACCAGAATCCATGTCTATGAGCTCACAATCTATTTTAAGAACACTCATAACACTTGTCACTGTTCTCTCAGTACATGCAGTGTACTTTTCTGAGCAGATTTTCATTCCCAATTTGTCAAATACTGCTGCTTCATTAAAACTGCTGGCATTTCAGAGATACTCACAAGTGTCAAGAGCCATTTAGTGTTCGTGCTGTGATGTTCGGGCCACAGCAATAAGCAAAGCTGATCTCCCAACTTTTCAAACACTAACATTTAGTTTGAACTCCTTTGGATCTGATTTTACCAAATGAGCTGTAGCTGTAATTTTGTCCACATTCATTCATGTTGTGAAAGAGTAAATTACATTTTATATATACTGTAAATAAAAACAATCAGGTACCAAGCAAAAGTAATCAGTAAAAGCAGATTTAAAAAAGTATCAAACACAAGCACGACATGGACTGTTCTCTCTCCTGGTTGGCCATCTTGCGAATTTGCACCACTGCCACCCTCCTTGTCTCTCCTGGTTACAGACTTGCTATGAAAAGCATTATGGTTACCTGTGTGCATCCAGTATTGCAGTTGTTGTCACAGGAGATTTGTGCTATGTCTCAGTTTAATGCCAGCAGTTACTTATGTGGCAATATTTGATGCCTTGGGATGAAGTTGATTTTTTTCCCACACTGTCCATATGTGATAGAAGATTGCTGCCACTCTACACTGTGTGTTTATTTATCACTACAGTTTAATAATGTTGCCTGCTACCTCTATTTTACCAGAAGCCTAAACTGTAAGTGCTTACATGAAATCACCAAAATAATGCTTTCTTTTTTCAAGAACCCAATTCTTTAGAGTGGTAATATATTAAAGTATCGCTATGGTGCTCAGTAAAATATCAAAAGTAACAGCCAGAACTAACATGATGCACGAAGGCTAAATTTAGCTGTACATTTGGCTGTACAGTGTAAGTAAACTTGGTGACAGTACAAAGAACTCTTGAAAGGGTTAATATGGGTATTTTTTACCAACCCACAAGAAGTCTGAAATGAAAAGCCCTTTGAGAGCTCTAACAATTTGCATATTTATATTGCTTGTTATGAGAACAGCAGATTAGGCACACTCTAACAGATGGATCTTTTCAGTTGCTGGAACTTGAAATTGTTATGCAGCGAGCAGAGCTTTTTGAATTACTTGGATGAATCTACTATGTAAAAGTCAATTGCTTCACTTTGTGTGGAATATGTTTAAGCCAAACTTGTTCCACACAAAGCCACCTTTTTTTTTCTGCGTGACTTCATAATAAAGGACAGAAGTGAATCTATATTAGTTAATGCTAATGAAAGAAGGTAGTCTATAATGGTATAATGTAGGGATTTACAGTGACCGTATGTCATATACTATTCAATTTCAGCAGCTATTGTATGATCTCACTTGCCCTCTAAGGCATTGTGTATTTATTTATTGTCATTGTAAGGATTTAGGCCTACAGTGTGTTCCATACTCTGACCTCTGGTCCAGTGCTTGTCTTCATGCATGTGTTAGTTTTCTTGTTGATTTCCAGTTATACTTTGAGCGTTGGTTTTCTTCTGTGCCTTGTGTTACAGAGACTGACCTGTGTATCCCCTTCTGCTCCAACACAGTGTCGCGGCAAAACATATAATAGACAGACCGATCCGCCGTATCCATTTCATGCCTTGCCTCTCCCAAGCGTGAAATGAACAAGCTGCAGTAACAACAGAGGGAGATATTTTATTTCAAGCAACATGAAAATAATAACGGGAAAGCATTTGAGAAGACATTATTTGCACATTTACATGTAAATACATATTAGCCTCCTAACTTCATATGTTTTTTTCTCACTACCAACTTCTTGGCTTTAAATATGTTTTCTCCCCCTGCTGGTAATACAGCTTCTGCATGCAGTAATGCAACTTCTGCATCTATGTCCATCTCATACTTTGGAGAGGCAAAGCTCGAAATGGACACAGTGGACTGGTGTATCTATTACACACTTTGCCATGACAATGGGTTGTCTGCTCAGTCTCCTCAGTTATGCTGGTTACCACGATTGCTGCAGAAGAACTATACTAATTGTGAAATTAATAATTTAACTGAGCTTGCACTGCAATAACTTATCAGCTTTATGAGTGTTTAAGATTTTCATTACCAAATTGTATGAATTATTGTAAGTTATAGTTGAAGTGTATCAGTAGAATTTAGTTCAGGAAGCACAAAGACTTGATGCCCATTGCCCAATACTGTATCAGATACCTGATGGTAGCAAGAAAAAACACACAATAAACCTTTGACTATTCAGCTGTAAAGGATGCTAACTGGATGTGCATTTGTATAAAATAGTTAACCCCTTAAGTGCCAAAAGAAACCCCCCAGTAATATTATATAGAAAAACAGAAACAAAACATTTAGACTATTATAATGAGAAATGTGCATTTTAAATAACTTTTCTGTTACATAAGAAGACCAAACAAAACTCCTCATGGCATTTGTCATTTATGATGCATAACTTTCTGTCACTAAACATAAGCAGCTGCTGAATTTTCTCTAACTTCAGCCTTTTCAGATTATGATGGATTTGCATCTAAGACTGAATAATTTATTAACAGTGTGTCTTTTGGTGTCAATAATTTGAAAAATCCTTATTGGAAAAAGAGATTTGCAGAAATGACACAGCTACTAGCTCTCCTTTATCTGACCATTGCACATCAGACGATACAACGCCAGTTGTAATCTTTATACCTAAAATTGAAACACACAATCAGATGATAGCCCAAAGAAAAAAAGAGACACAAATGCTGTTTTAACACAAAATACAATTTTGAGGGAATCATGCTTTATGATAGGTGTTGTGCTGCTGGAAAATATTGGATATTTTTCCGCTGTAACTTTGAAGTCCCCTCCAGACAGACCCTGAAGACTAAGGAGGCAGTAGGGAGGCAGCAGGGTAGATTGTGGGTCACTGTCCAGAGAAATGGTGAGAGTGGTAATCACAGAATCAAAGCCTAGCTTCTGTATCGGGAAGATAATGGGATTGGAAACCTACAGACAGAGTAGAAACTTTGATGAAAGGCTCATGACTTGGAAACGCAAACAAAAATCAGTTTTAACAGCTCCAACAGCCATAAAAATATACCATATGTATTCAGCTGAAAAAGTGACCACTCGAGTCTCTCCCTTTCTCTCTCTCTCTCTCTCTTTGGGTGTGTGTATGTGTGTGTGTGTGTGTGTGTGTGTGTGTGTGTGTGTGTGTGTGCACCTTTGCTTTTTTGTTTCTCTGAACACATCACATCAATCACGATTTAAAAGACAGCACGTTCCTCTATTCATTGCGTTTTTATGTTTTTTTTACAAAGCGGAACTGATAGGGAATTTTCACATGTGGCTCACTCATTTTATGTGTGACACAGAGCACTTTGTAAGTCTTTGTGAAGATAAATGATCCCAAATGTTATGACTTGCCCGTGTGTAGAACAGCCAAGCACAAAACACTGAAACATCTCTTTCAGTTGGTGATGTGTATGTTTAGTTATAAGAGGAGGTAAGGTTGAAGTACCTATGAATTATGTCAATTGTTATTGGATTATCAGGCCTTAATAAAGTCAGTAATATAATTTGCAATAAACAATACGTATTTTATGCACCACAATAATTTTTTTTCTGAAACACAGCCTGAGCGTAATCCAATTCCAGAACCAATATCTTGGGCGGCTACTGTCTCAAAAGCTATAGACTGACAAAGCTTTTGGCACTGACAGCCTCTCTAGCATTATGTACTAAAAGTGAATTAAATTACTGCTCCAATCTCCTTCCTGGTGCTGGACTGTGTTTATTAGACTGATCTACATCCACAATACTATTTCTGTGTCTCAACTTCATCTCCTATCCTGGTGGTAGAGTGAAAAATGCAAGTACTGTGCAATAACAGCTCGCTACTTGTCTAATGAGTAGATATGTTTAATATATTATTCTCAAGTGTTTTGGCTAAGTGCTGCGCTGTCAGTATATATGACACGTCCTACCTTGAATTTTTTTCCTCTGCCAACATTCAAGAATTTTACTGAACATACGATGAGAGAGAAAATACTCTCTTCTCTATTTCCACAATATAATACACATCAAAGAGTTACAATGGTATTAGCATGCAGCTTCTAAAATAACGTGCAGGGCCTATGTTATAATATATGAAGGAGTTATGAAACAAAAACAGACCAGAAAGTACCTCAAACAGTGACCAACAACGAATTATTCCGGTAGCGTTTCTGTCTCCCTGCGACAAGTATAATTTTTTATGCCCCCATTAATGTACACTTATTTCTTCCCTGCTGACATATAGATGGATTTTAATGCTTGTTTTAGCAATGAAATGGATGGCACACATTACCACATCCAGGTAATCATTTGTCCAGTGCATTAAACTGCATTACATTTATCATTTGAACTAACCTTTTCAGTGTAGGAAAATACATAGACCAGGTTTATTGTATAATAAATTGCAGTCTTCATTTAGTATGTGTAAAATATTGGGGGGTTTTGTGGATAAGACTCTCTCAGAAGTGCACTTGTCCAGAGTCAGTGTTCTGAAATGTTTTGCATCCATCTTTGCCAGTGCCAAGTGACAATCTGGGATCCACTCTTGATTCTTGTATATTGTTTTCTGTCATGTACCTCAGAAAGATAGAGGTAGCAAAGAATCTGCTCCTGCTGCATACCTACCAATGTAACAAGAATCCCCTCTGCAATCCAAGGTTAATACTTCCTGCTAGTATCATAAAGATAGTCCTCTTGATTTTGACTGATCAGGCTTTTATCGTGCTTCGTTGCGTGACTCATTTGTGAAAGTGCTACTATGCTCTAGATCGACAATAGTCCTCTGGGAGAAATTGGAAGGTATAGCTATTGCTAGGAAAGATGTCACCACCCCTCCCAAAAAAAACCCCCAACAACATAAAAATAAAATAAATAAATAAAAACAGTTCTTCAGCAGTGTCATCTGCATCTCAACTAAGTTCATGGAAACGAAGAGTTGGGAGTGTAATGAGAAGTCACAGTGTTAGTGCGTTTTGATTTGCAGTTTGACCTGGCAGGTTTGTTAATCGTCACAAACTCCTTGCGATTACAATCAGTCATTCGTGCCTCCTGCCGTGGTGATGGCAGATTTATGGAAATTAGGGCATCATAATCCTGATCAGGTTGTGTCGGCTTACTGTGCATAGAGCTCTGCGACCCTGCAGTAATTGCCTCTTACAATCTTCTAAATCTTGCTTGACATACCAGCAAATCCACGAGTCCCTGTTGTTTTTTAGTAGTGACCTTGCCTTGATGTTAAAGCTTTGGAGCAGGCATTCTTCGGAACGTGAAGGGAATACAGTGTTTGACTTAAGATTCCATATGCATTTTATTTTCATATCTTTCATATTTCTGTAAAAAAATCTCTTCCAAAAATTAGCTGCCCAAAAAAAGTCAATTCAGGTAAAGTAAGGTTACCTAGAAATCAGTGACACTCACCAATAACAAGCAGAATGGAGTAACAGGGAGGAGCAGAAATCTGAGTCCTCAAAAGCAGATTAATTACCCTAAAACACTGATAAGGTTCAAATCCTACATTTCCTGGAGGCTGTACATAATACTTTATTAACTACACATAATTGACCACAATTAGAAAATGGTCTTTGATCTTTTCTGCAAGAAACTGCATCATTTTCCACAATGTTTAAATGTGAAAAATAGACGGTAATTAGCTTTGTTCCGTGTAACTGTGAATGTTAATATTGTGAGTACATACAAACTTTATTGGTTCCTAAAATAAATTTAAATTCAGCTAGTAAATGTCAAATCTATTAATTGTTTAACAACAAGAACATATAATAATAATTATAATTTGATTAGTTTTCTTTCATTTTCAAAACCACAAATACTCTTATTCTAGGCCTAAAGAGTTTAATGGTCTAAAGACCCTATGCACATAAACCAGTGCAAATTGTCTTCTCACGTTGAAGTTAATATTGATGTTAAGTATATTTGCGCTTCAAGTATGGGAATGTAAATGTAAATAATAAAACAGACCTGTGAAAAATAAATTTTTCAGTGGACTGTTTAGAATCCTGTGAAAGCTAACTATAAAGCTTGATTCAGTAGCTTGCAGAACCACCTTTAGCAGTAATAACTTTCAGTGTGACTTTATAAGTCTCTCACAGGTTTGCAGGCATCTGTTTATGCACAGGTCTTGCCTCATCATTTCACTGAGGTTGGCTTTTAAATTTTGGTTGGACCTCGTCTGGACAGGGATCTCAGTGGTTGTTTGTGGATCTGCTGGAGCCGCTGGTCCAGTATGGGTCTGTTGCCTTCACCCTCCACACCTGTCCAGCTTCTCCAGCTCCTCTCTCAGTGCTTGGTATTTCTTGAGCTTCTCGTGTTCCTTCTCCTGATGTTGCTTTCACTTCGTATAGCTACATCAATAGGGATCATCCCCTTCTTGTCCACCACTACCAAATCCGGTAGGCTAGCCATCACTAGTTTTCTGTCTGAATCTGGAAGTCCCACAGGATCTTAACTTGTTTGTTCTTAACCACCCTGGGGGAAGTATTCCATTTTGACCTTGGAACCTCCGGGCCATACTTGCCACAGATGTCCCTGTATACTATGCCACTCTTTACACAGCCTGCACCTGGGGTGTTGCCTGGTGTGGTACACCCCACACCAGCCTCCATCAATCGTGTGCTTAGAGATCGTTCCTCTGCTGCCATGATTAGTGCCTCTGTGCTGTCTTTTAGTCCAACTTTGTCCAGCCACTGGTAGGATTTTTCGATATCAGTAATTCTTCTATCAGGCCAGTGGTACATTCTGTGCAGGGGTTTGTCCTATCATGATCGTTCCTCTTCTTGCTCCTCTTCTTTCTTGGGTTTTCTGCCGTTTGAGGTATTCACTAAGATTATGACCGGTTATGGGCATCTTCCTGATGTACTCATGAGTATTTGTTGTTTCATTCTGAATAGTGGTTCTGACACTGACTAGTCCTCATCCACCATCCTTCCACTTATTGTATAGTGTCAGGGTGCTGGATTTGGGGTGATACCTCAGCGCATGGCAAGGACCTTCCTTGTCTTCATGTCAGTGGCTTCTATCTCCTCCTTTGACCAGCTTATTACTCTAGCAGGGTATGTGATGACTCCTCAGGACTTGCCTTACTCTCTGTAATTATTTGGTGGTTATATATACTCTTACAGTAATCCTTCTTCTCTGGTCTTGCTGGGGCTGTTCTCTTATTGCTGCCCTTATTGCTTATAGCTGACACCTTGGATGGTTCAGTGGAGTACAGCTGGTTCATTCTCCTGGCTTCCTTGTCTTACGTCTTAGGCACCCTATCTTAACACCTTTCTGCAGCCTCGATATTTGACAAATTTCCCTTCATGCTGCATTGATCTTGGCGTCTAGTCTCCTTTTCCATGGAAGGAGAGTAGATGTCATCTTGTAGGCTGTTCATCTTGTAGCCAAGCATCGCAAAAATTATCGCTGTTGTTGTGTAGATCAGCTGGTTGGTTGTGGTGATGATCACAGAAGGGATTGTCCATAATGCTCACACTGCTAATACATACATGCCAATACTAAACTCCTTCAACACATCAGCTGTTCGTGGGGTGGGGATGATGACATCTCCCCCATGACCTGAAGTTCTGGCTAACCCTTGCATATGTGTTGTATGGGGGAGATATTATCACCCCCACACTCCGACACCGGGTACCAAGCCCTACATATATATATGTATATATATATATATATATATATATATATATATATATATATGTATATATATATATATATATATATATATATATATATATGTATATATATATGTGTGTATACGGCCGTAGTGATCGATGTAGCAGTTCCAAATGACAGCAACATCAGAAAGAAGGAACATGAGAAACTGGAGAAATACCAAGGGCTCAGAGAAGAGCTCGAGAGGATGTGGAGGGTGAAGGTAATGGTGGTCCCCGTGGTAATCGGAGCACTAGGTGCGGTGACTCCCAAGCTAGGCGAGTGGCTCCAGCAGATCCCGGGAACAACATCGGAGATCTCTGTCCAGAAGAGCGCAGTCCTGGGAACAGCTAAGATACTGCGCAGAACCCTCAAGCTCCCAGGCCTCTGGTAGAGGACCCGAGCTTGAAGGATAAACCGCCCGCAGGGGCGTGCTGGGTGTTTTATATATATATATATATATATATATATATATATATATATATATATATAGATAGAGATAGATAGATAGATAGATAGATAACTTACCATCTTGCCAAATCAGCAGGCAAAAGAGCACATGAAATATTCACTCGACAAACCTTCACCCATAAGCTGCTGTGTTGTGATAGACTGACAATAACAAAGTATCTCATGTGTATCTTTATTACATGTAAAGGGAGGATAGTCAGTCATCTGTGACTCAGTTACAAGAAGACAACAAAGGAGCGGTATGATCAGTTTTGTCTGGAATCCACATAGCAATCATATTTGCTGCTTGTAAATTGAATTAAAGGACAGGAATGGGAGCAGGTAAAAGGCAGACACAAGAGGGCTCTTTGCTCGTCAAGACTAATTGTGTCTCAGAGTGACACAAAGGCTTGAATAGAGAGAGAGCTGCTGTAATCAGAGGGCTGTGTGCTTGTTCATCAGCCCAGAACCTTTCTGCACCATTGGGTCCTCTGTCTGAGCCTGTGACAACAGAAGGAACTGCAGTACACTGATTGCGCCATCAACCCTGTAGCAGGGAAATACAGTTATTTAATATTTAGGAAAATCAGAACGTCATATTGTCTGCTGGGCTTTGTGGCTACTGTAAGTACTTTAAACTCTAACAATAGTGAGTAATCTGACTCTGACACCAGAAAAAGCATATTAGAGATGAAAGCATCATAGAGACGGTTCTGCTGCTTAATTTTAATTACATTATAAAATAACTTCTTTTTTTTTTATAGTCCAGGGGATATAGACATAACATACTCTGCCTGAATCCAGAGCATCACTTTATTTTTAGAAGTGCTATTTTATGCTGTTCCTTCTGCTTCATTGATTTGTACACAGTAGGTGAAGAGCCCAAAATGAACTCCTCACAAGGATGAATACTGTAGAATTTGTGTAAAGCCACTGGACCATGGAGTTACCTCAACTGACTACAGGGCTGAATTAACCTAAGTCATCTAAAATCGTTGTTGGTTTCAGGCCTACATTCACTTTTGAGTTTGTGATACTGGCCAGTTCATCTGTTTTGGGCTCAGTCTTCCCAGTATCCCTGCGTCACTGATGCAAAATGAATGAATAGCTGTAATTTTACTCTTTTGTTTGTATGTCAAATCATGCTTGATAGCAGAGGATATAGTTAATACATGCAAAGGTTGGTACAACTTTAATACTGTTTGGCAACACAAATATACACAGCATAAATGCATACAGCCTCCAAGGTTTCATCTGCCATCTGCATTTACAAATGCACACATGACATACAGTAGCCATTTCATAATGACACAGTAAAAACACCAGCAGTATCTTTCAGTGACTGTCCCCATTGGAGTGGTATTTAATTAGAGATGCATCCATGCACTGGAGAGGTGTGCATCACTCCTCAATTCCTCTGGCAACTCAAATGACCAGCGAGGTGGCAATCAGAACCACTGAAGACACGTGAGACAGGCAAGATAGTCAGACATGCAAAATCTCTTGAAATAGGGAAAACACTGTTAGTGATGTATATTTGTGGGGAACTATCTATTTCAAACTTTTGAATGTATTTAAAAATAATAAAAATAATGAATTAACAAACTGAGGCTGAGATAAGAAAGGCAGAAACTTTACATAATTTCTATGGCACAACTCTGTAGAACATTTTCTAGCTCCACCTGTACCAGTATGTTGGGATAAAAGGAAGGTCATAAGTTTATAGGGACATTTGGTATTCAGTGAAATGGCAAAAATATCATTCTGTACAGCTTTGCTTCCAAAGCCTTTTGGGTGTTATTTTCCTATATTGTTTTCCAATGTGGCTTATAGCGGTACTACACCTGCTGCATACTTGGCTTAAGGTTCTGGCAGAATAATATCAAGCAAATAAAAAGGAAAATATATATATTCCATTTGTGTCTTTTTGGGGTTATCGGGTAGAATACGTGATCTCAACACCATAAAAAAAATCTTGCCTCTCAAGGCTTACCATAAAGATAATTACTTCTGTCAAAAGTTACTGTATACCCCCCAAAACATTTTTTCTTTTTGTATTTCTCTCTGGAGGAGTGAACTCTGATGGGTGAAATACTATTGGCGAGATCAGTACAGTGGTGAAAACAAACAGGGTGGGTGAACTCAGCTGAGGATGACTGCATATCCCGAGGGATTGTTGTTTCAGATATGCTTCTGTGCTCTTCACAGTGTTAAAAACCTCTTATGATTTCTTTTCCCATTCAATATCTGTAAGTTAAGTTCAGCTTACCTTTGAATAATAGGGTTATATGACTAAAATAGATAGAATACTATACTATTAGGCCGGTTGTTTTTGTTGTGTATTTATGTGACTTAACACTTTGCATTTGAATTAATTTTTGGATGTATGAAAGAAATATTGGATGTTGCAACAGCTCTTGGTGTTATTTATTTATTGAAAGTTTAACCTTCTGCACCTTTTACTAGACAAATATCTGACATAGTAGTACAACCCACAACCTTTTGATATTGTGTCTGCAATGTGTGACAGCAAAATAATGCTTATCTTCTAAAATTCTCCAAAGTTACACAGAGAAAAAAGTTTACCATATAATTTGTTTAGTCCTTCTTTAAACACTGTAAAGGGTTTATATACATACATATTTACAGTAGATGTTTATTCAAAGCATTAATATAGTAAATTCTCGGAAATGACACAATAAGTTTTTCCTACATTTTGTTTGTCTGAAGAAATCAGTATTTTTCTCTTCAGTCATTATCACACTGACCTTGGCCTTAACTGACATGTGATAATTATATGTTTTAGAGAAAAATAAAGTACAGACAGTGCAGAATAAAAAAACCCATTAACCTTAAAGTTCAGTTAGAGAAAGCAGTCTTGATAGATGTATGTCAGGCTAAAGCAAATTGGATTTTCCTGTATCTTTCGAATCAGAAGAGACTTGCTTTTGTGATGAATGGTGACATTTATTTGATTTGGGAGATATTACAGTAGGTACTGTCAGGAAATATAAATGGATATAGAGCTACAATCATATTTTAGCAGAAGACCAATACTCCTGTGGATGTGCAGCAGGGATGGCAAAGGTGAGAGAAACAGCCAGTTGTAAACCAAAAGTATGACAGGAGGGGAGGGGTGGGGGCATATATTAGTGAAATACTCCAAAAAATAACTTCATGTAAGTGTCAGATTCTACGATGTATGAACAGTTACAGAATGTTGTTCATTGCTTGTTTAGTACTTGTGTAGTTAAACTACCAAAACTGTAAACATCTGACTTTTCAAAGAATCCACAAAATCTTCAAATCTTAGGCTGAGCATCAGTGCCAGAGCAGTTTGCTCATCCTGGATCCTTGGTCAGGTATGAGGGCATTTAGTAAATGTGATGTAACGAACCTAAGAGAGCAAGCTGAAGACTGATATTGAATAAAATCCACCACATCTACATAGCCATGATTGTTCCTCCCTCTGTAAGTAAGGCTGGGAATGTTAAAGAGGATCTTAAATTCAAAATTCAAAAGAAACATAATTAAAGAAGATGATGGATGATTTGATACCAGCTGATCAAGTAAGCAGTTTAGCAGCAACATTCTTTAATTAGCTGCAAGCATTTTTATATATTTCAAAAAAGCCCAATATTTTAAAAAAAATCCCCACTCACCCTCGCCATGGCCAAATCAATAACCCATGCATGCAGACCGCTTCTACAAACATTTTTAAAAGAATTTGTCAATCTCAGAACTTTTGTAAATTCCAAAATCCCGGTTCCGTGACAGGACGCCACTTGTGCAACAACTCCAGTTTTATTTATATAGGAAATTTCAAGACTGAAGTGAAATTGACTGCTTTATGCTAAGTGTAAAGTTGGGGTTGGGGGTTTCAATATGACTGCACACCAGCTGCACACCACAAATCAAGGTCCATAAAGACTTGGATGATTGAGTTTGGTGTGGAAGAACTTGACTGGCCTTCACAGAGTCCTGACCATGACCTGACTGCAAGCCAGGCCTTCTCATCCAACATCAGTGTCTGACTTCACAAATGTGCTTGCATGCATTTTTTTTTCTCTGTGAGATGCTTTCAGTTTAGAATTTGCTTAGAAGTTACCATTGCTTCCATAATTAAACATATGGCATATAATCAAATTAAAACAAATAAACAATATGTATATATATATATATATATATATATATATATATATATATATATATATATATATATACTTAACCACTCATTGTACTATATAATGAATTGCCTCTGAGTATTCTACATGCAATGTAAATTACCAGCAAACACATGTAGAAGCTCTCATTTAATTAGAAAATGTAATATATTTTTCTGTTGCTGGAACACACAGCAAGAGAAAATCAGGAAGAGAAAAAGACAGAGAAAGAAAATGGGGCTATACTCATGGTGATTGAAGGCATGAAAAGTTGTTTATCGTTGGCCCGCAGATGTGACTGCTGCAGCACCGGAGGGCAGCAATTCTCTTATGCTGGTCAGGTAGCATGCTCCATTTCCTAACCTGTCAGCACGGACAAGCTAAACACAGGGCTTTTTGACATTGGCATTTTGCATCGCTCATTCTCACTGACAACTCCAATCGAAAGGAGGCTTGACATGATGTCGTTCCCAGTATCCTCCTTTGCAACCTATGTGCTGTGTTCACAGTCTGAGAGGCAGATCAGTGCTGTTTGTGATGGTTTTGTTTCCTGCAGGTATGAAAAGGAAATTGTCACATTTGGCATCCGTGCTCTTTGAAATTCAGATTTCATTTTAATGAAATCATGAAGTTCATATTTTAAGATCTTTTACATAAATTAAAGAATATAAAACAGGCTGAGGTTAAATCCATTTACTCCAAATTTGTGTTTTGGAGTTTTGTTATTTATATATAGACAAGTATGGTATCCACGGAAACGTCAGACTATCAGCTAAAAGCTCACAAACCATTTCCATGACCACCAAACACCACTAAAACAACAAAAAATTAAAGAGGAGGTAAACAGATTCCATGGAAAGATTTAAACACAAAGTTCAGAATCTCCTGTTTACCCAAAGCAAAAGCATGTACACAGACAAGCAATGTCTCTGCTGAAAGCACAGATCTCTCAGATTCCAAAATTGCAAATTTCATCACGTGCCAACCAAAATTCATTGAACCAGAAGCCAAAGAAAACCAAAATTATGCTTCACATTTGAAAAACCCCCCAGCATGAATTCTGTCTTACCTTTGCCATTTTGTTTCGATAAAATCCACTGTGGTGATATAACCGCATTCCCAGCACATTTCCATCTCCCAAGGTGTAACTTTGATCTGTTTCGCACGTCCATGTGTTGATTCATGGTTTTCTTTCATTTTTGGTCTACTGCAGCATGTTTTCAAAAGGGTTGTATGCTATAAAAAACAAAAAAAAAAGACACTCAGAAAAATATCTTTTATATTTGTCTGTGTTTCATCCTTAGTTGCTTTGACACAATGTCATCTTACACCCAGTTCATTCTGGGCATGTAACTTTCAAGCAGGAACCTCAGAAAGACTCTGGGGTAAAAGGCTAAACAAATGAGAAACTGAAAATGAGAAATTATGACACCAACCTATATAAAGTAAGCAAAAAGTAAGAATTAATTAATTAATTAAAAAATTGATTTAAAAAATGATTTTTTTTTCTCCAAAATTGTGAGAGAATATAGTGCTTTTGCTTTATCAGGTAGCTAGGTTTCCCATCTTAAGCCAAAGTCACTCAGGCCTAGAAAACAGACACTGGTTGCTAGGAAAAAATACGTATTCGCCAACTAGTTGACGAGTGGTTCCTGGCAGTCACTAGGTGAAATTAGTCGAGGGGACTAACAGATTACTGTGATTTCCAAAAGTTTGCATGGGAGATGTTGACTACTACTGCTAATGTATAAGCGATAGTAAAATATCGAAAGCAGGACACAAACCAGAAGTAGAAAATTTTGACTTCAAATTAAAAGTTCTGCCTCATCACTGCCAACACATTAAAAGTCTTCATTCTCAGTTCTCTTGCTAGCATTTTTTAGCAATCAATAAAAGGTTTAAGGAAACAGGACCACACAAACACATACTGTTAACCTGTATGTAAAATATAGTATTAAGAACTCACCAATGCATACATTTATCTCTCCATTACAAACTCAATGAATGTTCAAACTTACACATTTGTGGACAAATATGTGAGCCTAACTTTGGGTGAAGCAAACATTTAACTGGAAATAAAGTGACTTTATTGTTCTACATTTGAAATAACATCTCAGCATTATGAGTAAACCCAGAGCAGTCATTTTAAAGTCCCAGTGAATATGAGTCCACCCACGCTCACACATATCACTCTCAGGGGAATAGGCAAAGTAGTGGGTGAGTCAGCTTGACTTAGAGGTTTACAGGGAGAGAGGTTTTAGTAACAGGTTTTATCACCTCCATTCTCTTTGTTACAACTAAACACTCAGGCAATTTGAACTGTAATGTACCTTTGGAAAACAATTACTTAAACCCCACTTCTATCAGCCCACTATGACATTTAGGAAGGATGGCATCTAAAGACCTGTTGTTGGTTTGGATCCAAAACACAGTGGAGCATAGATTTTAAAGCACTGTTTTATTTATGTAAAAGTTCTTGGAAATGTATTGTAAATCATGTTTACATTCATGGGTAGTATAGTTCTGCAGTAGTTAGCACTCGTGCCTCACACAAAGAGGATTCCTTGCTCAAATACCCTGATTGGAACAATTCTGTGTGGTGGTGAGAGAGTGTGTGGTTGTCCATTTTTCTTTGTTAAGAAAACATCCAGTGTCAGCTCTAGCCCTATCCCTAGGGCTGATAAGCAGAAAACGAACAACCCAATCATTGCTGGTAGTAGGGTAGTAGTTTTCATGCATGTACTGCACTAGTTTTTGGTAGCAAATAAAGAATTACTATAGTAGAGGACAATGTTAATGTGATTAATGTCAAAACTGATAGTACTGTGTTCTCCATTGCTTAGATGAAAACTGGACATCTATGAGCCATTTAACTCAAGATACGTTAATAAAAAAATATATGCCCATGTCTATAAAACAACTTATTATTATTATTATTATTATTATTTTATAATTTAAAACAACAATTATCAGTCACTTATCTCCACTGTTATGATTATCAGTGGGAGATATAAATACTTGATGAATGGGTTCTGCATCATCATGAAAAGAAAAGCCAGGACTTCAACTTGCCTGTGACCAGAGTACTCTTCAGTTCACAGTGAAGCAAATGAAAAATGCCCCTTCAATAAGTTCACTCCCAAGGATATAAGAGGAGGGATTGAGAAAAAATTTCTGAGGGCTGAGAAAGAAGACAGCTGGGAAGATGTCATTGAACACCCAGAATGGGATCCATCTGGGGCATCCTGGGAGGCCAGACTAGTGAGTAGAAGCAAATGGCCCTCAGCCCTCTGGTGATTAGCTGGAGCATTTCTCAGGAACAAAGGAAGGGAAAAGATTAAATAGAAAAAAGACTCAGAGAGAAGCAGAAATATGGTCAAGACTAAAGAATTACTGCAACTGCCCTGAAAAAGAAACCTGGGGAAAGATTTGTTTATAGTTTCTTAAAGCTTGACTGCCATTTTATTTAATGAAGTGTCCTGCTGTTGTTGTTTTCCGTTTGAGAGGGCAACTAGCAGACAATGAGAGAGAAGCTAGAAGAAGAATTAGTTAGAGAAGAGAACATACTACTCTAGTTTTAGGATGCATTTTCATTTTTCTTAACAACCCAATGCTTTTTCAAACACATTTTTGGAGGTGCATCAATTACCACACTATCAAAATTTATCAGTGATACCCCCATAGTGGTATGATTTTTTTTTTAAGTGCATTCTTATTTGAGGTTTTTCAAGAAAACATTCCACTGCCGTTTGCACAATGTTTGATCGCTTCTGTAGTGATAACGTGCTGAATGTACCAGTGGAGCTCTTTCTTCTTCTTTTAGCCGTTTCCTTAACCCTCACTATTCCACTCCCTGCACGTTCACCTTCCTGTATGTCTGCCTCTTATTCACACACATGTATTCTGTACTATGTCAACTGACTCATTCCTCTTCTCTCCAGAGCATACCTCCACCTCTTCAGGCTCTCTTCCACCTGCTCCCTACTTTCACTACAGATCAGAATGTCATCTGCAAGCAACGTAGTCCATGGAGAATCCTGCCTGACCTCATCAGTCAACCTGTCCATCACCACTGCCACAAGAAGGTGCTCAGAGCCAGTTACTGATGTAATCCCACCACTACCTTCAAGCCGTCTTTCACTCCTACTGCACACCTCATCACTGTCTCGTTGTCCTCATACACGTCTGCAACCATCATCACATAGTTCTATGCCACTCTTGACTTCCTCTTACAGTTTCTCTCTTGGCATCCTATCATATGTTTTCACTAGATCCACAGAGACACAGCACAACTCCTGTTGATCTTCTCTATGCTTTTCCATCAACAATCTCCTGGCAAGCATCACTTCTTTGGTGCTCTTTCTCATGAAGCCATACTGCTCCTTACTGATCATCACGCCTCTTTTTTAACCTAGATTTAACAACAAGGTACCAGAAAAGTCTGGCTGGTGTATAAATGAAGAAGAGCAAATTTGATAATTCTGACATGATTAACACTTTTGAATAATCTAAAGGTTTAATTGTTTTAGATTTCACTTAAAAATTCTCTTTAAGAGTAATTTATGACTTCTGGAATTAAAACACATTAAAAGGTAATGCCTACATATAATTAAATATTGCATAGTATAGTTGTTAATTTACAGATAATGTGTTTAGGGATGGTTTTTTTTTTCCATGGCAATGAAGGCAACGCATCAAATATGTCAGCAACAGATAGGGATACAGCTGGGCTTATGTTACTGCTGTGCCTGTGTAAAATAGTTTTGTCTGATTATAAGAGATTCATTTAATAACCCAGGCAGGCACACTGCCGACAGAGGACTAAAGATATGCTGATGCGATGAGGCCTTCTCTCTCATTCTCTCCCTCCAGCTCCTTTTCTGTATTGGAAAGGCAATGGATCATTAGACATGGTGTGGGAAACCAGTGCGACATTGTCAAATTGGATTTCATTACATTTTCTTAAGCCTTAATTAGACTGGGATTTAGGAGACTAATGGCATTTTAAATAATAAAAAAAAGATCATGAAAGGAAATTAGTCAGTGTTAATTTGGTCAAAATAAGATAATAAAAAAATATATATATAAACTGTGTATTACGAGCCAAAGTCTAACTATCTTTTGATAGTTTTTTTTCCCCTTAGTACGCACCCAAAATAAGGGCTGGTGTAATACTGGGGCTGCCAAATACACAGACACCTGATTTTGTGTGCATTGTGAACGTGAAATTAAAACCAAATCAAAACTGTGAAAGGATTTAATCACAGATGTTTTCACCACTACTCCACAGGGAATGATAACATGTGTGATTTGCTTGTCATGACTTAATTGCAACCTGGAGATATTTCACTGGTTTCAATCCCTTCTTACACAGTTGATGTTGGGAAATCTATTTCACAATGCACAGTATGTTCCTTGCTTTGACAGCATATACGGGATCCTGAAAATGTTATATATGAAGCAGGAATGTAAAGCAAGTTGTGGAATAGGTAGTCTGCATTTCAAAGGGCGGATGGTAAATATGGAAGCTCTTTATGGCCAGGAGACCAAGTTGAAATAACTGATGGGATAGGAAGGTGGAATAGACTACAGTTCTGAAATTCTGACGCTCTAAGAGACAGTCAACACACCGCTAATGAAGAAAAATTATTGGATGAATATTTACATACCTTTGTCTTGAAGATGAACTACTGTTTGCACCATGAGAATAAAATGTTCTCTTGGATGGTAAGCATGAAAGCACTGAACAGTGACAGAGTGGCTATCAGAGATAAGATCAAAATCTAGCTATCCAGTATACCAAGAGATACAAGGCTAAAGCTTCCACACTTTTATGTGTAATAGAGAGCATAAATCTTAACCAGAGATCATTCCAGACAATACAAATGCAAACAACATAAACTCATTCATTTAGAGGAAAAATTAAGAGTGTCCATAAAGTAAATCCATCATTGACATTCATGATGATTTATGAACAGATATTAAATCATTCTTTTAGAGGCACTGTATTGACAGCTGCTTCAGAGTGTGTCTCACTAAATCAACAAATGGTACTCCAAGGTCAGCCTATTGCTTCACTTTTTGGTTCTGTTTGGCATGCCAGGATATGTCAGAAAATGATACTGGGATATCAGGGAGCAATTCCTGTTCCATCATGTGGAATTACAAACTTAAACACCACCAACAACCAGCAATTTGTTGAACTGATTTGGTACCAACCATTCAGCGATTATGCTTTTACCGGTGGATTTCTGTCTAGGGATGTACTTTTATTCCACTCACGCGCACATTCAATCCTGCTTGTTCTGTTAAATTAATGAGAAGGATTATACAGACACTCTTGTAAGGAAATTTGGTGTTGTAGTAGCCAAACTTCCCTTAGTCTAGACTTTCACCAAAATCATGTGAAAGCATACGTAGACTAACATAGGAAATCACTGAACAAATTAAAAAAAGAAAACATTAATGCTCCTTGAGACAGACCTTAATTCATATACACAAAAGCACCAACTAAAGAATATCATTATGCCTTCAGGAATACAATTCAGTCCATAATGTGTTGGACAAAGAAACACAATCTACACTATGCACACTATCACAGTGGATTTTAAATCAAACATAAATATCTCATCAAATGCAGATGAGCTATTAAAGGAGTTTTGATTTTGCATTAACTGGTTATGAATTATTATTTTTATGTACACTATTTCATTTACAGATATTCAGAAGTAATGGGACAAGCACAATTTTTTAAATACAAGCTATGGTTTTAGTACTTGGATGAAAATCGTTTGCAGTCATTGTCATTGTCTAGAACCCATACATGCTCTACCAGGCCTAGTGCATGGTGTCAGTTTTCTCTTCAATAACTGAGAAGCATGCTCTAATAGGTTGAGATCAGGTGACTTAATTGGGTGTTTAAGAATATCCCATGTTGAAAAACTGGTATGAACTGCTTTTGGGGTATGCTATGGGTCATCGGTGCTGTTTCTTTCGTTTTACATCCTGCTACTTCCATCAGCAATCACAACATCATTAAACACAGATGGCTCAGTTCCACTAACAGTGATATATGCCTATTCCATAACATTGGCTCCACCATATTTGACAGATAATGTAATATGCTTCAAATCACGAGTTGATTTGCTCCTTCTCCATACTTTTCTCTTCCTATCATTCTGGTACTTCTTGATCTTGGTTTCATGTGTCCAAAGTTTTTATTTTATTTTATTTTTTATGACTATACAGGCTGTATTACATGTTTCCTGGCAAAGTCTAATCTGGTCTTCCTGTGTTTTAGTGTAACCATAGGTTTGCACCTTGTTGTAAAAGCTTTGCATTTATCCCAAAAAATTTATTCTGTTTTGTCACCCATTCAAGTGACTTTTCTAGCCAGACTCATCCAAGTGACAAAACGTTTCTTCTACTGAAAATACTACGTCCACATGAACAAAATCAAGTTTTTGGGATTTCCTTACCTGGATGATTGCATCAAGACTTTTGAATTTATGTTCATAAAGGAATCTCTTAATTGTAGACTTTGACAACGACAACCCTATCTCCATGAGAGTGTTCTTGATTTGGTTAGACGTTAGAACTTTTTCTTAACCATGGATATTATTCTGTCATCATGCATGTTAGTTATGCTCTGTGGTCTTTTAGGTGTTTTGACATCGCTAAGCTGGCCAGCGCATTTTTTAAAAAATAAATAATGTATCAGATTGTTGATCTGGGCCTAATGTTTCTGCTGTTTTGAGAGAATAAAGACACTTGCTTTGATGCAAAACAAAAATCCCATACAGGAGATACACACCAGACTGACATATACCTAAACCAAAATACAATATTCCAAAATAGATTTTTTTTTTTTTTAATTTGAAAAATTCCAAACTGTTATTTCAGAAATCTGTTAAGGGGTTGCTTTGGACAGTAGAAACAAACAATCCACCAGTTAATTTAAGCTTAAATGATGAGCAAAACCCATCGTCAATTTTCAACTCAATATCAACTGTTCTAGTGAGATGGCTGAAATTGAAGGTTATTCAAGTCAAGATCGGTGACATATGAAAAAAAAAGCAAAATTATAGGTCTTGTCATGTTTAATCAATTGAATCATAAATTTATTAGTTAAAGACATTATTTATTTTGAAAGATTGAGCCTTTCATATCTGAATGGAAGAACCAAGTAAACGAATTTAAATTGACCAGATAAATTGAAAGTTTTATTTATAGATATCCAAAAGTCTGAGCATTAGTGAAGAAGATAAGAAGAACAATATGTTGTATTACCATGTTTCAAGGTAGTATATCAACGTCAAATATGTCATAACAGGTAAACAAGATGTTCTCACTCTGAGATTCTCCCAAGACTCTCTCAGAAAATGCTGCATTGAAACTTAAAACTAATTGATCTTTTTTCACAGAGAGCATTTTGATTTGCCATTTCAGGAAAAGCACATATGTAATTATTAACCTCAAAAAAAGGGCTGAATTCCATTATGGATCCCATAGGCCATGTCAGTAACGGAGCAATGACAATAGCTGGTATAGGGGTCACATATACGTTATGCAGCCATTTGTTATCAGTTATCTGTGCTTATTCTACTATAAAATGTTTGCAGTGAAAAGGGTATTTTCTTCATTATTAAATGACTGCTCTTTTTTTACTTGACTCCCAATGTGGGGAAATAAAGGCTGTAAGAATTACATTATGTCATTAGATTTTTACATCCTTCTGTCATTTCTTCTTATAAAGGTGACTTATTGTACACACCTGCTCACTGGGTTGCGACACTAACATCTTTATTCCTGCCAGCTCTCCTTTGCTGCCCTGCATTAATTTTACATTGCTGTATCTTTATCACTACTGTGTCCCTTGACACTTGTGCAGCTGCCTGTGATGGAAGTATCATGTGTGAGCAACTGGAGCTTATCCCCCAAGGAAACAAATGTGTGAGTCAGATGGGACAATAGTTGGTGGAACTGACATTTGGAACAAATTGTCAGTGCCCTAGTCTTTAAAGATAACTAACCTGCTAAGTATCCACGTAAATAAATTAAGAAATAATACCAATTAAGGAAACCTTTTGGCCTATCCTTACATAACTGTATTTCATTTTTCAGTCAGCAGCTTCTTCTAGGAAAATGATGTTACTGTTGCACATATTCTCATTACATTTATATAAAACAGTTAACAGTAACATTTAAAAACAAAACTACTTTGTATTGTTTGCCTTAAATAAGTATTCCCAGTAACCACTTTTTTTACTACAACCCAAATTACAAGACTATTGGGATGCTCTTGAAAATGTGAATGAAAACAGAAGAAGAGGGGATCCTACACTGTTGTAAACAAGATCTCAACTTTTTGGGAAGTGTTATAGTCATCAAATTCAAAACGAGCTAAATATTTTTTTTTCATGAAATAGTAGCATCCAATCCTTTTTGGAATTTGGGCTGTATAGATCATCTGTATCATCTGTACTCATACACTATGCTTTTTCTTACTGTAGTTGTATTTCCTGCAGTTGATTGCGTGTTGCTTTGACATGCTAAGCATGTCAACAATATTGGCCTTTTCTATAATTTCGTTCTTTTCAGATGATAGAGTGAAATTGTGGTGAATCATTTTCACATTTCCAGTTAAGTGTGAAATAATAAACATGGCCCTTTTAACCATGTTGGTACCTGTAATGGTATGCAAGTAGGAGGGTGCTCTCCCTTGATAAACTAAAGACTTTATTTATTGCACTGCAAAGACAGGAGTATTAATTTCACACTCTGCCTCACAACTCCCCCACAGGAGCAGACTGTCTATTTGTTATATTGAGGAGGCGTCTCTAAGTCAGAACAGAAGACAATTAACACTATGGCCCGGTGATGAATAAATGTGTCTATTCAAAAGGTCACTCACTGAAATTAGTCATTCTGATGCATGCTAAACTCTACACAAAAAGAACATTTTAGATTGCAATGAATCAATCTAGAAACTACAAGTCTGAAGAGTCAATGTTGGTCGGAAATTATAACAAGCATGTCCACTTTGCTTCGGGTCCCTTCTTCTTCACACACTTGATTCAAACTCTGAGCACTGAGCTTTTGTTATTATGTCTGCTGCAATCAGCAATTCAGCCACAGTTTGTCAGCTTTTTTCCCCTCTTTTTCTAATACTGTGGACTATTTTTAATATCAATTCAGAGGGAGGGGGTGGAGATGGTGTCTATTTTCAGTGGCAGTCTTTGGTTTTCTCCCTCAGTGCAGCTGTTGAAATAAAACTGTAATAAACCAGTTTCATGATGTGCTTTGGCTCAATAATAAGGGGGGAATGGATGACTTTACATTACCCTTTACATAAACTCAACTTACTGTCAACTTAAACTTGAGCTTGAGTGACAGCAAATTTAAGAGGTTTATTGACAAAAAGAGACGATTAACCAGTGGGTTGGAGGTGGGGAAGTTCTACAGAAAAACAGGGTTACACATGGTAGCTTTGTGTTGTATAAGAGTGGACCTACTAGTGAAAGCAACAGAAATAGAATGGGCAGCTTCTTTTGACAGGTTACAGAGAATCGGTGATAAAGAAGGCAAGCTTTGAGATTTGTGGAGGCACGCAGGCGGCATGTGAGTTTTTTTTTTTTTTTTGTTTGTTTTGTTTTTTTCAGGGTGAAGTTTTCAGAGAAAGCTTGGAGCACGGACCATAATGGTGAAGACAATCTGGCAGAGAACCTCCAGCTTTGATATACCCAGCACTTGATTACCAAATGTGAAGCAGGTGTAGGATGGATGGGACCAGCGGGAGCCTCTGGGGGCGACTCAGGGACAGGAACCGGCCCAGCAACCTCACTTGAGACTCACAGGCAAAAAGGTTAGAGCAGCAAAGAAAAACAGGCTCCAAAGCCCAACAAGCCAAAACACCACAGTATGAATATTATACATTTTTAGATACATAGTGCTTGCCATGCCAACAGGTTGATAAAATATAAATTGTTCTTGAAATGATTTATAAGTAACAATTTATCAATTTTTAAGAATGTCAGTATGTTTAGATAAGACTAAGAGGTTAGTCTTAGTGAGCTAAGTGCTGATATGTAGCTGGTAAAATTTATTCTTGTCTTCCAGGAACAGCTGTGTGCTGTGCTGTGTGTGCTCAGTTTTGCAGTTAGGACAATTTCCACTAAGATTTCAAAACTGCAAATCACTCCAAGTTATGAACGCTAATGACAGAGTATAGATGTGAGTGACATAAATGTCATTATGTTTCCCAGTATATGGTCATAAATTAAGCTGCTAAATAAACTGATTCTTTGATTTGGGGATACTGGTAGCCGAATTGTTAAAGGAGGGAATGGTAATTACAAATTAAAATGTCTGAACCAAATTAGTAGCCTATATCGAGTCAAATGAAAATATCAATGTTCCTTATATATCTAAATCTCTCATAACGCGACCACACAAACTCAGAGGAAAAGGAAAACAGACATGTTGAAGGTGTAAGCAAAGTGACAATATTTTCTTATTACTAAGAAATTCTATCCGTGCCGTCACTACAAACAACATCAGGCAGTACATGAAAAATCTAATAATTCTATAGTAATCTGCATTAGCCTGCTTGTCATATAGAAAGTCAGTAGTCAGTATGACCAACTATACTGTATTTATTTTCTATCACAGACGGAATAACTCTAGGCAAGCTTTCTTGTAATTTCTTTAAATAGCCTTCAATAATCGTTCTTCAGGCTTCTTGAAGGGCATTCATCTTCCAAAGCTTTTTTTGGGGGATGTTGGCTGCCTTTATGTTCTCTTATCTGTCAAGATGATTTTGTGTTGCTTCAAAAATGTTGAAGTCTGGGCTCTGGGGAAGCCATTGTGTGTTCTTCTATCCAGGTATGCTTTTACTGCATTGGCAGTGTGCATTGTCATGCTGAAAAATTAAACTGTTGCCAATCAGGTGCTTTTTCAGATGGCATTGCATGGTGCATTGAAATCTGATGGTATTTTTCCGCACTCACTATTCCACAATTTTTGACAAGATCCCCAACAGAGCCACTGCTGGACTGCTCTCCCAACCTCCTCAATAAATAGTGTAAATAGCAAATATTTCACATTTGGATTCATTACTCCAAAACCCTTTTGGCACTGACTTTAAGTGCAGGTTTTTTGCAATTTGGCATACACAATACCTTTCTCCTGGTTTCCCTTCCTTAAAAATGGTCTCTGGACATTGAAATATTATGATGCTGAGGTAAACCCACTGTCATGTTCGGGAAACCAGTTTCTAATGTGGATTTTATGTCATTTTAACATGTCATTTTGATCTTGGATCATGGAAAAATGACAAGGGTTGAAGACTTAAGTGTGTGTTTTAAGCTTGAATGCCATTGTTTGATTCATAGTTTAGTCCTCTGAAACAAGAAACCACAGAGCTGTTCATTTTAGGTTGTTGGCTGTTTCAGTTTTCATATTGTTGTAGATTTATATTTTCTCACCTCCCCCTCCCCCAGTCAGTCTGTGTAATACATTGCAGGAAAGAGTGATATATTTAATATTTGTGCCATTGAATAAAGGTCAGTCAGCTTGACATATTTAATAGTCCTTGTCGTGAATTCAAACCAAATTAACTGAGTAAAGCCACAGAATGCAGACTTAATGCTGTATCTAGGGAAAAGGCCTAACTGTTTCCACTTTCAGCTGTCGTTTCCTGTAACACAGCATTGTGGTAAATATATGAAATGTGGGAGTTTCAGCAGTAATGATAAACATCAAACTAAAACAGAGTGACACATAATATTTACCATTAAAATACCATAGTAACTTGTGAAGAATGCTTTGATGGCTTTTAGGTGATATAAGGTGATCACAAAAAAGGTATTTTACTGAGGATTTTTTTAGTTATCAAGTTAGCAGATGATCAGGCAACAGTCTTTGTTACTAAACTTCACTATTTTTATTACTATGCTGTGACATTTACAAATATTCACACTTGCAACCTAATACTGTACAGTCCATTTCATAGGAATCCTGTTTGAAGAAAGTTGCTGAAATTTTTAACTTCAGGTGTCCTGTAACTTGACAAATGATGTCATTTTTTTCTGTCTTTACCTTGCACAGAAACGGAGTGCCACAGGTATAAATGCACATTAGGGGGATCAAGCACCATCATTGTCAGGATAATCTAACTGATCTGTCAGTGAGGAAAAGGGGTCAGGAATCAAGAAGTACTACTGGAATCAATCTCAGCCCTGTTGTGCAGTCCTACCAGCCTGAAGCTGCAGTTGCTGTGACGCACAACTTCCATCAGTCTCCAGTGGAATGGAAAAAGGACCGCATGTTGTTAAAGAAATGGACTAAGACAGGGCTGTCAGGCGTCCTGACGAGGGAGTCACTCTTCTTATTACCCAGGTAGGGGGCTCAGCCCATCTGGCGGGAGACCTGACTTATAGCCACCACATCTTTTTCACCTCCTCTCTGTGCTCTCTATCACAGTGACTCTCTCTGCTTTGCCAGTGTCATTCTTCCCTCTCTGTCTCTCTCTCTCTCTGTCTTTTTTCATCTTTCCAATGGCAATCTATCTCCTTCTCTTGTCTCTTTTCCCCTGCGGCTGCTGCTGCTTCCCTATGAGGGCATGTTTAATTAGAACAGGTGATGAATGGTCTCCTATCCTTTCTCAGAAAAGAAGCATACAGTCCAAAGAGAGAGGCAGAGGCAGATGGCAGAACATTCAGCAGAAGAGAAAAGATTTAGATACAGTGGAGTGTTACTATGTTCAGGCAGGAGCTTGCTTGAACTCTGAAATTTGCCAGAAGGGTATGTTTGTTGTTTTTTACATGTGGAAAAATTCAGTAAAATATTTTTTTATAGAGGAATAAGACCAGAAATCTTAAATGCAGTTTAGTGATACATCAGTAAAATCTCTAAAGAAGAACTGTTAAATAAGACAACTGCAGTGTGTGTAGACACTAAAGGATGCATTCAAAACTTATAATTTCTCATTGTCATTTACACTCCAGAGGACAGAAAGTATGAAATAGTTAGAGACTTTGCCAAAACAGTCAGGAAAGCTAGCAAGCAAACAAACAAACAAACAGAAAAGTACAAAATAAACTTTATACTTACTTGTACTACCAAATGTTCTCTAATGCTGACTACTGAAGGTAAAGGTGACATTAATGCAACCGGAGCACTTGCTCGAGGTCGATTTAGTCAAGCTCTCACTCAGCCCACGTTTTCTCAGCCACCCCAAGACGACCTTTGAACAAGTTTCTATTTTTAATCTCTAGGCTAACACTGCCTCCTGCCTTCTCTGCTTGCTTGCGTTTGAACCCAGATCATCCAGTTGCACAATTGCCTACTGTTATATCACCAGGTGATTTCTTCAAGAATTAATAAATATATTAAAAACTCAAGCGAACTGTTGACATCAACAATTTGCAGAAAACATTCACGTTGCTGTAAGTCATAACTACAAATTAATGAGCCATTATTATGAACACATTGTTTGTTGGAATATGAGTGGTTGCATAAAATTCTGTCATCTTGTTCTAAGAAATCATTGACTTATGAGTGCTATTTGAACAGATGCTTCTTAAATCTGAGGAAACAAGTGTATTAAATTACTATTATATGTAACTCAGTGGATTATAAAATAGACTGTGCTAGATAGTTTCTAAAGCTAAGAACTCAGAGTTATATCTGTCTTCCTCAAAAAAACTGCTCATACTGTAGATCCCTGAAATACTTAGCCCACTCTCTGCCAGCCAGTGTTTGACAGATGGTGGTATGAAGGGGGATGGTCGGGTTCAGCAACAATACAAATAAACAGCCTTAAGCAGTTATGTAATGTTTTTTTCAAGTTAAAGATTTACATTTGAATTTGCAAGTCGCATTTGCATCAATCAGCATCACTGCTGATTGTACTTTAAGTATAACAAAATGTTTGAATGCTTGCTTGCTTCCTCTATTGACATATAGATTTCACTCAGTTGATCAACCCTGTTTGCATCTGAAGCCTAAATATTCTTCACTCTATTCTTCACTCTCTCCTGTTTCTGCCTTCTGTCATTGAACACAGCATTCAATTACTGTTGCTCTAAGGATTAAAGAAAAACTATACCTGTGCATGCCAAATTTGGCATATTTGTAAAAAAGTTTATATTTAATTTGGTACTATGCTCTTGTGCACTAAGCTCAACATCACAAGTAACAGTGCCGGATACATTGCGATTTATTACATGATGATGGGTTGAGGGTAAGCTTTTGCTTTTAGGCCATCAGATGATAAGAAATTTTGCTGTGTGTCATTTCTGTTTCAGCTGCTGATATATAATGGCAATTTATCCCTCTTCATCCAAGCAAGGCATCTCATTCCTAATTCGATGCTTCCCTCGACTTACAGAATACAAGGCCACATACATTTTGCCCCAGCCAGCATGTGCACAGATGTGCACAAACCTTCCGCCTGGGGTAACAGAAATTATTAGTCAAGCCTGGAAACAGGAGAGAGAACAGGTCTTGAAGATTTACTCTCCCTTTAGCTGCCATAATTCTTAGCTTCTCTTGGCATCCTCGAGTACTATGGTGATGAAGGCATGATGAGAGGAAACCTCTTTTTCATCTCTCTCTCATCAGAGAGCATTGCCTCTAGCTTTTACAGCTGCCAAGCCTGCCTTTAGGTTCCTTATACTGAACTTGACTGCTGACAACTGAATTCAGTTCAGCTGTTGTGCCTTTGAATTTCCTACTAGTATGTTATAGTATGCTTGCTATGGCATCTGTAAGAAAAGAGGGTACTCTGCTTTATATTGAGTTCCATTCTTTAACTTGGCAGTTTTTCATTAACAAAATCCTAACAGTTTAAGTTAGTTTGCTTACGTCTGTGAAGGTTCTCAGTCATCCAGGTCATCGTAGTCAAAGGAGTTTGACTACGATTTTTTTTTTTTCTTTGCAAACTCCTTTGATTAGTTTGCTTACTTTTAACTTATTTTTCAAGCAATTAAGTAAAATTATATTTCAAGACAAGGATCATAAAATGCTTCACAACAACAACAAAAAACAGCATAAAAAAGAATGAGCTCCATGCAAGATGAGTTTTTAGTTGTTTCTTTGAAAAGACTACTGAGTCCACAGATCTCAAGCTCAGAGAGAGTCCCAGAGTCTGAGGACAACTGTGGAAAAAGCTCTGTCTCCTTTAGTTTCCAGCCTTGTGTGATGTACAGTAAGTAGGCCCTGATCACAAGACCTCAAGGACCTGTTGGCTGTAAAAGTTCAATGATGTAAGCTAGTGCTTGTCCATGAAGTCAGAACCCGAATCTTGAAATGGACTCTGAATTCAATAGGGAGCCAGTGCAGCTCGATCAACAATGGTGTGACATGAAATTATGAAAGTAGAAGATCTAATCAGTAGCTTCACAGCAGCGTTCTGAACAACCTGCAGACATTCCAGGGAGTTTTTGCTTAGACAAGTGAAATGAATTCTAATAGTCCAGATGTTATCATCATATTATATTAAGCTTTATAAGGAATGTGTATCGTAGAAGTAGGAAAATGCTTTTTTCTTTCGCTTTTTTTCTTTACTTGTCTTTTTAAATCATCTGACATTCCCATTGGGAGGCATGAGTATACTTAAAAATAAAGGATTAAGAAGCAAAACTAAGTTTTGAAGCTCAACTGAATCTGTAGAGCTTCAAAAAGTTATATATCATCTGACAGGTTTACCAGTGGGTCAACTCAGCTTACATTGTTGTCCTCCTCATTGACTGAGAGGTTACTTGGAACGCATTGCTATCATCTGACAGCTGTCTGCTCCCTGGCACCTACCGGCATGATGTTTTTCCAAAGTTCCCACAGGTTCAGAGGGTGTACAGTGCACATCTGTCTATCAGTGAAAACACAGCAGCATATCAACAGATGGAACATTCACCATGTTATTTTAGCAGCTGGACAGGGAGGTAAAATGTCATTTAAAGAAGTACAAGTGACATAGTGATATAATTAGGTTTTGCACTGTCTGGATTCAAAGTCCCGCACTACATTTTGTGTTTTTGCAAAATGGGAATGGATAATCTTTGGGAATATTTGTGCTACAAAATAAAGAACAGTGTTTCATATTGAGAATCATTTAATATGCAAAATAATTTCCAGTGCACCCTTCATTCTGCTGTATATTTTTTATACACCTAATGTAAGCTCAAATGCTGAATAAGTAGCTATAGAGAGCCCATGTATAGCATCTGTCAGGAATATTTTTAATGTAGCATGAAATGCCAGTAAGATAAGCCATCGAGCCTTTTCCCACCGAATGAATAAATAAAGCATTCAAAAGGTGTAAGTCAAATTCCCAAGGTTGAGCACAAGCTGTAACAATTTATCTTACTTGTACATTTGTTAGTGTGGTTGTGTATTGAGGAAAGTATACTGTTATTGGCTTATTGAAGACTCTCTCTAAAGGTCATTTATAATTCAATTCTTTTGATATATTGAGCATGCCGATATGGGAACTGAGTCATTTGTTCTTCAACTGTCCAGACCATGGGTTCGCTTTACACCTTTAGCAGCTGGGCCATCAGTCTCCTTCAAAAATGTGTTTATTACATAGTTGATGAGATAAATTGTATTAATACTGAAAACAAATCAGTAGGCTTTTGATGCACAGTGCTGTTAAGCTCATTTACATTACATACAAATTCAGCATCAGTTCAGTTCATCAGTTTTTGACGCACTGTTGCACACTGAGGATCCCCAAAGGCACGGAGGGAAAACAAAAGAAAAAGCATCTGTTGTTTGTTAAAATTCTTAAAACAACCTATTATTAATTCAATTATTTATTTATTTTTGAAGATGATCACTTGTCATGGTTGTGTGAATAGGGACTGTAGAAGTGGAAAATGTGGAACGAGGAAAGGCATAAATAATGTTGAGCCTATTAACTATAACTGTAAAATATATAGATACAGTTATAGTTAATAGGCTCGACATAATTTCTATTTAATAACTTAAAGAAGTTATTAGTATCCTTTCATGAGTAACCTACTTCTGGACGCCTTATGTGCTTACCTGACAAAATGCTTGTGTAGAATCATACAGCATTTACAGTATATAGTTTTTTTCCCCTAACAGACAAGGGAAGCTTTCTTTCCATTTATTTAATGGGAATAGATATCTATTTCCCAGCCAGCAGTACAAGGCCTCCCTGAAAGCTAACCTTGCTCTAGGGAGCACCTTATAAACATCTTATTCCTATTAGGCCCAGTGAAACCCATATAGTGCTTTTTGATTTGTGGGGCTTACAGCAAGTCATCATCCTGAGAAGACTAGTAATCCACATTGTTTATCAAAAGGCGACTTTTGCCATAACCTTGCACAGGGCTGCAAAGCTAATGCGGGGGCTCAAGCATTATTCAGTAGCATGATATACTTTGCAGATTTGCCCTAGCAGTGTAAATTACCCAGTTATGCTAATAGGAGTACCTTTGGAAGCATAGCCTGTTAGTTTAAAATCAGAGAGAAGGACAGTATTTCTGAGGCTGCTACATACGTCATCCCTCCAAAGTGAAAGCCCACTTTTGTTTATTTGTAGGGCAAAAGGATGTATATGCCAAACTATTGAGTGTGGACTATACAGAAATTAATCTAAAAGATTTTACAGTTTCAAAAATGACAAATGTAATTTTTGTTTATATAAACACAGCATAGTGTATCTAAATAATGTGCACTCTCATGAATATTCAAACCAGTAAAAGTGCTGTGAAATTTTCTTGAAGATAGCAAACTAATATACATAAACAAAACAGTAAATAATGCACACAAAGTCATTTTTGGCTTTTAGATGCAAGAACCCTCCTCGACTCTTAATTAGCTTCTTTTATCAGGGAGTTCTTCTTGCTCAGAGCTACTCAGTGGACATTACTTTTGAGTGCAATCACTGCAATATTTAGAGGTTTGTTGAGGCCCTGGAGTGCTTATGCTCTGCCAAGAAAATAAGCCAGGGGACACAGTGGCATTATACGTACAAAGGTCAGCTTGTTAACCAAAGTAATTGGATTTTCCATCCCTCTCTGGGTGATGTGAGCCTTTAGCTCACTTTTGCCTAATATTCTTTCCCTGACTCCAATTCTGGTATTGATTAGACTTTCTTTTGGATTCACAGTCAAGACAATGGCAGACATCACACAGATTAAGTGAAGCTCTCCAATATATTAATTATTCAACTATTATAGATGTCACGGTCCTGGGTCAGTGACCCAGTGTTTTGTGTTCTGTGTTATTATTAATCTTTGATTTCATCATGGCTTGTCTTTTGTTTTTTGTTCTATATTTCTAGCTCTAGTTCTTCTTGGTTTTGTGATTTCAACTTCTTGGTTTTGTTCCTGTGCTCCTCGTGGTTAAAGTAGGTTTAGTTCTGTCTTCATGTTTATTTTCTTGCTCCCCAGTCAGTCGTGTCTCATGTCACAGTTTGTTACTCCTGTCCCTGTGCTCCGTGTTCCCTCTGTTCAGTGTCTAGTCTGTGCCTCTGTGCCTGTCGTGCATTTCCTGTTTTATTTTGATAGTCCCTGTCCTGTGTGCAGTGTGTCTGGTTGTGCTTTTCCTCATCTCATAATGTCCCATTAGTCCCAGCTGTGTTTCCACCTGTTCCCCATCCTCTTGTGTTCCTGCCTTGATTTTTAGTCCTCAGTCTTCCTCTGTTAGTTGTGGTTAACCTTCATGGACCTCCTCAGTGCTGTGTGTTTCCTCTGTGCCCCTAGTATTTTCCTAGTTCTCTGCCCCAGTTTACTCCCCTAGTTTCATATTTCTAGTTTCTGGTTAGTTTTCATGTATTCATTGTGGAGTTTGTTTAGCAATAAAGCTGCCGTCTTAACTTTACTTTCCCAAGTGTGTTGAGTCCTGCGTTTGGGTCCTACATCCTGCCTACTACACAGCAAACATGACAATATATTTAAGTAAAGATGAATCAATTAACAACCAACTCTCTGAATCTGTTACAGAACGCAGAATTTTTGGAATATATAAAGATTGTTAATAGTAGTTCCATAGAAAAACTGTTGAATCAAACACGCAAAGTTAACTGCTGTGGTGACTCCTTGTGAAAACAGCTGAAAGTAGTTCTTTCTCATTCTTAAAGTGTTTAAGTTTGCTTCCACACATATCAGATTGAAAAAAGTTTGACAAGAGGTTTTAGAGTCAGACTTTTTTTTCCCACTTTCTTTTTCAAAGCTGGCTGAAAGGTAGATTTAATCTGTTGAAGGCACAAACAAAAGTGATGGCATGGCTGGAAAAGGAAAGATTAATAATTCACAATGCTGTAATGTGAAAAGATAGAGCTAAGCCTGTGCAACAAAAGGAAAGGGAGGGGAAGAAGTTGCTCTTGGCTATTTTGAGTAACTTTGGAAAGCTACTCATTAAACAATAACACCGAGCTATCACTAATAAGAAAAATAAATAAATAAAGCCAACTTGTCTAGTGTTCTCCTGATCTGAAAAGTGGATTAGAACAAATTAAAAGTCAGTCACTCAGAAAGCTGTACTTTTAATTATACATGTGTGAACAACCCCACTGGCCCTAGCACTTACACTTATTCCCATTTTGTATTTGTTTTGTTTGTTGTTGCAAAGAAATTTTACAAACTACAAATTTTTCAAATGACACATGAATATTGCATTACAATATGCTTGTCCAAAGAGCCTCTACACACCTGGCCACTAAAAGAGTGGAAAAAATAAACTGCAGTTGCTACTAGAGGACAAAAAAAAAGAACAAAAAGAGATCATCATACCAACACATTTGCCATACAAATGTGCAATTACTAAACATTCTGAAATTGCCTGAGGATTCTTATAATTTTAATGTAATTGAGTTTGTACAGTGCATATTACTATAAATCTGCATTTTATCACATTGCTTGAGTAAGTGAAAAAGATGCCACGCAGTCACCCTGTAGAGCTTTGTATCCACCCAAACTATGTTCGGAAGTTTTACTGCAACTCTATAGATTAAGATAATAACTTTTAAGTTAATTTTCCACACTGCCTGTTAAGATAATGCTGGTTTATGTTAAAATCCTAGTCTTCTGTGTCATGAAAACAACTATTAGTCTGAGGCGAGAAAAAAAGATGAGTGAAAGAGTAATAAATCACTAAGCACAACCTTGGATGGTTTGACATCCCTGTAGTGATGGCTGCTATTAAACAGGTTTAGATTTACACAAAACAGAAGAATTCAGTCAGGTAAAAACAAAACAAAAAGAAAAGAAAAAGAAAGAAAGAAAAAAACATTTTAGGCCAAATGCCATTATCAACTTCAGGGTTGTGGTGGGGCTGGAGCCTATTCTAGCTGTTTAAGTGTGAGAGGTGATGTACACCCCGTACAGCCTTCAAGCCTATGGCAGGGTCAACACAAAGAGACAGACAACCATTTGTATTCACACCCAAAGCCGATTTTGAATCTCAAATTAACTGAACCCCACTAACAGATTTTCTTTGGACTGTGGGAGGAAGCTGGAGTACCTGGAGAGAACCCACAAAGACACATGGAAAACATGAAAGCGCCACACAGAAAGGCCCTGGCCAGATGGTGGATTTGAACGCAGGACCTTCTTGCTCTGAATCAGTAATCCTAATCAGCGCACAGAAAATCATTCTTGTCCTTGGCTAACCTTTAAGAATTTACTTAAAGAAATATTCTAGTTTGGCTTCAAATTATTATTTTAGTGAAACTTTGATATGATAAAATAAAGGTAACACTAACAACCATATAAATAGTGAAAAGGAGCAAATGTGCTCACTGGGGTCAGGTTACTGTCCAGTGTACTTTAGTGTAGATATATCTCCTTTTGGCCTATCCTTAGATGACCTATTGTACATATAGTTACAACAAAATCTCCAGTTCTGGCATTCCCGCATGGCATAATTGTCAGAACAGCCAGGGCTCTGTCTACAAGAGATAAAGAGGCACTTTGCCAGAAGCACTCAGGCTGTTATAAAATGCCGTGGAAAGTACACAGTGTTCTACAGGTCGTAGTGAAATGGGGGTGTTTTTGGCAAGTTCCCACCCCTTCCTCAAGAAATTTTTTCTCATGACTTAAAGATAACAGTACTGAAGTATTAGACGGAAGCAATTTTTTTGTAGAATGTAGGGACACACACACACACTCTCTCTCTCTCATGCACACACACACACATACATACACACACACACTCTCATGCGCACACACACACACACACACATACACTCTCTTTCTCTCTCTCTCTCATGCACACACACACACATACATACACACACACACACTCACTCACACTCTCTCTCTCTCTCTCTCTCTCTCACATGCACACACACACACACACACACACACACACACACACATATACGTGGCCCAGAGAGATATTTGGAAGGATTTTTTTTTAATTTCTTCTTCAGTAAAATTAAACACATTCATTTATTTTTATTTTGGTTCTATTTTATTTCTTTTATTTAATATCAACACACAATGTTACTGTGGGCCATTGCTGCATGAATAAGGCTTATCATGATCAGAATTTGTAATTAAAATTGAAAAAAACTCATCTACCATTTAGTTGACCTTCTTTACTCATATCCTTACAAATTATACATACTATGTGTAGTACCTGATCTCAAAACAAATTGTGGCATTACGTGTATTTCATGTACACTGTCATTTGCAAATAGATTTTGCTAAATAAAGTTTTTTGTGGAGTGGTAGTTTTGAAATGTAATATAGTGCAATAGTAATATCAGTTACAGGCATGCTAATAGTTCCTGTACTTAATTACTTTGCCTTATACAATCAATATGTAGCTTGCAAAGAAGAAGAAAAACATATATTTATTTTTCACTATTCACAAGTTGACAAATAGATCATGCCTGTCTCTCAGGCCTAAGTAGCAATTGCTTTAAGAAGGTATAAAATGATATCTACTTTGTGGCCCTTAATGCATATTTCCTTGTGCATTAATTATGCAAATAGCAGAAAAATAACCTGACATTCATATATTTTGTCACATTATTGTGACAATGTTATAATCGGCCCAGAAAGAAGTAACTGAAAGAAAATAAAGCAGCACTAAAGTACCTTCTTTTCAACTTGTAAGAAATCTGAAGAACTGTTTAAAGAAGACATCAAATATTTTGTTGCAATATGTCTGAAAATGCTGAGTGATGGAAAGGATTATGAAAAAATGTTTTGTGTACGTGATGAAACAGCTTTGAAGCAAAAGATCAAACAAGTCAAAGAGAATCAAATATGCTCTTATACTGTAACCAACTAATTATGTCTTCATTTTTTCCTCATCCACCTAATAAAATGTTAATAATATCTTGTATCGTTCCATGTTTTGAATGTCTGAATGAGTTCATTGTGTAACGCAGTGAGACATTCTCATTTGGAAACTTGCCTTGTAATGTTTAACATGACAGAAATTGAATAAAAAAAAATAGCAACACAGAATCCATTAACCAAATTGTTTGGTTAGTTTTATGTCGATCTAAATTCTCTAAAGCCATTGTTGTTTGAATACCATTGTAAAGTCGTTGCTTAGTTATTGTCTGAAGCCCTGCAGGGACAGTACTGTATGTTTTAAATTCAAAACCATTGCATGCATATCACACTATTGCTGGGTTTTATGAAAGATGAAGGAGAATATTCTAAGCCAGTTTTGGGCTTTTTTGCAGACACTTGCTTCGGGCAAGTTTTTGTTGGATCCTTTTTTCAAATCCAAGTGTAGCGGAGCAAAAACAGACCAACTGTATGTGTTCTGGTCAAGTTAAGGATTAGATATAATATATGAGTCTTTTTTTATTATTTATTTATGATTCAAGGTCTGGATCTATCATTCCATAAAATCTGGTAATGCAGTTTATCACTTTACCACTTATCTCATCCTTTTGTGCAATAAAAATAAATGTCCATATCCATGCTCTAGACTGCATCACTGTTTTCTTCCTCTGACACGCAAAGTGAAATCAGCTGATTGTAATCAGCACAAGAACCGATAAGTGGGATTGACAGGCATGCAGACAAACACTTCCTAGGAACTACTGGGAACTGGTTTTCTACAAGAACCAGTTCTTAATTCCCATCCCTGACAGCGAACTTGAGGATACTTTTGTTGTGAATTTATGCTAAATACAACTACACTGAATTTAATCTACAGGTATATCTCAATCCAAACTTAAAACAAACTTTATATTAAATTAACAATTAACAAAATACAAGCAACCCTAGTAAAAAAACAGAAAACAAACTCCCTCACATGCATTTTATCCTGGGATATATTTATGCACATAGTCATGTGAAAACACATAAGTCCATTACTCAGCAGTTTTATTGTCGTTCTTTTTTCAAAGCATGCAAAGTTCATGACCATTCTCTTGCTGTATCTTCATTCAAGTACTACAAAAATTGACTAGTAAATTTGAAATGCTGTTCTGATTTAATGAACGCTGCATCTCTGCGGTGTCATTCAAGGAGTAATCCTTCTGTACACAGCATTTTTTATTTCAACGAATGTTTGATAAAAGTTCACAATAGTATTTGACAATAAGAAACCAGCAAAACCAGCAAAATGCTGAATAGTTTTTCAGATTTTTATCACCAACATATTCACTGTTGAAAGTATTGTACTTCCCACTTTTCACTGTAATTTGTAGGACAAAAAGAATTAATGGAACCCTCAAAAGGTAAAGCAAGGACAGGAAGATATTCAAGTCGCTTCTGTTGAATAAAGTAGGACAAGCATTCATAAATTATTGAGGACACAAATATGTAAGAAGAGTGAAATGTAATTTAAATGTTGCTGTGAAATTTTAAGTAGCATACATCTGTGTTCTCTTAGGAAGGCACTTCACAGATTCACTGTGAGCTCACCCATAGTTCACAAATGACATAATGGGGAAAAAATACCAAATATATGTATATGGTCCCAGCTATGTTCCACTGGTCTCTGTATATACATTAATATTTTAAACCCTTTAAACTCTTTAAAGCCATTGTATCATGTATGATATATGAGTTTTTGAGACTTCTACATCATCAGTGTGAGCCTAAAAAAATAAAAAATAAAAATGAATAAATTGCACAATGCATTTTAAACAATAATTAAAAAAAAAAATCTGGATCTAGCAAATATGATGCAAACTAAAACTAAATATTTATATAATATATGCATATTTTTGTCCACTGGAGAAAATGTACATTTATAACAAAAAAATGCATAAATCCCTAAAATGTATTTCTCTCAATTGGTATGTTTTATTATTCAAAACTTTGCGTTGTAATGATTTATACCCCTTACATAAAAAAGGAATGACCTTCTTCCAACCCTTAAATGTGTTACTGGCGTAGACGAAATAAAAAATAAATACAAACTTTTAACTTTAATTTACATATAACACAAACACACCCATTTTTTTTGGAAACAGGAAATAAGCGACAGAGCGCTAACTTCATGAATCTAATTCAGTGATCATATTATACTCTAAACTCAAACTGTTCTACAGTGAAGAGTCACATTCTCAAACAAATGAAAGGGACACAACTTGTTCACTTTTGAACTGCATCCAAGCAAGAAGCCATTTGTGAAATTGAAATCTTATTCCAAATCCGTTATGTTGTATCATTTCCTTTCTCTCTATAGAGCTCCATCTGGGTTTGTGAAAAGGCCCCATAGTCTGTTCAATTGGACCCACTGTGCACATATTTCCTGATCACATCTGCCAAGCAAGCCTTGTCAGCTGCCACTTGGACCTGTCCAATTACATTCCAATTTGGTGCAGAGTCATACATAGAAGGAAACACAGATGGATTGCTAGTATGGATAGATCTTTAATTGTTATAGCCATTATACAAGCACGGAGATGATAAGTACCACGACATTTAAAGGCAGAGATTTTAATCTAGTAAACTGGTAACGAGAGAGGCAAGCAGTGAGAACTTTAATCTGTGATAAACGGGTCCAGTCGTGACAGACATGCAAAAATCTTCACTCGTGCAATCAGCAAAAATAACCCAACAGAATTATTCACTGTAAGGCGCATAAATGTTGCTTATTCTAAACATAAATCTGGAAATAAGTCTTCAATGCAGAAAGGTGGCAGTCCTTGCATTCATTCACGCCTTATGCCTTGATTTACTGAGGCCAAATCACTCAGTCTCTGAGAGACACATTTACTTTCACAGAGCCTTCGTCATCAATCACAATGCAACACCAAGGACGACCTGATTTCTCTGACATATGCTGTTTGAGAAACTCAGATTGACTGACAATCTGAACACAGAATGTTCTTTTTTACTCTCCATTTATGGGTTGCACATTCAGTACATGCTATAGTATTTTGTGTGCTTTGGCCTATATTGTCAGTAATATTTTTTACAGCTCTGTTACAAAAATAATGAAAAATTGCATTTGGAATGCTGCTCTCCATTACATTGCCCAAACACATCCATATTACAATTTTTTCAGGATTAATTTCTTTTGTCATTAAAAAGTAAACTCATTTCATTGCTGTTTTTTGTATTTCCCTGTATAGTAGTTTTTACATTACATTACAAAAACAGTTTGCTTTTGATACACTACTCCTGTATTACAGCACATCATTAATTGGCACCTTAACATAGAGTGGCACATCCATGTAATGGAAAATAAAATCTATGAATAGCAATTAGCCCACTGGATTACAGTTTGAAGACACAGACAAGCATAATGATGCACACATAAATTATATGAAGCCAAAAATAACAAAGAGAGCTGGCACAGTCTGTAGAAGCTTTGCAATTTGGTTTGGTTCCCATTTGCAAAAGATATGTCGGTCCATGTTGTCTGCCTTTTATTCCCATTCTTGACAAGGTCTAGATGAACTTTCTTTCATGGTTTACATGGAAGACCCATAAAGGGAACATTGGATCTCTGTGTATCAACACTAATCATTCTGTCGTGTGGATGACCAGTATGTGTGTGCATTTGTTATGAAAACTGCTTGGCCCTCTAATGGTTCCATTTGGCACTAACTTAAAAAGACTTTGTTACATGTAAGGATTCATTAATAACCATTAGCCCCATGAAAAGTTAATTGATTCAGAGCTTGAACGGACCTCATTTGAATATTGGATTCATGTTGATGTAACACATCTGATCAGAATACATGATCGACCTACCTCTACCTCAACCTTTTTTAGTAGAGATGCTGTTGGTCTCCACCAGCCCCACTCCTGCTAAACAGGTGAAAATAGATTTAAGAGCGACAGGACTTAGTGCTGCATCTTTGATTTTATTTATTTTTTGCTGTGTTTTACTTGCACCTATTTGAAAGAGTGAGTGTAAACACAAAAAATATTTTGTTTTAAATGCTGGAATATGCAGAAAATGGGTTTAAATGTTAAACAAATTTATTCAAGTCAAACACTGTTGCATATAATTAAATTGCTGCTCGAAGCCATATGCATACAATTAAAAGATTAAAACTAATAAAACTATTTTTAAAAAGAGACTTTTTCATTTGATTCAATTTTATATGATGGATTATGCAGAAATAATAGAATTGGGTTGAAAGGTCTTTTGCTTTATTTCATATTCAGGTTGTGTATCATGTTTTTAAAAAGTAACTAAGTAATAAAGTAACCAATTACTATTTTCAAGTAACTTGACCAATACTGTATATGAAACAGACACATCTTTCTAATGAAGTTTCACAACTTCATTTTGACTTAAATTCTAAATGTAAATGTGAGCTTTACCTAAAAACTTACACGTTGGTAAGTTTTTAGGGTAAAGCTGAAATTCATTTGAAGTAATTTTTTTTGGGCAGCATGAGTCTGTTCTGGATCCATGTGCATGATTTTCCTTAGTTGTCCTTTCTTGAATATAGCACACAGTGGGAACTAGTCTCTTTCACACATTTGCACTCCTGGAAATACTCTGAGAGGTGTAGGTAAGGGAGCGAGCAATGGACAGCACACATGACAGCCACTCACTAGAGGTGAATGCACCAGAATATTAGTTTCTCTGTTCTCACATCAGCTCAATGCAACATCATATGGACTATATACTAGAAAGCTGGCAGGTTAAAGACCAACTAATGTCTTAGTTGACAGCATGGGGCATTTCTATTTGCACCTGCATCTCTGTCAGGTAAGACACTGGCTGTGAGCACAGCTGCAGCTGCTCTCCCTGGCTATGACAGATGCTGAATAGTGCTGCCATAGATTAGGTCAAACTTTGGCTGCACTGTATTTGGAAAGGTAACATAAAATGAGATGTGTGATATGTAGTCATATCGCATTTAACTGTAAACTCCCATCCATTTTAAGACAATTTGTACATGTTATAGCCTCACATTTAACGGTCCACTTAGGTAGAAAAGAACCATAAAAGTGAAAAAAAGAGAGGGCATTAACATGTGAAAATATAGTGTGGAGTTGGACTGTAAAAGGATGTTTTGTCTCTAAGGAGGTTTTTATGGAGGTATTCCAAATCCAGGAAGCCATTACACTTCTAGGGGCTTTCTTACTTTTTTGCTTGGTATTTGTAAAAGCCAAGAGGCTTGTTTGGGGAAACAGTGATCCAAGTTTCTTAAAAAAAATTAATACATTTTTGCATTCACACTAATTGGACATTGAGATTAGTTTTCTTTTTGTTTTTCATGAAAATAGTACAATGCAATTTATGGCCCATGAAAGATACTACAATATTGGTGATAAATAGAAATGTCTTTGCTTCCACATTATTGTCAAAAATGTTACAATTTGATTTCAATCTGGACTACTCTTCTGTTCGTTGCATTGCCATCAGCAAGGAGAGAATAATATCTGGAGGGCTGCATAGAAATTTTGTAAAGCATCACAAAATGCCCCAAGGCAGCTCATGTGAAATACACATAGGCCTTATCTATTCTAGGCATGACATGACATGCTAGAGTGATTTTTTTGTGTCTCTTTGAAAGAAAACTCACACACTAGATCACTATTAATCAAAAGAATGTGCGGATGGAACAGGAAACAGGCAGCACATGTATATGCTTCTACAGAGGCATATACAGGCCAATATACAGTAGACTGAGAGCAGTTAAGTCAGCAATTAAAAAGCTTCAGTTTTCATTAAACCATATGGTAATCAGGAGTGTGAGAGGAAGTAAATTATTTTTCTTCTCAGTACTATTGTCTTTAGACAGACTGGGCAGGGCACAGACTGGAGTAATAAATTGCAACAATTTCATCTTACCTGCATCTGTTGGTGCATATGACTCCCATTACGTGTTTATCTCTGTCTTTTGAAGGCATCCTTCCATCAGGTCAGGGTTTCCTCCTCTGTCTTTTCCATAAGATTACTTTTTCTACATATGTAACATCTTAACTTCCATCCTAATTGCCTTTCAGTTCAGTTTGATTTTGAATCAGCTGCCATTCATACAGCACCAGTTCAAAGCAGGAATTATCTTTAGGCATTTTATATTATAGGGTAAAAACTCTACCATATCAGAGAGAGAACCCCGATGAAGAGTGATCCCCTATAGGAGCAAGTACTTGCCAAAGGTGAGGACAAAGAATTAACTTTTAATGACATACAATAGTGGCTTACAAATTCATGGAAACTGAAAAGAGGGCAGTGGATGGAAGCACTCAGTGCATCAGAGAAGGTCCCCCTGCAGCCTTAACCTATAGCAACATACCTAAGGGATAATTCAGGACACCTGATCCAGCCATTTCAGGACAATCTGGCAGTATGATATTCAAAACTATAACAAATAATGTAATATACATATTTATTTAGTACGACATCAGATAGGGTGCACAGTACAAACTACTACTACTACCTTCATCAACAGTTGTCACTCAAAAACCTCTATAACCAGTGGCAAGGCATTACCAATGAAGAACTGCAGGCTAGACCAAACCAGGAACATATAACAATACAATTTTTGAAAAGCAAGTGGAGCAGGATTAGCCACACGCTCAGGAAGTCTACCAATGACATCACTAGCCAGGCCTGGACCTGGAAATCTGGAATAGAAAGAAGAAGAGCAAAAGGCAGCATGGCGAGGGCATCAAGCCAGATATGCAATGAATCAGATTCTCCCGTAGAGATATCGAGACGGCTGCCCAGAGCCAAGTGCACTGGCAGGGTGTTGTCAATGGCCTATGATCCTCCTGGGGTGAAGGGGATTGGAAGAACAAGAAAGGTGCAAGGTGAAACAGTATGGCTTACCACACACATATAATCGTGGTAAGCTATATAGCTTCTTGGTGTGCAGTGCTTTTCCTTGAAAGCCCTGCACTGCTATAGCAGCCTGTTTTCACTCCTGGAGTGTCAGTTAGTGCAGTTTTGTCAAAGCCACTGGTATGGCTCATGTGCAAAGGTGTTCTTTGGCATCTGTGTCCTGTTACACTTGGTTATGGCATTAGAAAGCCAAATCTGGCAATCTCAGTTTGTGATTTATCAACAACCAGACTCATTACTTTTATAGGATGTGTTTTATCTGACACTATTAGCTTTTTTGAAAGCAAAACAAGTACTTTTTAGTACTTAAACCTAAGCAGCAAAGCAAGTAAACAAAATCCAAAGAAAGTGCAAAACACCAAGGCTCCAACTGGATGCATACCGGGGCCTCCTGGATGACAAAAAAGGTAAAAAGGTCATAAATTTGTTTTTATATTGTGTTCCCTTATGAACTACAGGTCCAGTATCAAAATTATCATTACATACATCATCAAGAGACTGTTCTCACAGATAAATCTTAAGTTTCTATATCACAGCTGCAATTCTGATAAAGAAAAAAAATGTTTGGGTTTTTTTCAACAAATTTAGATCAGTCAGTATTTCTTTATATACTTTTCCTGAAGCAGTCGCTCATATCTGTATTGATATGCTTGTCCATGGTGGATTTGGCTGATTGCTGGGATGAAAGCTGCACATTCCATATTCTTTCTCATATGAACAAGTGACACCCCAATCCTCTGATCTTGCCAGTTTAAATTCAGGCCATGATTCCTTCCCTCAGACCACAAGGGAAATTAATAAATGATTAAAGTCTAGTGGAGTCAAGGGAAAAAATGGTAAAGACAGATAATAGTGTATAGCTGAATGATGCTATCTCAGTGCACTCAGGGTTACGACTCTATCTACTAGTGTATGCTTCGAAGAGGCGATGCCCGGAGGCTGTTTTGTTGACAGTTGTCCTAAGTGATAAAAGGACCCTGAACCTAATCATATTAACCCCCCCCACCCCTCAAGTCACATTCAGTTTAGAAATTCTGTGGTGAATTAAATGTAGAATGCATCAACTGTACACACTTCCAAAATGTAAATGTCTTGCTGTTGTAGTTAAAGACCATGTCATAGTGATAACTTCTTATGCATTTGAGTATTGCAAATAAATATTGCCTACGGTGTACAGTATGATGAAGTGTTTGTGTATGGTGTTTAGCCACCTTGTCCCAGTAGAACAGATTCGTTGAGCCTTGGGATTTATTCCTGAAACCTACTGGAAAAACATATTTGTCCGTTTCCTCTATATTGTGAATGTTACATTACATGATTCTCATGAGTTGCACTTTATACTCATTAAAGCAGTGACCTCCCATACCCTATGGAAAGGGTCAATGACATCATAAAATACTACTTCCAACACTGCATAGCAGAGTTTTGGTCAATATTATGTTTGCACAAAGAATGATTAGGTCTATGAACTAGCAGACTGTTAGAAAGATTAACAAAGCTTTTCCTTACCAGTGATCAATACGGCTAAGAATGAATTAAAAGTTTGAAATCAATACTAATCCATATGCATAAGTATTGCGACTGTATAACATGATATGTTGGTGATTTCATTTACTGGTTTTGTTTTCAAGACAGTTTCATTTATTTTATTTTATTTTTTTTCAACCTTTTTGTTATACAGGTTGAGACTATTGAGACCCAATGTCTCATTTACAAGAGAGACCTGTTCCAGACAAACATTACAATCACAACAATAATGAAAAATAAATAAATAAACCAATAAAATACCTAAATATGTCTAATGTCTAAGTTCCCAGAGACATTTGTACGTCTTTTCAAGTCTGCAAGTGAAATCAATAGCGAGAGCTTCAAATCTTTCTGCAATGTATTCCATGAAGACAGGGCAGAAAAGGAGACTGCCTTCTTCCCAAGCTCTGTACGAACTGATGGAACGGTGAATGTAAAACTGTAAAGTCAAATTAAAAGGGCAAAAGACCGTAGAGAGTCTCTTTTAAACCTTTTACGACAAGAGTCGTAGAACAAAGAATTAATGTTTCAGCTTTTGTCATTCAGCATTTAGAGACTTTTTGGTTTTTTAGTGTGAAATGATCCACAATGTTCTTTAAGAGCCATATATAGATCAGTAATGCTGCTCATTGTTTTTAGTCTGACCAGTTCAACAGCCACAGTTGAGGAAAGCCTTATGTGGCATCAAGATATTGTACAAATCCCCACAGTATAGATGCAAATGGTTGAAAGGCAGGGTTTATATTATGATTAGTCTTCTAACAAAGGCTGTGTACAGGTAAGGATTCACATTTAATAACTCCTTTATTGCAGGCCTTGTTCAACAGACTTAAAGGTAATAAAGGTAAAATGAAAACTGGAAAATTAATTGCCTCAGGAAAGTTGCTCTAAAACTCCAGTTGAAAATGATGACCTGGGCTCGGTAACTGAGGGAAAATGCGATGTGACACCACTGACAAGCTGTGCTACACTTCAAAACATTACTGAGTCCTCTGGGAGGGTTGGGTTTTGATGTGAAGGCCGGCACACTTCACAGCTAGAAAAAGCCTTTTATCAGTCACTCGAACTCGCTTTGAGAACTGGGGGTATTTGTAGGCTCTGTAAGGCCTGGAACACATTGGAAGTTAGTATGAACCACTCACACACTGTACTACAACACTGCAGTATCTCACAAAAAACAACCACAAAATCATTATTATTATTATTTATACATGCCATGAAAGCTGTGAGAACTTGGACTATGGCTAGAGATTGGATTGGTATTTCTTATTTTTGCTGTACATTATTTCTCTTTTATCTTGTGAACAGGTGTAGCAAATATCTGATTTCTTTTTGCAGAATTAAGCAGAATCATCACTAATGTCTAATATGAAATACCATTTTGGTCTCAGAGAGTTAATATCACAATGTTTTCACCCAACTGGTAGAGTGACTTCATATTAACCCTGCAAAGGGTACACAATGGTGGTAGTTGAATTTGCAACTTCAGGAATTAAACTTAGGGCCACTGAGAAAACTGAGTCCCTTTTTGTTCAATAGGATAGTTCCCAGTCTACAAGAAGCAACACTATAGAAGAGATGATAGTAAATATTTAAATCTAACTAAATCTAATCAATTCACTGTATTGATGTAAATGCATACCTATGACATTTTAGCCATAATATTATAAGAGGACTATAATGCAGAAAGTAGTTATGGCCCATCCAAACATTGACCTTGAATTGGAACTAGACAGGGTTTTAGTTCTCAGTGATTTGGTGATCTCTTATTCATGGAGGACGATTATTCACAGAAATGAGTGACCCAGAGCTAGGCAAAGCTTATCGTCTTTATAGTTGATTATGCACTTTATATATTTATAGAACTTTTTACCTGGAAACTAATTTGGTGTCTTTAATGAACCCATTTTTATTTCATGTTATTTTGGAGCAGTGGGCCACTATTTTAAGCAAGCAATGATTGCAATTATATATTCATTGGATAAGAGTGAAATCAATAGAAGAATGAAAAAAAAGAAAAATCATCCTTTTGCAAACAGTTTCCTTCACAGTTTCATCATCTGTGGTACTTTTTTCTTTTAATTAAGACAATTTGGACCACACACTTGGTTTGTAGCCATCCAACATGCTTTTAGTTTCTTCGCTATTATTAGAGTTTTCTTTTACTTTGTAATCTGTCTATACAACTATAACAGACCCCAAATGCCTTCTTTAATATCAAACGAAAACATAAATAGTATAGTACTATTAGGTCATTATGTTGTGAGATCATCATATGAATATGTACATGTAATGAAATCCGCCTACATGTTGGCATTTTACAAAAAAGTTGATTAGCATATTCCTTGCTTGACCATAATTAATAAAATATTCATTAACTCTGTTACATGAATGAAAAAAGAATAAGCCAGTAATTCCAGCAAACTGCAGGTTGTTGGAGAAATATGAAGTCTTCCTTCATCTACTATAGGCACCACATACTTTCAATGGTGAGATATGATGGCACTCTAAAAAGACCAGCAAAAAAAAATTATAGTGTGATAAAATATTTCTTGGCACCGTAAAACTAAAGACAACATATTACCTTTGAAGCCTGGATGTGCTGCAGATCTTTTAGTGCCTTAAGGAGCTTCCTCTATTCCTCTGTTATAATATGATTTAATATTAGGAAAACTAAAAGCAATGTATGAAAAAACCTTGCATACTTTTTTAATTTGATGTTTTTTTGTTCTGTTTCTTCCAGGAAGCCACACAAAATCTGACAAATGTATCTACTCTGCCTGAGCCTTATTAGTCAGAGCTATATGACAAGGTGTTTTTAATTCATAAGTCTGGTATAATCTAATTTCATTTCAAGCAGGAATAGATTCCCTACGTTTATCACTAGCAACACAAAGCGAACCAAAGCTATAAAAGTGTCACCCCAAGCAAAAACAGAACACGTCTGAGGAGAAGTCTAATTTTATAATACTAATAAATTAGATTAAACAGCTTTGACAAATATTAAATCAGTTATCTTAACGGGACTAAAACAATAACTTAAAAGTGGACATGGCTAATTTCATAGCAAACATGTTGCAGTGTTGTGACTTGATTCTGGCTTTTCAAAAACTTTTAAAATCAGTTGCCACTGCAACCCCCTCTGGCCTCTGCTCTGTGGCTGCTGGGTGACCTCTTGTTTGGGGCTCTACTCAGCTCTTCCCAGGAGGGTGGCACGGTTCCCCCCCTTTGGTGGTCCTCCTTGGGTCCTCGTACTCTGGGGCCTCTAGATGTCTTGGGCCTGGATCTCCTCCATACCTGCTTCATGCCCTGGGGGACAGGGCTATGACTCCCCACACTCCCTAGCAGATCGTTACATGGAGAAACCTTTGGAATACAAGCGTGCTTATCCACACAGGTGTACACACGGGTGTTCACAGACACAAATTACACCTTTCTTGGCTGCTACCTCAAAGCACATTGTGCGCTGTCTATCTTGCGTGCTGCACAATAACATGTAATATTTAGTATCTACTGTTATCTACTGCTAGCTAGTTTATTGTGATGGTGCTGTATTTATTATGTTGCTGTTTTTTGTTTGTTTGTTTTCTCTTCTGTTTTTTTTTTTTCTCCATACAGGTGATCCAGGTGTTTTGTTTGTTTTCTCTTTCTTTCTTCTCCCCTTTCTCACCATCTCTTCTCCCCTCTATTTTTCTTTCTCCCCCTCTTTCTTTCATTCTTTCTCCCTGTCCTATCCCCCAGTCATGTCTGTCCCGACTGTAACAACCGAAAATAAAATAAATACATAATTGTAATAAAGGTCAATCAAATGGACCAATATGGCAAGGCCATGATGATCCACTTGGTAAAGTAAATCCGCTTGGCATCTCTCTTGGCCTTAAGACAACAATTCTGATGGCTAAAGATCCAAACGGGACAGAGGGGAACAAAAAATAAATAAATAAATCAGTTTTTAGAGAAGTTCTGCTTACAGAAACTACATTTTGGCTGTTCTAATTTCAGAACCCGAAAAGGTGGCTGGAAACTGAAAAGTATCCCAACTTTAACCTAAAATCCTAACATGGTGAATGTGTTTTATTTTAGTTACTAAAAACATAATAAAACAAAAAAGAAAGAACAAAAAACAGTTTCACATTCAATTAATTTATATGTAACACCACTAAATGTTACATAATAATCTGAAAAATCTGTTGTTACTGTAATGAATAGATTAGAGCCACGAAATGTATGGAATTGTGTGCCAGTTTGCGTATGCACAGCATAGTTAAACTGGTATATTACAAACTGACTGTTGCTTACCACTGCACTGATTGATTGTCAGGGTCCCTGTTACACAATTCAAGTGTGTTTTGCTTGCTAATTCACATTTGGCAGCAAATGCACCAGTGCAAACTGGAGGTCAGTGCTTGTTGAAGCCCAAAGGATCATATGCAAAATCTAGAGAGTCCACAAAACTGGAAACCTTCCGCCACTTGGCTATGCCTAGAAATTTAGTTCATTAAAGTTATAACCACAATCCGTGACAAAAGAGCATCCAAATGTCCACTGTCCAAATCCCACCTAGGATTGAGTCTGAATTACAGAGAACAAATAGCCAATAAGAACAGGATATACCATATTCTGTAAGGTAGCCGAAAACACACCCATAGGGACATGTTAATACATTCTCTCCAAGTCTATATAATGGATGTAAAGTGGTTGGGCAAACTCTCATGTACCTTTAAGTATCCTTACATAAGTTACAGCAAGCAGACTTTCCTCACCAGTACCCGGACAGACATACCCTCTTTCCAGGGATGTCTCGACCAAGACAACCCCACACATGCACACCCTTGAAGTACTCAGGTCAAATCTCATGCATTGGCTCTGCTACTGTGAAGATATTTAAGTGGCATCAACAGAACCTTTCTGCTCACTTCTCTAAGGATTTTCAGCCAACTATGCAGAAGAGGAAATGCACGATCTACTGGAAGCAGCAATGAAATATGAGCTAAAGCTTGTATTTAATGATCTGGTGACTTTAGTCAATTCTATTTATTTGCTAAATCTATATAACAGTATCAAAAACCTTGGCAATATTGCAGTTCGGTAAGGCTGCCTTTTGCGCTAATGTTTGGAGATTTAGGTTGCAGGAATAATAGCTGCTGGAACTTACAGTAGCTGAAACATCTATTGTTTGAATATCACAAGCTTTATAAATCTCTCTTCCTTTCTTCACAAATGCAAAATACAATAAACATATAAACATTGGAAAAACACTGGTAAAGAAACACCTGAATCAGTGAGCTTTTCATTTTGATTTGTTTTTAAAGATTACAATTTGGCTGAATTATTGAAATCTTGGAGGGCATATTAAAGAGCAATGAGGCTCTCAGTAAAATATTTCATGTATCCTGTAATGTTTTCACAACTTTTTGGGTCAAACGTTATGGAACTGATTGCTGTGTGTAGAATTCAAATATGAGATGCCTTTATTCAACAGGACTGTCAACATAATTGTATAATTGTTAGAGATGACAGTTCTCATTTTCGTGTAGATACATAACACGTTCTTAGTGTTGAATTTATTACTCAGTGGTGACCCAGCACTGGGTATTTCACTGTGTAGAGTTTGCAAAATATAGCAGTGTGTTGAAAAGACTGACCAAATTCACATTTCATAAATTGCCTTTATATGGAGTGCAGACAGCTTGACTTGTAATTTTTTTGTCAGGGGAAACTCAAGGTTCAAAAATAAATAGGAAGTTTCTCATATCTTAGCTCAAGCAGCATTTGATAAACAGGAATGTTATAAACCACATTTACAGTTTTTCTAGATTGCTTTAGCTATTTAAAAAAAAAAATCCCAACACGAAATATTATTTTCTTTGAACTGCGCATAAATTTACCACAACATTATGAATAACCTTCAAATACTATAACTCACACAATTTTACTCATGCATCAAAATAAAGTTACTGTGTTAGTGAACAATTGATGTCTACCAAACTGACAAAGTTTGTTTGAGATTGACAAATCTCAGAATGATGGAGAAGGATTCTAGAAGTCTATTCCTAACAGTCTTGCCCTGCCTCCTCTCACAGACTAGTGTTTTTCCTGGGGACAATTCAATACTATTTCATAGTATTTAGTTGCTAATTACATCTTCATTTACACTTCCCAAAGCAAATGAACACTTATGCATAAAGACTTCAACCTACCATTATGACACCTCTCCTAGGGATAAAAGAAGCCGACAACCACAGAGTATGTTTCAAAACATCAATTTTTTTAGTCCATATGAGAAGGACACTTGATCACAATTAAGCTGCCTGCCCATGCAGACACTCACTCACTCGCTTGGAGCCAGATATCTTTTGGAGGTACAAGCACTTGTTAATTAAAGTCTACTGGACTCCAGCCATGTCATTTTCATTTATTTTTAAGTTCTTTACCTAATTTCAGTAGAGTATTAACTAATTTGCACTATAAGCCAAGTTAGATAATAATTAGACTTGATGGCACAAACTATTCTTTGACTGTGAAAAAAGACAAAAACATGTTTTCTCCCCTAGACAGATTCATTTAATTACTCTTGGTGAATGTGGGGAATTATGGAGAAATGGCTTTGCTTTATAGCCTGACATATTTAATCAGCAGTTCAGTGGATGGATCAACATAGTATGCATACTTTTTCAGATATGGAAGCCATTCAACACTTCTAATGAAGCTCTTGATCACTGTCAACTTAATGACACTCCCAAAGTGGACTGTACACTCGCCCACACTGTCAATATATTAAGACCCTTTTTAACCCTTTAAGACCTACCATAGAATCAAGTCCGCCAGAGCTTATATTATATTTTTACATGCTGTAGTGCCATTTTTGGGAGCATTTCAAGTTGATATACATCAATACAACCATTATAGCCCAAATTTTAATAATATGTATGCATTAAGTGCATAGTAATTACATAAATTGCAAAAAAGAGCAATAAACTACAAAAAATGTGAAAATCGTTTTTGTTTTTTTAACATATATTTCTAGTTAGAGAAATTTAAGAGGCTTATCCCTCAAAACTGTAAATACAAAAAAGTTGCACAAAATAGTTTCCCACCACAGGAAATTTATTTTAAGTGTCTTCTTAGTTTTATTTTTGAAATACACCAATTTTTATATACTGCAGGAAAAACGAAAATGAATATTATAATGCAAATTTGCAAAAAAAAATAGCATATGCATCAAAATAAACTATTTCCAGCTGTGCAATATGAGTCCTAAGCATCCCAGAAACGACACAAAAAGTCATAAAGTCAAACATAGCTTTTAAAAACACCAGTATAGGCTCATAAGGCCCGGATAGTAAAAAACTACATTTCCGCAAATGACGTCACTTCCGGTTTCGGGCAGGTCATGGCGGACATGCGACAGTTCGTGCTGATGGACGTAGGAAGTGTTACAAACAGCTGATCGGATCGGCAAAGCGTATTTCTGGAATATTATGTTTTTGTTGCTGCAAGTGCTTTTTATGCAGTTTTTGCAAAGTTATATGTGGAAGGAAACTGTGACCTAGGACAAGCTGATGGCATAAGATGTAAGTACAACTCCTCCGGTTTCATATGCAAAAAAATTATTGCGCTAGCTTACGTGGTTGCAGTGCTACCGGGATTTAAAAATAGTTACGCAAAACGGAGCGGCTTTAAAGGGTTAAAGATATTATTTAAACGGGAAAACCACGGACACACACCCTATATTTTAAATTATACCTTAACCACTATCTATCAAGGTACAAAAATACCTATAACGATTTTGCAGTTGATTCATGTGCACTCTGTAGAAACAAAAAGTTGTGGATGTGACATTAGGAAGATAAATTGATTCAAACTCCCAGAGGGCATAGATAAAAGAGCCCCTAACTATCCCTTTTGCAGAATTCATGTAGTATACTCGATTTTCAAAGGCCAGAACTTCTCTTAATCTACTTGAATTCCGTTACTATATCAGTAACTATCCACTACTCATACTACACTCACATTAAATGTAAATAAGGTAATCAACATCCATAATAATATTCAATTTTTAGTATTCAGTAAAGAGTATCACTGAAAATTTAGTTGCAGAAACAAATGTGACATTTTTCCTGCTGCGTAACAGACAAGGAGGTGAGCAGCAGACTAGCTAGCCAGTTGCTAACAGGTTGGTGGTTAGCTTACACAGGAGCTAGCGGTTGGTAGCAGGTTAGCTCTAGCTTCAGGGATAGACAAGGAATTCATGGCGGCCACCATGGATTTCCTCAGTTCATCAATCCCAGACAAAAAGTAATTAATGACAGAAGCCTCAGAGCACCGGGTTTTGGCAAAGGCTTGACCTTTAGAGAATCAAAGGCTTACAGCTTAATTTTCATTGAACATTTCATGACAAAGGAGCTGATATAAACAGACATTACTTCCTGAAATTCCTCAGAGGAAATTCTAGTATCCACTGGGTCCCTGGCTGTTCAGATTGTACGATAACATCTCAGAAGAAGGGACCTAAATGTAGGATCCCAGAGGGCAGAATAAAAATTCAAATTTTTAAACAAAAAACAAGCTGCCTCATACACATGAAAGCAGACAATAGAAGCTAATTAATCCAGGAAGGGTAGGCAAAAGGAAAAATAACAAAAGTCTTCAAAATGTCACTAGGACATGAGGAAACCAAGACTTAATCACCAGGATTACAAAAATACACTACGAAATCCAGGAAGCACAAGGAACACTAGAAGGGCCAAAGAACAAATACAACAAGACAATCTCAAGAACAAGTGCAGGGATATACATATACACTGAGCAGACTGATGACTAATTGGAAGCAAACATGAAGGACAACAGAGGATACACTAATCAGGACGTGGCACCAATCACAAAAGAGGTAAAACTAACAAAGAGAAGAATCATTAACTGACACAAGTGTAAACAGTCTAAGATTACAAAATTAAACCCGGGACAGAATGAATAGAATAAAATAGAATAGAACAGACTTCGTGGTGTGGCTTAAAGTCAGCTGGGCTAATGGAAGCAACAACAAAGCTACTGCAGAATACCTGCATATTGAACTGTTTTAAATATAGTGATCTGTCCATAAGGAGAGATCATTTGGAAGCGAACATTATTTTATTCTGATGCGGAAATTAATCAATATATATATGGAGATGAGACTCCGATCACCCATTACAGCAGGGCAGAATCCCAGTGATGATATGATTTAGGACAGGACCCCCCAGAGTCTAAATGCTGGTGATGGTGAATATGAATATGGCGGCTTTTATAGAACTCTGAGTGACTTGGTGAGGTGGAGATAGTCTTAAAGGGAGACTGAATGAAAAGCACTCAGCAGGCAGAGTGGAGGCTGATTGGCTTGAAGAAGGTGGGCGAGAAGATGATTGGACAAAAGTAATGATGTCCGCATTGGGTTTGACAGCGTAGGAAAGTGGAAGAGATGTAAAGAGCATCAGATAGCTCAACAGATGGTTAAAGACAGAGTCAAAAAAAGAAAAAACACTGTCTTGGAAGCTTTAAGTTACCATGTAGTCACTTTAGCTAGCTATGTTGTCAGTTAACCTTTTGTAAGGAAAAATACACATCAAAGGGCATTTGTAGACAGCCTTTTCAAAAAGAAAGAAAAAAAAATCACAACTTTGCATGTGATTAGATGAGTCAAAAATCAGATTAAAATACTATAACACAGTTATATCTGAACCGATTTTTTTTTAAACCAACTGGGAAGCCTGGCAAAATGATTCTCTCTCACAAGTGTTGTAAGAATCCAGATACACTGCAATATAAATAAGAAGGACCCCAACTGACTTATTTAGCGTGGGCAGGACTGATTGAGAGTACAGGTCCATTTAAAATGAATAGCTTGTAAAAGACTGGGTAAAGGGGAAATTGCTAAAAGTAGAAAACTACAGTATTTAGATCCTAATCTCTCAGTAAAAACAACAGTAAGTATTCACATAACTGTTTCAGAGCTTCAGCAAGTGAGACAGGAAGAACCATCTAGTCTCATTTACAGTTTGCTGTGTCATGTGTCTAGCTTAAGGGAGTCTGACTAATTCTGTCTGAAAATTATTCTAAGAATACTAAAAGTATTATTGCTCCCAAACAGGGCATAATAGGGATTTGAGGGTGAAAGTAGTGTCCAGCTGTCCAGGCATGGCTGCCAATATCATTTTAATGCAAATGGAGCCACATAAACCGCTATGAAAATGAACACTTATTTGGAATATAGCTGACAGAATACAGAAACATGGTAAAGCATCGCCAGGATGGAGATTGGTCTTTACTATTCTTGGCCAAAGGGGAAATTTATATAGAGCCATTATGTTGCATTTTGGGGTTGGAGGGGGGGAAAAAAAAGAAGCAAGGTTTCTGTATTGATTTAAAGCAGGGAGGTGGTAGAGAATGTTAAGGAACATTTCTTTTTCTATGATTTGTCCTATGCCTTTTCCCCTGGATCTCTCTTTAGCACTGAACAATCCAGTCCTTAATGTGCTGTCATTTGTGCTGGGCTATTACTGTTCACAGTGCTCTTATTGGACCATATAAAGCATGATCTCACAAATGGGAAAATTTAATTGAGCACATGTCAGTTTTTCATAAAAAATGCATGTGTAAAACTAATATGACTGTAAGGGTGATAGCCGAAGAGTCTTCAGTGAGGTGAATGAGTGAATAAGATAAGTTAAGGCTCTCAGCTTAGCATCAGTGTAGCAGCCTTGATGTGGACCAAAAAAATCGCTGTAACCCATATGGAAAAGAAATAGGAAAAACTTATAAAAGACTTGCATCAGCTTTAGCTTGCTTCATATAGTGAATCATATAAGGCTTATATGACTTACTCATGAAAGTGGCCACTTTCTCATTACTTTCATATATTGTTTTAGGAAGTATCCAAAACATACAAGTTCCATTTATATAATTTTTCAAGGGATCATATATCTGTTTTCACTCTTGTATGCTTTTCATACAAGTTTCACACAAGACGGATACAAACCTTATAAGATTTATATATATCTTTTCCATATGGGAAAACAGAAATTTTAATTTATATCATTATATTATTTATATTGAGGCTGCTCATGCCAACTGTTCAGATGTCATGTTTTCATTTACAAAATGAGCCATAAAGGAGTCCTATTCTGGGTAGCCTCCCCCACCCCCACCGCTCCCAATTCTATTATGAGACTTCAAATACCCCCTTCCCACCTCACAACATCCTTGGAGACCAAAAAGGAAGGCAGCGTCAGCTGAATATTCATCGTGATCAAAGAGAAACCTGTGTATCCTTAGAATACCCGTTCTTTGACACACAGCTTCCAGATTATCTCTGTTCATCTGTACCCAATCCTACACTTTGTCCTGTCTTACAGAGTGCAACCTTTCGCAAAAAAGGGATGGGTGTCAAATGCAATTAACCCAAAGTGCATCCAGCACTTTACATTCTATTTTTTTTTTTAGCTCTTTTCTACAAGAGCTCCTCATTCAAGCTTTCACTGACTTATAGACCTCCTTGTCCTCATGTAGAAACCAGTTTAGGAAAATAAACTACATTTTGTTAACACAACAGAAATTTCATGAGTTAGGATGTTCGGAAGAGTTTAAGAGAAAAAAGTAACAAATAATTACATTAGCATGTTTATTTACATTTTGTAAATGCAACTTGAAACATAAAAAAAATGCAAACTGAAGCTGCCCTGCACTTTGCTTGTTTGCTGATGTGAAGTTTCTGAGGGTTCTTTCTCGGGAAATTGAGAGCATCACACATTTGGTTTCTTGTCATTTCTTATACACGAATTTTGTCCATTTATCCATCCATTCCCTGCTTATCCAATTCAGGGTCATGGAGGGCTGGTGCCTATCCCAGCTGCCATGAGAGGAGAGGCGTTGTACACCCTGGACAGATCACAAGTTTGTCGCGGGGCTAACACAGACAATCAGACACAGACAATCATTTGCACCCACATTCACTCCTATTGGAAATTTAGAAGCACCAATTAACTTACCTCTAATTCATTAATTCACTAACAGTATGTTTTTGCACTGTGGGAAGAAGCCGTACACACATGAGGAGAACATACAAACTCCACACAAAAAGCCTCTGGCCAGATGGTGGATTTGAACCCAAGACCTTCTTGCTGTAAGGCAACACTGGTAATGCTGGATTATTACTCAGTGAGGCTAACTGGCATTCTGTTATCTTGTATTGCCTTTAAAAATGTATTTTCTTGATGGCTATCTTTTCTCATCTATTATTTTTGCTACTTAACACATAAAGTCTGCTCCTTTTTGTGTATTTTGTTGAGGGAAAAAAGGTGCTGTGAGACCGATTGACACCAATTACAAGTTATTCAATTGCTTCAGAAAGATTTCTCATGTCAAAACTTTCTCAGTTGTCTTACTGAACTACATACTTGAAAACAACAATTGTGAGCTCAAAAAAAGACTGAAAAACATTACTTAGTAGATTGCAGCTTAACTGTTTTTAAAGGATAATTATGTTTGCCACAAAAGATTCTGTGGTTGAGTTGGCTCCTAATGTACTTTTTGGATTTTTTTTTGTTGGGTTATTTGAGCAACACTGCTGAAGGAATAAGACAAATATCTATTTGTTTTATTACTCATTACTTCTGCAAACTGAAGTACTGTGTTTTTCTTCTCAGAGATGTTCTGCTGAATTGTAGGTAATAGTTGTGCCACTTTCAGTCTGTGTTGTATGTGCAACATCTCCATAATTTCTTTTTTAATAGAACTTTATCTTTCTTTGTAAAATCAGCTACTCTGCTTAAGATTATCTGTGTTTATGACTGGTCAGATGCTCCTAACCCCCCCCCCCCACACACACACACACACACTCCTTTCTAGGGATGGGTACCGGTTCTGACATAAACGGTAGTAACCAGACCGAAAAGCAGCGCACATTTCAGTGCTTTATTTCTGTGCTTTTCTTTTCTTGAAATGTCATACACTTTGGATTCTAGTCAATCATTTTACCTTACCAAGGATAGTAGGCGGGCCCAGATACCTACGTTCTTTTAGAGCAGAGCTACAGATTAAAAATGGCGAAGCGGTCAAAAGTCTGGCTGTACTTCAAAGCAAAAGATGCAAACTCAGCAGCCTGCAACAAGTGCTTTAAGGTGGTACTGTGATACTGTCAAAGGAGGTAACACCTCGAATCTGATGAAACACCTGGCGACTCATAGCGTTTTTTTAAAAGCCGAGAAATGCACCGTATTTGATAGCTTGCTGCGAGACCTCACACCGTGCACATCTACTGCCGGTGTGGTGCCTGTTATCGGACCCGGAGTTAGCAACATCCCCCAAGAACCCAAAAAGTAGAGTCCTGGCCCTAGCCCTGCCAGTGTAGCAGAAATGATGACGGATGATGATGGCAGCAGCAGCCGTTCTTCTCTGGGTGAGTAGCTTAATGTTATTCGTGTGTAATTTACGTTGAGTAGGCTAACCACGTTATTAAATTAATGCATGTAAGGTGAACTAGCAAACACCGTCGTAGTTACATGCGGCTGTCTTCTTGTTTGATAGAATGATACCATATATGCCCCATAGCTGCAGAAAAGGCTAACATTGTTATCTTTTTACAAATAAAAACAGCTAAACATGAGAGGTTTTAGGACAAAGTTTGTGTTTTCCATTGTTTAAGCACCGGTTCCAACCAAAGTTGGTATGTTGTATCAACAGAAAAGGCTGACTTTGTTATCATTTTGCAGAAAAAAAGAGACTGCTAAAAATAAAAACATAAGAGGTTTTTGGACAAAGTTTGTGTTCTCCATTCTTTTAGCACCAGTTTGAGCACCGTTTAAGCACTGGCACCATTTCAAAAGTACCAGTTTGGCACCGGTATCGGATAAAACCTAAACGATACCCATCCCTACTCCTTTCATATGAACAGCCTTGTAGCTAGATTGTTAGCTAGTAACCAGCTGTGACCACTTACCCTGATTGCCAGTGTTAGGGTAGGTGAATCTGGAGATACAATATAACACAATATTTCCTTAAAATTACTGAAAACTAAGTGATATAAGAATTTATGGATAGTAAATAAGCTGTTAAGTATTTATGTTGATTGTACTTGGGGTGAAAGCTGCAAATTGTATTAAAGGAAAGTATATATGGTTGTTTTACAAAATATGTAATTTAATTGTATGGTTGCAACAAATAATGATATTTGTCTATTTTTAGTTAGATAACATTAATTACATAACAAATAATATTTTGAGAAGAAATAATGCTGCAGGGTAATTATTGAATTATTGCATTTGCAGAAAAAGAAGAAAAAAACAAGAATATCTTATCATCATTAACTTTTTTCACTTCGAAGCCAGAACTCCTGAATCATGCATATCTTCTCAATAGCTTCCTGAAATATTAAGATGGGAGCTATTCTGAACTTTTTGCAATTCATGAATAAGACAAATTCATAAAATCCTACAGAGTTCAGGTCATGCTTCATGAAGGCTTTCAACTGTCTACAGCATGTGATATGACACAAGCTTTAAGTAAATTTAGAACAGAAGAATCAGAAAATAACTTTGATGTATAATATATTGACTTTATTTTTTTTACCCGGCTGCCTTTTTTAATATTTCCCTTTCATAAATCTTACTTGATCTCCTTGCATGCAAATCCTCTGTCATGCAAAAAAAAAAAAAAGTGTAGTCGCATGTGATTTTTCAGGTTATTTTTTTCGAATTTTCCACCACAAGTGTTTCTTTTTTAGTTATATATAAGAAGGTTGGTAACAATCCTAAAAAACGTTGTTATGCTAATATATATCTTGTAATGCTTCTGGACACATTTTCAGGGTGGTGGCAGGAATCCTTGGGTGTTTTGGGTCTGTTAATATCATGTACCCTCCTTCAAGTTATCCAGCTGAGGTTGATCAGACACCGCTTGTATGCAGATGCTAAGTGTCTACCCTTCTCCCAATGTTTCTTCTCTTGTGAGCCACAGCTGTGTTGACAACCACTTAGGTGGTCTTCTCCTCACTTCACTTCTTCAATGCCAAATAAACTGATGGATTTAGTTATAAAGGATCAAACCCCTGGATCCATTCTCTACCAGAATACACCTTGCTCTCCAGCATGTCAATACTGACTGGCCCAATGTACTTAGTTTAAATATTTGCTATAACATGTGGGAAAATTCTCCTCTGGAGTTATTTAGCCAGTGTCAGTCCCTCTCATTTACCCTCTCTCTGGTGGGATTTGTTTACCACCATAGAGTGCAAGGATGCATATTTATGGTAGCAGTTCATCTGGCAGGTGCACTGGCATTTCCTAAGGTTTGACTTCAGTGGTATATGACTTCTGCCTTTATGCCTTTCTCCTACTCTGACTCTCATTTGATGCATGGATCCACTCCTTGCACCCAGGGGTGCCTCCAGAATTTTCTTATAGGGGAGGCCATATGGCGCCCACTAACAATACTTGGGTGGCACACCAAAAATGGAATTTCAAGTTTTATTATGCTGTTGCCAAATTTAGGTTACTGGAAAAATATGGCAACAAACAGAGAAAGAAAAGAATTATATGCCTAGTTAATGTCCTGCTATTAAAGATGAAAAATAAGATTATGAAATCCATAATAATCCCTTTTAATTGAATGATTGTATATGAAGAAATAAATAACAATCTTTCAACTCATTGTAGGGTGTCTTCCTCTCTCTTGTGCTCACGTTTAATAAAGTTTTAACACAACACAACAACACAGGACAGTCTTGCCGGGTGGGGGTGGGGGTGGGGGTGGGGGGGGGGGGGGGGGGCACTGGGGGAGGCAGCAGATTTTAGAAAGTGGTCAGTGCGTCACTGCTTGCATCTATAACATTGCCAGGCAACAGAATTATAGCTTTCTGACAACTGACTGCTGGTAGCTAAACTTCAACAACAGAAAGCTCCAGCCATCCCATTACATGTTTTTTTGAAACACTGATCCATCAATATGGGACTGCACTACATCCTCTATCACCATGCGCAACCTGGGTCGTATACCAGGATGCGCATGGACTTCAGCTCAGCCTTTAACACAGTAATCCCCGATATCCTTTACCAGAAGCTTCCCCAGTGCCATCCTGCCAGTGGATCACCAGCTTCCTGACGGACAGGCAGCAGCATCATATCCCACATACAAACCATCACCGCCAGCCTTCCCCAGGGGTATGTTCTCTCCCCGCTGCTCTTCTCCTTCTACACTATGCCTGCACCCCAGGTAAACCATCTGTGAAACTCTTGAAGTGTGTGGATGACGGATGATGCAGAACGATGATGAGTCTACGTAAAGACAGGAGGTGGACCAGCTGGTCCACTGGTGCAGTCAGAACCACCTGGAGTTAAAGGTGCTCAAAACTATAGAGATGACGGTGGACTTTCAGAGAAAGCTTCCACCCAACACCCTCCACCTTCCTCCCTCTCACTTTTCTAAACAATAAAGTACCTGTTGTGGATCACTTCACTTTCCTAGAATCCACCTTTTTACGCAATCTGAATTGGCGCTCACATATATTTCTGTTCGGAGGAAGGCCCAGCAGAGGTCATATATCCTCCAACAACTCAGGAAGTTCAACCTGCCACAGAAGCTGCTCGTCATCTTCTATACCGTCATTATCCAGTCTGTCCTGTGCACATCAATCACTGTCTGGTTTGGCTCAGCCACGAAGCAGGACAAGGTCAGACGGCAACAGAAAATCAGGTCTGGAGAGAGGATCATCTCTGCTGATCTTCCCTCCACTCAGGACCTGCACAGGTCAAGGGTTAGGAACTTGGGCAGAAACATCTCTGCCTTCCCCTCACATCTCAGACATAAACTGTTCAAACTGCTGCCTTCAGGCAGGCGCTACAGAGCGCTGTTTACTAAAACCAGTCACCACAGAGACAGTTTCTTCCCCCAGGCTGTCACTCTGATGAACACTATGAAATAACCCACTGTTCATTCAGGTCATATGCACATTGCACAATTCAGTTTTGCACTTATAGTATTGTACTCTTATTGCATAGTTTCTAAAGAATTTCTGTAACGTGTTTCTTTCTTCTTTTCTCTATTATGTTACATATATAATATATATATACTGCCTTTTTAACAAAATGTCTCTTTCTTGTTTTATTTTGCACAAAGAGAGCAAAGTGAACTGGAGTCATCCTTGTTTATCCGCACAACCTTGGCCAAATAAAGATGATTCTAATTCTGATTCTGATCAGTTTCTGTCCTTGCATAAAGACAATCCACCTCTACTGCCGTAGTGACCCATAGTTTTTGTCATTTCCACCACTGTTAGACAAAACACTACTGGAGCTCCCGTCCAGCAAGATCTGCTATCTGAGTTGAGCAGACAGCAAGCATGACTTAGTATTTGGTGGAGAAACCCCTGTTGAAAACCACATCGGTAAGACATTTCTTGTAGTTTGTCATCAGGATTGTGTAGAAGGGATTTTGGTCTGCTCCTCTTTACAGAAATTCCTTTAAGTATCTTGAAGTCTGGAAACTGGCTAAGCCACTCCATAACCTTTATGTGCTAATTCTTTACCTACTCATTTGTTGCCTTGGGGATATGTTTTAGGTCATTGCTAGAAGACCCATCTTCAGTTTTCCAGGTGTGCGAAGGAGGTTCTCATTCTGGTCTTAAAATGTATTGTATGACACCATACATTAGCCACTCAGTGTGGTGAAGTCATCCTGTACCCTTAGCAGAAAACAGCCCTAAAGCATAATGTCATAGCGTCATAACATCTCTGTGCTTGACTGTGGGGATGATGTTGTCTGGGTCATACTTACCCCTTTCTCTTCCTCCAAACATGGTGGGTTCACAGGAAACTGTATGTGTCTTCTTGAGCCAGGGAACTGTGCAAGTGCTGCAGTGCTGTCCCTGGTGACTGTGGCATATTATGAGGTACTTACTAGTGAGATTTTTTACTCTGCTTTTCCAATGATGCAACATAACACCTCTACTGAATTGCATACACATTTTTAATCATCAAAAGAATAAATGTTTTCTGTTCCTCTACTACACAGAGAATGCTCTAATCAGTTACAAGACACCAAATTTATCATTAAAACCTTTTAGACTTAATGTCAATAATTTATTAATTGATTAATTTATTAAGTATCTGTCTCCCATCAGTCCCAAAACCCTTGTGTGATATTAGTGCAATATTTGTACTATAGTTCCTGAAATGCTTCCCCCCCCCCCCCCCCCCCCCACAGGCATATCAGACTTGCTGTTGGTGTATGGATACAAAGGCATTGTTAGACAATACTTTTTATAGGAACCATTATTTTCAAGTTTCACAAAAGTACGTGGCCTTTTTTTTTTTAATGAATACAATATTTCATGAGAATGAGGAATGAGAGTAGGGTTAAATGTCTCTGGCAGGATGTTAGTCCTCCACAGAGCTCCACAATGAGAATAAATATGTCTTTTTCCCTATAACTTTTCCACATCCTACACACAGCCTGGCATTTCCCACAGCTGCTGTTAGGTCATTGATTCCAGGATAGTTGGACCAATTTTGCCCCCTACTGACTCATTTGAAATATGTTCATCTGCTACATTTGTAGTAACTGAACAACTCTGCCCTGTAATGCAAATTAATTATGTTCTTCTTTCTTTTTTGTTTCATTTTGTCTGCCTTGGTTAGAGTTTGTTATATTCATAGTCAGCACAGTGTCTCCAAAGTAATCTGGTGTCCCAGTGGTCTTAATAATTTCAGTTTTAAGATGAGGGTATACTGGATATTTATCTGTACGCTGGTTCAAAAGGAGACTACTGGATAACAAAGTACTTGTCATCAGAGCTATTACTCATGCTCATTTTTTGCAAGACAGTGTCCAATCACATAATCATGTTATAATTTAGTGGATTTGTTGATGTCCTGCTAGTTGTTTGAAATTCAGAGAAGATTTTAGAAAACAACAACAATGAGAACATCAAAAGGCTTTTACTAAACTGTGTTCATGCGATATCAGACTTTCTAACCTCTTTTTCCAAAGAATGGCAAAATATAAAGGTGATTTCACAGCACTTTATGTATAGACCTATCTTCTTCTGCCATTTAGAAGTATTACATATAAACTGCCATTTTTTGTAGCAGTGTGTCCTTGGTGTATAACTTTGACATCAAATTGATTGCATTGTCCTGGTGCCTCTGGTTTGGAGTCCATCAGTTTAGCCACGAAGAGTCACATACAGCACCAGATTCGGAAAGAGCAGAGCAGCAGAGATGCATCATGTGCTAACAACCAGGACAGAGAAGATGACTCTGCCAGAACCTGGTCTTAAAAATGATCAATCTTTGCTTCTAGCTTTGACAGAAGTCATGATCAAAGAGTAAAGAGTCTGTATAGGGCCTTCAGGGACAGGCCAAACCTAGCAGGATAAGGAAAGTGATGCACTAAAGCAATTCTATACACTCTAGCGCACTTTTTGCCTCTGAGATCTAAAAATGGTTTGGATACATGATAATGGTTTGCTGGCTGATATTAAAATAATCAGCACCCACCAATTAATGTGTAAACAATTAAATTCTCTTCAGAGCATCCTACATGTTAGATTAAATACATCAATAATTGACATTAGACACATTTATAAAGAGAACTCAATTATATATACACACTTCCTATAGGCAAATTTATGCATTGTTTAAAAATATGAAGAAAAGAAATTAATTGGGTGCCTGGTGGAAATGTATATAAATCCACTATTTTGCAACACACAACAATAGAACTCTTTCAGGAAATACAGCTGTATAAAAGCTAATTTGCCCTGTGGAGCCCTACTCTCAAAAACCGACAGACGTTTAACACTTTCTGTAAAGCCAGAGTTAAGAAATAACTGCTTAAAGTTCAATTTTTTAGAACATATTTAGCATCATCTTGTGCAAGTACAGAACGTGACGTTACCAGATTGGTTGGTCGGTTGTTTAAATAACCAATAATTCACTGGAAAACAAGGGGACTAAAACCTAAAAGCACTCTCAAGAGATCACTTGTGTACTGCTCCTCATTGCAACAATTAGTTTTTTGTTGATTAAACAAGGATATAATGTCCATTTTCACTCTGTCTCTTAAGCAGTCAGTGGTTCTGTGTTGCTTGCCCAGGTTTGTGAAGCAGTTTGGAAATGGGAACAGTGTGGAGGAGAGCTTGTTTGAGCAACTAGACCAACAAGCTGGAGTCCGACACTCCAGCTTTTCTTTGCCATGCCAGACCAGGTGTGCTGAGCTGCACAATCAGCTGGCAAAGCAGATGTCCAAAAGATGTGATCAGCACTATTTTATGCTATGAAATAGTCTTTCTTTGCCCAACCACATTTTACAAAACAGTTTTACAACATAACACGTTAAAATGTGCGTGTTACACAACAAACTCTGTTTTTCATAGTCTGTTGGGAATCATATCCATCAGCATGTTCATAGGGAAAAAAAAAGAAAAATCTCCACATTACACTCTCCTTCACTTACATTCGAGCTTAGCTTTGCCTCATGTCTAATACAGTCCAGATTAAAGGTTTAAGACCACTTGCAAAAAATCATATTTTTCATGGTTGAATCTTAACAAGGTTCCAAGCTGATCTGCGGTGCTTTTTCCTTCAGTGGAACAATGACGATTCAGGAGGTGCAGGAGCGTCAAATGGCCGCTGGCTATGTCCAGATGTTGCAGAGAGCATCACTTATGGCTGAGGGCCCTCCTCTGTTTGGTAATGACTGGGTTTTTCACACACAATGCCCGCAGGATAAGGGACTTCTTCCAGGAGAATAACATCACTCTTTGGGACCATCCTGCATGTTCCCCTGTTCTAAATCCAATTGAGAACCTGTAAAACAGTTTCAGTTTAAGCGTTGTTTTCTTTTTTCTTTTTTTTTTTTTGCCTGTCCCGTTTGGATCTTTAGCCATCAGAATTGTTGTCTGAAGGCCAAGAAAGATGCCAAGCGGATTTACTTTACCAATTGGCTCATCATGGCCTTGCCATATTGGTCCATTTGATTGACCTTTATTATAATTATGTATTTATTTTATTTGATTTTCAGTTGTTACAGACGGGACAGACATGACTGGGGGATAGGACAGGGAGAAAGAATGAAAGAAAGAGAGTGAGAGAAAGAAAAATAGAGGGGAGAAGAGATGGTGAGAAAGGGGGGAAGAAAAAAAAGAAAAACAAACAAAACACCTGGATCACCTGTATGGAGATAAGAAAAAACAGAAGAAAAACAAACAAAAAGAGCAACATAATAAATACAACACCATCACAATAAACTAGCTAACAGTAGATAACAGTAGATACTAAATATTACATGTTATTGTGCAGTATGCAAGATTGACAGCGCACAATGTGCCTTGAGGTAGCAGACAAGAAAGGTGTAATTTGTGTCTGTGAACACCCATGTGTACACCTGTGTGGATCAGCACGCTTGTATTCAAAAGGTTTATCCATGTAATGATCTGCTAGGGAGTGTGGGGAGCCATAGCCCCGTCCGCCAGGGCATGAAGCAGGTATGGAGGAGATCCAGGCCCCAGACATCCAGAGGCCCCAGAGCACGAGGACCCAAAGAGGACTACCAGGGGGGCAACCGTGCCACCCTACTGGGAAGAGCTGAGAAGAGCCCCAAACGAGAGGTCACCCAGCAGCCACGGAGCAGAGGCCAGAGGGGGTTGCAGTGACGTGCCCGCGGGCTCTGCCGGCAGCCAGCTGTGCCAGAGAGGACCGGGCCTGAGGGCACCCGACCCCCAGGAAGGGGCCCAGCCGGGCCACAGGCGCCAGGCCCCGCCAATCGGCCACCAGGAGTGAGTCGGTACATACATGAGCGCCCAGCCCCAGACACCAAGAACCACCAACACACCAACGTCTGAGGGCATCAGCCACTGGCAGGGAGTGTGGTGAGGGGACATAGGCCTCCATACCTCGGAGAGCCTGAGATGTTCCCAGAGAGGTGGACTCTAAGACCCAAGCTGACATATAGACACAGACGAACAGGCGCACACAGACACAAACGTGCATTCCCTCACTCACCCGACGTGGAGACAGACACAAATAGACACTGTACACACATTCACACTCCCCAAACATACTCTATATCCCAGGTCCAGGTACCCCTGCCCCCAGAGGGGTAAACTGTACCTGGATCCAGGAGATGTAACCCTTCTCTCTGGGGTGGAGGAAAGCAGACCGCCTCCTTATCTGCAGTAGCAGGGAGGCCCCGCATCCCAGACCCCAATCCGATGACCAGCACCTCCTCCCAGCCCCCCAGCCCCGACAGTTAGCAGAACAGGGGTGAGTGAAGACCCCAAACCTCCCTCCGCCCACTCATATGTAGTGTTGCTGTGTGCTGTTCTAAATAGGGATGGGTATCGTTTAGGTTTTATCCAATACCGGTGCCAAACTGGTACTTTTGAAACGGTGCCGGTGCTTAAACGGTGCTCAGAGAATGGAGAACACAAACTTTGTCCAAAAACCTCTCATGTTTAGTCGTTTTTTTGTAAAACAATAACAATGTTAGCCTTTTCTGCAGCTATGGGGCATATATGGTATCACTCTTGGCTGGAAGCAGTGCTTAAACAATGGAAAAAACACAAACTTTGTCCAAATACCTCTCATGTTTAGCTGTTTTCCACTTTTTCTTTGGTCATTTTAGCCTTTTTGGCCAGGGTGAAGGGAGTATCTGCCATCAAACAAGAAGACAGCCGCATACGATGGTGTTTGCTAGTTCACCTTACAATGCATTAATTTAATAACATGGTTAGCGTACTCAATGTAAATTACACACGGACAACATTAAGCTACTCACCCAGAGAAGAACGGCTGCTGCTGCCATCATCATCCGTCATCATTTCTGCTGCACTGGCAGGGCTAGGGCCAGGACTCTACTCTTCGGGTTCTTGGGGGATGTTGCTAACTCCGGGTCCGATAACAGGCACCACACCCGCAGCAGGTGTTCTGAGAAACCATCCTACTCTGACAAATCGTCCTACCCGTATTATAATTTGACAGTGACTTGTGACTAAACCGCCTAACCATAACCCTAACCATAACCTTAATTAAGAAGTATTCCGGATGGGTGAGAGAAAAAGAAGTTAATTCGGCTTGGTGTTGTGCGCATGCGCCACGTCTGCGCAGAAACATTGGGTAGGATGTTTTTTGAGGTAGGATGGATTCCCAGAACACTGGTGTGAGGTCTCGCAGCAAGCTATCAAATACGGTGCATTTCTCGGCTTTTAACAAAACGCTATATGTCGCCAGGTTCGTCGTCACATTCGAGGTGTTACCTCCTTTGCACAGCATCACAGTATCACCTTAAAGCACTTGTTGCAGGCTGCTGAGTTTGCATCTTTTGCTGTGAAGTACAGCCAGACTTTTGACCGCTTCGCCATTTTTAATCTGTAGCTCTGGTCTAAAAGAACGTACGTATCTGGACCCGCCTACTATCCTTGCAAAGGTAAAATGATTGGCTAGAATCCAAAGTGTGTGACATCTCAGGAACCAAAAGGAACCAAAATAAAGCACCGAAATGTGCGCTGCTTTTCGGTCTGGTTACTACCGTTTATGTCAGAACCCCCTAGTTCTAAAGTGCATTTAAAACATAGGAGGGCATGGTGCTTCCTGCCAGAGAGCAGCACGGCTCCTCCCGAAAACCCTCAGTGTCTATATGTGTCATGGTTGGCTGTGTGGCAGGCAGGCAAGCAGGAGTGGTGGATCCAAAATGCAGGACTCAGACACGGGAGTTCAACTTAAAGCGCAACTTTATTGCTGGGAAAAACCACTACTTAACAAAACTCACCTAAAGACAACAAAAACCCAAGAGAACTAAAACACTGAAACTGAAGTACTAAACAGGAGCGGGAGACTAAACACTGGTAACACGGAAGCGGAACACACAGCTAGTTGAGGGTACGACGCGACACTGACTCAGAGAAACACAGGGTTTAAATACACTGGGAAGTAACGAGGGGAATGAGACACAGAAGGAGAGCACAGCTGGGGGAAATCAGAACTGACGAGACAAGGAAACATAAACTGAACACATTCACATAAGACACGGACCTTCAAAGTAAAACAGGAAGTATGACACAGAGACGCGAACTTGACATGGTGGAGACAGCAACTAAGAAACACAGAGACATAACCAGTAAGGCAGAGGACTCGACGAACCAAAAGACACAGAGGGAAACTCAAGCATGCAGACACAGACTTACACAGAACAGAGGGGACACAGAGAGACATGAAGGGCAAGGGATCAAAACTAGAAACCATAGAATAAATCACACAAGTACAATAATACAAAAATCACAAAGAACTAAAAACGCTGGGTCAGGAGACCCAGGACCCTGACAATATGCATTTAAAATTGAAGGTAGGGCACCAGCACCAGAGGTGGGTTAGAATACACAGACCATCCTCTGGACGTTGTATAACGTGCCCACCCCCAAGGCCCTATATGTATGTGTTATGAGAGTATGAGTAATGTGGATGTCTAGGTTGCGGAATAAAATTGAGGCACAAGAGGCCAGTGCCTCCCCTGCACCCTGGTGACACACCTGCACCCCAAGCCCTGCGTGTGTGTGGGTGTGGTGGAGCGGGAAGAGGGAGGCAGCTGAGGATGGGGAGGGAAGAAAGGGAGGGGCAAGTGGCCCCTCCCTGGTGCCAGCTCCCCCGCTGACCCCAGTAGGCACCCCCACACTCTGGAACCCACCAGGCAAGGGGACCCAGGCCCATCCGGACCGGGGCCCACAGCAGCAGCACCACTCCGCCCCACAGAGTCCGGGGCAGCCCACCCGACCCCACCGCAGCGAAAACTACACCCACCCCATCATCCAATCTTCTCCCAGACTACACAAGACACCCAGGTTGAGTCATTCTTTAGCGTTGTTTTCAATAAATTGCATGCTCAAAAAATTGTTTTGTCGCACTCTCACTTCTTCTTGTTGCATGTTGAAGCTCAACTTGGAACCTTGTTAAGATCAAAGCGTGCCAAATGTGATTTTCTGCCATTTTTCAAGTGGTCTTAAACTTTGGATGGCGACTGTATGAAGCTATTCAGTCAGTGAGATGATGTGAGGATCTCCAAAAAGTAGGCATTTCTTCCTCAGTGCCTCATGTTTTTTGTTTGTTTGGTTGTTTATTTTTTTGTGCATCCCACACTTTGACCTATTCTCCCTGTACGCATGCTGATAGGTTTCCCAGTGCTTCGATAAGAAACATAGTTATATTTGTAGTGTGGTGCACGTGTAGTAAGCTGTTATGTAGTAAAACATTTTGTAAAATGTGTTACCAGTTAGCCAGCATACACTAAAACAAGTCTATTAGCCACAACAAACCAACCAACCCGGTGACATCACGTTCTGTACTGACACAAGATGGCATTAAAATTGCTCTGAAAACTTTAAGCACTTATTTCTTAAATCCGGCTTCAGAAAGTAGTGCAGTAGTACTGTATTATATATGTTTGTTAAGGCAGCAATCTTGATTAGTGGAGCTTTAGAGATAGCTGACAAGATAATGCATTTTTAAAGCTACAGCTAAATCTGTGTCTGTTTATAAAAGCAGAGCGCCACACTGTAAATTAGCCTTTATACATTTGGTGTTTCATGTCCACTTTAAAAAGGTAAAAAGTTGAAACATGTCTATCTTTAAAACAAAGTTTTCCAAATGTACATAAAAAGCTGAACCATTCACATTCCAGGGAACATCATAATCTTAAAACCCACAGAACAACCTCTCTCTCTTTAACTTCTGGATTATAGGCGTGCTGAAATGACACAGAGGTCTGAAAGAGAATAAAGTTATTAAAAGCCAGAATTACAAAGTACTTTTGAAGCTTATCATCTTAAGCTTTAGCTTTATAACCTAGTTTTCAGACTAACATATCAGAAAATGATGTTAAATTTGCATCAGTCTGTGCTAAGGTGGTGTTAATTGTAGGATTTCTCTAGAAAATTTGATCCACTGAACAACAATACTGGCAACAGTAACGTTAGCGATAATGGTGATTTTACATTGTCCCTTCATGATGATACAGTAGTCCTCACTGGATCTTTTTTCTTTTCTTTTTTTAGAGATCAGGACCGCTAGTGGTTTTCCTAATTCACCCTTCCACTCTCCCCAAGGTTGCCATCAATTCCCTCCACCCTCTTCATCTCCTCATCTGCCCCCTTTAACAGTGAGGCAGAGATAAGAGTTGTCTCTTGCCCCTCCTTCTCCATGAATGGCAGGGCTGACACTCCATCTCTGAGGTCAGCCAGGCTAATTGGTTTGTGCACATCTTAGATGGGCCATTAGGCCTCAAAACTACTAAGCTAAAAACATTTCCCTCTCTCACTCGTCACTTGTAGCTGGCTGATGGAGCTGCTTATAACGGTCCAGCGAGAAGTAATCACATCCATTGCAATCTGTGGCTCAAATGTCACAAGCAAAAAGTACTGGCCCTTCATGTCTTGGGCTTTTTAAAGTTTATTTTGTTATATCCTTACCAAACAGGGAGTATAATATGGAGATAATGGTCTAGGTGTAATCATAGCATGTTATCACAACAAGCAATGCACAGATATTATTGATGTAGGTTTATAATTAGGGCAGCACTGCAACAAATTTAATGTCCATAGCAACGTATTTGTGACAGCTGCTATCACATGGATGCCTAGAATTACATTTAGGTTGCTTCCTTTTAGTTTCCTTTATCTTGTTACTGAAAAGATGTGCTTACGTCTGCTGATTGCAGCCAGGGGAATGTTTGCAGTTAATGGGTTTGTTAAAAGTGTTTTACTGAAATGGAGAAGATTAGTGACCTTAATGTTTAATATCAACATATCCATTAGTATTGTTCTGAGAAAAACAAGATCCAAACATGTACCCATAATTTTTATGAACTCAATGGCTTACGAAGCACTGAGAAAAATAAGCAAGCAGCCCATGTTGACAAAATGCTTATTACTGTCTCTATTTGGTATGCACTTTGTAGTCTTTGACTTATATGTCATTTGTAGAAGGTGCTACAGCGTAGCTACAGCTGCCAGACAAGCACAGGCTAAGTAGTTATGCTGTCATGTTATATGCAAATTGAGGCTAAAAAGAAATAAACTGCTAAATTTACTGTCTAAAATATTTATAGCAAACTCTTTTGCACAAACATTGCAATTAAGGATTATTATAAAACTGTTCACTGTGTCTGCTGTTGATTTTACCTCAAGATAATTTGAGTAATATCTTTATCAACTTGTCTGATCATCTGACCATGTTTGCTCTTAAAATTAATGAGAAGTCACAAACAAGTTTGAGCCGCGAGATGCAGTAATCCACTTTTCTTTAACTTGGTTTAAAGCTAAGAAATAAACAATGGCTTATTGAAAATACCCGACTGAGACAGAAAGATACAAAATGCAAAGACCCACTCAAGTATTCCCTCTGGCAATCACAGCTGACCCAGATAGATATAATCTTTAACAGACTGCCTCTGGCCAGCAGCACCCTCACATTGGCTTTTTGAGTTACTAGAAATCCAAAAAGAAAATCATCTCTCTGTCAGATTTTAGCAAAAGAGTAAATTGTTGCCTTATGCAGAGCAAAAGGGATACAATTGTGATCTAGCTAACTGGTTACATTGACAATTCAACAACACTTTTTTGTATGAATGTGTCAAATCCAGGGGACTGCGTCAATGTTGTATCACCTGTGTCAACTTAAGTTAATCGTTTTACAAGGATCATAGCACTGAAGTGTAGATTTGTCCATGTATATGTACCTGACCTTCAGTTACACATCAAAGACACTTCCCTTGAGTCATCCACCTCAGCCCATCAGGGAGCTGCAGCCTGTAATTGGGTGTGGAGCCTGAGAGGCCATGTAGTGGACAGCTCAGAGGAGACTGCAAGAGTCAATTACCAGAGCTGACAGTGCAGTAGAGAGAAAGGTACACCAGACACACTGTAGTGATCTGTCTGAGCAGGATAAAGGAGACTAAGGGTATTTGCTAATGTGAGACCAACAAGCTACATTTCTCACCTCATGGTAACAGCTGTGGCATAGTTCACACTTATGTATGAGGTTTTAGACAGAAAACAGAAAAAGGAGAAGTTCATAATAAATGCCCATTTTTTGGATTGAATCCATTAGTGTATACCCTTGAATAACCTTAAATAATCTACGATCAGTCATTTTCAATTTGCAAATGTGTTTCCATATTGCGCGCCAGTTTTTTTCTTGTTTGTGGTTGCAGTAGAAAATAGGTAAATATTTCATATATTAAGAGCCATATCATAGTGATGATGCCCCCAGAGTGGGTTTAATTTAAAATGGATTAAATTGGGAGTGATTAAATGGTGGAAACATTTCAATCAATCAGGAAGTCATTTTACTCCTATCACAGCTGACCGAATCTCATTTCTGAGATCTGGGAGAATTCAGACAAAATGTGAATGTGAAGCTTGACTTTCACTGGTCATTAAGATAACTTAACACAATTTTGTCTTAAATAACCTTTTTGTTGTAATAATCAAATATCCTGCTGGACAATATATGAGCTAGGCAACAAAAGCACTCTGAGTACAATGAAGGAAAAAAGTTGGATGGTATTAATTACAGTGCTCAAAAGGAACGCTTTTTTAGGATATAGCTTCAAGTCAATTAAATCTCTGGTTAAACTTGATCTGGTCAATTAAGTAGCAGAGGGGGTTGTTATGTGGTTTCAGCTGCTTTGGTGTTACTGAAATTAACCGCAGATGCATTAGAGAGGAAAAAATTAGACAACCCCCAAAACAAGAACAATTTTGTGGAGACCACTGACATTTTTCCCTCCTCATCTTTTCTGATTGTGTGTTTTTTTGTTTTGTTTTGTTTTTTAAACTGGTTTTGCACTTGGCTAGGGTCAGTGTCACTACTGGTAGCATGAACCAATACCTGGACCATACAGAGTTTGCTCAGGTATTCCAACATCAACATGTGCTATTAGGTATCATGATGAAATCCTTGGACCAGCTGTCTGACCCTGCACTGGTGCATTGGGTCCTGGGTTCTTCCTGGTGTGCAACAATCCCCAGCCTCAAGTGGTGAGAGCATTTCCCAGTGGATGAAGGAATTGATACCATTGACTGGCCTGACCTAAATCTAATAACATCTCTGAGATATCTCCTGCTCTAGAATTGACACCTTCAAACTCGACTCAAATTTGCAGCTGCCCAAAAAGCCAAGCCAAATGCCTTTTGTGTTTATGATCAGATAAGGCTGAGCTATTTAGTCACAATTACAAGAAGTATGTTTCGAGGAGTAAAGTTTTCAAGCTTAAGAATAATGTACCAGCTGTCAAGCATGGTGGTGGTAGCATCATGCTCTAGGCTGATCAGCCGTACTGAAAATTCGTAGACTATACTTAAAAGCTGGGTCCATGCCAGGCAACCAAGCAATTTAAATGAACTCCATCTGTCAAAAAGAGTAATCAAATATCCAGCCAGAATTATGCCTGTAAATGACACACGGCAGATGTACATGCATTGTGGCATACTTTATTTACACACGGTTGCTGTACAAACACAGTCGGCTGCTGCTCCAAAGTTCACAGCCTGACACATACCAACAACAACCCCAATCAGGATGTAGTTCACTCTTTTAATACAAGTGCGGCATGATTGCTCATGCCGCTCCAGTGTGTCTGCCTTACCCGCAGCCACGCCACCACACACCAAAATGCCAAAAACTTGTATGTAAATTTGAGCCAGTATATATCCCTTCTGGGATTTATATATACATTTCCGTTTTTATTTTACATAGCTCAATACAACTATTAGTGATATGAGAACTAAAAATTTTGCATCGATTTTGCAAGGTTTTGCAGCTACAGGATTAGATCTGCATTGTCATTACCTGGCTTTTAGTCAGGAAATGTGAATTTACATGATTCATTTCTGAGGCTGATATGGTGAGAGGAAAAGTTGCTTTTTGATGCTTCATGTGATGTTCCCACAAGTAACAATTCTTTGTGGGAATATTATTTTGTGATGTTTTGCATAATTGCTATTTTGCTCTTTGCGAAACTGCTGCTCTACAGTTACTTGATATCGGAGGAATTAAGTGAGTCAATAGCCAGCAATCAGATATCTTGGTTTGAAGTCTAAGGTTCTATATTTTGCATTGCATTTTATAACGTCACAAACCATCAGGGTTTGGAGCTGGATAGATACTGTTTTAGTTTCACAATGAGATGCAGCAGTTTCAATTACAATGTGTAAAAACCTATAGCATTAAGAAATACGTGGAAATACATCAACACTTTGTCACACATAGTGGCTAAACAATCATATACTTTTATATATAGTAACATAGCTGTAAAAATAGCTTTTTATGTATCTATTTTTTCACTTAAAAAAATAAAAAGTATGGTGACAGAGATCTGATTATTAAGGTGAAGTCCAGGAATTATCTCACCATTAAGATTAAGATTACCTGAATGTAATGAAAAGACCTGAGCACCTGGATTATTAATGTACAAGTCATTGTTTCGCCACTAATACTTTAGAACCCTAAAGCCATGTGAAGCACAGCAAAGAAATAAATCCAACTATAGCAGCAACATATCTTATCATTATTTTGATTTTCATAGACACACACACAAACACACACGCTGTCTGTGTTTCTGTGGTGTGCATGTGTGTGTGTTTCAAACACCCACCCCCTCCACAAAACATGCAACTGCCTCTAGACCGCAGAATCTCTTTTAAGTCAGGTGCTGTTTTCAACAGATTCTAAGATAAGGTTTTTATGCTGCAAACCAATTGTGGGTATGCAGGAGGAGTCAAGAGAACGTGAGAAGGTTTCACTTGTCATCACTGCATATCTCACAGTTCTTCAGTAGTGAAAAGAGTCACTTACTGTATGAGAAACGGGGGGTCCACAGATTGTAAACACCCCCACGTATTTCCAACATAGTGTCAGTGCTTATTGAGTGTGTAAGTGTGATTTCTCAAGGCATACATATACAGAACTGTCAAATAGGTGTTAACTGTAAACTAGTGAATGTGTCAAGCCAAGACACTACCAAATGCATACAAATTGCAAGTCAAAGAGGGACAGAAAGTGATGACTAGTTTGTCAAAAAAAAAACCATTAACAAAGCTTGTTGATTTATTGTGAATCTGTTCAGTTGTCACCAGCTTCATACATTCAGCGGACACTTTACAAGGCACACCTTGCTAGTGCTGGGACACCTTCCGAAATCTGTTAATTCTTCATGGCATAGAGTTAACAAGGTGCTGGAAGCATTCCTCAGAGTTTTTGGTCCATATTGAAATGACAGCATTCTGTATGTTTGTTGGCTGCACATCCATAATGGGAATCTCTTGTTCCAACACATCCCAAAGGTGCTGCACTGGACTGAGAGATGCTGACTGTGGAGGACAATTCCAGACAGTGAACTCATTTTCATGTTCAAGAAATGAGGCTAAGAAGAAGTGAGCTTTGTGACATGACACATACTCTTGAACAGAGCTGTAAGAAGATGGTTACACCGTGATCATAAAGGGCTGGACATGGTCAGCAATGATACACAGGTAGGGTGTGGCATTTAAGTTGAGTTGAGTTGATACCAAGCGGCACAAATTCTGTCTGGAATTACCATCTCCTTCACACCATCACTGATACAAGGCAAGATGCTTTTTGTTGTTCTTTGCCAGAATTCTGACTCTGTCATCTGAATGTACCATACCTTTGTTGTAACGAGTAGAGTTACCATTGCTGTGATACCAGCTTAAAGCAGTCTACCCATTCTCCTCTCACCTCTGACATCAACAAGGCATTTTCACCTGAAAAACTGTGGCTCACTGAATATTTTCACTTTTTCAGACTATTCTCTGTAAACTCTAGAGATGCTTATCTGGGTGTATCAGCGGTCTTTGAGATAGTTAGACCAGCACCAAGAACTATGCCACATTCAAAGTCACTTGGAGCACCTTTTTTCCTTATTTTGATGCTTAGTTTGAACTTCAGCAGGTTGCCATGACCATGTGGACATGTCTAAATCCACTGTGTAGCTGCTACGTGATTGGTTGGTTAGATATTTGTGTTAATGTGCAGTTGAACAGGTATGCTCAGTGGGGTGCAGTGACCTTTATTGAAAGGCATGAAGATGATAACTCCCCCAGCACGAAATACAAACGCAAACAAAAAATCTTCTTCCACTATTTATCAATTTAAGAAGTTAAAAAGAATCAGATTTAAACATGCCATTTGCATTGCCTGCCTGCACTCTACATGGAAATCTTTATCTTTGTGCACTCCTTCCTGGCTTTCCTTTGGGAAAAGAAGCAAAGAAACACCTCAGCATGCATAAAGTCTTATTATTAGAATACACTGGAATATCAAAAATTATATAATAATTTATAATCTATAAATCATATCATCGCAGTGCAGTCCTCCAATGAGGACCACATATTCCGGGCGGGGGGGAAGAAACAAGAAGCAAAGAAACAGCAGTTCATGAGATCAGAAACACAGGCCTAAGTCTTGATTTTTTAAGTAAATTCAAATAAAACAGTAATTTTTACAAAGCTGTTGAATAAAGAGGCTTGAGGAGATGGTTAAATGTCAATAAGTAAAGGAGGGATTAAAATTATTTAAGAAAAATGAAGATGGAGTGTTGGCAAAATTACATCCAGACAATCTCATATATGCTAGTTTGAGTGCTGGCAGAGCCTGCATCTACTCAACTTGTCTGTTTTATTAGATTGGACATGGTCTGAGCTGCTGTGTCCTCTTCTTCATTGCCACAGTTTTCCTCTCTAATGTACTAAAGAAGTTATTATCAACCTTTTCACGCTTCTCTACATCACACATGTTATTAAAGGTGGTGTCAAAATAACTGATGCTCGTTTACTTGCCTGTCCTAGCTCTGTTTCCATAGCAAGTGATCTCAGAGCAGTAAAAGCAGAGCCAATGGCAGTTTGCTTCACACGCTGCTCTCCTATCAGTTTACCATCAAAGACCAGTACAAACCACTAGAAAAAAAAAAAGGCTGCTAACCAGTCAGCTACTCCAGCTCCAGTCAATAAAAGATGGACACACCCTCAAAACAGAGAGCTGCAGTCTCTTATGAGATTGAAACACGTTTCAGGATGTGTAGCCATCTGCAGCCACAAGATGGCAGTGATGTAAAGGATGCACGACCATACTTATTAACAGGCATGGAGCTTCATGACAGCACTGGAACATTTTTTTGTCTTAAAATGTTCCAAGGCAAATGAAAGACAACATTTACTTTGGAACTTTTTAATTTATATCTGTTTTTAAATTTTGGTTGTCTTGACAGAAAACCACTGCCTATGTATATGGTTATTATAAAGGATATAACACGCGAACCTGATATTTATTTAAATATTTATTTAATATAAAATGATTTTTGATATATTATTTTTCCATCTACGTTACAGACTGTATCAATACCTTTTCATGTTTTTTATATTGGGAACCAATCAATTACTACTGAAGGCAGTCCGGACTCTATTTTGTTATTCATATCGAACACGTCAGAGAAGCATTTTCAATAGCACACAGTACTTCAACTCTGTAAAACAATTCAGAAAAACATGACAAAATATATATTTTTTACTAATTGATCTAATTGGTTTTGCTCTTGCTGTTGTTTCATTACTTGCTATTAATAGAAAAGAGCACAGCAATATTATTTTGTACAAGCATTGTTAATAATATTTAGCTAACTTTTTACATAAGAAATGTGTTATCCTTTTACTATTTGTCTAAGGTAAAGAATTCACTAATCTCATTTAGTCATACTACAGAACAGTGGAGTATTCTGGGGCAGTTTTGCTACATATGAGCTATATATATATTCCTCCACTGTGATTTAAAGCTGATAACACTGTGAAGTCAAATTTTGCCAAACTCTTGATGGAACAATTAAAAAATGTCTTTATGTCTTTTTATGTGAAGTGCTGTGTATTTTGCATTTAATAACAAAAGCCTTCAGTTTATACATCAACAAGCTGTATGGTCACAAACTAAACTCTTCTTTTATCACTGTGTCAGAGAGTCCGACGCTATAACTGTGTCTTTGATATAGTGGAATGTAATAGTAGAGTGCAATATTGCTAGAGGGCCACTTCATACCATGTTGTTTGAAGCAAAACAAAACAAAAATAAAAAATAAAAACAAAACAAAAAACTTGATCAATAGAAATGAAGTCTCTGTAGTTGTTGTAGGAGAGCTCAGATCAGTCCTGGGCAATGTAATGAACTTTGCTGCAACTTCCTGACGAAGAGATGCTGTGATACACATGGCTGGACTCTAAGTAACTATCAATAAACCCAAAAGACTAGCCTGAAAGTGGTCATGACATATACTGAGCAGAAACACATCTTTGTGCTTTCACAAAATGGAAAGCTTTTTGACCTTGGCCACGACGGACTGTCTGCCAGATGCCACTGCATGGCAATTTTGCTTATTTTCCATCCAAGTCACTGACTGGATCTTCTGAGCTTTTGTCAGCCACTGACGTCATGATGATAAATCCTGTGTAAACAGTAAGAATCAAAAAACTATAACTAATCCAGGATGCAGCTCTACAAGGCCAAGTGTAATTGAAGAGTGATTTAATACAGACTGAGGTGTCTCAGCTTCAAAACCCCTTTCTGTAATTTGTAAAGGTCAAGGATGACTGATTAGTATCTTTGGAAGTTTTTATGTGTGACATTTATGTGTGTTTCTTCTAGCACAAAAAACAGTGGCCCGCACATACGTGTAGAACACATACACATTTTGAGACACACATGCACCACAACAAATAGCATGAATGAAGCAGGCAAGAGTGGTGTGACTTTGCACTCCAGGCAGACATCCTCTCTCAGTGTTTTCAAAGTGTCTGTATTGCCTCTGTTTCTGTTCTGCAATTTCACAGCTGAGGGTCTACAGACAGAGTGAGAATAAATTAAATAGTCTATTGACTTTACTTTGTCTGCACCCAACTTTAAAATGGATTCCAATTGCTAATGAAAAAATAAATAAATCAAAGAGCACCAAATAAATGTCAACAAAGGATCAGGTCAAATATGATCAGGTCAAATATGATCAGGATCAAATATGAATTCAAGTCAATTCAATTCAATTTTATTTATATAGCGACAAATCAAAACAACAGTTGCCTCAAGGTGCTTTATATTCTAAGGTCGACCCTAAAATAATACATACAGAGAAAAACCCAACAATCATATGACCCCCAATGAGTTAGCACTTTGGCGACAATGGGAAGGAAAAACTCTCTTTTAACAGGAAGAAACCTCCAGCAGAGCCAGGCTCAGGGAGGGGCGGCCATCTGCTGTGGCTGGTTGGGGTGAGAGGAGTAAGACAGGATAAAAGACATCCTGTGGAAGAGAGACAGAGATTAATAACAAGCATGTTTCAATGCAGAGAGGTCTATTAACACGTAGTGAGTGAGAAAGGTGACTGAAGAAGAAATACTCAATGCACCATGGGAATTCCCCAGCAGCCTACACCTATTGCAAGATAACTAAGTGAGGGTTTGTGGTCGCCTGATCCAGCCCTAACTATATGCTTTAGAAAGAAGGAAAGTTTTAAGCCTAATCTTAAAAGTAGAGATAGTGTCTGTCTCCCGAATCCAAACTGGAAGCTGGTTCCACAGAAGAGGGGCCTGAAAGCTGAAGGCTCTCCCTCCCATTCTACTTTTAAATACTGTAGGAACAACAAGTAAGTGCGCTGTCCAAGAGCAAAGTGCTCTAATGGGGTGATGTGGTACCATAAGGTCATTAAGATAAAATGGGGTCCAATTTTTCAAGACCTTCCAAATTCTTAATTTCTAGTTCAATTCTGGATTTAACAGAGAGCCAGTGAAGGGAATCCAAAGTCGGGGAAATATGTTCTCTCTTTCTAGTCCCTGTCAGTAGTCTTGCTGCAGCAGTAACATGTTCTAGGTTTACAGAGCTTTTTTATTAAGCTGCAAACTATTTTCTAGGCTAAATGATGATCTAAATTTCCTCTCCAGTCATTTCCTCTCCAGCTTACAAGTTATCTTCTTTATTTGCGCGTTTGAGAGTTATACCAGGGAGTCAAGTACTTCTGATTTGAGGCTCTCTTTTTCACAGGCGCTGCAGCATTCAGAGTCATACATCATGAAGAGGTAAAATTATTAGCAAGATAATCGACCTCTATTGGATTAGCGATCAGGTAGCTGCTCTGCTCTGTGTTGGTACAAGACATTGAAGATGACAACAGTGGGTAAATTATATTCTTAAACTTTTTGGCAGCACTTTTAGAAAGACATCTACTGTGATGAAATCTACTCCCCACTGCTGTGCAATCAATTATTGTAAATGTAAATGTTATTAGGAAATGATCAAGAGAGGGTTTTCAGGAAACACTGTTAAATGTTAAATGTTCAGTTTCTATGCCATGTGTCAAAACAAGATCTAGAGTGTGATTAAAGTGGTGGGTGGGTTCTTTTATATTTTGAGAGAAGCCAATTGAGTCTAATAACAGATTAAATGCCATGTTGAGGCTGTCATTTTTAACATCTACATGGATGTTAAAATAATTATTTTATCTGAGCTGAGCACTAAATCTGAGAAAAAGTCTGCGAAATCAGACAGAAACTCTGTGTAAGGCCCAGGGGGACGATAGATGATAACAAATAAGACTGGTTTTTGAGTTTACCAGCTAGGGTGAACAAGGCTAAGCATCAGGCTTTCAAATTATTGGAGATTATGTATCGGAATTTCAGGAGCGGGACCACGCCTCCAAACACGCTCCTTCCGGTTGTCATCTATATAGGTTCCCCCAGTTCTGCAAGCTGTTCATTCTCGTTTACGGGCCCCACCCTCCCTCCTTGTTCTCAATTCTTTAACTTCTTCACTCCTATTTAGTACACGGGGATCTGCCAGGCCCGGAAGCCGTCGCCAGTCCCCTTCGAGGCCTTCCCCAAACCGCAGCTCAGTTCATGTCAAAGCATTCACCTTTATCTACTAAAACGCTGTCAAACCTAAAATGGGAATATAGGAATTCCAGCAACACTTGAAGGGAAGAGGAACAATTTTATTGCCTGACCAACGCATTTCGGCTTGTGGCCTTCATCGGGGTCATAGTAACACATAGTAAAAGTGTGCTTAAATTAAAAACAGGAAACAGAAAAAATTCAAATTAACCAATCACATCTTCACGGATGAACCAGCTGACATATATCAGGTTAGTATTGGTTAACTGGTTAAGTTACGCCCAAGTAAATACTGGACTAGGTCATTAATGATGAAGACGGGGGTGAGGAGACATAATCCCCACCTGCCTTAAAATACAAGCATGAAATACATAAAAAGAATATTACAAATATACAAAAAAAATGATTACAAAGAAAAACATTTAATTCAAAAAGAAGTCAGTGCAGCAGTTAGATTAAAAAAACAAGAGGACATCATCACATGGATAAACATTTGTGGAAAGGTCCTGATTTATGTCTCTTAAACCTAAAATGAGGACGTGGGCCAAGCTAGTGAAATAAAAAGTCTTTCTTGGGCTTTGGTTGATTAATAGGCTGGTGTGGAAAATTGCTGCCACACCACCCCCTCGGCCTGTGCTTCGAGGTTTCTGATAGTTAGAATGACTCGGGGGTTGATTCATTTAAACTAACATAATCATCCTGCTGTATCCAGGATTCTGTAAGGACAGAGTAAATTAATTTGTTGATCAGTTATTAACTCATGTACTAATAGAGACTTGGAAGAGAGAGACCTGATGTTTAGTAATCCACAATTCACTGTTTTACTCTTTGGTTCAAATGTGGATGCTGTATTGTTCTTCCTTTGTGATTTTTTTCTTTTGTTTCAGTCTTTTTTTTTTTTTGCTGATTTTTAGTTTGTTTTTTCTCTGTTTGGGAGCTGACACAGTCTCTAAGGGGATGGGGTTTTGGGAGGTAATGGGAGGAAGAAGCTGCAGAGAGGCATGTAAGACTGCCACTCTGCTTCCTGGTCCCAACTCTGGATAGTCACATTTTGGGGGGTTTAATAAATTTGGCCAGATTTCTAAAAATGAGCTGCTCATCCACAGTGGGATGGATGCCGTCTCTCCTAACAAGAACAGGCTTCCCCCAGAAAGTTTCCCCATTATCTATAAAGTCGACATAGTTTTTTGGACACTACTCAGAGGAATTTAAGGAGATGTCACTCCTGGTCTGATTGGGGAGGGGACCAGAGAAAACTACAGAGTCCGACATTGTTTTGGCAAAGTTACACACTGATTCAATATTAATTTTAGTGACCTCTGATTGATGTAACCGGGTGTCATTACTGCTGACGTGAATACCCTTACACTTAGCCAGCAGTTTTAAATTTCCCTCAAATGTCGCCTGCTCTCGCCCCTGGAAGACAATTGACTATGGTTGCTGGTGTCTCTAGCTTCACATGTCTCAGAACAGAATCACCATCATTAAATCTGAAATGGACTGTTTTTGAACAAACAGTAACTCTACAAAATAACTTAAGTCAGAACCTCAAGCTTCAAATTAATGACAGATTTCCAGTAGTTACAAAAATGAAGGTAGGAAATAACACTGAATATAAATTCTGCTAAATAAAGTTTTAGCCTCAATGAAGTGTCTAATGGGGACTGAATGTGACAGCAGAATGGTATGTGTTATAGCAGATACAGGCAGAAATAACAACCCTGTTTGTCTGTGAACACACAAAGTGGTTGTAAAGATGTGATAAGATGACTAAATAGGCTTTAATATACTATTTTGGCATTGATCAAACTGACTTTTATTGACAACGTGCATTCAAGGGAAAATGTATGTGTTCGTAGAAAGAGTAGAAAATTGATCTTTTACTGAATTCGTTTTAAATCATAATATGTGCATAAATCTCAAACAGCCTGTTTATAGTGTGTTTATAGTGTACATGTCACTCTAATATCCATGCTTTTCATGTGTGCAAAATGATATCCATATCCATGGTAGGGCACTATGCCAAAATAGTTTCTACCAAACACATTGATTTAAACACAAATGAACCCACACCATGTGTTCTTTAAAACATAAAGAAGCAAATTTAGACAATGAGACTGAAAAATGTTCTTTGGTCCAGTTTATATCCTGTGTTGAATGTGGCGTTGTAGTAAGAAAGTTTTGTCCCTATGCTAAATTTGCACTACACTTCATTGGTATTCCTAGGGGTGTAGTGTTAAGTGGGCTATTTCACAATATAGCTACAGCTTTTGGGATAAGTTTTAATTTAAGGCATTCTGTTAGAAAGTTTTATACATACCTTAATGTAATAAATTTAGAGTTATGTTCACTATATACATTTTTATATTCACTAATAATTACTAGGCTTATTTTTTTGTCACCCACCAGTTACTGTGTGCTTGTTTGTTCCCTTAGTATCAGTGATACAATGCAAGGCAAGCTCCTTGGGCTGAACCAACTAACAACATGTGGGAAATTCCCTCACACAGTAGCCACTAAATCTACTGGAACATGTAAACTCCTTTAAGTGCAGGTTCGTTGGTATGATGATTGTCAGATATACTTAATTAAGATATACTTATGTTTTGTTAACAAGGGTAACTCTGGCCTAATAGCTAAGTGTCCCACCAGATATACTCCCAATGGCCATGGGTTAAAGTGGGTCCTCTGTAATTAAATGTGACTGACATCTTCATACATAATAATGTCAAGCAAGTTAATTTTTCACGTGCCACTGATTGGCCTTCATTCCAGCTGAAGTTGTGAAGATGTTAAACCCAACATACTTATCATCAGCATCTAACAGATAACAGAGGGTTATCAGTTATCAATTTATCAGTTTTCCTATCAGACACTAAGTATTATTTATAGTTAAGTCACTTGTTATTCACAGCAGCAATCCTTAAATTATGAGTCCTTAGTTATTAGCAGGTTTTGATTTTCAGATATTCTTTAGTATCCTCCTAGGACCTGGTGTCCACATATGTGGACAACACATTTTGGGTTGTCTAGACCAAAATATAAAATTTTGCTCTACAAGGGCCTGATATCCACTAGGACATTGTACTGCCACTGTTCTATCAAAATTTAAAACGAATGTCCTCATATGTGGATCTCATTTTTCTCAGAAACAAAAATCTTGTAAATAAAAAAAAGAAAAAAATCTGGTAATTCTTTGTTTTTACATTCATCGGGTCCCAATCAGCCCAAATAGCAAAGAGAAATTAAAACTGCATGCCATGAAAGAGTTTGGGTCTTAGGAGGGTATTCTGTGCATTTAGTGATTCCTAGTTTTGTAATTATGGAGTTTATTTACCTCCCTTTACTAACCCTTTGTCCTATCCTCTGTTGATTTCTAATCTGTTAAATCTACTCAGATTTTTATATTTCAGCCATGTTTGTCATTTATTTGCAATTTTACATTGAGAATAATCTGTCTCCTGTGTCTTGCAATTAGTTTTACTTCCCCTCCTGTCTCATTGTCATTTGTAGTCTTCACATCCATGTTTTGACCTACCTGTGCCTCATTATCTTTCTGTGTTCAATTTTTTGATTACCTGACTTGTCTAATACTGTCCTTCCCCTCAGTTGTTGTCACAGTGTCTGTGTGCATCCCTGTGACTTCTCTGCTGGTACTTTCGATTTAGTTGTGTCCTTGTGAACTTTTAATGGATTCTCAGTGAAAACATATAGCTGAGCAGTAAACTCCAGGAAAACAGAGGACTCACATTAGAATTTGTAATTTTCTTTCATGGCATGTTCATACTGGATTTTATGGTTCCACTTTAAGTCCTGCTAATGGCCGTAATTGATCAATATAAATTGGACGGGATACAGACTACCAAAAACTGACAGAATCTATAGACTTGTAGATATGTTCTTTAAAAGGATTTTAGAAAAAGTTATCTAAGAGTAGTACTGCATGACTGTCAAACATCCACCTACTGAAATTTGGTGCAATTGATGTTTGGCATACATATGGGAAAAACATACGTACAAAATGCTAACCAGACCATAGGCAGTCAAGATAATCATATAATCTCTTTCCTTTGATATGCTACATCAGTACTCATGAATAAATGCAAAAAGCACAGCAGGAAGTTCAGGGGGCCTGAATGATTAGAGTAATCACAACAAAAATAGAACTGGACCGTCTGTTTAGAAATTCTCCACAGCCACTGAGTAAACCGAGCACTAGGCAGTCTTTATTACCAAAGCTAGTTGCATCTTTAAACACTAACCTAAAAATATTATTTATAAGCAACTTAAAAAAAAAAAAAAGCCAAAAGAAAAGAAAGAAAAAAAATCCTCCTCCTACACACTATCATGCTTACAGAAACAAACACAAATACTCCCCACTTACCCTGATTACCATCACAACACACCCACTCAGATTAGTAAAATGTTGCTCTTGGAATGTTTTACTAGGCAGAGAGCTAGACAGCTAGTTAACAACTTTCAGTTGTATCAATAAATCCACAGTACTTGACTTTCTTGTGAAATCTACTGAGAAATAATTCCCCATTACAAAACTGAATATCAAACATGTAAAGACATATTAAAAATTACTTTCCTTACTAGAAAGATTGTATTAAACTCTGGGACTTGGGGTTAGCTAGAACTAGCCCTCTGCTGTAGTAAGAAAAATGCCCACAAACAGATAAAGAGCTAAAGCAGCTGACTATAATGTTCAGTGTTCAAATTAACACTAAAGTTGTGGCCATTTTTGTAAGAATTAGCTAGGACCAGAAAAATGTTGAACTTAATCTTTGAACATCAACTTCTAATCAATTCACCCTTGAGTCCAAGTGTCAATGTTGGGTCAAACTTAAAGAAATTCCAGAAAGGAATCATAGACAATAGTCAGATGGATTGACATATTGAACCAAGGATGTCAAACTGAGGGATAATCTGAAAACATAATCCTTCTAGTAATGGCTGCTGTAAGCACATATGCATGAAAAAGTTAAATGTAGCTTGTCTTCATTTTCTTTCATATATATATGAATATGATATATGATATTATATGATATATATAAAGAACCACTACAAAGTATTAAGGAATTTATTAAGGCATTTAAATTAGGAGATTACCTGCATGTGAGTGAGGGAGACTAAGAATACACTTGTTATTGGGTGTAACTCCAGTTCTGTAATTGGGTTTGTTGATATAGAATCTCTTTTAAACAGTCTTTGTTATAAGTCTGCTTTTTTTCTTCTGGATAAAAAACAAAGGATAAGCAAGCTCTATGATCACAAGTTTTACATTTTAAAAACAGTGCAGATATCTAGTTTACTCACTATCTTTCTAAATTACAATTTATTGAAAGGTTAATATGACTATAATGATGGCAAAACATGACTACAACCAAGATCTATAAGTGTGGGAGGTCTTTGTATATGGGACATATGTGTAATATAAGTTTCCAATTAGAATGAGTGGTCTGAGATTTTTGGCTTTGAAATAAAATCACTTGCCATTATGCTGCTGCACTATGCTGCTTCACCTTTAAAATAATGCATTGGTTCATTCTGCGATGTTCACAGAAGGCACCAGTGGTCGTGTTCTGTTTTGTTTTTGTCAGTTGGTATTAAAGCACTCAAGACAATAGTTGTGTTGGCTCTGCACATTTTTAAAGCCCCTGTATTTCGATAGAGCTACAGTGCCCTCTGTCAGCATTTACAGGGATATCACAGACTTTTAGTTGGTATTCCCTTGTGTGTGTCCATGTGTGCGTGTGCAAATTGTTGGACAAAGACACAATTTAGCCGTATTGCCTCTGTACACCATCAACAAAGTGGATTTTAAGTCAAATAATTATTGTCTGATTAAAGTGTAGACTTTCAGCTTTAGTTCAAGATGTTTTACAAAGGTTTTGTAGTAACAGCGTTTTCTAGAAGGTTAAAATGAATTAGAGAAATTAACATAACTTTAAATTGTTTTCAATACTTGGATGAAGTTCATTGTCTGGAAGTCATGGGTGTCACCAAATGCTGTTTCCTCCCTTGAGAACTAATTTGGCTTTCCTCATCTTAAGTATAGCGACTGGTTTACACCTTGTTGTAAACCATCTGTGTTTCCATTTATCAATGTTTCTGTAAACTGTAAATGTCTACTCAGATGTCTTCTTGAATATGTCATGTCTTCTTGTATTTTTTTAATGGGAGAATAGTGAGCTCAAGAAGGACTTTGACAATGTCGCTAGAACTGTTTGAGTTCCCACCACGTTTAAGGCTCATGGGGGAATCTCGAAACAGTGAAAGAGTAAAACAGCATAGGAGTGATCATATGTAATGAACAAAAGGAACAGAGGTCACACAGAGGTCAGAGGGTGATTTGACATAAATGCAAGATGTGTACCTGAAAGCACAAGCATGTGCACTGTAACAAAATAATCTTAAAATAACCAAATTAGAATACATTTATTCTCACCCAACTGGGATTAAATTGATAGCTAACTGAGATTAAAGCAAAGATCAAAGAGAGGTTGGGGTGTGGAAATCATAAGTTTAAAAAAAGATAGCTGAGACCTCATTTCAGTGAGTGTTGGAAACACATATCTCCAAAACAGTTTCACACATGCAAGGTTTCCTACAATTGATTTGAATGTACAAACTAGTTTTAAACAACCTGTTTTTTGTGGTTTGTGTTTTAAATGTTATTTAGTACTGAATTCATACTTATAATTATAGATGGTACGTATGAGCATTTTTATTGATATAACAGCGAGGAAGGAGTTTAACAGCTGTAATGGTTATACATAATTAGATAATAAATTCCAACAGTTCCAGAATATTCTCATAATTTTCAATAAAATATAATTAAATCTTTATGGCTGTTGTGTCTTGAAGTCCTTGGTAAAATGACCAACTCCCCCAACCCCCACCCCACCACCACCACCACCTCTATATAACATTAGCTAAGCATGAATAAGTAATTTATTAGCACTGGGTAGTAGGTTGAAATTTGATATAGACACTTGCTTTGAGATGGTATCTTATCCAGGTTAAACTGAAATGGATCATACAGTCAATGCATGAAATACGAACAGTCTTTCAGGCCTTTTGTTATTGCTGAGCTGTCCAGTGCATTGTTTTAAAAACTGTTTTCAGATTGCACCAATTTCATTGGGCAAATTACAGCAAAAAGCTACGAAATACAAAACACTTTGAATCAGCTTCAGATTTAATATCTGAAGCTGCATAAATTGAATTAAAGTCTGAATTTCAATCACAAATTATACAATAAATCCCAACAGTTGTACCAAGTGGTGTGCAAAGACAAGATTACACGAAACATGTCTCTGTCCAATAATTTATGAACCTAATATATTATATGTATATTTTCAGTTGTAGATGAGGATGTGACACTATGACAAATTACCACAGATGCAATAACCGCAACCGTGGGCGTATATGCAGTGGGGCTGTTTTTGAGGTAAAGGGTCTTGAGGCAGTTATTAGCGTTTGCTTATGTTTCTGAAACTGAAAACTGATTGTGGGGAAAAAGAAAAAAGAAAAACCAGCGCCTTCCTCAGAGTTGATCATATCTTTATCTGCTCTATCTGACCTTGCTAGACAATTTTCCAATATGGGTCTGCCTCATTTATAGCCTTGTACTCATTTTTTACTAACGCAAGTTTATATTATGTTTGAAACTTTCTGACCATACTTAGAGAGGAAGCAAAATGCATGCTAGCAGAACAGAAAAGTAATACTGACTTGAAGTAATCTTGCTGATAATACATTTCGAGTGATAACACACAAGTATTACAAATAACACAATAGATGCTTATAATCTATGTGTCCATGTTATGTACAGAATTTAATAAAATGGATTTTGATGTATCATAAGGAGGAAAACCAGTGCTGTGTTGTGTGTGCTGTGTGATATAAAGACAGAGAGAGAGAGAGGAGAGAAGAAAAAAAAATCTTTCTTGTATTGTTCTGAGTTTGAAGGATTTATGCAAGGCTCAAAATGACAAAACCTGTCACTGTGAATATCTATATCTTTAGCAATCTATTCCTACATGTGTAAGCATTTAATTTATGGACTGCTGTTAAAAAGGGTATCTAATTATTCAACACACTGACACTAGGGGGAAGCATTCAGCCACTTAATGGTAGAGGCTCAGTGTTTTTTGGTTACACTGAATAAATTTTAAAAGAAAGTCTCATAAAATAAGTCTTAGAGGTGCCTTTGGCTTCTTACAACTCCATACTTTCAGTACTACAATAATGTGAATCAGCAAAGAGTGCAAAGAGTGGCAATGTACGTCACACACTTACATTACCAAACACTGGCAGTAAAATGAAAATGGCAGTTACTGAAATTGATTCATTTTTGCTGTTTATATGAATGTTTATATGGTCAAGCTTCCATCAGTAACAATACTATGTTGTTTTTACAGGTCTAATTGTGTTGACTACTCAAAATACAGTTAATGTAACATCTGTTTCGGTGACATTTTTCATTACTGCCACTGTGGAAATACTCTGCTAAGAACACCCCCATATCTCACTGCATTTAAAAGAACAGTGGCCAGAATTTTTAGAAAGAAAGAAAGATCAGAGAAACTATTCTGATTTCTTTCTTTTTTAAGACAAACATCACAATGATAATATAACAGACTGAATCCAGGCAGTGTGGAAAATTTGGACTAAACTTACTTAATACATCTGATATTTAGATTTTTTTTTTTTTTTTAAAAAAGTCCAGGCAGGTCACAAAAGAAAAAATCCATTCCATGTTACAAATAAAAAGTACAATTAAACGTAACTACAAAGATATCTCACCAACAAAGGATAAAACAGGATAAATACTGACTAATTTTGCAGTAAAGACCACCTTTACCAAGATCAAAGTGTGACAAAGGCACTCCTGAGGTGAATCTGAAATATTCACATTCCAGTCTGACATTCATTCAGAATAATGATGGTAACAAATGAACCAGACACGCAATTTACTGATCGTCCTCCACTTGTGGTATTGACCAGTTCTGAAATCAACCAAGACCTCTTTGTCTGACACGTATATAGATAAATGTGTTGAATGTGTGGGACAAGAGTGAGACAGAGGAAATGGTCAACTGGTCAGTCTTGTCCTAGAATAGAACCTCTCAAGTAGTAGTATTAGTTGTAGTAGTGTACTACTAATATAGGAAAATGTTAAATAGGGTATGAAAGGTAATCACGGGGTAGGCAAACAAAGAAAAACAGAAAGCAAAGCTCAGAAGTAATGATGAAAATAATTATAAATAGGGGAAAACAGGTGAATATGTTAACAAATCATACACATCTGAGAACATTCATTGAAATCTACTTTATTTCATAAACTGGTTATAGTTTAAATGTGAAATGTTAAAAACCATAAAATAAAATGCAGTGTAAGAAAGTCCAACATTTCCTACTAAATTATCACGTAGGAAATGTTTACACTTTCATTTCATTCATTTACACTTTGAGTTTAAAAATTGTGTTAACTTCTACTAATAAGAACTAGACTTACATTGTAAATGACACACACAAGCTGTCTGATTTCTGAATGTCTGAGGAAGATTATAGCATTGGCTATGAGAATCAGTGTGTTGCAGCCTGGGCAGCAGACGGTGGTCACTACACTGAATACAGATTGAATTTTTTATGCATTTTGTCAAATCTGAAAAGAAAATCTGAGAGCTTCATACTCATTTCTTATATATTTTTGTATAATGAAGCAATACCAGAACATGAGATGCAGGTCCAATTTGGACCAAATAAATAAGTTTGTATGAAGAAAATGAACATTTTCATTGGCAATTTTGAGCTCTCAATTCCCCGCTTCAAACCAGACACTGAGCTCTCACTTTGCTCTTCGAAGTATAACAGGATGATGGATAGGTTTGCCAAATAAGTTTAAATATAGCTACATTCAACTCAGTTGTATGTATTTGATATAACAATGCAAAACTTCTAATAAAAATAATACTGCAAATAATATTAATAATCATGGACATAATAATAATAATAAGGGCTACACCTCTCCAAATGCAGCTAACAGCACATCACATAACTCTTTAACGAACAAAACATAAGGGTGAATAAAATTTGGGGATTTCCCAACACTCCGCTTACCTTTCATTTGCAGCCAGTATGTTTTTTACATGAAGCTAGTCCTGGATAAGCCAGCTAAGCAGCATTGTTTTTACTGGGCCTAAACACTCTGCTATGAAATTGCCACTTATGGGCTCTTAGTTTTACTGTCAAGAGTAAAACTAAGAGCACTACACTAATGAGATCAATTGTAGTATACCATGTAATCTTTGACTTATTTTACTGGATCACCTTAAAATTATGGCTGCTGACTGACTGTTGCTAGTAAGCTAATGTAAGTAGTCATAGCTAAAACTGTAAGCTAGCCAGCAACACACCAGTCAGCAGCTTACAGAGACATTCAAATGCTACCATAAAGATAGATGACAGTGTTACTTTAACTCTTGAAAGTCTGTTTTCCAAAGGAAAGCTTGGTTAGCAAGTTACCTTCATAAAATATGGAGGCAGAGTGCACTAATTCCATCTACACAGGTCTGAAGTAACAACAGTATACAACACTGGAATTTCACTCTATAACTGGACACAAAGATGGCCTTAGAGCGAAAGCAGTCAAGAGGTCCTACTCAGTGACTTGAATTGTAAAGGTGATGCCTAGCAGACAGCTGCTGGCTACAGCTACCTGTGGCAATTTTTATCAAGGAAAAAGTAACTGATAGATATTAACTGACTCAGTTTCGGAGGTACCCTCAAGTGGCTGTTAAAGAAACTGCATGTGCAGGCTTCATTTTTCAGCCTGGGGGGACCCAAAGGAAGACCATGGAGTACAAAATTTTCATCTGTCACTTTTGAGGATTTGTGGCTTGGTAGCTATGTTGCTTCACTTCATTTTTTCCAACCATGATGACTGGCCGCTGCTTGCAAACATGACCTATGGAAACTTTTGATTTGTGTGGCGTATATGAGACAGGGCAATTTCAAAAATTAAGTGTTGTTTCCAAAACAGAAATTCTGTAGCAAAATCTAAACTTGATAGACATTTAATGTGTATCTCACCTAGCAGATAATTTGCCTTGTCTTTCAGTAAATTTCAAGCTATATGTTTTATAAATATTAGAAAATATTGTTTGTTTATGTAGACAATATAATAAAAAATATTAATTAGACTGTGACACCTGTGGGGAGCCACTGTGTGAATGGTGTTAAACTCACCTGCACCCTCAACCTCTTTTTGGTTTGATTTTTGGTTTTGTTTTCACGTTTAAAAGCACCCTTTACTATCATTCCCACACTCTGACATTTACAATGATGTCACTGCAAACCAGACCTCATGACCTAATTTGCATCATAATTTCTTCTATTAATCATTCTAAGAAATGACGTATATTTGGTGCTGTGTTCTTGAACTTTTCCCATTTTGTCACTGTACTTTGGTACTGTACAAATTATTTCTACTTTTAAGTTACTGAATTTAAAGAGAACATTAGAAAGTAGTTTTTTCCTTTCGTTCTTGTTTTGTTTCACCCTCAAAACATGCCTGAGGTCTGTGTCATGTGATAGAGTCTCCCAGTACACTGAAATTAAAATTGTCAAAAGTTTTAACAAATTTGTAAAACAATGATTACGATTAACACAAAAGAATGAATACTGGAAGATATATACCTGAGTTTCTTAAAATCAGCTGTTACTGTAGCTTGTACAAGCAGTAGTTATAGACAAATGGTTTGCATTCTTGACAACACTAATCATGCTAGAAAATAACCAATGCTTTTGCCACAACGTAATTTCCAAAGAAATGCAATAACACTGTAGTAATTTAGTGATAAATATTATGTCAGTGTGCATATATATATATATATATATATATATATATATATATATACATATATATATAATGCATGTGGTCACTTTACATGTCCTTGAGTACACGGTAACCCCCAATAGACTATGCCACTTATGTTTTGTCGTCACAGGGATATAATCTGGCAACAGCCTTAGAAATAAGAGGCCCCTTGTAACCTAATCGATTGCCGAGCAGGGAGGCAGACTGGGTCCACACTCTGTGATCCGTTTTTCTGTGTCAGACCAAGTTCCCAGAATAGCAGCTCGTGCGGGTTGTCTGTGGAGGAGATGGAAGAGGAAGTCAGTGGTGGATGTAACAACTGTTGCTTTTGCTGCCGCTGCGGAACCATACCTGTCAGTCCGCGCTGCATGTTAGATGTCGGACAAGAATGAATTCCGTTTCAAGCCGAGACATTCAGTCTGGATCAGTGTGCAAGTTCATGGGATTATATAAACTCCTACGTGTTTAAGGTAAATTAAAAAAAAAAGAGAGCGCGCGGGAGAAACCTTAGTGCGTGAATCGGTTTCCTGTTTGAACTAGGTAACTGCTTTGATATAGCCATTGAATATCGTTCGGCTATCAATTGGCTACAGACGCTTCAGAGCTGCTAGGGGCGCATGTCTGCAGCAAAGGCAGACAAGGAGCGTCTGTCTGATGAATGGAAAGCCAGACGGGCTCTGCTGTAGACTGCGGTGATCGGATAACCTGTTGAATTGCAGCTGTCAGTCAGCTCCGAGCCTTCCAGGCAACACAGCCAGCAAAAATCACTTAACACGAGAAACAGCGTTGCCACAATAAGAACAAAAAGTCGCTTTACGGTTTTGCAGCTGATGGTTATTTCCAGAGATGCGCTGTTGCCTGCCAGGTATGCACTCTGTCCTTAGCTTACTACTTAACTTGCCTGATGATCTGCAAAATACACTTTTCTTGCCTTTTTGCTGTTTTTCTTAGTTTGAATATTTTTGGCTTCCTAAAGTAATCGTGCAGACAAAGTAGGAAGTAGTTTCAAAGTGGAAGGCCTTTATTTAAAAAGGAAACTGCTAATTTAATTTATTATTATCGCTGATGGGACAGTGCCCCACGTTTGCTAGCGTTTGGACGCATTGGTATTGTCGACTTTATCCGCCGTTTAGTTTGCCACTACATCACATTATTCCTATTGTTGGCAGCAGCAGCAGCAGCAGTTAAAACAGATGAAGCTCTACCGGTTTGACCTTGAGTCACATCTCCACAGTAGCTTTTTATCATTGCCTACCCGCGGATTTCCAGTCCTTTGGTTGTTGAAAATAGCTTGGCTGCTCCCTGTCGCTATGGCTAATTCCTTAGGAACCGGTGGATCCAGTTTGATCCTTCTCTTTCTTTCCTTACCAACTTGTTGAGTCTTCCCCTTCTTTGTTCCTACTGCAAAAGTCCACGGGGTAAGACAAGAGTCGTGCGACTTCTAATGGAATGCTTTACATTTACATCCAGTGAGTGTATAACTCGGTGGGGCAGCGCGAGTGTCGTTTTTTTTTAATGTGGAAAACTGTGCGGGACGCACGCAGAAGAAGCTTTTGACATTCACCTGTAGGACACTATCGACGCGCACCTCCTCAACTTTCCAATGATTTTTTTCTGAGCTGACTCATGTGAATTAGAGGATGTTTTTCGCTTTTAGTGGACTGCTAATGAGACATGTCGATCTAAAAAGAAGTACTTTCTTTCGATTTGAGACATCACTGGACTAAATAGGTATATTTTACTCTTTGTTTCATTAAAGGGAGGTGGAGACACCTTGCCACCCCCCTCCTCCGTCCTTGACTGAAAGCACCAACTAATTTTTGCACAAGGGAGACTCTTGAAGGTAATTATGTGAATATATATATATTTTTTATTCACTCCACATTACTTTCTTGTTTTACTTTCACGTTTCACTTTTAATTTTAGTGGCTTATCGTATATAAATAATCACTGTTTAAAAGAAATGGCTATGCCTAGTTGCTGTGACTATAAAATGGCCAAAGATTACCCCATGTAGCTAAGAGGAGGTCTCATATATGTACCGAGAAAATTGTGGCTGATTCTTGTCACCAGTAAACTGTTATTAGAGTATCTAATATCTAATCATGGGAAATGAAAAAAGGGGATGTGGATTCTGCGTTCGTCTTGCACTCTTTTCTCATTATTTAAGAGCTTAGTTGTATGTTCTTCAAGGAAGCCAGCAGCTGTGCAGTGATACAATGTAATGTTGTTGTGACACTCCACGCATTTAAATAATATCAGAATTTTTGTTGTTGTAATGTGCTTCCAAATTCTAATGATTATAAAGTCACTTTGTATTTCTTGATTATAACATTTTTAGACTCAGCAATGAAAGGAGGTTGAGCGATAAAGATTGAACCAAAGTTCAGTTTCTAACTTATAAAAATAAGAAATCCCATTACAACTTATTTAAATGTGCCCCATTACACCAACACTCAGTTAAAAACAGAGCGTGCGTTACACTGCCCTTCTAGAAAGTTGAATGCCTTGTGTTTCGTTTTGAGGTGATGCCACTTATTGTGTTGGTTGCTTTGTCACTTTGTTTGGCACTAAAGTTCAAATTGTAACGTAATAAATTTTAGTGATTAATCTGTCAGCATGGTGCACATTTTGGTTCATCTTCCCTTGCCTGTTTTGTTATTCACTCAAATAGTTGAGGGGTTCATTTAACCTGAAATAAAGATAGGTGAAATGTATAACGTTTGTACAATGATTATGTAATTTCGTGGAAAGAGGTGAATAAAGGAACCATGAAATCAACAATTCAACTTCTTTTTAGACAAGCACTCTTTTCATTGTAGAATGTGAAACTAAAACACGGCTGTTCACACATTTAAAATAGTTCACAGGGTAACTTGCTAAATATACATGACTACTTCTCTAAAAAGAAAACAGCACAGACCTATTGTTGCTGTAATAAACTTCTGTAGAGTGGAAGTTATACACACAAAGCTTTGTAGCTGCTGTGAATTGCAGTTAGTTTGCACATGCATTGCTTTGATCGTGCAGGTTTACGTGATCATTCATTGTGTCACTTAGTTTTATCTGTTCGTCTTCATCGTTAAACAAATGAAGAATTAAGACAAATTAATAATGTAAACGTTGCAGTAATATCTCAATTTTCTATTGCAGCACTCCCAGAGCCCTTGAAATGGAGACTTCCGAAGACTATCGTACTAGTAAGTCTTTACATGTATTATTTATTACATTCAATTGACTCTGTGACCCATACATTATAAACAAGGACACACTATAACCCATATATTCCAAATGCATGTTTATATTCTACTGAATATGAGAATAATAATGATTGCATCGGTATGAGAACTTTGACCTTAAAAAGTGGTTTTGAATTTCACAGTGAATCCAACAATTTTTATTTGATTTTTATTTGATTTATTTTTAAACCATGAAAAAAAAAGACAAAGAAAACCCCAAAACATTTTTGCAATCACAACACAACATTTTAAGGGATTTTCCCCCAAGTGCAGCCTTTTTCCTGTTCACCCCTTAAAGGTAGAGAAAATGCATTAGCAACATCCTGTTGAACGCAGCAGATACTGGATATGCGCTTTGTGGTGCTCCATTGCCCTTTGCTGGTTTCCTTTGGGCAGGTCTCTTGAATATCTTCCCTGCCCCCCCCCCTCCACACCATGTATTTCGCTTTGGTGTGCATATTTCAAAATAGGTAGCATGTTGTTGATGATCTGTGGGGACTTTTAGGTCTTCATTTGGGGTTTGCGCTTGCAGGAACACACAGGCGAATAGTCTTGGAGGTGGAAAAAAGAAATGGAGGCTCTTTTTCTCCCTGCCTGTCAGTGCGTCACTTCTGAAATAATATTTTTATAATTATATATCTTTCAAAAGGCATACATCTTTGGAGGATACTAGATGGAAATTGTCATTGCTCCCATATATTTTGACTTTCTCCTAGGTTTGGCGAGGCACTGTGTACTGTGGGTGAAAATTTAGGTCAAGTAGTCTACCTTTGTGTCACACATCATCACAGTCTCACTCAGTACTCTTCCACATGTACACAGCTACCCTACTACACTAATTCTTAGCATCCCCTGTTACATATAAACACTCTGTTTACACGTTTTCCAAAGTCTCTGGGAAACTATATTACAAATATAACAAAAAAATTGAGTGCAGTGGTTTGTAATTCCTACGTTTAAAAAAAAATACAAAGACAACGTATCAAACGTTAAAACGTTAAAAGGGAGACATTATATTGTTCTCATGTATTTGTTTGTTTTAAGACACATAGATTAATTTCGAACTTTATGGCAGCAACATATTTCAAATAATTTAGGAAAGGGACATGTTTACCTCCGTGTTGCATCCCGACTTCTGCTAACACTACTCATAACCATTTAGTATACTTATGAAAAGAAAATGCCTTTCTAGTCTTGCTAGATAAAAGACGCAACCTTCTCGATGCTTTGTTTGCATTTTAATTTTTTTTTAACTGTTTATTTTTAATTTTATTTTTATCTGCAGCCTTCTCAACTTAGCATCAAGCCTCTTTTACTTCAAAGCCTCGCTGTTGTCATAAGTACAGAATGTCGTGTGGTATCGATTTGCTGATATAAGCAAGGTCTGTTCTGCAAAAGATGCTCGTTATGGTTATGCTGCAAAAGAAAACTAAAAGCAGAAAACTGTGTATAACACTCATTGTAAGAAATGCCGTGTGCACTTATGAATCCCCATATGGTTTTGCTTTGGAACGGCACACAAGACAGTTTTCCATCTCATTTCTGTCCATCTGATATGAACTCAGGTCCAAACAAAGTGCTAGTGTTTTTAAATCTTGTTTATATAGGCAACACTTTTTTTTTAAAAACTTTTTTACGTTTTTTTTTGCATATAATGTTGCTGAACTGTGTTCCACAGTGATAGTGGTTTTCAGTAGTATCCTGAGATTATGTAATGATTTCCACTGCAATACAATATCAGTTCTGGGCAGACTCCAGAGTCTGTAGGTCTTTCAACAACTATCGATGTAGGATTTTGTAAGTGAAAAACCTCCCCATCTTTACTTCTGTGGGAGTCTAACTAATCTGGGATGTTCGTAATAGCTTGTCTTCTCCAGCCGCTTGTTGTCCCCGATCTCCCTTTTTTCCAAATGTGTGGCTGGTATAAAACTCAGAAATTGCCTATATTTGACAAATTGAATAAGTATGTATGATAATGACACTTAAAACAAGTTATAAGAGCAGAAATTCCATTTGCTATCCTGGGACAATGATTGGACTTTATAAGCTATGCTTATGACTTCACTGCGTGTTAGTGAAGTCAGCAATTATTACACCTACAAGTTTCATGTGTACACATTTGTTCCTTTCCATTTGCCAGCACATTAAATCATGTCAATTTTGTATATTACTCAAAGAACATTTTCTTCTGTAAGATTAAAGTGTTTGATATCCTAATCTGTTCATACAGATTTGACTCAGCAAACCAGGGGCACCAACGCAAACCTCAGTCCATGAAAGCATACGTGTGTGTCTGAGTCTATTATTAACCCATCCCAAATTTATTATCTATCAGCCAGTAAAACGTTAAAAGTTTGTGTCTGCAAATTCACTGGTTGTGATATCTATGTACCTATGTATAGATTGATATAGATTTATATTTCAAGGGGATTCTATTGGATTCAGTTCAGTTAACCAATTTTCATTCTCAAGAAACCAGTTTGAGATGATTTCAGCTTTGTGATATGTACTGTGGTCATAAATGGATGGAAATGGTCAGTAACAATCCCAAGATAGACAGTGGCATTTAAACAATGCTCAATTGGTACTAAAGGGCCCAAAGTGTGCTAAGAAAATTATTCCCCACCATCACAGCACCATCACAGCACCACCACCACCAGTCTGAGTCGCTGATATAAGGCAGAATGGAGCCACACTTTTATGTTGTTCACATGAAATCGCAACCTATAAATCTGAGTACTGAGGCAGAAATTGAAACCTATAACTTTCCAATCATTTGTTGTCGAGTTGTGGTTAGCCTGTTTAAACTCTAGCCCTCCGTTTTCTGTTCTCAACTCACAGAATGGCAGCCAGTGTCATCTTCTACTCTGCTGTAGCCCATCTGCTTCAACGTTTAACATGATGTGCACTCAGCGATGTTCTTTTGCATACCTTGGTTGTAACAACTAGTTATTTGAGTTACTGTTTTCTTCAGATTGAAGCAGTCTGGCCATTGTCCTCCAACCTCTGTCATAAAACAAAACATTTTTACAGAGAACTGCCATTCGCTGGATTTTTTTCTTTTTCTTTTGGACATACTGTGTTCAAAGTCACTTAAATAATTTTTTTCTCCTATTCTGATGCTCAGTTTAAATTTTAGCAGGTTGTCATGCAACATACAGTCAGGTCCATAAATATTGGGACATCGACACAATTCTAACATTTTTGGCTCCATACACAACCACAATGGATTCCAAATGAAACGAACAAGACATGCTTTAACTGCAGAGTGTCAGCTTTTATTTGAGGGTATTTACATCCAAATCAGGTGAACGGTGTAGGAATTACAACAGTTTGCAAATGTGCCTCCCACTTCTTAAGGGACCAAAAGTAATGGGACAGAATAAGAACCATAAATCAAACATTCATTTTTTAATACTTGGTTGCAAATCCTTTACAGTCAATCACAGCCTGAAGTCTGGAACACATAGACATCACCAGATGCCGGGTTTCATCCCTGGTGATGCTCTGCCAGGCCTCTACTGCAACAGTCTTCAGTTCCTGCTTGTTCTTGGGGCATTTTCCCTTCAGTTTTGTCTTCAGCAAGTGAAATGCATGCTCAATCGGATTCAGGTCAGGTGATTGACTTGGCCATTGCAAAACAGTCCACTTCTTTCCCTTCAAAAACTCTTTGGTTGCTTTTGCAGTATGCTTTGGGTTGTTGTCCACCTGCACTGTGAAGCGCCGTCCAATGAGTTTTGAAGCATTTGTCTGAATATGAGCAGATAATATTGCCCGAAACACTTCAGAATTCATCGTGCTGCTTTTGTCAGCAGTCACATCATCAATAAATACAAGAGAACCAGTTCCACTGGCAGCCATACATGCCCACGCCATGACACTTCCACCCCAATGCTTCACTGATGAGGTGGTATGCTTAGGATCATGAGCAGTTCCTTTCCTTCTCCATACTCTTCTCTTCCCATCACTCTGGTACAAGTTGATGTTGGTCTCATCTGTCCATAGGATGTTGTTCCAGAACTGCGACGGCTTTTTCAGATGTTGTTTGGCAAACTCTAATCTGGCCTGCCTGTTTTTGGGGCTCACCAAAGGTTTACATCTTGTGGTGAACCCTCTGTATTCACACTGGTGGAGTCTTCTCTTGATTGTTGACTCTGACGCACATACACCTGCCTCCTGGAGAGTGTTCTTGATCTGGCCAACTGTTGTGAAGGGTGTTTTCTTCACCAGGGAAAGGATTCTTTGGTCATCCACCACAGTTGTGTTCCGTGGTCTTCCTAGTCTTTTGGTGTTGCTGAGTTCACCAGTGCGTTCCTTCTTTTTGGGAATGTTCTAAACAGTTGTTTTGGCCACGCCTGATGTTTTTGCAATCTCTCTGATGGGTTTGTTTTGTTTTTTTCAGCCTAATGATGGCTTGCTTCACTGGTAGTGACAGCTCTTTGGATCTCATCCTGGCAGTTGACAGCAACAGGTTCAAAAAGCAAACAGCACACTTGAAATGAACTCTGGACCTTTTATTTGTTCATTGTAATTGGGGTAATGAGGGAATAACACACACCTGGCCATGGAACAGCTGAGAAGCCAATTGTCCCATTACTTTTGGTCCCTTAAGAAGTGGGAGGCACATATACAAACTGTCATAATTCCTATACTGTTCACCTGATTTGGATGTAAATACCCTCAAATAAAAGCTGACAGTCTGCAGTTAAAGCACATCTTGTTCGTTTCATTTGGAATCCATTGTGGTTGTGTATGGAGCCAAAAATGTTAGAATTGTGTCGATGTCCCAATATTTATGGACCTGACTGTATACATATACTATACATTGAATTGCTGCATGCGACTGGATTGAATTAGATATGTCTGTTAAAGATAGATAGATAGATAGATAGATAGATAGATAGATAGATAGATAGATAGATAGATAGATAGATAGATAGATTTGGGATTACCTAGCCATGGTGCTGTTAGGTGTCTGACAGCATCTGTTACAGTAATGGAAAATCCTCCATGACAAATCTGGGCCACTCCTGTCTCCAGGACAGTATTGCCAAGGGATAGCCAACGTTGGTCACCTGAGATTTCCTCCAACCCCAACCTGTGCAACCTGAGCCTAGGCCCAGGGATTGTGTCTTGGACAGCATCTCCCAGTAAGCCCCACTCAGTGAGGCTGTAACTACAATGGAACAATGCCACAGAAAAAGCTTGTCAAGTTAAGAGGAGCTGTCAAAGAGAGAAAAGATCTGACACAGATTTCTTTTTTCATGTATGCAGGGTCACTTTAGACATATTCAGGAAAAACAAATTGTAACAGTGCACCATTGTAGCAATTCACAGGAAGCATCTATCATATTCTTTTGATTTTTTACAGAGATTCCATAGCTGCAGCTATCCTTTTTAAATCAGACTGATAGTGTGGTGACACCACAATGGATACTTTACAGTATTTCTCACTGTGGCTCCTAAGGGGTCAGAATGGGTGTTTGCCTGTTGCTACTGCATTGTTCTAGTGACCCTGATGGGGCCATGCTGTAAGGGGATAAGGGATTGGTTTGCTCTCCCTCTGAGTGGACACCGGGCTATCCATAGCCCGAGTTCTGTACAAACTGCTGAGAGAATGCAATTTGATCTACATTTGCTGAACATTATAATCACATAGGTGGGTAAAAACTTTTGGGTAGTTTGGTTTTGCATTATGGATGTTGACTACCTTAATGACTATTCAAAATAGGTCTTGAAATAGATCTGAGTATGAAGAAATTAATCATTTTCAATCTGAGAAGGCAAGGATTAGCAGAAGGCTTCTTCATCTTATTCAGTATGTCAAATCGAGACATTATATTTATTTCTGTTCTATTGTCACTATATTTACCTGCATTAAGATCATAGACCAGAAATAAGCATGCGATAAGGTCTGGTATTTTACTGTCACAGTCTCTAATGTCATCCTCTATAACACCATTTTTTTTTCTCAACAGCAACTTTCTCAATCTTAACCTCAGTTTTTGAAACCTTTTAATGTAACATAACCAATTAGTTGCATATTTAACACAATCAAGAAAACTGGCGTTTTTCACATAACAGTGGCATTTGTTGTTCAAGTACCGTGTTCTACAGCACAATGCAGATTGCAGTGTTTCTGTGTCTCCCAGGTAACGGCCAATGCTCTCCTGGTAAGGAGAACTCGAGAATGTTGGCGGATATATCAGCACCTAATGGAGAGACAGTTCCTCAGGGTCCTAATTCCCCTGGTGGTGAGTGCTCAGTTATTAGATACACATTTCTGCAGTCTTCCAAGAACAGCTGTAGAATGAGCAGAGGCAGTTTATCATTAAAAATCAGCATTAGATCATTCAGGTTGGCTATGCGTTAAGATATTTTTTCACAAAAAAAGTTTTGCAAGGAAAGAAAGAATACTCTGTTTCCCATCAGTAACTGTGGAATACATAGCTGATACATTTGTAATTGGTTGCACCAGGTAAATTACCATGGCAAATGTGAGCAGATCAGAAAACAGATGCCTGTGATAATATTTCTGGTATCTTGCATGGAACACATGTTCATTTGGTTTGTGTGGAAACTTTAAATTGTAAAAAAGGGGAGGAAAAGCCATCCAAAGCATGAAGCTAAAATGACATTCTTGTCTTAAATTTGAGAAGCTTCATGAGAAAGTTATCGAATAAAATATACCTGAAGATGAAAGCAGCGTTACCAGAAGTGGCTGTAGATTACACAGTAAAAGCTTGCGTGCAAACAATGTGCCCTGTTGCATCTTATATCATGTTGCACTTGGTCTGAAGTGTTGCTTGGTTCCTTTCAGCCTACTGACTTATATCTTTAGATCATCTCTAGCAGTGTCACTGTGAAGCAGCAAAGTAAGAAAAGGGGAAACAAAGTAAGACAAGGGACCTCAGTGAAAAAAAGGGGAAGCTTATCTCCCACATGTTTAGAGATGCAGGGAGGTGGGCTGTGCAATGGTTTTCACAGGGAAATACTTTTCACCAATAAGAGCTGTTGTCATCGTCTCAGTTGCCTAACATGCTTGCCATTTGAGGTTTTGTTTCAAAAGAGTTGTGTTACTACTCATCATATACTGACAATAAGCACAAAGGGGTAAAAATTTTGGCGGCAAATTTCTTAAACTTGCAAGCAAAAGCAGAAACTGTACAGCGGTTATATTTGTGTTATGCGCTGATTACACTCTAGCTGACTACATGACAGATTGAGGGATGGCTGAATTTCTTCTTTGGGGTTCGGTCACCTTCTCAATCAGTAGTGATCATGATTCTAGGTTTTCTGTTTACTATATGAAAATTCAGATAACTCACAAATTGAATGGAGACGTAGTAATTATGAAAACAGTATCCAGATGATTTTCCTAGCTGTTTTTGTCATGCGGATTGTTTCAAGCGTATCCTCATCTGACCAATCTTTGCATTCCACTCTGCCACACTGGAGAGACAGATGTAAAGATGCAAGGAGCTGAATAGCAAGGACGTTCAGGTCTGCTCCGTGTTGCCAGGATACAGCTGTCGAAGACAGGCTCGATTGCAACTTGGGTATTGGGATAAGTGTTCTTCTGTACAAACTGTGGCATTGAAAAACATACAATATTAGATTGAACAATGCTGTTTTTGTATGCATATGCATGGATTCAATCACTTGCAATGACCACATTTATGCATTTCTCATATTGGCCTGTGAGAATTAACTTCAGGTCAAAGAGAACAATTCCTAACTGCTGTCTAATGGGAGGTTTTAGTAATCCAACCACATATGCTTATATTATTGATTTTTATAAAATCCCATAATAAGATAGCCAGGATTGTTTAGTTGTAGTTGGATAATGTATACTCCTTGCCTGTGCAACATATAAAGCCCCAAAAGCTATTTACAAGATTTTATGTAGTGCCTGAATTTTTTTTAAAGCACTGCAGGCTCATGTGATTTTTTTAAATTAAAAATATAATTTACACAACAAAAGCTAACTGACCCCTGTGCATATTACTTTGATATTGCTACATATGACAGATGTACAGAGATCAAAGATATCAAATGTAATAAACTATAAATGTAAACACTTCATTGTGCTTGTTCATGGCGTATTTAAGATAGCGTTTGTGTTTAAATGACTGAAGATAATATTTTGTGATAATGTTTTGCTGTGTTGACAACAGTAGAAGACCTTAGAAAAATATTAAAATTAGTATTTTTATGTTAAATTATTGCTAAATGCTTGTAACCAATAACTAGAAACTAAGTGATAAGTTTCCCGCCAGCTCAGATTCAGACACACATACATGCAGAAGCATGCAGACCCACACATGCACATGCGCACCGGTGCACGCACATGCACGCATGCGCACACGCACACACACACACACACAGATGCACTCATAATATTGCACAATATTTTGCTTTTGCCATCCAGCCGGTCTCCCACTGCTAGTGAGCAGCAGCCAGAGAAGGCCTCTGGCACTCCTTTTCTTCCCAGGGACAACCAGAAACTAGACCAGCCTGTTTTATTCTTTTTTTCCCCCTTTCTGTCTCTTCTTGTCACCATGTCAAGTTAATGCTATCTATGAGATCAGTTGGTATGTAAAAATGTTTTTAATTTTAATTTTAATTTTTTTTAATTATTTTTATTTTTATTCTGTACCTCTAATCTTCTCTATCTCTAGCCTGTATTCATTCTGTCTACAGTACATAGCAAGTCCTAAACAGATTAAATCAGCCCGTTGCACTCCAATTCAGTTTACAGAAGTGACTCGGCCTTGTGGCTCAACCTTTACCTTCACCTAGTTCATCTCCATCCATTACAATTCAATCTGACCAAATTTATTGTAATGCATAATTACCTTTGACAGAGTTGTGTAGCCAGCCTGGGTTTGGGTATGGTTCATGATTGCTGTGGACAGCATTTGTATAGTAAAAGTAGATTTTTAACACTCCTATACACCTAACATTTGCCGTGCCATCAGGCTCATCAGGATTGTACTATGCTTTGTTTTTTCAGAACTGACAATTAAGCAAGAAGAAGAAATCATGGAGGAGTCTGACAACAGAAGTCCAGCAGTGGAAGAAATAGGCCAAACAGGGGAAGAAGGAGTAGCACTAGAGGAATCCATGAGTGGCAGCCCAAGCAACGCACAGGATGGGTTATCTGGGCCAAATGTGACAGGCGAATCAGGAAATCGACCAAACGGTACTCATTTTGTTTTTCCAAATGGCATTAAAGGTTTTTAAATAAACCTTTTAGCATAATTGACATATCTTTTATAAAACTCTTTGGAGATGAATGATCCACAAAGAATTTATCTTGTTCCGACCATTAAACCAGCAGGGGAACCAGCAGTTTCCACTCCTTTAGAGTGAGTCAGAAACCATTTGTTTTCCTCGACAGTGGGTGTGGACTGCCGTCTTTCTTTTTTTTTTTCTTTGGTTGAAACAATAGCCGTGTCTTGGAATTATTATCAAGGGAAAAAAAATATCCTTGGAATCCTCCGCAACAGGTTTCAGTTGACGCCATGAGTACTCTGGTTGTCACAGGTCATATTTCTCTTTTCCATCTCCAGATTAAAAGAGTTGTCATTAGAACATAAAAAAGTAGTCTAAAATAGTCCATACATATATGTGCTTGTGTATTAGACACTGTAACACTTGTATTTGTAACTTTACTTCAGCCAAAAGTATATTTAGTGCTAATGTTAATGCTGATTACAGTATATTTTTGATTTCTTAAGAGTTTCCAGAAGAGAGTCGCAAGTACACTACGCTCATGTTATCAAGTTTTTGTGTTGTAACTATGTGATGTATTATCACGGTCAGAAGTTGTACTGAATAATTATTTTGTTTGTTGTTCGTTGGCAACTACCAAGTTGTTCAAAGAGTCAAATACCATGTCATAATAATTCGAATGACATATTTTAAAATATTAAGGAAAAAAAATCCAGTTATAAACAGTGTCTTCTTAGGTTTGTTGATACTTTCAAAAAAAATATCCACAGTGATTGTGGCACAGTGGCATTGACTTCCTGTTCATGAAACTCTCAGGAGACAGGCCGTTCCAGTGTAACCAGTGTGGTGTGTCGTTCACCCAGAAGGGAAACCTGCTACGACACATCAAACTCCATACAGGTGAAAAACCCTTCAAATGCCCCTTCTGCAGCTACGCCTGCCGGAGGCGCGATGCCCTCACTGGTCATTTGCGCACTCATGCTGGTAAGTGTTCTCCTCCTCAGGCCCTTTTCTTCCCTTTTTACTTGCCCACTTGTGCTAACCAGAAGAGACTTTGTGTGTATATATATACATATATAGATATATATGCAGTCGACATAAGCATTCGATATTGAGGTACACTATTTAAAAAAGCCCAAACCCTTTCAACGTACTATTAACCTCTTAGGTAGTATTTATGCTGGCTGGTGAGACCATACCTTGTCTTTTAGATAGATTATGTCTTCTTTTTATCTGCGTGTTATATACGGCACAGTGAGTGCTTTGTGGTTAGGTACCAAGAAACACGCTGTTCCTTAGTCGCTAAGGAGGAAACTATCTGTCTGTTGAGAAACACATGGGGAGTGCTGGCTGTATCAACTGTAACCCACTTTCCTATATGAGGATGTGCTCTCCCTTTTGTTGCGCCTTTGAAATCAAGGTCAGACAATACCGTCATTTCTGTCTGTGATGCCCCGCAGGGTTTACTCATATATAGTTCTCTTTTTGTTAAAGCTAACTTTTGTGCTTATGTGTATGCCCATGTGTTTATGTACAGTTTTGTGTGTGTGCAGGTGTAATTTTGCTCTTAGAAACCCTTACTTACATGATTCTTTTACACACATCTTATTTATTTTTGTCACATTTGTCACCTAACTTCATTACCATTTTCTTGGTTACACTTCTGTTGAATTTGTTTGTCCTTTCGTAGATATTAAATTTGACACTTCCGAACATCGATTTGGATATTTGATCGACGTGTGTAACCTTGACTCCCTCCCTCTCTGTGTTCAGGGACTATTCATTATACGACTATTGGAATCCTGGCATTTGTGGTTTGGTGCCCTGCCAGGAAGAACAGGTAGAAAGAAAAGAGAAATACAAAGCTTTGACAGAGAGGTCAGATGATGAAAACGGAAGACTAGGGTGAGAGACAGTGAAGACAAAGGCTAGATTAAACCTTACACTGGAAGATGACATTTTTCATTCAGGCACAGTTGATTGGTAAAATAGTAATGCAGGAAAATCAGGTGACAGGGTTTTATATTATTTAAGGTCTAAATTCAAACAGGTTTTTATTTATTATCCAGATGGCGTCAATAAAGTGGGTCTGAGTTCACAGTGGACCGTTTGCATGAATAAGAATAGCGCCTGTAATGTGTCCACCCAACATCTGTGCAAGGTTGTGTGTGGGTGGTTATATAAATATGAAAAAGTAATGAAGCCTATGTAGTGTGAGTGAGAATCTGTATAGCCACTGAGAACAAGGGAGTGAGTCTTGTTGACTGAATACTGCCTACTCCACTGTTAGAGTACCGCACGGCTGGAAAGCAAAGGCAATTATTTCCATGATGACGTTTCATTTTGAAGTAACTCTTTCATTACCAAAATGAATATTGCTGAGATGACCCTGCATATACACCACACTTCCACACTACCCACACTTTGATAATATTGAAACCTTTTGTCATTATGCAGTACTCTTGTAACTGTTCATACTCAGAAAAAAAAGATAATAAACCCCAGTTTCAAGTTCAGCCCATACAGTGTCATTCATAGACCACAGAAGTACTGAATGACATATACAGCAGAAAAAAACTATTATTCTTTTAAATGATTCACACAAGAAATGTAAGATTGGCCATGACTGGTCGTGTCATTGTGTAACAAGTGGGTTTTATTTCATTCACATCATCAAAAGGAATAGTCCAGCACAGACAACGTAACATTTGGAAACTTTTCGTTTTTTTAATAACTCCACTCGCCTTTTCTATGTGAGAAAGAGTACTTCTGTTAACATGTGAACTGTCACCTAGCTCTAAATGTGTGTGTAGTTTGTGTGACTGCTCGTATGTGTGTTACAACCTCCATGCTCAAAGTGAAAGGTTTTGGGTTTCTCTGTTCTCACAGTGAAAAGAGCACTGGATCAGCTTCACATCTTCTTCTAGTAATACTGTCACCATGAGTCTACATCACTTGGCCAAAGGTGCCATGTTTGTCATATTGGTTAGCTGTTGTGGTCTTCAGTTCACTTCATGAGTCATTCTAATTTTGAGAATACTCTGACGCAGGACTCAGATCTTTCCCTCTGCAGTGTCTGGGATTTCGCTTATTGAAGCATGTTGCAATTATTATTTTTTTAACCATTTTTGACTCAACTTACATGTCAGTATGGAAACAGCTCATGTTGATCACAAGTAAGCTGATAACTAACTGCCCGGATGGTGTACAATAACTTCTTTAAACAACAGAAATCACCTCCAATAATTCATTGGTGTGTTGAATCTTGTTGAAGCAAACGTGACGTATGAAAGGAAATGAGTGGACTAAGACAGATGTAAAGAATGAGTCTTTATATTTTCACTTTTCTTCGTAGGAAGGAATCAAATTAAATAGAACAATGAATCACACTCCACCTCCATAGCAGTTTAACCTGGAGTTAGTTTCCTACCGCCACAATGGGATGCATGATCAATTCCATTATTTACTCATGCTATGCCTCTGCAGTGGGAGTTTGCTGCACAGACCAAAGCGTTTTGAAATGCAGACTTCATGGCGCAACAGTCTTGGTCGCCCACAACTTGTGTTTCTGTCTGGCAATAGTTGTGTGGAATCACACTAGTAGTGGAACCTCCATGATCTCAGAAGCTTGGTTTTGGTTTGTTTGTACTACTTACTGTTCACAGTGTGTACTACTACGCACCACCTAAATACTGCGGCACTGGATACTGCCCACTCTCTGTCTACAGCGATGAATGAAATTAATAGACTCACGATTGAATGTTTTTGCTTTTAGTCGGCAAACCGCACAAGTGTAACTACTGTGGGCGGAGTTACAAACAGCGGACATCTTTAGAGGAACATAAAGAGCGTTGCCATGGTTACCTGCAGGGTATCGGCTTGGATCCTAATGTCAACAGTGGGCCTTACACAGGTAAAAAAAAAAAAATTCACTAGAATTGAAACCAGTAAACGTACATAAAGTAATACAGTAAAGTTAATTCCTGAATGAACTTCTGGAAAATAATCCTTACAATTAATGACTGATATATTAATTTGTGCAACTTTTGCTATCTGTGTATACTTATAAGATACTCGGTTAAGTTATTTATTTTGCAAACAGCACAATCTATTTTAGATTTTGAAATAAAGATAATATAAAGCTGCACTTGCCCTAAGCAAAATTCATCTTACTTTTATTCTAAACGCGATCATTTCTTCATTTATTTTTCCTTTTAAACACCCAGCTGTATTCGTGCTCCTTCTTATCACCTGTTCACTCCTTTTAAGGTGACGTTCCAAAAGAGCCAAGGCCCATGCCAGAGCCCACCATGGCTACCTTTGATCGGCCACCTGTTATTGAAAGACTGCATAGCAATGTAGGCAAGAGGAAGAGCACCACACCTCAGAAATTTGTGGGTGAGTCATACATGCTTTTCAGACATAGTCAGCAAATCGACTACTCTAATTACCACGAAGATAAAAAACAAATGTTTCATATGATGTTTTATTCAGAGGGGTGGGGTGGGAGGGTGAGGAGGTTGGGGTTTAGCAGTTGAGGTACCAGCTGAAATAATTGTTGTATTATGTTCTGCATGCAGTGATCTTTTTTATGACTCTGACCTATAAAGCATGCCTATATGCTGTTGTTATCATATAAAGATATTATTGTTCAACAATGAATTGATTAGTCTTGCAAATGATTTTACTTGAGCATTAATAACATGGATTTGTTTTTATCAGCTTACCCGATTTTATTTTTTGAGCTTACTTAGTTTGATTTGTCTTCCCCTTGTTCCATAGTTTTGCATTATATAGTATTATATAATATCACACAATAGCTTTGGCCTACTGTTTTTTTTTTAATTTGCCACACTATTAGAAAATGAGATTGAGCAACTAGAGCAAGCAGATGACTGAGAGGCAAGGAAGTGTTTTTTTCACTCTGTGGTTAGGTACACCTGTAACTTTGCCATTGCTCTTATCGAGAGAAAACAGCTTACCGCATCCCTGTTCTCGAGGGGTTAAACACTGCAGTCGTAGATGGATGGGGCTTTCCACTCATTAGACTCAAACATCATGCACAAAATGTGAAAAACAAGATCAAAATATCACCAAGCTATAACATTCACTGTTTAGAATGGAAATTTCAATCAGTATTTGCATTTGTACATATTAATTTTCCTTCTTGACTGAAGATAAAAATAAGAGTATTTTCGCCACTTATGCTACTGCATCTATATATATATCTTATTTTAACAAGAAATTGCCATCATCATTATTTACATGCAGTCATGAACTACTCTGCTGTTTGCAGGTGAAAAGATGCCTCGCTATAGCTATCCTGATATGAGCTATGACATGGCCGTTAAGTATGAGAAGCAGTCTGAAATGATGCCACCCCACATGATGGACCAGGCTATCAACAATGCCATCACATACCTGGGATCAGACACCCTACGCCCCATGCTCCACCATCCAGGTCCTCCACTTTCTATGGCTGAGGTGGTGCCTATTGTGAACCCACTCTTCCCCCATGTCCTGCCACTGAGCCAACGAACAGAACGTTCAGGAAACTGTGACACACTACCAACACAGCCGCCTCAGCCCCATGAGTTCCCCGGTCATCCCACCTCAAATGGCCCCACTGGTTTAATAAGGCCAGGTAAGCAGCCCCAACAAGGGCAAGAGGAGTCACCCAGCAACAGTGGTGTTGAATCTGCTGACTCAGCTCGCAGCAGCCCTCAGGAAAGGCAGGGATACCATGGCAGCAATGCCCCCGTGGGCCTCAGGTCTCGTGGCAGTCCAGCAGTGGTCTTTTCAGGTGAGCGGCTGAGAGATGCATCACCTAGAAGTGGGGCAGGAGTCGGGGTTGGGATAATGCGACTGGCTACAGAGAGGCCTGTGAGCCAGGAAGGGATACGGGTGTTTGGACGGGAGGGCCAGGAATTAAGGGCCTTCCAGTGTGAGCACTGTCGAGTGCTCTTCCTGGACCATGTCATGTACACCATCCACATGGGTTGCCACGGATACAGAGATCCACTGGAGTGCAACATCTGTGGTCACCGGAGCAAGGACCGCTATGAGTTCTCCTCTCACATAGTACGTGGTGAACACACCTTCCAGTAAGAGGATGGGTAGAAAATTGAGGGATAGACAAAGAAGTGAAAGGAGCAATACCCTGATATCCGTCCTAATCTCCTCTGAGACTGCATTGTTGAATGGCATTGTAGACAAGTGTAGCACAATCACAGACTTCTTTTTAAGCTACTTATTGTGAATCTGAACAGTTTAACAATCACATGAAGGTATGGGCCAAAGACACATTTTGTACTATTTAATTGCGATTAATGTAAAGGAAGGACTTTTTTTTTTCTCAAAATCTTACTAGATTCTATATTAGAGCAGCTGTCAAAGGGCATTGACAAGTGTTTTTCTTTTTTTCATTTTAGTCTATTCTGAAGTATATTCTTTTGTGTTTTCCCTCTCATCATGCTTTTAACCCTTTTCATTCTGAAGACATAATGCATGCATATAGATGGTATATTAGAACTTGTTTCTGCCCTGTGGGCTCAATGTGGTTGATAAAAATCAGTTTCAGATTACTAGACAAACGTCAAGGCTGCAGGTGGTGTATAATGTCACTAAAAAACATCACTATGTTTGACAAAATAGTAGCACTTATTCATTATTGTACTTATAAAAATTTGATCATTGATGCTATCAGATGTTAGTAAATATACTGAATGCATTCTGGTTCTATTCTCAGTGGGTATGCAAGTGCATTGCTGCCTAGACTTTAGACAATTCTATTAGCCCCCATAAATATATACACCAACTTAATTGTTTTAGGCCAATGAAAAAAAAAGAGAAAAACGTGGGATTTGAATGTAATTTATGAACAAAATTTCAACGCAAGTGGCAAATAGAATTATCAGTAAACGCCACCTTATCACATTTTGTAATTCAGAGTAAATTGTCTTGCAGATAATTATAAACAATGATAAACAATGTGATTTCCTGTGCAAAAGCTCAGGAGAGTCTTTTAGCTATTGCTATCTGCCTATCTGATAATGAGCAGTTGAAAATATTGAAGGCATTATTATTGTATTATGTTACTTTAACTCTCTGCAAATGGTGCATGTTTTAGGTTACCATATCATACCACCCATGTTTTTCCATCTCTCAGGGGCTTGTAAAGCATTTGTGAACCATTAGCGCAGATAAAGAAAACCACCAACTTCCTGTTGGTGGCTTGTCTATTTTGTAATTTTAAAATCCTGCCAAATAAAAAAGAGACTCAAGCAACATATGAAAATGACTTTAGGGCAATGTTTAAGCTGGTAAACATATATTTGAAATATCTTGATTGGGGAAAAAAAGTGTTCTCCTCTGTTGAAGAGAAAAACATGTTGAAAAGCACAATGTCTAATGTGTTCTTGAGGTTGCTTAACAGAGCACTGGAAACACAATGAATTCGGACGTAGGTTATCTCAAATATTTATCTAAGACAAATTTCAGTTTGTCTTACATTTTGAAATGATCCTATTTATAGCTCATGAAACTGAAATTGTTGCTTGTATTGAGACGTATTTCTCTCTGTTATAATCAGTCACCATTTAAATGCAAGAGAACGTAAGAAAAATCACTCTGAAAGTTAAACATAAAAACGGTTGCCTAGTCATTCTTGTTGTATCTATGACTTTTAAAAGTTCAGTCGAGGACATCTTTTTCTCAATTGTTTTCTTTCTCTACACTTTCAGGGTAAGATGTCCAAATACCTTTTTTATTTCCTTTGTACTTCTGCGGAATACTACTGTGTCCTGTTGACTCAGACATTGTGTTGCTTACAGTTTGAGTACACTGCTATATTCTTAAACTTTGAGTATAAAAAAAAACAACTGTCAGAAATGTTGTCCATCCACATGGACAACCTTAAAAAGCAGATGGTGGTAGAGAAGCCCTTAACAATCTTGAAGTCATTTAACTACTTGGCTGCAGTATGATTCTTTATGGCGGTGGATACCAAAGTGACAGCACTGGATGTTCTCTATTGTACCTCACTTTGTGCTTTACTGTATGCCTTTCTTTTTGATCTAATCCACTTTTTGAATTAATTGGGATGGTCTGTCTGTCTGTGCGTGTGTAATATATTCTTTCATCCTGTTTGTAGACATGACTAATATGGGGAAGTGTATTTTTTTCTAAGGCTAAATTCCTAAAATTGTCATGTGATAATATGGTATTGTCGACCTGATCTTGTTTGTTTAAGGCTGCCCCTTCTCCGCTCCTCATAAGCCCCATCTCCCACACAAGCAGATACACACTAATGTCTGTTCCTCTTCCTCATTCTCTGAATGTTACTCTTTGCATCACCATAATGTCACCAAATTCATGTATGACCTTTTACAAAGGGGACCGAGAAAGAGACAGCATGAGCAGGAGGCGGAGTTAAAGAAGCGTACCACGTACTACTACTCTGAAGGCTCTTCTGATAGTTGTAGCATCCCAAATCTATAGAGTAGGAGTATTACAACCTCCAAACTCGCTTGTCAATCATTTAGCAGTACATTCACGTATAGCACATTGTGATCCACAAAGCCAGTTCTTTCAAAGTTACTGTCTCTGCTGTGAAAGGACTCTGATAAGACTGTGCTTGGTACAGTTGGTCATGCACTTTATGTCTCTTTAAAGCAGAAATGTCAAATGTTTTCTAGTTTTAATTTTTAAGTGTTGTGACGGTTTCAAACGATCATTGTCAGAACAAAGGTTAAACTTTTTTTTGAGGGAAAAATCTTGGAGCAGCACACTGGAAATTAGGACTGTGTCAGTTTTTGCTCTGCTGCCTGATGAACATGTACTTTTTTTTAATGGACTCACAAAACTGTTGGCATTATTAGTTTTAAACATGTATTGTCTAACATTATGAGCAGGCTTTTATGCTCTAAAGCTAAACTCAGTGAACTTTTCTTTTTGTTCAGTATCTACTCGTAATCAAAAGGCAGCTTTTTCTCTGTTTACATGTTGCTTCTTTTCATGCGCAAATGGTGCCCAGCTAGCATAAAACCTTACTATTTGTAAAGTTTTGGCACTAGAAATTGTTTACATCTTGCAGCTGTGATATTGACTCTGTACATTCCTCTGTCATATTATTCCTATTTTTTTTCTAAGAAAAAAAAAGAAAAAAAAGAGTCAGTTTATTTATCCTGTGATAAAATCTGTGTTAAGGATACCTTGGTTTTCTCTCCTTATCCCAGAACAGAACAGAACAGAGCTTAAACTAAATGTAGGATAATATATTACAGGGTTTTTGTTGTTGTTGTTGTTGTTTTATTTTTGGGGTTTTTTTAGTTACTCTTTAGTTACTTACTCTCCAGGTTATATTTAGTAACATTCTTTGGGGTACAGGTATATCACAGTTCCAACTATTTACTTATCTGTTGACAGATTCTTGTCTTACTCTTTTTCCTTTACTGAAGCAGCCATATAAACAAACAAACAAACAAAAAAACAAACCATAACAAAAAAAAAGGGTCTTCTGTCAGCTTTCCTAGTGAGTGAGGACTTTACTTGAATGATTATTGCTATTGTTACAGATCGGGGGGAATGTTTTTGTACAGTGTGGTAAATGTCTATTTTTCTGCTGAAATGTTGCAAATAGTTTTGTGAATTTTGTGTGTTTTTTTTATTTAAAAATGTTTACAAAAAATGTAAAAGGCAGGGTTCCGGGTGCATTGTATTTTTTAAGAAACAGTATACAAACAGTGTATATTTTGGCACTGAAAATGAACATTTATCCATATATGTGTGCTGATTGAACAACTTTGATATCGATACCAACTTTCTGATATGAGGGCTCTCAGGTATTTACATAGGTTGTGTATTTTTAAGTCTTAAAATATGTGATTTATTTATGAAAAAAAGATGCATATTGAATTTAATTTCTATGATCATTTCTCTTGACTTAAAACAGTTTAACACTGAATATGGTGAAGGAAGTTGGAGTATTCTTAAGCCCCTTTTTTCAACAGTGACCATACATGAAGGCACACTGCTGTGAAGAATTCAATGTATATTTTAAGGCATGACTTTCTCTCTTCTCTATACATGGTTTTACTGCTTTGCCTATTTCATTCATTTTTAAACAGGAAGACAAACATAATAATACTGTGTTGTTTTCTGCAAAACATGCAAACTGTACCTTACTTGCAAATAAAATTCTTTATTGCAAGATACAAATTGAATGTTGAAATCTGTTGATGCAACATTAAAGAGCCTAAAGGTCAGAAAACATCCCTAGAAAACTATTCAACTTCCACACTTTTCTTATTGTTTGAATTTGAATTGTTTATCTTACACCTGCAATGTTGGTTATATGTAAAGGCATTCTAATGTTTTTCACAGTTGAAATCAAAACGCACAAATGACCAAATGCTCATCAGGTGACAGTTGAATTGGTGACACTGGGACTTTATTGAGACTATGTTGTGTTTGAATGATCTTATCAGCCAAAGTCATGTTCTTTGGCGATAGCTTTAATTCTATAGAACAGTGTACCGAATATGAAGAAAGATTTTTCTTAGCGATGTCTGTATCTCTACTTCAAAATCTGCTTTCTAGTATAAAAAAATAAAGTATATGTGAAATATATTGATTTTATGTGTACTGAATGTGCAGTTTAATTCTTATAAAAGGCCAATTTCATAACCATGAATAATAAAAACAAAGAGATAAATAAGCCCCAGACTATAAAATGCTGATATTCATCACTGGTTTTAATTCTATATAAAATCAAAAACATCTTAAACACTTCTAACACCAAGTAGTAATATATTTTTTTTAAATAATTGAATAAATAAATGTAACGTGATTTTTTTTTGTACTTGGGGGAAACTTTGGAACTTCAAGCAAGTGCCGAATTCATGTTATTGCTAAAATATATATATATATATATTTGCAGTACAAAAAAATAGCAATACAAAAATAAGCATTTAACAGCTTCAATAACACAACACTGATGAGCCTATTTGAGGAAATGGAAAACCACAATGTAAACTGTCTACTGTATCTTTTATCATGGTAAGGAATAATTTCTAAAAATGAAGTGCGCAGCCAAGCCTCCTAAATCCTTACTGTACAGCCACAGAGGCTTGCCTTCATTTGCAATGTAATGACTGTTTGTTCCACTCCACTCTTTGTCTGTGAACAGGTGGTTACTAGAGCCTGCTGAAGCCTCAAATGTCAGAGCAGTCTTCCTCACCCCCTTACTTCTTTAATCAGTATATTGCACACAGACACCCTCACACATATTCACACAGCAAACACATACAAAATCAAAGCTGCGTGAAGGCGGTCGCAAAACTGAGAAGTGCAAAGCCTGAACAGACCCCAAACTGTATCTTTTCATGTTCAGATTCCTCCAGTTTTCTGCCTGTCAGTTGATTGTTTGTTCCCATCTAGATGATATCTCTGTTTGAGTCATACTTTCAGCATAGGAGTGATACACCTGCCCTCACTTTGTGGTACTGTTGCAAAAAAAGAAAAACAAAAAGACAAAAAAAGGAAAAACGTATTCACCCATTCCATGCCGAAAGCAAAGGAAAAAAAGTTTATTTGAAAAATAGATTATTGCCATCATTTTGAGTCAGTAATTATTACAATATTACAAAAAGACGTAATATTTTTAAACGTAGTGTCTCAAAATTTACTACATTTCCATGGCGCTTGGTAGTCATCACAGTTATTCATTACTATTACTTACTATTTTCTTTTTATTACTAAGTATAACTGATCTGTCACTGACTATGACGGTGCTTACCGTACTATGATAGTTCTTAGAGTCTGACATGTTGAAAATTAACCTTTTAGTCACTTTCAAGGTTTGAGTCAGTGTCATGGTTTTCAGTGGTCAAGGAAAATGATGACACATGAACCTGAAATCGTGCCAATCTGCAGATGAAGTACGTACTCGTCACTCTATGATGAGCTGTCTAATCAACAAGCCATTTTAGCTGTTAGATTTCAAAGGGCTAAATGTTTTTTCTCCCGAAAAATACAACAGAGTAGTATTTTGTAGCTGCCACATAAATAAAGTATAGAACACTGTATGATTTGTAAGTCATGACAGTCATTGTTGGTTTGTGGAACCTGCTGTTGATACTGGATTGATATGTGAGTGTTAGGTATTGTGCAGCTATAGCCCCTTTTTTTGTCTTCTTCTCAGGACATATAGCTGAATAAAGCTTTGTGACTGCAAGACTTCCTCTGCCAGGTTCCACTCCCCGTGAAACTTCTTCTGCAAATCCTGTTAGACAATAAAAGCTGCACAGAGTTGCAAAAGCACTGGAAACTACTGGTATCCACCCTACATACAGACAACTTCAGATTAAAACAAAGCACACCTTATACTAGTACTGTAGAAAGCCAGCATACAGTATATCAAGAGCAACCTTAGTATGTTGTGAATAAGTAAGAGTATATTAACCGTCTGTGGCTGGGCTAAATCAGTTTAATTTCTTTATTAGCGAACAGGAAAAAATGTATTTAGTTACACTTGCAAGTCAACACTGACTGAACAGTATTTGCGTAAAGCAAAGTTGCATTCATAAAGATGGATAGTGTAACTTGGAAATCACACAGTCTGAGATACCAAGAGTGCTGCCTGCCCTTTAGGTTTCAGCTTACAATCTTACAGAACAGGGAGTAGTTCCAGATCTTTTTTGTGTGAATCCCCATCAGCGTTGTGCAATTGGCTGGTGACAAGTCCTGTTCCTGTTTTTCCTGCCAGGTAGTGGTGGATGTTTGGACAGGCCCTAAAACTTTCACACACACCAACACAAGATATGCATGCACGCACATACACACGGGATAACAACCTGCACGCCTAGCTAGTTTCTGTTACACGCCCATATTTTAGGAGTAATAAAGTTGAAGCGCTAGAAATCTGATATCACATATAGTAATGTTGTTTTAAACTGTTCGCTGGTGTTGCAATGTCAGAGAAATGCTGTGAGAAAATAAATACAATTCAATGACTGATTGGTGTAATGTCACAGCTGAAACACTGCAAAAGATGTGGTATACTACAATTTTTCTGCTTGGGATTTGCGCTGGTAATAGTGGTCTGCGCCTCTGCGGCTCTTGCGCTCTTAACCCACTTGGCTGAAGGAACAGTTTCAGTTATAGGGCTGCTATACATGTTAGCAACTTTGAAATTGTTTAGATCCATTTAAAGTCGGGGTTCAAGCAAATTATATTTTCAGTTCACTAGAAATGAAGCTTCGATAGTTCAGATTTTGAGGCCAACTACACCCTGTGCAGACATCGCTGCAAAAGGCCTTCTCTGGTTTGTGGTCAGAGAGAAAAAAGAGAGAGGTCTCAGTATTCATGTGGGGAGGAAGTAGAGGGGGAACTTCCACTTTCCTGCAGCCATGTTGAATGGGGAGGTATTGTGGGGTGAACAGCATGCACAAAAAAGATAGACAAGTTGATAGGTGCATTTCAGACAAAAACAATAATGTGCTACTACACCAGGCAATGAAAAAGTGTGAAGACGGGCAGCGCTGTTAAAGAGAGAGAGAAAAGTCAGCAATGGTAAGTTTGTAACGTAAGCATATAAGCGGCACATGCATTAGACACTTCTTGGGAAGTGAGACTGCAGGAAAGAAACAGAGAGTTAATAGAGAAACTGAGAGAGACAAATTGGGAGGGATGAATGCATCTGACACAGGAAGATCGAGAACATGACAGAAAGAAAGAAAATAAGGTTGTGTAGTGTCCACACCTGCTGATCGTCTTGAACTGTGAAAACATACCAGGAGGCAAGATACAGTTTGAAGACTGGCATGAAGCAGACAACCACAGGTTTACTGTAGGAAATTGGGATGTGGGGATACAGACACCGGTGGTTTGACATAAATGGATACACAGCTGCAATGAGCTGAACTGAAAACAGGAAATAAATGTCAACACTAACCCTTTTTTCACGCTAACAAATAAAGAGAGGGAAGTTTCACCAGTTCAAAACTATATTCGGTGTGATGTGAATGTCAGACATGGGCTGGGAAGCACATGTTATCACTGTCATTTCCAAAAATATTTGCTTGGACTGTAAATATTTTTTTCCATCATTTTCAGTTTGACTGTGAAAAAGCTGCTCTCCCACCACAGAGTATCAGAGTATTTGCATTTTTCTTTCTTTTTCTTTTTTTTTTTTTTGAGGTGGGACCTAAAAGGGGTCGACAGAAGGAGTCATGTTCAAAATTATCACAAGTGATTTAAAGGGCAACCACACATACTGTAAACCAAAGTGCAAAAATAAAATGTCAGCCCTTGATGTTATTCCATTTGCATCGCATTGACTGCAGCTCAATGTGGGTTGGGGAGGCACAGTATATCAGCTCCTCCTTGTGTTTTTTTCAGCATTTTATCATCAATCAACGTCAGCCTAGACTACATTGCTGGGCCACCATAACACTTCAGTAGTCTTTATAGTACTCTATGTTAGTAATGAAAGCATTTCAACAGAGCAGTAATACTCAAAGTGAAATCAGGTTTTGAATTATAGCACATTTGTGCTCTACTTTGTAGTCAACACATGTTTTGCTGCCTGTAAGCTATCAACACAGTGGGTCTCACACACAGTTGTTTCTGTACAATGATGCTGATGAGTTGTCAGAAAATCCAAGAGCTTTGGCTTTAGTCTACTTCTCAGAAAAGGCCGGGACAACACTGTTACTCAAACTGAAATGCTGTCATTTTAATACTGTTAATCTTGCAACTGTGATGTGTATGATTTCTCAAACAAAAACAAAAGAACGGAGCAAAATATAGAACACAAAATTAGTATTCTGTGCTAAAAATGAAAAACATATGGGGTATTCTTTATCGGTGGCTGAAGTTGCTCATTTCTCAAAAGTAGCACAAGGTAAAATGGGTACAGAAGAGGTAGAAGTTAATAGCTATTCGGGAGCAGTAACAGCGACTGCTTGTTTGTCTCTTTCAAAGAGTATTTCGTGCATTCAACTTGTCTTGCAACCGAGCGAAATGGAAGAAAGAGAATACAACAGTTGGTACAAGCACTTTGGGTTGGCTTCTTACCTTTTGTGTTTCAAATGTCAGCGCTTTTCTTGTGGTTGCAGACTCCTGGGTCAAGAGAAGAAGGAGGAGGCTCAGATGGAAATCCTGACACATATCTACGCAGTGCTGAGGCCAACCTAACTGGGCCCCTTCCATCTGAAATCACACACACGCACGCACACAGATACAAACACTCACTTTATAAAGTTTAAAAGGTGACTGTGTTTGTGTATCTGATTGCTCCAAAGCGAACCAGTGTCACTAAACCTAAACAAGCATGGTTCTCTTTATCACTTTATCAAAAACGGGTCTAGTTCAAGAGAAATGACACAGACTGGTCAATGATGTTACATTTATGTCTCCTGTTCCTCAAAATATTCAAGTTCATGTCAGGTCACCAACATAAATTTGTGTTAAAGCAACACTGGAGTCAGAGTTGTTTTATTGATACAATATGTACATTAGGATAGTGAATTCCTGGTCGGGCTGCCTAATGTTTAGCAAGTCACTTTAGGAACCAAATGTGAAACAGAATCAGAATCTGAAAAGAAAGTTAAAAAAACACACAACTACAAAAAAGCTCACATCCAGCTGATCTGATTAATCTTTTCCACAGCATTCAATGCTAAATGTTTTACAAGAACTAATATACGGCTGATCATGGAGCTACCGGACACTCAACTATCATCTAAGACGCTGCGTTTTCTGGAAAGTTTTAACAGTCACTCTTTATTGATTTTGATGATTGCTGTATTTTTCCACTGACATAAAAAAATGTTTTCAAGTAAAAAGGGTCTTTAGTTTGTGCCCTTCAGAAGAGAACTGTTACTTTTCAGTGACTGTCTGTGAATAATATTACTTTTATTACGGTATTTTTACTTGGCCACGTTTCTTTGTAGAAAAGAGGGTTTTTTTCTGCTCTACACAGAACTATTTCCTATGTGGACCGTGTTGTCTCTTTTCTCTGTCTGGCCACCCACCTAAAAGAACACACACACACACACGCGCACACACACACACACACACACACACACACACACACACACACACACACACACACACACACACACACACACACACACTCCCTCTCTTTATGCAGTAGCTGTGCCCTTGGATAGTAACTACCATTCAGACGCTTTCTCTTACTGCCATCAAGTGGTCAAACTGTGTAAAGCTTTCACTGTAGTTGGCACCCTTAGGAGTTGACAATATTGCAGTATTTTAATAATGTTTTATTTGCATAACGAAAAAAAAGAAGTAGTTCACTAGAAATAATACAACTAGAAAGCTCATAATAATTAAGAATAACAATTATATCAATTTGATTACATTAGATTTAAATTAGATTTTCTAACACTTTATCCAGGTACTGTCTGTTCTCGTTGGCTATTTGTCTTGAGACATCCTTCATTTCTTCATGTTTTTAGAAAAATGTGAAATTATAGATGTGATACTGAAACATGCTCAAAACTAAATAGAAATACTATATTAAGACAAAAACAGTTTGCCTTTATGCAGCACAGTTCTCACAAATTTGAAACTCCATATTTGTTATGAACAGATTAATTCTTCAACACAGCCCGAACACTCTTAGGCAAGTTTCTTGTAATTTCTTTAAGTAGTTTTTAGGAATAGTTCTCCAGGATTCTTGAAGGAGATTCACAGCTCATCTTTGGATGTTGGTTGCCTTTTGTTCAGTTGTCTAAAAGGATGATCCCACACTGCTTCGAATATGCTGAGGTCCGGGCTCTGGGGAGGCCAATCCATGACTGATTCTGTTCCTTTGAGTGTTTTTCTATACAGATATGTTTTTACTGTGTGTCTGGGATCATTGTCATGCTTAAAAATGAAGCTGTTTCCAATCAGTTGACTTTCCATATGGTGTTGCACGATGGATCAAATCTGATGGTATTCTGGTTTCTGTGTTCATTATCCCATGAATTCTGACAACATCTCTGACATCACTGGGTGAAATTCAGCCACAAATCATGACAGAGCCCCTACTGTGTTGTACAGATGGCTGTAGACACTGACTGTTGTGCCTCTTTTCATCCCTCTTCCATACATATTGGCAATGATTTCAGCAAATATTTCAAATGCGGATTCATCACTTCTTAAGACATATCGCCACAGATTTTTAGTCCAGTTCTTGTGTAATTTGGCATACCAAAGCCTTTTCTCTCTATTTCCTTTCCTTAAGAATGGCTTTCAATGGCAGCCACCCTTCTACTGTGGCCATTTCTGATGAGTCTTTGGTGAACAGTACATGGATCATCTGGGCCAGAGACTTTTAGTGATTTTTTTTCTTATTAATTACATGACTTTTACATAATGCTCATCTGCTATAGATAGATTTTTAAGCCTGCCACTCTGTTTTGTCCTCCACTTGTCTACTTTCATCAAATTATTTTAAGGATGTGCTGCACACCATGATATGCAAATTTTTAGCTAATAGTTTTTTGGGAATCACCTTGTTGCAGTAAAAACACTGTTTCGTGTCTCTCAAAGTGTGATATCGTTGACATTTTTCATCGATTCAAGTTCAGAAACTGGGATAAGCTCTGTGTTTTTGCAGCAGGTTGCCAGCAGCAAAGTGCCTAAAACTAGTTTATGTCTTGAGTTAGGTGCCTTTTTTTTCTTGAATAATTCACAGGTTGGTGTTACGTGGCTTAATAAAAATCAAAGTAAAGAAGAAAACATTCCACTGAAAATGTTCAGCTAGAAGGATTGGACTGAAAATAAGTGAAAAAGCTGTCAGTGTCCAAAGAAAAACTTTGAAAGATCTCCAGAAATTAAGATTCAAGGCTGTTTTAAGCAAAATACAAAGAAGTGAAGTGTGCTCAAGACACAACACTGTATTTTTTTATTTTATTTTTTTATTTGGGGGTTGGTCTGAATCAATTATTGTCCATCCTTCTACTCATATGGACTACAGTAGTCATATCAGGCAGTGATGATGACGTTTTCATTTCTGCCCTGTAGATGGCAGCATTATAAAGCGAACCTAACAAACCACGGGTGATTACGGCTTCCATACATTCAGCCTAAGAGTGCAGCAGCAAAGCTCATCAAGGGCAGCATTAATAACCTGAGCAAAGTCCTTTCTTTGCCTCATCTTCAAGTCTCACCTGACATGGTTGGACTCATCTGAACTTTTGACCGGCCTGTAATGTGCAATGTAAGCTATCCAATTTACAACACCTTCACAAGGACACATGCCAACAATTATTTATTGCTGCAGTGCAGGCTAGTCAGTGTGTATGTGTGCGTGCCCGCGTGTGTGTGTGAGATACTGCAGATGGAGAAAAGAAAACAACCTAAACTGTATGAAAATGCAAATACATACATGCATTCAACCCCTTCCAAGTAAAGATGTACAAAAAAAAAAGAACATAAAAATGGAGACGCATTACACAATGCACTGCATCATATTGCAAAGACTGCATCTGGACTACAGAGACATTAGAGCTACAGGCATCGACATGACTGATAATGTTTAAAGTCTGGTGTCACTGAAGTGAATCAACAAGAATCTGACCTCTTATCCTGCAGGGCAAAAAAAACACACAATATAGCACATCACCCTCATCCTTGGACTGATCTGATGGTTTTGGAGTTTGGGGTAATTCCATCATAACCCACAGCCGAATTAACCCGCTTCACTCAGTGGACAGTGAGCATTCGTCAGCAAACTCTGCAGTGAGATGCGACTCGATGGCAGTCAACATTTCCCCTAATGGGAAACAATTACACACTCAGTGGCTTCTTCACTGACTTCTGATGAGACTCATTCACTGAGGAAATGGCCACGTAATCATGTGTGTGTAATGTGCTAACACTGCTTATTGCTCACAGAGTCAGGCTCATGCAGAGCCAGTCAGAGTTTCAGATGATTCTTTAGCCACCATATGAGTCTGATGTTAGGAGAAATGTCAAAGGAAATGGCGCTGAATGTACGACACGTGTACTCAGGGGGCTATCTGTATTGCTGTGGGTATTTACATGTTTTATAATACATGTATACATATACACACATATGTATATAGGGAGAGACAGACAAGTCTTCTTAAAACCAAATAATCCCTGATGCTTCTTCTTTCTCAACATAGTGACTATGAATAAATTACAGTGGAAAATAGGGACTTTTTATGATTTATGCTTGGCTAGACTACAACACTGATGTAAACACGGAGGAATTTCTCTTCCATGGATGCAGCCAGGTTGTCATTTTTTAGCTTTAGTGTAATTTTTACACTGACTGACTCAAGACTGGCTCATCTGTCTTAAAAGTAGGAATTACTGTGATAGCGGCCGTGCCTTGAAAATCTGAGTGAATCTTTAAGCAATCCTTCAGTTTGAATTTTCTGTGAAAGTCTTCTTGCAGATGTACAGAAATTGCACATAATATTGACAGTGGAATAATCAATATGCGGCAAGCAAGCTGTCTGAAAAATCCTCATATTTAAAAACACCCAAATTAAAGTGACATGTATGATGGAATGTTACTGCATCCGGATTTCATGCCTGAACCAATGCAACAAATGTAATGCCATGTTACGAGGAGGGAAGTTAATCACTTCCTTGTGGCTTCTGATGACAGGATGATCAGTCACCAGCATATAAAATTATTTTTGAGGTAATTAATACCACTCTGTATAAAAACACTGCCAGCCTTAATGTTGTTTGCACTTGCTCCAGTAGCATATAGTTTATAATAAGCTGAATTTCTGATATGATTCACACCAGCACGAGTTATCTGAGTCCCTCATGACTATTTAGTCCAGAATGTTGTATGTTGGCTTTCATGTAGCCAAAGATTTCCTGGTCTGCACATGAATATTAACCTTGTTATGCATTCAAACCTAATTTAGGATAGCATAGCATAGATGCATCATAGTAAACTGGGTGACTTTTCATGGCATACGCACTAATATGGATTATACAAATTAAGTAAGACACCATTTACAGCATCAGACACCATTTACATGGTATCTGATGCCAAAAAGATAAAGTTAACAAATGAAAACAGTAGGATGTTAGATGGATCTGTGGACTGAACATCTGAAAACCACAACCAAAGCAAGAAACTATGGAGGAATATCGCAGGAAAGCAAAAGTTATAACTCATCTCTTACCGAATGCCTTGGTTTGTGTATTAAAAGGGGGCATCAGACTTGGCTTTAAGCACATCGAGTGACCAGAGGAGCAGCAGATTATGGCATTTCCACACTGGCTCTGGCACTGTGACTTGCTAAAAACCATTTTATGCAATGCAAATGAGCACTGTCTTATGACTTAAAAGGGGGCAAAAAGGTCTGAATTTCTTAACAGAAACCAAATACCATGTTATTAACATATATTTAATTTAGCCGTTTAAAAATTAGAACGCTTAAAACAAAGTTACTTTTCCAAAAAGTGTCCATTAACAGTGAATAATTACAAAGAGGAACAGGAAGGTGGGGGTGGCTGCTGATTGAATTTTTATCAGTCAATATGACAAATGATGTGTCATCTCTGTTTATCTATCCACTGTCTTGTATGACTTGAGAACAGCCTGCAGACTGAGCTGTCAGCTGATAGATAGAATCAGTGGCAATCTATACTTGAAAATTCTCATTACTGCTGTTTGTCCTTTGTCATTATGGAATGAGCATCTGTCCAAAACCCACATCTGATCCAAAATGATTAATAAACAGCTAAACATGTGCTTTAGATCGAGCAGCATTTGCATCGTTAATGGCAAAAAGACCCGTTTGAGTGCTAAATGTACGTTTTTATTGAATCATAGTTATCTGTATTCCCTGAGATTAATATATGCAGCCACGCTGATATTGATTTGAGTTTTCAGCACAGTGGATAAAAAAAAAAAGTGTGAAATACATTGTTGTGATAGTCTTTTGGTTCTTCCGTTGCCTTCCCTAGACAACTTCAATATTATATATTCAACAAACCATTTTGTTTTGACAGTAACAAATGCCTCTGAGTTTCTGCAACTCTGGCATCTAAGAAAACTTGAGTTTTTCTTTTATTTTTTTTGGTTATTGTTCATATTCTTTCTCCCTTATTGTCGAGGAAAGATAGAAGCAATCAAAGGCATGAAAGAAGACCTCGACTGCAACTATCCGAGGGTCCTTTGTATAGATGCACATGACTTAACTGCTGCTCAAAAAGTAAGCAATTTAGTAAATAGTTGGTTTCACGTGTTTGTAGAAGTCACACGTTCAACATAATGTTTTAAAGACATTTTGATATATATAAAAATGGAAGGAATTAAGCTTATAACCTCACTGTGTAACCTCTCATTTTAATAGCTGGTGTCTGAGGGGATATGGGGTTGAACTGTTACGCAAAACTGACATTCTTCAATATATAAACAGAATAAAATCTACCTGAAAATTAACAAACAGATAATGAAAAGTCTTAGTTGTCTATGACTACCTAATCATCAGTTCCAGACGTGTATTACGGTCATTAACTTCCTTCATCTCTGCAACATGTTGCTCGGATAGTTTATCATACTGACGGTTTATCTAAGTGTGGGGGAGAAGTGCTATGCTGCAGGGAGAGATTGCCTTTACTTGCATGGCACCAACAGAGCAAAACAATGTGCCGCATGATAAAAAATTGCTTCATAACTCTCACATTGTGTGTCTGGCATCATTATGAGGCACAATAGCCTCTGGAGGGCCTGGCTTTTATTGGCGTGCCTCTTGCAGCAGCAAAGTCTCATCCATTAAACAAATCAGGGGGTTATGTATTAGATTAGCTGTACAGCAGGCACTTGGGGACGCCTAGAAGAACACACGAAACCTCATCTCATTCCCTCTCATAATCCCTGGAATAAATTACCTAATTGACAGCATTAGGTTGATACTGTCAGAAGGTGCCACTTAAAGCATAATGTATAATGAAAATACACAACGTTGCTAAATTGCATTTTTGGTATTAAAAATGATAAACGTCAGCCATTTGGGGCATATTTAGAGTGAAGCCTCTCCTCATAGCATGCTGCCAGATCTCATTTTTCAATATTTCTTAATAAATTTGTAGTGTCAGTGATATTAAAAGCTCATTTCTGCTGTGGAATATTTAATAAAGCTTCTGTGTGAAAGGAAACCAATGTCAAAGACAGAGTCAGGAAACTGTACGGTGGCAGCTTGAACCTCCCACCACCCACCGCGCCACGCCACCGGACCTCTGACCTGTGTGGTGAGAAATGGACTGCCCCCCACTGGTGAAGGGTCAACACTGCAGCAGAGGTTCAAGAAGTGCCCCTCACAGTTCAGTGCACTATTCATTCTGCAGCCAAGCCGAAAACAACAGAGCCTTTTGACTTTCTTGAAAGTGAAAGCTGAAACTGTATGCATCCCATTTTCCAAACTGTACACTTGGATCAGAAAGTTCAGCTCAGTGTTCAAGTATCGGAATCTGTGGGTTAGTGCCAGTGAATGGAATACCTCAGTAAATGTGAGAGCAAAGGCCCTGGATGAACTATAGGTAAAAGATTGATGTTTATTGGCTGGGGTAGATTATTGCTCACTGTGTGGATATGCTTTTTATGCAATTAAAATCTGCCTCATCTAGTCATAATAAAGCTAAAAACAGAGCATTAATATCATACTTCTGTCCTTTAAAGCCCTCAAAATGTTGCTGTTGTGGTGCCATATAGTCAATCTAATAATCTGAGCGACTTTTCCATTTCAACTTAAGGTGTTATAAAATGTGTCTAAGCTCCATTATAAACCATTCATTCATGCAGGTAAATATAGTTTCAATTGGTAAAAGTGTTTTGTAACAATGTTGCTTTGACTTACTGATGAACCAACTCTGTGAGACAAGCATCACTCAAGTATTTCAAGCCTTTTTCAGACTTTGCCCGCACTTGTGATCACATTTGAGTGCGTGTGCATGTTTCAAGAAAACTTTGAGTTGGGGGACAGTCAGAGTGCATGTTTTCTGTCCAGATGTGTGGGCATATTGCAACTCCAGGAGGTATTCACCTCTCTTTTTAAAGTGCAAAAGTAGTCAGCAGCTGGTGAAAGTAATAACCTTTTGTCATGTTGTTTTGCATTTACCCCCATTATCTTAAGTTATTTTCCCACTACTCCAAAGTCACTGGTTTCAAACTCTTACAAATAGCTCAGTGAGCACAATAATACCGCTATCTAAACGTTCTGTTTGACTTTTATTTGTGTCATTTACACCAAGACCATCCCCTGGTGGGGAAATGTTTCTCTTGGATATGGAGATATATTGCCTTCAGGAGTAATGTAGCCTGATAAGTGATGAAAAATGAAAATCTTGTCTCAAGATGCAGAAAAACAAAACAAAGAAACAAATGGTTTATGATTTTGCTGCAAGAATACATGCCCTATTTACTTGATTATACTTATGCGGTAACCTTATAAAATGAAGTGGCATTAGAGTAGATCAATATATATATATATATATACATATATATGGGGGGGGGAGGACTACAGGAAAAATGGGAACTTAGTTCACAATAAACCTGATGAAACTATGCTATTTCCATTCTAAGCATCAATTTTATGTACCATTCTCACGGTTTAGTATTAAATCAAATCTTACAAGATGAAAATATACCTTATCCGGATCACATATTTCATAGCATATGGGAATCCACCAATGGTAAGTGGTATTCAGTTCTATTTTACTCAGTACACCCATAAATCCTTCTGGCAGGATTTATCTCTGCTGTGTTCGGTGTGACAGGTGCAACAGAGTCGACGCACAAATTCATGAGGTTTTGGCATCTTGTGGTAACCAATGGGACACTGCATGAAGTCTAAACTGGCGGGGTTAAGGATGATGGTCGAGTACCTGTGCCAATCGCAGTGCGTGTAGGAGGAGTTCGGGGACTGGGAGGTGTGTCCGAAAAATGCGAGTCTGCAGCTGCATACTGTATCCAAGTCGGGGAGTAATGCCATGAGTACTGCTTTACACTGTTTAGACAAGCTTTTCAGAGCGTGCATAGGAAACTATTATTCGACTGTTTCTGCTGTCAAGTAAGCCACAATTTTAAGCCCGAAGGCTCAGAGAGGACAGGAAAAGGACACTCGGACAAACTGCAAACTTACTTAAAAGCAACAAAAGTCCCCAAAGTCGCACGCTCAAGAGGCGTCAAACGCAAACGATCCATCCTTTCTGGCTGTTTCAGGGAAGGATACGCGTCTGGACATGTGAATTTAAAGGGGATACTTGCTAAGCACAACAATGAAACCAACGACTGCCCAGTGTTGCTTCGGCATTCTTCTGACTTGCCTCTTGTTTGGGTTCAGCTTTTCACAATCAGGTGAGTGAATTCCAACCCTATGCTCCCCAGTGCGCAAAACTGTGTGTCCGCGGAGATGGTTAGTGCGCGCTGAGCGCAGCACAACTACCCACCGAGCATACTTTTCTGTTACTGTTCTTTGTTGCGCATATGGCTATTGGAGCTTATCAGATCACATCAAACCCGCTAATACGGTTTCACCACCAGCACTGAATTCTAACGCCGGAGAACGTCTTAAACAACAGCCAATGAGATGACGTAAAGATCACAGTTGCACAGAGACACAGGTGTTGGTCAGAGCAGATGGCAGGTTGTAGCAGTACATCTGATAAGACGAAAGGATCCAGGCGAGCGCGTCGCTCCGTCTTCTTGCGCAGAGCGGCACTGTTGAATTTGGAGAGAAATGAGAGCATTTGTTGTTCATCACACGTGTCCTCAGGACATAGCTAGACAAACACAGAGGAGTTATAGCCTTGGTTTACAACAGGCAACTGTGCTCCTGTTTTCCCTCCTGTGGATAGACAGGCTGCCTAACGCATAACTATTTCAAAAGTTGCTTTCAATCTCTGCTCTTTCTTCCCCTTCTGACTAATTAATCCCAATAATCACAACTGTCGTCACGATGATAAGACGCAACCCCATGGTTACTGTTTTTGATGAATTCGGCTGGTTGACAGTGGGTTGTATTTACAGTAACAGCTTGAGGCTCCGCAAGTAGTCACCCGGTGGTTCAGACTACTTTAAACCGTTGAGTCCTGCAGAGACTGCTGTGGGAACGTTCTCTATACTACTAGGCTTTTTGGCTTGTTGTTTGTGTTGATCTGTGTAACTCTCACCTGTGCAAACGTTGATAACAGTGGCGAACATGTACGTGCATTCTGTAATCGGGATAAAAACAAAGCGGATTATAGTCAAATTAGATTATTCATCGTTTTATAGTAAATGGCCTCGGGGATCCTGTGGAGCACAAATTGACGACCATCGTTGCAGCGCACGGGACTTTTCGCTCTGACAGTAGCAGTACTGTTTGTAGAGTGCAGGGGCGCTCTTTACGCACAGGGAGGTATAGGTGCACTCAGCGGTGTCTGTGCGTCTTCGTGTATGTATGTGTGTGTGTGTGTGTGTGTGTGTGTGTGTGTGTGAGAGAGAGAGAGAGAGAGAGAGAGAGAGAGAGAGAGATTAGTTAGACAAAAGCAATACCACCTCATCAACCACCATCATCACCACAGATAATCACATTTTGGGATGACTACGACTAAAATTAGACTAAATCCAAGTATCGGCTGCACTGACACAGCATCTCTAGATCGTAATTCACACATAGTCGTTTTTCCCCTCATGCTGCCTGTTAAACTGTTTCACCGCATATCTTAGAGTCATGTTTATGTGACTTAAGGCGTATAACACCACAAAAAACAAACAAACAAACAAACAAAAAAACATTTCAAACAATATAAGTTATTATGGCACCACGTCTCTCTCGATTATTTAAGCATCATATTGCGTTAAATGTGATGTGTAATGCGCACATATTAGGGCAGATCTAACATTGTAACCCGTGTTTTAATAAATCCTCGTGTGTGAGAACCTTACAGCTGAGAGACAGTGACTGAATTAAAATGTTGAATGCAGTTCAGGAGACAGGGCATGGAGGGATGCTTCCACATGTTTTTTTTTTTTTTTTTGCTTTACACTTACCACGTGTGCTGCACGTCGTCAAAATAATATTCCTAACATAATATATTGTTGTTCCAAAATAAAAGCAGTTATATATTTTTGCTCATTTATTTTAGTAAACTTAATTTTTGATAACATTACTTTATCCCGGGGGGTTATCTTAATCGTGTCCGAGCAAGGCGCATATTTCGAAGTTACATTTACATTTTTTTAATTAATTTTTTAAATAACATCCGGAAAGAAAAATATGGATTTCGTTATAGATTATCTGACGCACCTGTGTATGAAGATCACAGTCGTAATGTCTTTTCAGACTAGACAAGCTTCGACCAACAGTGAAGCTCCAAATCATTTCAGTTTAACTGAAAAATAGTAAAATAACATATTTTACTATTCTCAATATGTGTGCGCGTGTGTTTATGTGTGTGTGCGCACGCGCGCGCTCGGATGTGAGAGCATCCTGATGCCAGGAGTTCGTGTGTGTTATGATGTTCAGTTGAAAAATAAGAAAATGCACACGCGTTCATGCTCAAAGTTTCTTTTTCTTGAGTTTCCTCACTTAACGTTGGCATCTATCTTAATATGTCCCAAGATACAAATATCCATAAATATGCATAAAATCCTCAACTGAATCCTTTGCTTTAAAATTTTATGAACTTTTCATCACCTTCATGTCATTTATTTTCTTCTGTTTAGTGTTAAAAACGCCACTTAAAGAAAATCCTGTGCTAAACTGGACTTATATGCTTCATGACAGCAGGGTACATGCCTGCAATATGCTGAATGTCCCCCATGTGAGTCCACTGTGCACACTCCTCTTCACTGGACTGCAGTTTCACACTACAGCTGAACAAGTTTGGAAATTGATACAGCTTGCAATTCTGAACCATATGGCCACATTCCAAAACTCTGTTTGTGTTTATGAATATTCATATATTTTGTGCGCAGGAGTGCATTCAAATCATCTGTTGAATGCGTCTGCGTGGAGTTTTTTCACTTGCGTGTAATCACTGCAATCTGGATAAACTACATCCCTAAATGAGCCTGTTTTACAGCTTTGAGCGGCGTCTTCTTTCCTAATTTGCTGAACAGAATGCGACTACAACCTTTAACTTACAGTGGCACTCACTGTTTATTGGGTTGAAACTGACAGCACTGTCCCATTTGTAAGCTGATGTGTGTGGTCACAGTACATTTAAGGTTTGAGGGTGACACTGACAGGGAACCTACTAGAAAGGGAGACAAGATAGTTCTTTTTTTTTCAACCAGTTTCTGCACCTTTTACAGGAAACCCTGGCACTTCTTGTAAATGTCTCCTCATTGTATATTTTTCCTTTTTGTCCAGCATCAAGGATAATGAAAGAATGATATGATACTGAGGAGCCAACATAGCTGGGCTTTGGCACAGACCACGCTTACAGTCCTATCTGCTGTCACCCATTAAAGAAGCTTTGACCGTCTACCACCACCAGGCATTTTATTAGAAGGAAAAAGAAAAGAAGAACATAAACATTTGTGCTTTTGTCCTTTCTTTATTGGGCAGAGTAACAGATAGGGAGCAATATAAAGCCACTTTTCCACAATAAAGAAAATTCAGTTACTGCTATTATAGCCTGATGCAAGACCCTCCTGAATTGTTTTTAAAAGTTGCTGAAATTATTAAAAAAAAATATGGAAAACAAGCTATTTTTAGAATTTGAGAAAAGGACCGTTAGATGCACATATATGTAGCTTTTAGATTAATCTCTCTGGTGAGTCAGTGTTTCCTCTTTAATGATAAAAATATAAAAACAGACAATGATTTGTTGTGTTATTTAAACCCCCAGCAAGTCAGACTAAGAATCTTCTCTTTTTGCAATCAAGAGTGTTTGCAGTGTAGTATTGTAGGAAATCATTAAGATTTATGTGTACTGGCCTACTGATTAAAGAATATTACACAATATCATTTAGTTACTACCAGGATGTCTTATAACAGTTCACTATTGTTTACTTAGCACTGAATTTCCAAATGTTTTTTGAGAGTTTTCTTTTCTGAACACACAAGTAAAGGTATCGTGTTGGATCTTTGCTGGGCTTATAACCAGTCAGGTTCCTATCTACATCAACAGAAATGATTGGCCCATATCCTCTGTGACCTTTGCAAACGATGCACCTTCATTTATCACCTGCCATTACAAATGCACCATACATCCACGTCTATTTTGACATGTGTCATTGTCACCTTAGCTAATAAATGTCCCTTTAGTGAGGGATGTCATAATTAGATTAGAGGCCATCACCCATGGACGTGCATCCCTTAATCTGGGCAGCTGTTTATAGCACATCTGTATAAAAAAAATGCATGTATAAAAAAAATGCATCTTCTATGTTTGAAACATGACTTTCAAGCTATTAGATTACTTTAGATCTGAAAAGGTGTCTTAACTCTTGAAGACAGAATGCTTGTTTCATGTTTATCACTCACTCCGTCTGTGCTCCTATGCTTTTATGATACCTCTTTTTTTCCTCTCTGTAAATTGAGCAAGCTTTGAGTTTTTGTGTTTGTTGGAGAGAGAATGAAAGCAAAGGGAGTGAGAGAAAGACATGCAAATAGAAATGCTGATTGCCTCCGTGTAACATGGCCCTGAGTGCTGAATACACAGCAACCAAAGTCCTTCATTAACAAGGTAGTGCAGCAAACACGCGTATACACAAACAGGAGCGAGGCCCTGCTTGGTATCTTTGACAATGTACTCTAGCTATTTTAGACAGATGGGGGACTGAATTTTAGTTGGGGGAAATCAATCAGATGGACCTTAATTAGGATGGCACGTATGCTTTTAGGGCAACCAAAAAAAGCTTGCTGAAGGAAAAGAAAAGAAAAAACAGTGCTTTTGCTACCATTCAGCTTTTTGTGTGTGTTGTGGTCCAATATGCAGCACTCCAAGAAAAGAGGACATGTGTCAGCCAAAAATAATAGTAAAATAAAATAAAATTTCTGAACAGACTTGCTTTCTCTTTATCGCTAGTGGTGCAAGGTTCATGTCTGCTATCAGGGTAAATATAAATATGAAAAATAGACTTACATGTTTTTGGCCTGTCTATAATTAAGCCTAAAGTAAGAATATCAGTGCCTAAATCTGTTCTGCTATCAGCCATATCCTTCTAGCTGTCAATCAAATAACTTCTTCATTATTTTTTCAACGTTAAATATTCTTAGATTTGAATTTTGGTAATACACGTAATATTTCTTTTTAACACTCTTCATTATTTTTAATTGGATAAATATAAAGTTACCAGTGCAGATTGGTGTCAATGTGCTTAGCAGATTGGCACACACCCAAACTCCTACACACTTACACACATACCCACGTTCTGATACTGCGTTGACCCTGGGCCATCACTCTGATGTACAAGGCAAATGTGCAGGATCCAGGCCCCTGAAAGCCTCAGCCCTGCGTGCACTAAACAATGTAGATGTTGGGAGTCTGAACGCACCATGTATGTCTGTCAGTCAGTGAGACTTTTGATCTGCTTTGTTGTTGCTGCTACTCTTCTAACAATAAGCCTGTCTGTCCTCTGCATCCTCCTGGAGGGCTGCAGGAGGCTGTCAGGCGCCGACCCTTTTGACAACCGCATCTTGAGGGTTTCAAAATGTGGCGACAAAGGGTTTGGGAAACGTACATATACTGTGTGTGTGTAAGTGTGTGCGTACATGTGTGTGTGTTATGACTTTGTCTGTCAGTGCGCGTGTGGATGCATGGTTGAAGGGATAGAGGGTGACTGACAGACTAACCAAGCTCCAGAGACTCTCTCTCTGCTCCAGTGTCTGCTTGTTCGTCTTCCTCCGCCCACCCTCTGCCTTCATCTGTGGCTTTGTAAGCCTCCACATAATGTGGGAGCCTTAAAATGACAATGGAAATTATGGCTAATCTTTGTTAAGACACACTCATTACTGCCACGTTTTAGAATGAGAGTCCGATGATAAGACTTGGTCTGCCATGCCTTTCTTTTTTTTTTCCCCCCCGCTCTGAAGAGACAGCCTGACATGCTGGAGTGATGTGTTTTATTCTCACTTTTTTGTGTTATTTTTCTATTCCCGCTCACAGTTAATAATGGTGGCAAACATATGAAAGGATGATAATAGGCTGACAACTTGGGCATGAAAGACTGGCTCCACCTTCAAACGAGCTTTTCATGCAGTTCTGCATGTGGGTGTGTGTTAAAGGGCTGATTTCTCTCGACTCTCTGCGTCTCTGTCTCTTTCCTCTTTTAGTAATCCCCTTCTAAAATATTCATAGCTAATCTGCATGTACAATGTAATTACAGACGGCTCTGAGTGATATCGGATATGGCCGGCAGAACACATGCTTCCCACAAAATCTTGATTTGGTGATTTGCGTGCTTGAATAAATATGTAGCAGACATGGGACGCGGTATGTCGGTTAAGACTCTTTACAATAGATACAAACAAACTACACTTTTAATAACTCTGTCAGCAAACTTATAGCAAGAGATCCCAATCATTTTCATGCCAAAACCCCACAATGCAATAAATATTTTAGATTTTGTCTTAGGAGCTGTAATGATGCTGCCCCGTCTTTTATGTGCTTAGTGCTCATTAACTGTGGTCACTGCAGCAGATTAAAATATGTCCCTAAACTATCCCTCACATTTTTTTTCTGTTTTACACCCCGCCACTCGAACCCCATTCCCGTATTTTGAATCCTGCAGGCTTCCATTTGGTGTTAATGGAACGGTGTGCCCTGTATGCTATTCTTGCAGGTCGATTTTTCACTCGTGCGCGAGTTGGGGGTGGGGGTGGGGTGTCCTTTTAAATGAAGCACTTGGTGTTTGTGACCTGTAATAAATGAGTTTGCAGTCAGTCATGGCAGCTGTAAGGAGACATCTGGGAACGAGAGTGAGAGAGAAAGAAAGGGAGATATTCAGACTTCACCGGGAAACAGTTTATCTATGTGAAGATGAAAAATGGTTGCACCAAACGCGCTATCACTTATACAACAAATGGAAATCCTATTGTAAAATTCCCGCAGTTTACCACACAAATGTCAGGGAAAAAATGCAGCGAGTAAAAAATAATACCGCTGATAATCCAACACCATCGGGATTAATGATGATCTTACTATTCAATACCAAAGGGGAAAAAAATATTAAAAATGGGTACCACACACACAATATACACTGTGGCTTGGGAGTTTCTGTCTGAATATTAGGCAAATATTTATTATTCATCTTGTAGATGAGGAAAAACAATGACTACTGTAAAGAATCAACCAGAAAGTCAAACAGGCAGAGACAAAGATAATGAAGTATAAAGCATGTAAAAAGAAAAAAAAGGGGCTCAATTTTCATTACCGATTCATCATCGGGGGGGAAAAAGTCTTTTTCAGCCTTTAGTCTCATCATCTAAATTCCCAACATGTCAGACAATACATTTACTTTAATCATCATCTTTTTTGTGTTTATACCTTCTAAATACCATCCTATTTGTGGACAAATGTTTTGACATACTACCCTCTACAAAACTGACTGCTGGGGTTATTCTGATAACATTAAAAGATTACCTGAGTTCATAAAAATGGCTTCAGGAGTCTGCAGTGGAATGCTGATTTGAACCAGAAAATAGTGGAAAGTCACTGCTTGGTGGAGTAATTACAGAGTTGAAAGTATTGATCGACTCTCATTATTGTTAGTTATGGTCCATAATATCAAAGTCAAAGGTAGCTCCATGTATAGCTTCTGTTAATTAAATTGTTTTTTAGAAATTCAAGTCCAACTTTTACTAGCAGACTGAAGCCGTGACCTAGAAGACCTTTTTCTTTTGCTTGAAATGTAACATTTTGCATTTTTATATGAATTAAACTTTCTGGATTTATTTTCAAAATACGAAGACCTTAAACAAAATGATTGGTACTCTTGGTATTCCTGGTTTGTGTGGCTGTCACTCGTATGAAGCAGCAGTCACCTTGCAGCAGAGCAGAAATAGTGCAGCTCTTTTCCCCTGGATGTGAAGGTACATAAAGCACAAGATGAGAGGAGCAGGAAAGGCAATTGACCTTGGCTGCTTTTGGGGGCTGGCTATATAGCCATCAGGTTAGATGCTATGGTTATGCAGTCTGGAGAAGAGGGAGGAAAATAAGGGGACAGTGCTGAGTACGGCAGTTATTGTTCATAGAGTCGAAAAGCAGATTTGAATTCGTAATTGTTGAATTTGAACCATAATGAAAATGTACTGAAATGGAAATTATGTGTGTGCAGTTGTGTGATTAAATGTGGGTGGGTGGGATGGTACTTTATATCTAGAGGTGCTGACTAAGTATAAGCCAGGTCCAAAGTCAACCCTGCCATTTTACCCTGCTGTGCTAGACTGTTTACCTGAGACAGGGATGCTTTATCTCAGCCAGTCACCAGAGCATGTGTAAACACACAGGGGGGAACACACAGCATATCATGCGGTTTTCAGCTCCCCCTGCCTTTGTTCCAAAACCCCTCTCCCACAGAGAGACATTATCCCCTGATGGCAAGGTGAATGGGGTGCTGATGTAAGATTATTTGTAGCAGCCAAAAAGAGACAGGAAAAAAACGAATGGGGGGTATCAGAATAGGAAAAAAATCCTAATTTTAGTCAGAGAAGGTCAGCCAGGAAGCTGGGTACACAGGAGTAGAGGTGTCTTTCTGTGGAGGATGGGACATGGGTGAGTGTCTTGGGAGTCTTGGTTAAAGTAGTCGCTATCACAGCAGCTGGACGGACAATTAATCAGAAACTGCCCAGGGGGGAAACCGAGGCTTTGACGTGGACACTTTATTCTGCAGGACACACACACGCACACACACCTGCTGATAGGCTCTCCCATAGCTTTGTCACCTCTTTCTTTGTGCTTCTGTTCTTTTGCTATCTTATTTCCTTCTCCTCGACCTGCTTTCAGTGCTCATCTCCCTTCTTACACTGCTCTTTTTCTTCTTTCCTTTTTCTAATGCTTTCTCTTCTGGCCTTGACTGTCCTTTTGTTTCTTTTGCTCTCCTCTCCACTGCTCTGTTCTTCTCCAACATGTGTTTAGGTCTGCAAACCGCTTGATGAGAATCAGTTGAAAGGGCCTCTTGTGATGTGACAGCTGACTCCAAAGTCTGTAGGAGTTGCTGCAGAGGGAAGGAGACAGGGAGGTTGGAGGAGAAGAAAAATAAGGTGAAAGAGGGTTGACTAGTGGCTATACATTACCTTAACCACCCCGTCCTTCTTCTTTGCTTTCATCCCTACATTTCTGCCAATCCATCCCTTCTCTTTCCCCACGGCTAGCACCAAGTGATTGATGTATTTGAGTTTGACATGGCCCGGTTCACCCGAGGGCATTAGCAAGGACACTGGTGAGACTTAGCCAGATGCTGGGGAAAGGCAGACAGAGAAAGTAGACGATAAAGAAAGGAAAGAGCACTCGACACTGTTGACCACTATGGCTTGCTACGGTTACTAGGGTGAGTAATCTTTTTCACGGTACACCTGTCCTTATTCACCTTGTGGCTTTTTCAGTATGGTTCAGGTAACATGGAATAACATGATTGTAACTGAGCGTACACACAAAATGTAATTAGTTAATCAATTCCCTTATCTCTCAGTACTACATGTAGAGACAATTTTTGAATTTTCCAAGCCTCTGCCGAAAAGAACCTACGGTTCACATATTCAGATCAACTGTCTTGGTTGTTCCTCATCTTCAACCTCAACCTCTCGTCTTTTAAACTGCCTTACTTAAAAATATGCTGTTATTATTGTTGTGTGTATTGAAGCAGACATAGGCGATGTCGCCTATGTCGGGATCATAAGTGCATCTTCAATAAGCCCTCGGTGTCTCTTTCCTCGATTGGAGGCAGGCTGCGTAGTGCTTTACCCTCCAGGGGGGTCTGGGTGTCCCACCAAGCTAACACCCACTTGACATGAAGCCGTCAAAGGGGGAACAAGGCCCACAGTGTCTCCCTGCCCCAAGTGCTTTGTCCTGGAGTAGGCTCCCGCCGTTGCACCCAGCTCCCAGCCTCACGTGACATGCATGAAGATGAGGGAAGCACTTGTCTGCACAGAGCCAGGCAAAATAAATCCAAATATGGTCCCATGTGTTTACGATGGCAGTGAGTTGCACGATGTATTAAAAAGAAACAGACAAGAAAACTCAGAACGAATGTTGTTGTTATAAATCCAAAACTGATCTTGGGGTCAAATTCTCACATGTCTCTGAGGAAAATTATTGGTGTTGTTTTTCAGAAAATTGCCACAATTATATCAGAATTCCATGGGACATTCTCATAATTGTTCTATGTATTAGAAAAAGACAGAAATACATTTGTAAAGACAATATATTTACTTCATAAAGATTGAAATGGGTAGAAAGATTCAAAAGAGAGCAGTAATTATGAATAAGATGCTTTCCACTACTGAAATCACTGGTGAAGATGGGATATCCCAGCCATCTGCCAGATTTATTAAGCAACCAAAATGTACTCTGTAGACCCCAGACAACATATTAACCAACACCAGTTGTATTAATTAACTAAAACTGGTTTCAGGGCCCCTACTGATATTCCAGGTATAATATGTGCTGGAACAAAACTACCCTGTTAAAGAACATTTCATTCTGTTAGCTAAAAACAAAACAAAACAGTTTTTTGCAGATATATTTTATTTATTGATTGGCAAAAAGCAGGAAAAACTCAGGCAAACATAAATCTAGAATTAATGCTTATACCTGGAATGCAACCAAATAAAAGTCCATTGTCAGGTCTGAGTTGGCTTAAATGAGATGTTCTTCACAGCGCAGGCAACAGAATTCTACAACTTAATGGAGATAAACAACCAGTAGGCTGGCAAGTCGAAGTAGAAGTTAACAAGTCAAATTGATCTAAGTTTGGTTTTATGTAGCTTTTTGGAGGTAGGGTACAGAAAAGCATACAAACCTTCTTGAAGCATGTAATCCCACATTTTCACCTGTCTGCCTCAAGTCTTCTCAGTAAATAGGCAGTTTTATCCACTCAGTGTTTGCAATATCTCCCAATCTCTGTCTGCATGGTGATGAGTGTATTGTGTATGTGTCACCCAGCTGTCTCCGAGTCTCAGACTGCCTGGCTATCTGAGCAGTAAACACAACAACAACAGGTATGTTCTGCTCTCCTTCTCACTGCCGCCTACCACACTTCAGGCTTTTGCTCTCTGTTTGGCTTGGCAGCAATGTGAAGTCAATAGGATGAATAAAACATACCTGAATCAGAGCCCTCTACCCTGGGAAATGTCAAGCTGTCAGTATAGCTTAATGGGAAAACATAGGGCCGATCCCAAGGGTCAGACAGTTTATTGTGCAGCACCTACAAAAATGCAGTCTTGCCACTTCGTTTGTTTGTATATCACAAACACACACATTCTTGTTTGCTTTACTAAGTCTCACCATAATGTGATAATCCATTATGTTTCAGAGTGACACAATATTTACCAGAGTGGAAACTTGTCTGCACTTGTGTTACTGTAAACCGCTTTGGGTAAAACCATCCGCCAAATTACATATGGTAAGTGCCTTTCATTCAACTGGTCTGTCGCTGACTAAAACCACCAAAAAAACATTTAGCACGCATTATTACACATATTACATGAGACTCATCTCACCCTGTGGTGGTGGTAGCTAACCCCTACAGCTAATTATCTTTAAATTAGGGCTGAGGTCTAGGTTTAATTAGGCCTAGCTACGAGGAGGGTTGAAGCACAGCACTAACTCCAGCAACTTCAGCTGCCAAACCTCATCAGCCTAATGGAGACTCAAACAACGAGGGCCCTCGGGGGCCTGACAGGCTGGCCTGACTTTCTGCCTTATGCCAACCAAAACCCGTACATACACACACACACACACAGTACACACACTACTATCCGAGCGAGGGCCAGATGTTTAAAGACGAAGTTAGAGTGAGGCAGGTTGTGTCAGTAGCAGAGAAGTTAAAATTTTAATAACATAATGGAATGGAATGTCTTGCTTGTGTATCACAGTTACTCATTTTCAGGAGTCCCAACTACCTGTTTTCAAAACTACTAAAAATAGTTTACAGTCATCCTCATACATGACTTGATGAGGCATATAAATATATAGCCTACGAAGCATATTTGTCACATGTATTGGTCTGATTGTTCTTGATAGTCATCTGGTGTAAGATATGTTTTCAGCCTCTTGTAGGAAAATAAGAGGCTGTAGCCAGTCTTCCATACCAATGCCTGTTTCTTACCATTATTCCCTTGGCATCACCTTCTGCTGGGAACAATACCTAGACTATCACCACACTAACAGGGAAGTGCAGAGTGATGAATGCTTGATGGCAGTAGATGACACATGGATGTGTCTAAACACAGTTACAGACACCAGCCGTGTATTATACCCACATAAAACGCATGTATGTTTTGACCCCAAAACTTAAAATATAAGAAGCAGGGCAGCCATAGAATTTTTCAGATTTTCCACCAACCATTTGCCCTAGCATTTCCCTAAATTGCTCACTGTAACTGGAGCAAGCACAAAGCTCTTGTTGTTAAGCCCATCTGAAAGTAATAACGAATGCCCAAAAGAACTACCAGACCTTGTTCTTCTTGTTTCCTTAAAATCTTTAAAATTCGTACCTCCTGCTGTTATACTGCACCACTACACTCCCTACAACACTTTCTTAGGTATATCTTTTAAGTACAAATTGGATCCCATTTTGCTTTCAGAGCTGCTTTAATTCTTCATGGCATAGATTCAGCAAGGTGCTGGAAACATTGTTGTGAGATTCTGGTCTGTATAGACATGACAGCATTACAAATTTACTGCAGATTTGTCGGCTACACATTTATGATGTGAATCTCCCATGCTACTACATCCCAAAGGTGCTCTATTGGATTGAAATCTGGTGACTGTATAGGCCATTTATGTAAAGTAAACTCATTGTCATATTTAGGAAACCATTTTGAGATCATTTGAGCTTTGGAACATGGCACGTTATCCTGTTGGTAGCAGCCATCAGAAGATGGGTACACTGTGATCATAAAGGTATCAATATGATCAACAGTACTCAGGAAGGCTGTGGCGTTTAAATGACGCGCAACTGGTCAGCCAAGAAAATATCACATGGCCCACACCATTATACCACTCCCACCTGCTTGATCTTTTTCAGCTGGATGGATCCATGTTGTTTACTCCAAAGATTGACCCTACAATCCAAATGTCATAGCAACAATTGAGACTCATCATATCAGACTGTGTTTTACCAATCTATAGTCCAATTCATGTGAGGCTGTAGCCTCAGTTTCCTTTTTTTAACTGAAAGGGATGATACCCACTGTGGTCTTCTGCTGCTGTACCTCATCAGTTTCAAACTATGACTGTATGGGAAAATCCCAGTAGATCCTTCTTTTAAAACTCAGACAATTCCCTCTTGCACCAACAACCATGTCATTTTCAAAGTCATTTAAATAATCACATATTTTCCCCATTTTGATGGGGAAGAAATGTGAAATACACTTGTTGCCATGCTATTAGCAGATTAGCTACAATATTTGCATTAAACAGATGTACCTTAAAAACAGTGACTGGTTGGTATATATAGCTCCCTTACTACCTTAACTGCTTCTCATTCCCACTGCTTAAGTATCAAAACTGAACAATGGTGAATATTCTAACCACAGTCTAAATTCACAAGTAATTACAAACCAGTGGTGTTGGTTTTGATGATGTGCCAAAAATAATAAATTATAACTTAATAACTATAAATATGAAATTTTAATTTGAATGAATAGTTCTATCAGTCTAAGAAAACATTTTAAACTGCTTTATAGAGAAACTCAAGTTTAAACAAAAGCTGTTAGCAATTCCCAACAGTGCTCTGCGTCTTGCCAAAATACTTCTCTCATCTGTCTGTTAACCTGTCCTTTATTCATCAGACAGGGCCAGCACATAGATAAATAAAGACAGAGCAAAAATTGGCAGTAGGGGTATTTGTTCTGTGGGGCATGTTGGCCTCCTCTCTGCTCTGACAGCCAGTCTTTCTGAGAGGATTGAATGAAGGAGATGGGGCAGTGAAACTGGCAGGACGCTAATGGGTGTGATGCTAATGAGCTACGAGCCAATAAACAAGCACTACCTCCCTCTCCCCTCACCTCTGATCCTCTCTCTTGTTTGTTTAACAACCTTGCAGGTATGATGAAGTGAATTCAGCCAGGATGCCAGAAATTACCAAAAAAAAAAAAAAAAAACGGTAATGGAAGAATGAGAACTGTAATGTGAGCTAAACGCACTCTTTTTGTACAGTCATAAATCTATTTATCACTGAAATAGAACCTCATCTCCAAAACAGTTGTGTTTTTGCAAAAGTTGTGTCCATTGTTGCTTTGCTGCTTATTCTGACAACACTTCGTAAAAATCTGGGAACTGACGGGACCACTTGCTTTGGTTTTGACAGCAAATTGTTTTTACCATTTTGCGTGATAAAGGATCTAACCTGCTTATTGATGATTTGTTTCATAGTGTGCCAAATGTTTTCAGTGTGTGACAGCTCTACATTGCAGGCCAATTTCACACGTAGATAGTATCAAACAGTAGTATTACCATATTTGAATGTGGGCGCCAGCGTTTTAATTAACTAACTGGATGATTTCTTTTTTAAAATACATAAATGAGAAATAAAAATAAGTAACCCTAACCCTTCCAGAGTTGTTATGAAGAATAAACTTTATAGTGGCCAAAAACCTTGTTTTGTACCAGTCTTTAAAAAATGCATTAAATGCTGTAAAACTGGGAATATTAACGTCTCACTTTTGGCCAATGGTGGCCAGTGAAGGAATATTTTTGATGGTCATGATCTCGAGCAATGATATAGCACCTGGCTATATCATTCAGGATCAATGCTGCCTTCACCATTAATGCAAGTTGCCTATGCCACTAATGTATCCCAGTACCGTCACAGATAAATCATTGCCAGATGATCTCTCTCCTATTAGTCTGAAGGACCATCCTAATCAAAATATTGGAGGAAAAGGGGATTTTTAAGACCTCAGGGGAGTTTCCCACAGTTTGAAACAAGCTTGGTCTGAGAGAAGGTGATAGTATTTCTTAACCTTGTTTGTTTTAATGTTATTTATTTTTAGTAGTTAAAAATTAAAACTAATTATAGTTTTAAAGTTGTCCATTTGGTATGCTTATTTATAGATATTTATGAATCAGAATAAATAAATGTCAGTTTGATACTCATTCGAGTCCCTGACTTGTTGCTCAGTGATCCTATTATTATTGCTAATTTCTTCATTTTTCTGTAAGGATTATCATTTTGAGGGTGTATGATGATCTAAAACGACAAAAATGTTGTCAAAACAAAACTTTTTTTTAAGTGTGTTGCTGGTTTTAAATTTAGGAGGAATATTTGATATTTGATTTGATGTTAAAAATTATTTATACATTGATTTTTTAATCAATTTAATGACATTTTACAGCATCCTGACCAGAACCGTAGTTATGCTATTAATACAATTTAATACACTTCATTTTATGAAATCTCCATATGTTACAGACTGAGGTTTTATGTTTAAAAAATATTGTAAAGAATATTCTAAAAAATGTACATGAGTGTGAGTGCATTTTTTACACTTGAGTGCGCTCAAACAAGCCGAGTTTTGCACACATCTATACTCCTCAAGACAATTTCAAGCAAAATGGTGGTACTTAAACATGAGTAGGGCATTTTGGTGCACTTCACACCTGGGAAATAACACAAAATTGACTCCAAAATAACCATCTTACCCTCACCTTTTTATGCTTATAGGTGCTTTTCTGTGCTTTTTACCCTCTTTCTCTTTAACAATTGGTATTGTCCCCTCTTTCCTACCCTGGAGAAATGTCAGCTGGGCGGGCATCGTCCGTCAAACTGGCATCTCTGACAGAGTGCTCGGCTAAAAGGCCATGCTCCGATTGGCATGGGATCCCCTGGCTGCTCTGTGTCAAGCTACAGTCTTCTTTCCTCTCCTCTTCGTGTTATCGTTGTTGGGAAGGCATTTCTAATAATAATCTCTCTCTCTCTGTCTAATTATAATCATTTTTAATTATTTTTAAGAGAAAAAAAAGTCGAACATGTAATCAATATGCTGAAGAAATACATGGCAAATTCTTTTACTGGTCTGACAACACTATTAATTGCTCATTTTGCTTTAGCTTCTCACAATTCAGTTTGATGGGGATGAAAAGTGACCACAGGCTGTTTATAGTGGGTGGAGGGAGGTCTCAGTCTATCTCCTGCTTTTTTCTCTTTTTTTCCCCTCCTTCCAGTGATTAATATTGATTACTCACAAGCAACTGAATACAGCCAAGTCTCTCTGTCACTTTGAATGCAGGTTAGGCCAACTTGCCTTCTTCAGGATAAAGTCTTTTTAATTAAGTGTGAACAACTTAAATTGACCCATACTAAATGTTGTTTAATGTCTCTGTAGTCTTTCCAACTAAGTGTTCTCCAGAAAGACTTTTGTCTTATCATAATAATATATTGACATGCATTCGTAAAATTATGTTTGTACATTTTTTTTCCCTTTAAATTTTCAGCCCTGCTTACATAAAAGATCAGGTCACTGTTGAGGTTAAAGATGGCTCTGGAAGTTTGGAAAAGAAATTATACATTTCTTTTTAAATGCACTGACTCTTACTTTAGTCTGGAGATGGTTTAGCTGGTGACGGCTGTGGTCGGAGATGATTTGAGGGCATGCTGCACTGCTGACACGCTCAGTTCTGTCTCTTTTATATTTTATCTACTGAGCAAAAACAATACTGTTGGCCAGAGCTGACACAGGCCACAGAAGGCAACTTCATATTTGTGTGTATGTGTCTACTGGAGGTGTATGATATGTGCAAGTGCATACTGTAGATGTCATAGAAGTGTTTGCTTTTAATCAACAAAGTCATGGAGAAGTAAGAAAAAGGTAAGGTGAAGTGATGAGCCGTATCCTATTACTGTCCATCAACTAATGCTCTTTATGCCAGAAATTTATAGACAACACAACTTCTAGGCCTCTGTAGTTGATTTGTGTGAACTACCTGTTCCAATGATATAAGACTATAAACACACAAAGACAAAAAACAAAAAAAGACTGCAACAGCAACAACAAAACTTCACATCTCTGATAGATTGTTAAATAAATTACAGGAAATATTTATATTTCTGGATTCTTAAAGAATTAGAAATCCTGAGAACTTTTTAACTTAAGCTGAATGCCTTTATCTGATTTCTGAATGCAAAATTGCTCTATTTAAGATGGTTTGCAGAGCTTACTTGTGTAACGTGTGAAACTGCAGTGCCGACAAGTCGGTGGGCAAAGAAGATGCCTTGCTGCATGTATACATTCGATTATGTCAGTAGTGAATGTTTGCTCCCATCTCTGAGCTGGAATTGCTCATACAGTACAATAATTTGTGAGACTACATGTGTTTTTGTGCAAAACGGGACATCTGGAATAATCTGCGCAGAACCCGATTTCATGCCGTTGTCTCTTTTTGGAGCGTGATACAGTATCTGCCTGCTGATGTATGTTGTGTGCGCATTTGGTTGTATGGGAGTAATGTAGCTAATGTAATGAATTTCACATGACAGGTGAATGTGTTACTTTCACATGGCCTGCAACAAAATGCACCCAACATAACCTAGGCAATGTTTAGCAAGGCGCAGGGTTTCCAAAGTTCTTTCTCTTTATCCAGTTGCATTTATTTATTTATTTTTTCATTATTCAATTGCACATCCATACACACACGAAGAGGCACACTTGGAGGTGGAAACAAAACGTTTAACTTTGAAAGTTGGGCTTCTAATTAGCAGAATTAGCAGTAGATCAAAGAGGACAATTAAGGGGGGTGTTTGTGGTAGCAAGGGCTCATTAGCATCACAACACATGGACACGGCCATGAAACAGAGAGTGGCAGAAGGAGTCTCATTACACAGCACCACTGTGCTTACACCGGGCCACATGCAGACAGATTGGCCATCGGGAGAGAAGGAGAGAGAGAACAACTAGCTCTAACGCACAAAAACAAGGATATCGACTCACGCGTTTCAGTAGGATGCACTAACACCTATGGTTATAGCTATAGATACAAGAAATCATTCCCCTTGTGCACACAAACACGTATTCAGATATAGAGCTCATAATATTTACTGGCACAACAGAAAACAAAAGCTAGTCCCTGCCTGCTCTCATCCAATTTCAGCTTAATTAAGAGGGGAATTAACTTTGATCTGCACTGTGTAGTAGGAGCTTGGTAGCCCACCCTGTAGAAAAGCACAAGCCCATAAGTATTCTTCAACCTCACCCTCAAAGTCAGGCCCAGATTGTTTTCCATTCATTCCTCACTGTTTGAAGTCAATACAGATAAGAGCAGGAAAGATTCTATTAGGACTACCTGAGCCTTCCTCGTTAGCTAGATCTAACAAAGTCTTGGCAGTGAGCCAATGCGTGCGTGTGTTGCTTCCCACACTAATGGCATAAGCACAACAAAAGATCAAAGGTTTTTCGGATGGTCCTTTATTTTACCGGTCCCAGTCACTGCTTTTTAGTGTTTGGTCCAGTGACATGGGTTAATGATGTACTGGAACAGATGCTTTAAGAGAGAGAGCAAGGTTTGAACGTGTTTGAAACCTAAAATATGACGCGCGCAAACACGCAAGAATTTGTTTTGCAGGCAGCACAGCTGGCCCTAATGTTATGTTCGGTTTTACTCATAAGACAAAAACAAAATGAAAGAGGAGACACTGATGGGCTGAGACCTCTGCTGACTTCATTTCACTTTAGTTGCATGCGTTCTTTAAGCGAGTGCTAATACATATAGGAACAGGCTCAAACTGGCAGAAAAAAATTGTTAACTATTATAAATAACTGTTATAGCTATAATTTACTATTATATACTATTTATCAAAGTAAATGTCGCTGTTGTACTTAAGCTGCAAAATAGTGTGCAGATTATATAATCAAAATATATCTGAAGTATCTAAAGTAGGTGTTTGCATTATGTAGAGTTGCACATTTAAAAATCATATCCAGCTTATATTAGGCATAGTTCAAGATCAACAGTGTGTGTGTGTGTGTGTGTGTGTGTGTGTGTGTGTGTGTGTGTGTGTGTGTGTGTGTGTGTGTGTGTGTGTGTGTGTGTGTGTGTGTGTTTGTGCTTCCACCAGCAAGCCATGATTCATTTTTATTTTTGGATAATCTTTTTCCATTAACAATGTTGAACTTCTTGGGCCTCGTGCACAAACCACAGGTGATAGTGTCACGTGAATGTGGAGTAATCGTGGTGTGTAGAATATTTTCTCACAGTCACTTACTCTGTACAGTCACTTTTAACTGTTTAATTTGCTGGACAGTCCCTGTCAACATAAATCATCAGTTTTGTGCAAACTCTGTGTTTCCCAGAAGAACACCAACAGGGAGTAGCAGTCTCCTCTCTTGCTGCTTTTCTTTCCTGTTGAGATGTAGAGAAGTTTCCTGTTCCTGCCACTGTCACCCTCTATTCCCCTCCATCTCAGTGAAAAGCTGGATCGGCGTATCAGCACCAGGGTGGGACAGTGGGATTGAGAGGTGGAAGGGGACTTGTGATTGACAGTACCGATAATCACTGTAATAGGTGCAGGGTGAGGAAAGTAGGAGGAAAGCAGCTGTTTCATAAATGTCACCACTACTAGCAGCAGCAGCAGCATCCTCTCTGCTGCTCGCAGTGAGTGTGGAACAGGAAGGAAAGAGGGAGTAAAAACCAGAAGAAGGAGACAGAGAGGATAACAGGATGGGATGCTCGCTGAGGGCTGCCAAAATGTTCTGTCATAACAGACAAATCTCATTTATCTTCTTCAGCAGTAACTGTCAGCTATCCACTCGGAAGGAACATAACTAAACTGTAGTTTGGCACCAAAGTAAGGGGATTAATTTAAATGTCCCACATTTATTTACAGTTATTTATTCACCTGGAAGTTCAAAAAGCCCAGAAGCCTCAAAAGTTTTCTTTTTCTCGGAGATGTCACTCTGGGTCCAAGCTGTTCCATTTTGTTCACAAATAATGCCAATTTTAAAAAGAAATACACGTTCCTTAGAAAACATGTTGAATAATTAGTTGAATAATGAGACTGACAGTAATATTTGTTTAAACACTGCCTTTCACTTCTGCACTCATGCTTTGATGGGAAGGGAGTGCGGGTGGGGGATGTCAGTACAATTGTTTCATAAATTAGACACTCTGGACATAAAGAAAGTTGCTAATGACATTTCTTTTAATAAAATGCTACCTTTCATGGCTTTAATGTCTTTTTTATTTTTCCGCTTTATTCTGCCTTTATCGTTAATATTTCTCTGTTTTTCATCCTGTGTCTGTAATTGTATTTATTTATTTATTTTCGCTTTCTCATTCGCTCTTTAATATCTGCTCATTACAGTGAATAAATGGTATTTCTTTGCAGAACATGTTGAATATGGCGGTTATCTTTAAAAACGCAGCTGCGAACGTACAGATATGCGTGCATGGAGTAACTACAATTTGTGCTGTGCCTTTGAACTGCCAGCGCAGCTAATCATATTTTGTCCACACCACCGCTGGGGCCTGATCATTGTTTATATAACACAAAAGTGCTGTTAAGTCCCTCAGTATTTCTGTTTGGATGTCTCTGTTTTTTTCAGCAAATGGAGAGACATGAAACTGACTGACTTCCTACTGACATCCAATTAAATTCTTTTACTGAACATTGCTCAGTAGGCTCTGTTTTACTTTCACTGTAGATGTTTTCCCCCCATTTTTTAAATAAGAAAATGCATTTCAGAGTTTTGTTTGTTTTTTTTTGTGTGTGTGTGTGTGTGTGTGTGTGTGTGTGTGTGTGTGTGTGTGTGTGTGTGTGTGTGTGTGTGTCTTCCCTGCTCTGGTCTCCAGTGTCAATATGTGTATTACTAGAAAGTTTACCCGTTTGGCCTGTTCTGTCATCAACAATAAATGAATAAATAAATCAATGAATTAAATAAATAAAACCTCCTACATAAAGTGAAGACATTAGTGCAAAGTGAAAACATGTTTTTACTAAGTGAAGACATCTGTGCCGAGTAATGAGTAATGGAACAATGCCAGCTGCACTGGTGTACTCAAAATGTCTGCAATTTAAAAAAAAAAAAAAATAATTAAATCCTATTCTCTGCTTGTTTTTTGTCTTCCGTCCTTCTTATAAGTCCAGTATTTATTCATTTCAATAATAATTTGGCTATCAAGCTTACTTGTTAAAGGCTTTTTTGGGGTGGGGGGGCTCAGCATCAGGGGCAGCATCACTGAATTTTATTTTGCAGTTCTTGATCTTAATATAGATCATAATAGACATAATAGACTTTTCCTCACACTATTAGCTAATAGTTAACTAAATGCAGCCAAAGAGTAGATCAATTATAGCAACTTGTGAAAATGTTAGTAAGTAATTCATAATACCAGTTCTGTCATATGTTTTGGGTCATGCAGAGCGTTGGGTGTGCCACATCCCACAGTGAGGCATTACTATAATCACATTACAGTTGTCTGAAACAGTGTTATTAGCATGACTGTGCTAGATACAGTAATACCTTTCAGTTACTAATCACTTATAATGTTACTTGTATTAGATAGGCTACTTAGTTGCATTATGGGTGGAAAAATATGACCAAGTCTGCCCTTTTATTCACATTGAACTACAATCACTTGACCTCAGTTTTTGTGGGAGATAGAACAAAAACAGAAACGTGATCTTTTGGGGAATGAGGCTTTCTTCATATTTATTGCATGAAGGGGCAACAGTGTGATGATAAAGAGCAAATTGTGCTCACTCCACAAACAACAACCCACTGCTGCGACCACAACATCAAAGCTTTAAAAGCAACTTCGAAAGCAACATGCTTTCCTCTTTTATACTGAGTCTATGATGTTAACACAAAGCTAGCAGCAAGAGACCTCCATAATCAGAGTTGTATAAAGGCGGAGTGTATGCTGACCCCAACCAAGCAGGCAAGGCTTGATTTTCAGCAGGTTCAGTCATGTGAAAAGAATGTCTTCTTAGGTCTCTATGCAGTCCTGTGAAAAACTAAGTACAGCCCATGTTCAGTATCTTGTAGAACCACCTTTAACAGCAGTAGCTTGGAAGAATCTTTTTCTGTATTAAATTATTTTTACATCTCGTACATCGATGCGAAGGTATTCTTTTTTATAATATTAAAATTCTGCAGTTCATTGAAGGGATTTATGGACAGCTCTCTACAGGTCTTGCTACAGCTTTTGGGTTGAGGTCTGGACAAATGCATTACCTTGATTCTCTTCTTTTTTAGCCATTCTGCTGTAGATTTGCTGGAATGCCTAGGATCAATGTTCCTTTGCATGACCCAATTTCAGCCAAGCTGTAGCTGTCATACAGATGACTTCACATTTGATTCTAGGCTACTTTGGTTCAGATGCAACTTTGCAAACTATGCTGTCCATGTTCTTTTTAGAGGGGAGAGACTTTCTCCTGGAAACCCTTATAAACAACTTATACTTGTTCAATCTTTTTCTAATTGTACTGTTATGAACTTTAACATCTAACATGCTAACTGTGGAGCTCTTGGGGTTTTTTGCAATTTCTGTGAGCATCACAGTGTGACCTTCAGGTGAATTTGCTGGGAGTTTTACTTCTGGGAAGACTGGCAACTATCTTGAATGTTTTCCACTTGTGAATAATGTGAAATTTTCAAGTTGAAAAATAATGTGAAAACTTTCTCTTTTGTCTTACTGTAACAAAAGCACAGATGAAGAGGCTTGTAGGATTGTATATTTATGCCAATAGCTCCTACAGTAGACATATTATCACTACAAGTTTTCTGTGAAGTGCTCTATGATTTCTTTTTCACTGACTGTCACCAACTTTCACCAATTCATATTAAAGGAAATTAGGGGAAAGAGTTCCTGTATGTCTTCCTTATTAGGATAGAACTTTGTGCTTTTTATTAGTTTTATTGCACAAAAGGACAAGAGCGCAATGGTAAAATGGTAACTGCATCCAAGACAGAAAGTACTGCATTACGCTGCAAGTAGAACTTCAGCTATGCACAGATAACATGCTAACGCAAAGCTAGTCAAGAACCCAGAGTTATTTTAAAGCTGAGTGCATGCTGACCCCAGCCCAGCAGACACAAGCTGAACTTCAACAGGAAACAAAAGCAGTGAGGAGCAGTCAGGTCTGAAGCTGCTGCTTCTACCTGTTCAAGTAGAATCACTGTGGCAATAGCTTCAAACTCTATTCGACCTGTTTTTTTTCTCTTAGCTTTGTGTTGTTGGCTTTGAGTTTTAATGTAAAAACGAATGTGAGCCCTCATTAGGATAGGGATTTGTTTTGGTTTGTGGGACTGTAGCCTCAGGTTTATACTTTTAATTGGTAATTTTGTCACTGTGCTTTTCAGGTCATTTTAAGAAGCAATGTAATATAACGATTAGTGTAACGGATTACTTAATCTGGCAAGTAGTTAAGTTACATACCTCATTACTTTTAAGAAAAGTAAGAAGTAATGTGTAAAGCTTTACTTTTCCCCAACACTGACGATATGAAAGAATAGAGTGTATGTCATAGACAGACATACTTTCCAGATCTTAGAGTGAGCCTTTATTGTAAAAGACCAGTCAGCATGCACTGTCCTCTGGTTTGTTTCGCAGTTAGATAACATGTATATCACATCTGGTTTTACAACGAGAAGACTTTAACAATGAAAATCCAGTACCTTTACAACTTTACTAACTAATGGATGAACATTGTGGTGGATATTTTGCTTCATGTACAAGTCAGTAGATTTAAGAAAGAAAAAAGAACAGTAAACAGGCTGAGGAACAATAATGTACAGCTTGAAAATAAGTCGATGTCATTGATATTGGGGTTGCCCAATAATACACAAGGGTCTGTCTTCACCGCAAAGGCCTTAGTTTGATTCTATCTCAGACTTTTCTCAGAATTTTAGTAATTTACCATTTAGAGATGTTTAGAAATTGAGAAAATGTTCAGGTGCAGATTCATGCTAATATTTATTGTTGTTCAAACTCACTGTTCTGGGAAGACTCACAAACATTAATTCATAATTCCTTTTCCAGGTCAACTCTTAAATAGGGCTGGGTATCGTCACTGATTTCTAGAATCGATTTGATTCCGATTCACAAGGTCCCGAATCGATTCGATCCACGATTCGATTCAATTCGATTCGATTCGGGGAAATTTTGCCTCAAACAGTCAGAAATATTATAATTCAGATCATGCGTCAGTACATTTCCATATTTTTATATCTATGAAAAGAAAGCTGACACTTTATCAAAGGTGTAAGCATCACAGCAGATGCCTTTGTGTCAAAGTAGCTGAGGATAAAACACAGAAAAACGTGAAGGTGATTTTCCTGGCCTGGGATTTTATAAAAATATTCTGCAGTAGATCAAAAACGAAAGAAAACCATTAATCAACATATGAACAGTACCTGATGCTGCTGAAGTGAAGCAGAGCAAAGTTACAGAGGTTTTAGAGACACAGCTGAGCGTTTTGCAATTTTGCATAATTTTAAAAAGTTTAAATTTGTTCAGTAGCCTATTGAATGGCAGAAATGAGGTTTTCTTTTCGGAAGTAAGTAAAAGGAAAAAAAACAGCACTGTAAACAACGGTAGACTTGTGCATAACAAGCAAGCGAATAATGCAGAAAACAGATTTTTAGATGGGAAACTGTTCTTGAAGTGTACTGTGAGAGAGAGAGAGAGAGAGAGAGAGAGAGAGAGAGAGAGAGAGAGAGAGAGAGAACGAGAGAGCTGTGCATGAAGTGTGATTTTATTGTGGTGGAAGCAAAACAGCAACAGTAAGAGGGAATTCATGAAGATGTTTATGTGAACCGTAGCTTGGATCTTATTTTGCTGCTGGTTCAGTCAATATTGTTTGGAGAGAGATAAAACCTGCAGCTTCAGAATCTAGCGCAAAAAGCTGTCGGCTTTCAGCCCCGACCGTGCCCGTGCCGTCGGGTGAGAAAGGCGACATCTCACTGATTCTGATGCCTCGGCGGTCCACGCTTTGTGTTTACGTCTTTGTGCAGAATCCGTGTACCTGCTCTCATTTACCTTGCCTCCAGGTCCCCCCAGTTCTGCAAGCTGTCATTCTCGCTTACGTGCCCCACCGTCCCTCCCCTTTTCAATTCTTTAACTTCTTCAATTCTATTTAATACATGGGGATCTGCCAGGCCCGGTAGCCGTCACCAGTCCCCTTCGAGGCCTTCCCCAAACCGCAGCTCAGTTCATGTCCAAGCGTTCACCTTTACCAACTAAAACGCTGTCAAATCTAAAATGAGGACGTGGGCCCAGCTAGTGGATTTAAATATTATTTCAATACTTTTGTTACTCATCACACTGATTGACAAATGTAATACAGTTACAACTGCATGTTCCTGATATGGTTTTGCTGTTTAATACTAACACAGGAACTCAATCCAACTCAAATCAATATTATTAGTGATTTCACAAACAGAATTAAATTAACCTCCATACCACAGAGAATATGTTGGTTATTTGGCTATGCTGACTGAGTATGACCACAGCAGCAGCTCAACATGGCTATCCCCTGCTGTGAAGTTGCAGTGAAAAAGCATGTCATTGCAGTATGGCACAGCATTATGTCAAACTGCAATGACCAGCTCATCCTTCTGCAAAGAGTGCAGATTTTAATAGCAGACGTACAGCGTCTCACAAAAGTAAGTCGATGCTTTGCTTAACCAAGCACAATGGAGATTGTAGTATTCTGCATTTTTGAAGGTTGACTAATACTAGAGGGAGAAATTTGAGGACATAAGAGTTTGTGCTAGTCGAATTTTGAGTCTTGACACTGGATGTAATATTCAGTGCTTTACTAAATATTATGCAGCTCATATCTTAAGAAAAAAAATCTATATTAAACATTGTCAAAGAAGTCAAAAAAGAAAGAATATGAATGTTGGAATGGCACGTCCAACATAGCTTTTGGTTACTTTTTAGTGTTCAGTGAAAATCAAAGCTTTTTGTATCCTCCAGTTCCTCTCCTTGCCTGCCCCGTTTTATTAATATTTCCTCACAGTGTTGCCCACTTTCATTCTTACTTCCAACTTGTTATCCCTGTCTTTTTGAATTTAATTTGCATCCATTTAGAAATAGATGAGATGCCAGCTCTCAATATCTCTTTTTTTTTTGTTTCTAAGTGATGGGCAACTCTCAGCCCACGTTTCTCTTCTTTATCCAGTAGATTAGTCTAGCCAAATAGCTGGAATTAGCAATGTAAAAATCTGCTTATCCACTGCCAGCTGGAGCAGATGCTCAAATTAAGTATCAGTGCCAGATTTTCGACTGGCATCAAGCTAAGCTGGAAGACCAACGCTGAGGAGGGAAAGAGGAGAAAACAAGAAAACAGGTTGAAAAGCGGGAGAAGGAAAATATGCTTGTGAGAGAGAAAGAAACAAAGAGAAAGACAGAATAAGCGAGGGTGGGGGTAGGGGAGAGTGAGCATGGGAATAAGAAATGGCAAATTCTTTAGTTTCAGCCAATTAGGCTGAGAAGCCACTGGTAATTAACTCTCGAGGGACCCACTGAACAGTCATGCACCTCGTTTACATAATGAGGATGAGAGGAGAGACTCTTTTTCTCCTCTTTTTCCTTCTCTCTGGTTTTCTGTCTTTGGCCTGTTGAACCAAAGAAGAACAGCCCTTCCTTCTGTGGCTTATGACCAGTGTCATACAGCTTCCACAGACCTGGTTTACCACCATATGTAGTCATAAGAATGTGGCTCAGGGAACTGACAGAAAATTGATTTTTAACTTGCGATCGCTTGATAAGTCCTCGCACAGCTATCTGGCACTTCTGGCCGTATAACAGACATGTCTCTATTTTGAACTTGTTTTTAATTTCTCTGAGATTTCCAGCGTCTTTGTATATAGACCTGAGAGTTTGATCATGTAAATTTATGATAATCCATTTGACTTTCTCCTTCTGCCCTTTGCCCCACTCCAATACCTTTCATTTCCCCCTTCCAAGATATGGAAAGTGATGGACTTGGACTTAGGTTCAGAAGCCTTTTACTACAATGAAAAGCCTGAAAATAAGAAAGCTTACTGTCACGTATTAAAGGGCAGATTTCTAGTTCTTCACATTTGCACGTTGAATGGAAATTTTCCCATTAATTTTTAAAATATGTTATTTTTAATATGCTATTTAATCAAGTCTTACCACTATCACAAATTCTATTTTCTTATTTTGAAAATTATGTTAGTTAGGTCTCTACCATCTCTAACATATTTAGTCCTCAGCCATTGGTTGTTATGCTAAAAATGCTAAAAAGCTAAACCCAGTGCACACCTCATCAATATAATGATTCACCCAAAAACTTGCTTTTTCCAATTGATATTGATATTAAATCATAAATGTTTAGAGTCTATTGAGCTGTAATTAATATAACGAAGAGTAGGTATTCTCTGCTGATATTTAATGTATTGGTACCATATTCCGCTATTCTGAAAAAAAATCAACAAAAAAACAAATTACTAAAAAAACCAAATAAGAAAATGCATATGCAGTGAATACAATGATAACCTTAACCCAAAGCCAGATGATCGAAAAACTTTGTAACATTTTTTTTACAGTATTGGTATCCATGAACTCCTTTACTCTCTTAAAAACAATTTACTTCTTTTTTTTTTTTTAATTTATTTTTTCCCCACGCGAGGTTGAATGTAGCTCAGGGGAAGTGTGAATGTAATGTAACAGGAAGAAATTCATATCTTCAGGTTGTGTGTTTTCCTCTTCAGTGCCTTATTTTTTCTCTTCCTTTGATGGTGGAGTTGGGATAAAAGCTTTAAGTTCACTTCCTCTTTTATTAAAGGAGGCCTAATTTAATTAGCTTGCACTGCGTGAGCCTGCTATCAGGCCCTTCTGTTTCCAAACCCAAGGTTTCTGACGCTCTGAGGAAGAGAAGGGAAGAAAAAAGGGAAACTGTCTGGTGGTCTCCAAGGAGGAAGTGTCCTTTTAATCAGACTTCTGCTAAGATCCCATTACCATCTCCTATGAGAGAGGGAGGGCAACACATAGACAGATGGACAGACATACAGTAGAAGAAAATATGAAATGTATTCCTAAATATGCAGCATTCACGGCATCCAGATCAAATGGAAGCCAAGATGACACAGGGCAGACAAAAGGACCTCAACTGTGAAGAAAGAACAGTGAACTTCACAAAAATACAATAAAGTAATATAAATATATAAAATAATAAAGAATGGATTGTGCTAAAGAGCTCACTGAATGCCAGAATGGTAGTATAACAGGAGGCTACTAGCCAGTTTGTGAAATTTCTTCCCCTCTAGATATGCCATGATCAACTTTAAGTGGAAGCATTTAGGAACCACACCAGCTGAGTGTTGAGGTGCGTGGTGCACTGCAGAGTTCCAAACCTCCTCTGGCATTAACAAAATCTGTGCACTGGGAGCTTCGTGGTATGGGTTTCAGTGACAGAGCAGCTCCTGTACTGCATATCTAGCTGATATTTTGATCAGCCAAATTTTTCTTTGATTAGTCAATTAGTCAACGATTATCTCTGCTCTGCTCTCCTTATCTTTGCTTCCTGTGGGCAAACCTCCTGTTCTACATTTAACTCAGTTTGTTTTCTGTGAAATGCTTTCACGTTTTTTTTTAAATCTCTGTTTCAATTTTCTTCCGTCCCCATGTTTTGTGGTTTGCACTACGGTCTTCTTCGTTAGTCCCGAGTGCTGTCTTAGTAGATGGTATAGGTGATTCTGCCCCCATAGCTTCCTGTAGTTTATTGCAGTTAGAAAAACAAATTTTTGTGCTTTTAGAATATGACACGTCGACATTAAAATTCTGTGTCGATTATGCCCACAAATTGTTGCAGCCCTAGTCACCACATTTTTTAGCTTGGACTCTCTGGCATCTTCCCAATATCCAACATGCTTGTTAAGTTAATTAGTGATTCTAAACTGACTGTAAACTGATTGATAGATGTCATTGTAATAAACAGAACAGAATATTACATGAACATCCTATTATTGCCAACATATTCTACCAGAAATCCTCTACAGGTGATATATTTCTCTAACAACAAACATACTGCACTTTACTTACTGATCTACTTTTGCCTGTCGCTCAAAGAGTTCTGAACTGCAGAATAAATGATGTGTGTGAAAGTGGATGTGTGAAACCAGGATTGCATAGATTATGTTTACCCTTTTAAATTAATGTTTATCAGGACAGAGGGTCTAGGCAGTGTTGGGGATTGTGAGCAGCCTGATTCTGTCGGTACATGAACAGCTATTAGCATGCATGGTCACATGATTGTCACTTTTAGCCCTTAAACTGGGACAAAGTAATGAGTTTACAGCAGTGCTATACAAAGGCACCTGACCCTCTTGTCTTAGCATGGTTACTATAGCCCTGCATCAGGTGACAAATTCAGGTCAGGATTTTTAAGGTGCGACATAAAAAAGTAATCTGAAGTATAAGCATTTTTTTAAAAAAGGAAAAAAAAATCTTTCGATGCATTTGGATATAGAACCTATATAAAAACTGAAGTAAAAACAATCTGCGCCATATCATGTAGCTCAAGTAAGCAAAAAAGAAAGTTTTTAAAAATAGTTTCACTAAATCTTCAGGTATTCCCAGATATTTCTGCTGCTGCTCAAGTTTTATTTTAATGTAATTGCAACCCTCTGCAGTACCAAAGCAATTTCCTTTATTTGTTGAGAATTTTTTCTTATTAGTCATTTGAACTGTTATTATGCTCTTTAATGTTATTATTTAGTACCTCACTCTCATATATTTATTCTCTGTTGTTACCCCCCCCCCCACACACACACACACAAAATTGTAATAAAAACAACTTTCCGCTGTTGGAGACTATTAAACTAACCTTTTATTTATATTAAGCTAGAGTTATTGATAATGAGTATGGATGTCTCCTTCAAGGAGTTAATTAAAGGACACTGAATCCTAGTTGTGTTAATTAAAACTTAATGGCATGACAATTGAAGAAAAATAATCTTTGCCCAAAGCCTCATTATAGGATAGTTTTAGGAAAGTATGATTTTAGAGTTAATTAGCCATTTTATATACTTGGCCAAAGAAGTATTTTTATTTAAAATCCAGCAAGTTAAGTCTTCTGTTAAAGTATCTAATGCACCTGAATCTGAACTGCTAAATGGGCAATTAATGGAAAAGAAGTTTAAAAAAAGGTATCGGTTATATACAGTTAGCTTATGAATAATTAGTTGCATGCACAACTGCCATGCTTCAAATTATTTGACAGTACGAGAATAATAAAGAAGATGCAGTGACACTAGCTGTAACAAATATCCACTGTTATTAGATTAGATTATTAGATTATTATCTTATTGCCTCAATAAAAATCTTAACACTGTATAACTGAGCAATACTAAAATCTCAGTGGACCTGTAGAACACCACAGCAAAAAAATGTTTCTTGGTTTTAGTGTGTTATTTACAATACTCATCAGTGCTACCTCTCCTGGGATCGACTTGAGGAGGTCATTGTCTCCTAATAGTCAGGTTCAACCAAGTGCAGTGTTTAAAGGTAGATATAAAACCGCAGGACAATAAAACCACAGCTGGTTTACACTGTAATGTTGCTTCACTACTGGGGTTCACAGGGGAATTGCAGACCTCTGCCCCGGCCTGAAGGCCTAAATTGGGCTTCGCAGTCAAACTTTCCATTTTGTCTGAAGCAAACTGAAGTAAAGCAAATGCACATGTCATCCAGGAGCCATGTCAGAAACACTAAATGGAAAAAGATTTTGTTTTATCCCACTGTCTGGCTTCTTAGAGTAACTTGACTTTTTGAGCCAAAGAATGCTTCTATTCCCTCTTCTCTTTATTTCTTTCTCTACACTTTCAGACACCGCAGAGGCCTGAGGGCATTCTGTCAGGTAGACATTACTCCGGCATGTCGTCTTTCTTGTGTCTTATGAATGCTGAGCTCAAAGGCAGGTGCTGTGTGTTTCAAGATGAGATGACGAGGCTGATAGACTCAATTCCCTTCTTCTTCTTCTTTTTTTTTTGTGTTTTTTCTTAGTTTTTCACCACCCCCCTTAGAGCTACTGTTTTGTCTTAGAATTTTAAAGGATTTTGACCTTTGTGCTGGATGTGAATATGTGAAAGATGCTTGTTGTGTGAGTTATCAAAGCTGATATGAATCAGGTTGTAGCTCTTATAACAAAGCTTGTAACATTAATGTTCCTGGAGCTTAAGGCCATGAGTGGAGAAAATATATCAACTTAATCCGAACACAGTCCGATGCATTAAAGGGGGAACAACAGGGGTATATTATAGGCTTTCTTGGCAGGAGAGAGGAAATCTTGCAACATATTTGTAATGGCATACATGTCAATAACCGTTGCAACAGTTGTGTGTGTATGAAGATGTGCAAAGAGTCAGGTGAAACGTAAAAGCAGCTATGTGGAGGTAGTGAGTCATTAAAAATTTGAATGAAATTTGTAGAATGAAGTATGGTTTGTAAGGGTAGGAATATAAATGGGTGGTGGTTATATGATTTACAGCTGTAAAGCTAATGCTTTAATGGGCCTGATATCAGAGGATACAGGAAAAAGAAAAGGAGACATGACAATAGTGTGCAACACAAGAGTAACATCAAGTGAAAGAGGACAAAAATGCCCACTGCCTGATGTGTAATTTGTGAATTTAGTGAATAATCAGAATAACTGGACTAAGGGGTGTCATCTATGGAAGCCCGTTTCCGCCACTAAAGAAAAAAAAAGGATCCATAACTCAAAATTTCGAGTTATTTTCTCAAGGTTTCGACTTATTAACTCGAAATTTCGACTTATTAACTAAAATTTTGAGAAAAGTAACTCAAAATTTCGAGTTAGCACTGCCAATCAGTAATCTACGTGAATGATGTCATTTCCTTGTTTCCCGGAAGCTGAAGCCCTCAGGTACAAATGCTACAGCTAAGCTACCGGTATTACATCCAGTCATGAATGCACAGATTGCTGAGTATTTTCAGTGTGGCTTCAAAAATGATGAAATCCTTATGTTATTAGCTGAATCACATGGCGTTACTATCAGCAAACGTACTCGCGTACTCTGCGATCTGGTTTTGAGTGCGCGTTACTCTGCGCCATATGCTTCCGGGTAACAAAAAAAGTGACCTCATTCACGTAGATTACTGATTGGCAGCGCTAACTCGAAATTTTGAGAAAAGTAACTTGAAATTTCGAGTTATGTTTCTCCAAATTTCGAGTTATGTTTCTCCAAATTTCGAGTTATGTTTCTCCAAATTTCGAGTTAATAAGTCGAAATTTCGAGTTATGGATACTTGTTGTTTTTTTGTTTTTGTTTTTTAATGGCAGAAACGGGCTTCCATAGTCATCAGTCTGGTATGCAGTGAAGGAGAAAATATTTTTTTTTTCCACTAACTTGAACTCTGACGGTGCCAAAAAAAAAAAAAAAAAGAATAAAAGAATATAAACACTGAATGATGTTCCTGTGACAACAATACCGTAGTGATAGGATTCCAAAGTGGGCAGGGTTTTGTACTCCAAGATGAAAAAGTGCTGCATAAAATCGCTACCAAAATTCATGGCACATTGTTCTTAACTGAGCTACACATTTTGATCTAACTTTTGTGGGGGGGGGGGTGTCAAAAAAAATATATAGAAGAAACAGAATAAGATTGAGTATAAGAAGAAGCCTATCAAAAAGTGTGTAGTGTGTTATGTGTACTAGTGTGTATATGTGCTTCAGTGCTTTGCACTGGCACGCTCAATTAACCATTGCTCCTTTTTTTTAAGTAGGTTACCCCTGATTCTCTTGTGAACTTTAAACTTGGATAAAGCATCAAAGAAAAAAGAAGTACTTCCACACAAAGATGGTTGTTCTATTCTAACAGTGTATTCCTTCACCTCATTTGATCGGCCATACAGCTGTCAGCTGCTGTTTGATACATACCCAGAAAATCTGCTGGGTGTCTGTAACTGAAACCTACATTGCTAGTTCATGTTTGGTGATTTCTTAAATGAGTCTTAGAAGCTGTTGCCATCTATAAGGTTGCCTTTGCTTAATGAGAACCTGCCCAGCAAAACAAGCATACAGTACATCAAGGCAATATGTATATACCAGTCTACATAAATAATACCAGTATGTTTTTATGTGTATGTGCATATACATTACACGTATTGGTTCACATGGCTGTGCAGGTGCAATTTTAATCATGTTTGGTTTATATAATTCTGAAGATGTTTTCTGCAGTGTACATTTGTTGAGTGTACTTGACTTAGATATGTCTAATAAACAACATAATTGCATAATTGCAGCCATGCCTTAGCTTAAGTCTACTCCACACTGTCTGACAGCCCTCAGTACTTTTGAATTATAACAGATGTAGCATGTTAATATTATGGAATATGTTTTGAAAAAAATTTATACAACAAAATTATAATGCAAGGCAAATGTCATATCTTAACAACTTTATATAGTCTGTACTTTTTCTGATTTCCTGGAAATGCCAGACTACAATAAAAAAAAAAGAAAAACACTACTTTCAACAAGATTTCTTTTCAGCTAACTGAAAGAGAAATTATGGCATTTATTTACAGTTCATTACTGTATGTATTCAAAAATGACGTGGGCAGTGCAGAAAATGTTAAATTTATGTTTTCTTGGACAATGCTTAAGCACTCTGAGCTTACCCCCAAAATTATAGTTTTCGATAGAAAAGATAGAGATTATATTGTTACATTTTGTTTCAGGGTAAATTCAAACACAGTATTGTCACACTTTGCAAATACAATTGAATGGCCATAGAGTCAAATTATGTTTTTTAGCTGTTAGATGTTGGTGTTGTTAACACAATAGCAAAGCTCTGTTAACATTATAATATATTAATATTCATTTATTTATTTTAATTTTGGATAATACTCACAAAGTGGTGTCTGAGGATAATTAAAAAGCACAAAGATAGATGCTAGATGAAAAGAAACCACTTGTTATAATACAATATACAGTTAATTAATTATAGTGTGTTTAAATATAGAATCGATAAAAGGCGCAATAAAGTGAAATGCCAATGGCATTATATGCAATACTATTTAAATCTTCAAAACTTATTCACTCAGCTATCCAAATCAGTGAATCCAGGTGTTCTAATCACTTCCATGGTCACAGATGCAGGCTCTACAAATATTTGTGAAAGAATGAGTTGCTCTCAGAAGCTCAAATTTTCTTGCTACTAAATATTCCACAGTCAACTGTTAGTGGGCATTACAACAAAACCGAAACAATTTGGATAAACAGATATTCAGAAACGAAGTGGTAGGCCACGTAAAATCCCAGAGCAGGGTCAGGCGATGCTGAGGGACATAACGCGTGGAGGTCGCCAAAATTCTGAAGAGTGAGTCAGCCTCCAGATTTTATGTGGCCTTCAGATTAGCTCAAGAACAGTCTGTAGAGAGCTTTAAGAAATGGATTTCCATGGCCGAGCATCTGCATCCAAGCCTTATGTCACCAAGCGCAACACAAAGCATTGGATGCAGTGGTGTAAAGCATGCCACTATTAGACACTAGAACAATGGACCCACATTATATGGAGTGACAAATCATGTGTCTCCTGGCAATCTAATGAATGAGTCTGAGTGCGGTGGTTGCCAGAAGAACGGTATTTGTCTGACTGCATTGTGCCAAGTGTAAAGTTTGGTGGAGGGGGGAATTATCTTGTGGGATTGTCTTTCAGGAGTTGGGCTTGGATTCTTAGTTCCAGTGAAAGTAACTCTTAATGCTTCAGCATTTGGTGTAGAGGATCTTGACTGGCCTGCGCAGAGTCCTGCCCTCAGCATGATAGAACACATTTGGGATGAATTAGAGCAGAGATAACACGCCTGGCCTTCTCATCCAACATCAGTTTCTGACCTCACGAATATGCTTCTGGAGGAATGGCCAAAAATTCCTAGAAACACACTCCTCAGAATCAGAATACTTTATTAATCCCAAAGGAAATTATGGAAAAGGTTGGCCAAAATCATATTAAACCCTATGGATTAAGAATAATATGTGTGTGAAGGCAGACGAGCAAATACTTTTAGCGATACAGTGTATTTTTAGTTTGAGAATTTCTGTGAGTGAAACTGCTAGGGGCTGTTTCCTGTGATGCAGGTCTTTTGTGTACTGCTGCAAGATGAGGTTAGACTTCCTAAAAGTACTCCTGTGACCTCAGAGTCCACGTTTCTCATGCTGCCAGATCATGTCAAGTTGGGAGTTAGTGGCAAAATAGGTGCATTTCAAGAGACAAACACACTCCTTACTTCTTCACTTTTTGTAATTATTTCTGCTTTCCCTTTTTTGCCATGCCAGACCAGTATGGTATGAGTTATTGATTATTTCAGCCAACACTTGCTCTCTAGTGCCTTCTCCTTGTCTGTCTCTTTACTCGTTCTGTTTCTTACCAGGCAGGTCACGCTGTATGAACACCAGTGGTGTAGCTTACTTAGTGTTTACTTAAGACATCGATTGCCACAAAGTTCAATAGCAGCAATACGACGGTCTTAAAATCGACAGGAGGAAAGTTGATGTGATCTCTGTCTGCAGCCTGAAAAGTACTTTTCTTCTTTCTTGCTAGGAATATGTCATTTTGCCTCGTTGTGTAATTGTGTGTTTGTGTGTGTGTGTGTGTGTGTCTTGGGGTGGAAGGCTTTTCCAACTGATACATCTATAACAGCAATTAAGCATGTTGCACCTTTATACGTTTGTTAGTTATTTTTTTTAATGGATAAACACCTCTACAAATACTATTACAAATGAAATAATCACAATATTTTGATCATACTACATTTTTGGACATTAGGAGGGAAGTAAATCTAAAGTAAAGCTGAATAGGCTGAAACAACTACTGAGGTGAAAACCAAGAGTGTAACTTAATATATAGAATCAAAAGCAAAGCTTTTGCCACGATGTAATCTTTTAAGATTTGGGAAAGGGATCCAGTGTGGCAGACTCATGCAGGAAATGGTTGCACAATTATAAAGTGCTTTTCTAGTATTACTAACTGAGCAGTCAACGTGCTTTATGCAACAAATCTGAAGCCACATTCATCAAGGGAATTATTCACATTCTAACCATTTTATCTAACGCACATCTATGGCAAATTAACCGAACATGCATGCTCTGGACTGCAGGAGGATGCCAGAGAACCCAAAAGAAATCCACGCAGGCGTCAGTGCTAACCACTGCGCCACCATGCCACCCATGCAGGCTCTATTGAATGTTTATACTCTGACATGGGATAAGTCACCTGCACCGCTGGTAATTAGAATGCACCTCATTACCTGCAAGCAGAAGAAGATGAAAACAATAAATGTAAATACAGATTTTCCTAATCATCAATTCCTACCTCTGCTGAAAGATAATTTTTCTGTTTGCCCAAACTAAGCTGATAATCTGTGAGGATGTTACACAAATGTGCTAATTTGGAAACATTTCCATGCCATTTCCCTCTAGAGTTTGAGTGACAGGCAAGGAGTTCTTTTGGAAATTACTGTGGCTCTGTAGCACTTTTCTGAACATGTCGATTTGATTCAAGTCTTGTTTTGACTTAATGCTGCTCAGACAGTGTGAGAAACTGAATTATTTTCCCTGTGCTGTTACATGTGTGTATTCAAGTAAATACACACTGATGTACACACATACACAAATGTACAAGTACAAATACTTACTCTGTTTCTCATACCCTTGTTTATTGTGCCCTTCCGTAACTTGTACTTGTTGGAACCACCAGCAGCTGCCTACTGACATAAAGCTGCATTAAGAAGTCTCATCATTGTGCCATTATGGCCATTGTAAGGATACGCTCAGCTTTGCCTCATCCTGTCTTTCTCAAATGCCTGCGGCAGTGTAGATCAAGCCTGCTGTGACTGTGACTGAAAAAGTCCACACAGATGGCACTCAAAACTTTTCTGCCAGCTGCATAACAGAAAAACTGAAACAGAACAGACAGAAAGGCAACAAAGTAACAAAATCGAATGAGTAACAATGTACTGGAATGATAACGAGTCAGGATTTAAAAAAAGAAAATCTGTGCTATTTTGAGTAGTATGATTTATATTTATCTGAGGAACTATTCACTTTTTATATACATATGAAAAAGAAAGATTTTTATTTTGGGAGGACAAGCTCTGACAGGGATACAACAGGTTTGCGCAAATGACTCCTAACAGGACACACAGAGAATGAACCATCATTTAATCTGTCTGTGCCTGATACCAAAGGCCAGCGTTCCCATCATGCAGAATGATCGGCTTCACAGATTCATATGCCAACATGTCTGGCAGTTTTCATTTCTAACAGCCAGTCACACAAAATAATAGGCTGCGTTGGCCAACAGTTATGATGCCATTTCTTCAATTGCAGGCACACTTCACTGAACGTCTTGAGTTGTTTGTCACCTAACTTGGGATTCAGCAGCCCTCCTTGAGCACCCTGTGAGCCTCTCCTGGATAAAACTCATTATCCCAGTCTGCTGCTCTTCAGGAAACTCATTATCCCATCCATCACCAGTGGACTCTCAGACAACAGGATGAATATGCCCTCTCATCGTTTAATTAGATCGCTTTGCCTAGAGTTTGTGGGAGAGCAAAACAGAAGCCCACACCTCTATATCAGCTGCAATTATCTATCTAATATGACATCTTTAGTTTCACACTGCATACTCCTGTTGGTTATCATCAACTTGTGTTTGCAGTACACATTCATATCACCTGACAGTAACATTGCTAGTCTGTCTGATAGTCAGGGAGTTAGATGGGCTTACTTCAGTCCTAAACCTTCTTCAGACTGAGGGAGAGTTCTCAGACTGTTTAGCTTTGTACTTGCTGGATATTCAGCAAGTTTTATAGACAGTACAGCATAGAAATCCAAGCTCAAACATACACTTTTACATCTGCGGAAGACAAGTAAACACTTCAGCCAAGACAGAGAGGCCCAACCCAACCTTTACCAGAGCACTGCTTGAACTTAATGCTGGCTATGGGTGATGGTGGGGTGCATTAGGACTCATAATGAATGGTGACCACACAACGTTGAGTAGATAGATGGCTTCTGGTCTCTCAGTCCCCTATCACTTCCCACCACTTCACTTTCTCTCTCTTTTATTCTATCCCCTTTCTTCCATTCATCCATCCTCTGCCAAACGGATGTCTAATGACAATGGAGGGCCCTTGGACGAGTTTGAGAATAGATTATTGACTGGGACCAGAGATTTACACTGGAGCCACAGGGCTAGGCGGCTCCAGCAGAGATAAATGGGACATGTAATTGAGTTTGGTCACTCAGTTGTGTTGGAGTGGCTAAGACCAGTGTTGTACCCATGGTGGAGCTGGGTGGATGGTAGTACTTGCAGGGGGTGAGAGGCGTGGAGGTTTATGAGCCATACAAAATGGCAGTGGAGGGTCAGACAGAGGGCAGTTGGACACTTTAGTTGTAGAGACGTCAGAGCAATGTCACAAAAAATGGAAAAGAGGAGGAGAAAATGTGCCTTATAGACCTTAACAGATCGCATTAAGAACAAAGGATTCATTCAGGACAGTGACAAGAATCTTATCATTCCTTGCAGTGCAGTCTCCTATAGTGACTTGTGTAAATAAAATCGAATTAAATATATATGAATTTAATATGAATTTCAAATAACAAAAACAACAAACCAACAAAAGACTGGACTATTTACCTTTTAGACTCTTTGTTTACAGCTGCAGGTTCCCACAGCAAATAAGTATAGAAGTGTCTAAACCAACAGAGCAACAAAGCAATTTCAGTGAAAGTTCCTAGTAATCCTTGCTTTGAAACTAAACAAAGCAAATGAAAAAAGAACAAAGAGGAAAAAAACAGCCATGAGAAAACTTCATCTATATTAGTCGGCAATATACAAAGCAATTCCATCCACAGCATACCTACAGTAAACCAGGTCCACAAAGACTATTGTACTGTTTCCCACCATTATCCTCTGTAACACTGCCAGATCAGTAAAGATACATTTTGGTCTTACTCTGTAGTGGGGTTCAGTCAAGATTGAGCACTAATAGGAGGGTTACAGGTTACCACAGCAACCATTGACTTGGCAGCAATATGTGCGTCTGTGTGTGGTAGGGGGCAGAAACTGTCTCGCTAGAAACTTGGTTGGGAGATGGATTGGAGATGATTCTCATAGAATAACAATACATTTAGTCACCTCTTCACCCACAAGTAGCACTGAATAAGCACTTGAGCATGTCAAACAGATCACACAGTGATTTGATCTTGTAACTTTGTTAAGTTTTTTTTTTCATTGCATTTATTTCATGTTTGCTTAGCCTTTTTAGAATTTTCCATGGAAGTGAATGTGTTTGTCTAATAATACACTGTGTTAATTATAAAATAGATACATCTGCAGAGGGGAAATCCTACTGCATCCTCAAATTTCATTTCAATCTCTGATTGGCTGACTATTTGTAGATAATTATAGGAAGCTCTCCTTATGAAATCCCACATGATGTAATACATCTCCTTTGGCACGGTTAGCTGTGTCACCTGGCATGTGTGTCTTAGCATGTGTGCTACGGATATGAGTGAAAGGATTATCAGTTGGCCCACTGAGACCATATGAGCACATCCCTCTCTGTCAAATATTCTTAAATTAAATGCAGCACTTTCAAAATTATGGTATGTCGCTTTATCCTGTTGTAACTGTTTTCTGCTTTTCATTCACAGATAAACTTTTTTTTTACATTCATTTAAATGTACATTAGTAATTTATATTGTTTGTAAGTTTGTTTGTTACATTAAGCATAACTTATAATTAAAGCATTACTGTAAACTAGCTCAAAACAACCCAGAAAACCCCCCCAAAACAATGACTCAGACTAATATACCAGCCAAAGGGATGAAACAAGAGTAGTCTTTTCTTCTTTTTTGCTTTCCCACACACACTGTGTTCATACACTGGGCTGGACAGAGGAATGTGAAGACAGGCAAAAGTGTTATTTCTCACTTAGATCCTCAATGACATCTCTGTCTGTTTGGACAATTGGTCAAGCAGAATGCTCAGGCTTCTACAGAAGCTTTACAGAGGCATCAGTCTCTAAAGAGCTAGGCTGCAAGACGAGCACTATACAGACAGCTCTTTTAGGGTTAAAAACAGAAAGAAACTGAGCACATACACACATATACACACAAACAAAAATAAATAAATACAATTAAATAAATTATCAGAAAAAAGAGGGATGCACCATACAGCTTCAATTACAAACACATCAAGGCAGATTGCAATTATTATGCAGATCATATAAGGTCATACATTTTAACTAGATGTGCCTTCATGCCAAGGTGTGGAAAGAATCCAAAAGTGTATTAAAACCATACAGCTGGAGGACCATGGACACAGGCCCAAATCAGCCTGGCTCAATTTCCATACTTTTGAATATGCAATAATTTGGGGAAAAAAGTGGAAGAGAACCATTCATCTTTAATGCTGAGAGCCACAGTGCTTTCAATAAAGAGAACTTATATGCAAATTCTGTAAATGACTTAATGTACGTAACTATGTGCACTATATTTGTTTTCCTCTTGGAATACTGAATACTTTAACTTCAATACTAAATATTTCATTATAACAGTATTTTTTATTCTTTATTGTTAAGTGTTTATATTTTTCAAATATATTAAAATGCAACAGTTTTAACACCAATCTTTTTATACATAGACAGCAGTAGACACTTCCTGGCTGGTCATGGCCTATATGGGGAAATGCAGACTGGCCAGCAGCGGTCATTATGGGATATGGAGATGTGGAGTTAATCATAAACTTTGAAATTCGTGGTATTGGTTTTTGCATTTTGCATTTTTTTTCTTTTCTGTCTTTTTTTCTGTTCCATTGCCTCTCTAGGCAGGTATATTAGATCCAGTCTTTGCCCTTCATCTGCTGTGGTTGACTTCTTTGCACAATTGATGCAATCTATTACATCTTGTATCTGAACTCTGTGTACTTAGAAAAACAATCAGCTTTAAGCTTGAAAAAAGATGAGAAACTAAATGGGGTGAATACAATTCATAAGACAACTTTTTAAATGATATACATTGGTAATGTTGGGCACTTCTGGGCCTATCCTGGCTTACAATACTGACATCCTTAATGATAGATAAAGTTTAATGTAATGGTAAAAGAAAAAAAAATAATAAAGAAATAGTTTGAGCAGGTAAATATATAAAAAATGAAATGGAGTACTTTTTATTTTTGTAAGAAACATTCTTGTTTTATTTTACCCACCAAACTGTGTTGTGTTTAATGAACAGGTACAGTTTTATTAATAATGCATACTGCAATAACTGCTCTGTCTAGGGAGTTTGTGTTATTTATCAATAATGATTCAGTGTGAGGACTGGTACTCATGATGCATATACACTTGGCACACTGCATGCTCACTGGGTCTGATAAAACAACAAGGTCTCATTTACTCATTCATCACAATTCTAATGCTTCCCTTCTGTACCCAGTTTGAAATTTGATACTTCTTCATAGATTTGCTTGGAGTTACTTCTTCAAATTAACTTTCTTCCCGCTAACAAAAAAATCAGCCTTGAAAACTATTTTAAGAAGTCGCTAAAACTGCAAGTCGGAGCTCCATTTTCTTCAGCTTGTTTGTTTAATAATATTGACCATTTCAGACTCAGCTGACTTTTAATGAACTCTGAACCAGCACTATCGAAATCCAAGTCAATACTGGGAAACATATAATGTAACAAATGAGGGCTTGCAAATTTAATTGGCCTGCGTGTAGAGATTTAAGAGAAGAATGAGAGAGCCAACAAGTGCCGGCAGACATGACTTAGCTGGATTGATAGCATTGCAGTTTACTTACACTTATATAACGCTTGAAATGAATACTGTAATGTATTTTGGACGTTAAAGTTATTTGACCTTTATTATTTACATTTTTAAAATTATTTTATACCTGATTTATTATTTGGCTTTAATTAAGACCACAATTTACAAAGTCAGTATATCAAGATTTACTTACCATAACCATAAACCCATCTGGAAAACATTTTCTAAAAACATAGATCAGTTTAGGAATTATGAATTTTCTCATAGACTTTAATATGTTAATTTTCAACTAAAAGAGTCAGCCCTTCTATGGTTTAAGAAATTTTTTATTTATCTTTTATTGGCTTCACTTTTCAGACAAATTTTTATATGGTCTGTGTAGTCACCCACCCAAGTAGCATATCAAAATGACTAAGACTTTTATTCATTTCAGGATTCAGAGCACAATTACCTCATCCTCATCTTCTACAGCATTTTCACTTCTGGCAGAAAATCCAGAAGAGTAACAAATGTGCTTTTCCAATTGTCATCTAGCACAGTCTGTTTTTTCCCTATTCTTATCTAGCAAACGGGACCTCATTTGGCAACGTTAGAAGTGTTAAGTCCTTAGATCTGTAGTCAGAGCGCTTCACCAGTTGGCTTTATATTCCACTGCCTCACAAAGGTGACTAAATTGGTCTCAAATATAACTCCTCATGTCAGTGTCTCATTTCCAGTTCTGGTACCCAGTGCCTTGTCACTTACTCAACTAAATGAACTTCCTTTATTTCTTATCTGCTCTTAGCTGACAATGGTTCTTACAGCATAAGCTCAAGTCAAATATGGAACACATGCACTGAGCCAGTGATGGTTCATGCATGTGTGTAGTGTATTGCCCTGGATGTAAACCATACTATATAATTATACAACAGATGTGTTGATTTATTAAATTTGTAATGGCACAGTTTTATTTTTTGCAGTGTCCTTAGAGTATTGTACAAGAGCAGGCTAAAAACACACCAACTGTTGTCAGTTCCCGTTCAATTTGGCTTCTTGGATGGAAATGGACACATCTGGTAAAATTATTCCAGTGGAAGGATGCTGCCATGACAAAGACATTGGTGATGTCTTGCTTTTCTTGTCCAGGCAGCATGTCCGTTGGATTCACACCATTCATGATCATTATCTGACCTCAGACTCAAAGGAAAAGCACACACACATACACAATAAAGATAGGATAAATTGATCATCTTTGTTATAGACAAAGAGAAACATTTGTCACTTTAATTCAGTATTTCAAATAGTTTGCTAAAAAATGACCTTCTTCAAAGGCACCATTTAAACACCTATGTAGTCACTGACCTCAGATACCAAATACTCACAAAACGTTAATTTAATATGCTGTAAAATCTTCTATATAAGTTGTCTACACTTTAGTCTTCAATATATTTATGTGTATTTAGCATACATATATAATACATCAAACTATAAAAAGGTATCCTCTGTCACTTTGAGCTACTTTAGATCCGCCCAAACAGTCAACAACACTTAGTGAAACAACTCCTTCACATCTGCCAGATCTCCTCTTTAGAGGGCACAGAGGCAGTGTGATCAGCAGTCGATGTAAAAACGTGGAAGATGTCATAATGATTTTAGAAAGATCCCAGCTGAGAAGAGAGTGGAGTAGGTGTATATTTTTGGAAAGAGTTTGGCACAAATCCCTGTTTCTGCCTTTGTGTCCACCTCCCTTGGAGAAAAGAGCAGTGCATTTTCTGCACAAATACTCCATCTAAAGAAGCTAAAGCTGACATGGATCTCATTGTCTTTTACAATGGCAAGCTGCTGTCCTGTGTTGCCAAGTGAGAGCTCCTTTCAGGCACTGAGTATAAATGCTCTGTCACTGGGCTTACCATCATTACTTTAGCTTTACTAACTGCAAGATGATATCTATAGTGGTTTTTTGTGCCTTTATAAATCTTGCCTGTTCAACTGTTGGAATACGTGTAATATGACATTAAAACTTTGCTGTGGTCTCAGTGAAAGAATGACAGTTTCACATAAACACTCATATATCACTTAGATATATGACCTTTGTTTTTAAGAGTTCTGAAACAAAAACTAGAATGCTTTCAGATATTGGAATTATGGTCAAGATTGGGTAAAACATATTGAAATTTAGAGAGCATCTTTTGGCTTCAGTGGTTTCCATGTTGCTTATTCCCAGATTTTCTCTGTACATTCTGTTTTCATATACTCCAGAGTTAGCATGCAGGGCTCAACATGGTTCCTGAGCCAAAAAGCACACCAACTCCACTGGGGTGTTTGCAAAGTAGGCATGTGGCATATCATACCATCCACAATAAGATCAGTGTACATTTTTACTTGATATAGCAATACTACGTATTTACTTTCGTCATTGGGCCCAAGAATGAGAAAATACAATACAATACAATACAACTTTATTTGTATAGCACATTTAAAAAACCAGCGGTGCACCAAAGTGCTTTACAATAAAAACAGGAAAATTAAGACATGATTAAATAAAAGACTATTAACAAAGTACCACATATGTCATCAGGTTGAGGGCACTAATTATACAGGAATAAAAGGGAATATAAGAACAAAGTTACTAAGAACAGATATAGCTAAAAGATAAAGTACATAGATAAGAAATTGAGCCAAATATAAAATAGGGACACTAACTAGATGGAAAAGCTATGTTAAATAAGTGAGTTTTTAAACGGGATTTAAAAGATAAAATGGAGTCTGACGCACGGATAGCGATGGGAAGGTTTTTCCTCAGATTTGGTGCAACCAGGGCAAAAGCACGGTCACCCCTAGATTTAAGTCTAGATCTAGGCTGAGCCAAGAGTAATTGGGCTGAAGACCTGAGGGCTCGCCCAGGGACATATAGACTAAGGAGATCGACAAGATAACGAGGGGCTAAATTATTTATAATTTTAAAGGTGAGCAACAATATTTTAAATTCAATACGATATTTTATGAGTAACCAATGCAAATCAGTAAGAACAGGGGTGATAGAGGCATGCTTTCTAGGATGATCTGATTTCCTCGTGTTGGTGTTGTTCCCAGATCATCATGAAAATGTTGTTCCAGGATCAACATTGCAAGTGACCAATCAGAATGTTGTGACGTTATTCTTTTGCGCGCCAAGCCATTCTTGCATTTATGAAATTCCAGTGTTGCAAGGACAATAACAATTCTGCTTACTGTTTATTAAAAGGTTAGGGTTAGGGTTAGGATTAGGGTCAGGGTCCGTTGATCAGCGGAAAGAGGCGGTTTCCCGCAGCTTAAGTACAGTTTTTTGTTTTACGGCGGTTTTTCCCGAAGTCGCAAAAGTATGACGTCACAACATTCTGATTGGTCACTTGCGATGTTGATCCTGGAACAACATTTTCATGATGATCTGGGAACAACACCAACACGAGGAAATCAGATCGAGCTGCTTTCTAGTGCCAGTCAGGAGGCGAGCCGCAGCATTTTGGACAAGCTGGAGTCTATGAAGGAGAGCGGAGTGAAGACCAAAGTAGAGAGAATTACAGTAATCCAATCTAGAAGTCACAAAAGCATGAATGGTCCCAGAGATACAGGACAGCCAGAGCAGCATGTCAGCTTCCAACAATGATTTTGTCCCTTAAGGAACTACTTCAAAACCCTCCAGCAAAGTACAACAGTTTGCACAATATGCAAGAAAACTGTTCTCACTAACGGTGGAAACAATAAACATGTTTTCACCACTTCAGGCAAAAACACACCATGGAACAATTTTTTTGCAGACTTTTATATCTCCAGGCTTTGAAGGCACGCCATAAGGAGGTACAAGCAGCTGGTTATGTGTGACCCAAAAGTAAACAAATGATTCAACTGAGTGACACTGAAGCACTTGCTAGTTGCACTCCATATGATAGGAAGATCAAACGTTGGATGAAATCCTCTTAAAGTTAGGACTCCAAGAGTGAAAAAGTGTTAGTAGTGGTAGTAGCAGAGGTTTATGAGTTTAGTAAGCAGAGGAGGAAATGTCAGAAAGACAAGGTTTGCCTCTTTCCCCCCTCGGCTCAGGAAATTGAATATTGTTATAATAATAGCTGTTGTGTTTTGCTGCGTTTACTAAGAGCTAAAGCATTTCTTCCTAAGAGCTCCACTTTCTGTCATCAGCTGTTTGAGGTAAGGTTTTCTTTTCTATGATTAAACAGCTTCCACAAAAAGTAATTTCATCTACTAGCTTCCATCACCAGTGTATAGTTCCTCTCTACTCTTTTATCTAAGTCAGTTTAATGTTCACATGCATAAACATAATCTAAAACTATTGGCTCACATGCATCTGCTTGTCGCTGCATAACTGCATCTGATATGTGTCTGAGTAGCTGCATTGGATTATGGATTGTTGAGTGAACTGAACTTGTAGACTGTCAGGTTTCTCTGATCCAGGTCGTGATCGTTAACTCACTTTCAGAGCAACCGCTGACCCGGATGGTTTACTGCCTAGCAAGAGAGCATCTAACTCTTCCTGTCTTTCATGTTTCTTAAAGCAGTTTTCACTTGCTATCTAAGGGGCTAACCCCTTGTGGAAGAAAATTGTAATCACAAGAATTGTCATCACATGTAACCAGCAGAATTTTTTAGCTCTTTTGGCTGACTAAAGGCATCACATGCATCTGGAGAGTGTCAAGAACCCAGCCATGAGTCTTTGGAAGTCATCTTCCCCCGCAAGCATCTCCCAAGTCCCTATTCCTCTTCTTTTCCACAAAAAAGCTGTGAGGACTATTATCACTTGTCTTCTTTTATTTTTTGCTGGAAAACACAACCAAAAAAGTGCAGTCTGGCATTTTGTGTGTGTGTGTGTGTGTGTGTGTGTGCGTGTGTGTGTGTGCGTGTGTGTATTTTATATGTAACCCTGTCCAATAGTTGCAACAATTCTGGATTCCAACCACAGATTGAAATATTTTTGTTAAAATAAGTATTTATTTTAACAAAAATAATGATTTGTTTATTTCAGTTCAGTTTTATTTATATAGTACCAAATCACAACAGGTGCTTTATATTGTAAGACCCCACAGTGTAGGGAGAGAACAGCGAAAAGCCCAACAGTCACTACTAAACTAGCGCTTTGGTGACAGTAGGGCTGCCACAAACGATTATTTTGATAGTCGACTAGTCACCGATTATTTTTGCGATTAGTCGACTAATCAGATCATGCATCCATTGGACGTAAAACATACAGCTTATTGCACCAGCATGCATCTGCTCTTATATAACTATCATTAGCTTACAGCTTTAAGTGTTTAAAGTATGTGCTAACTAAAAATAAAGACAAGATGATAGTTTATTAAATTTTAATGAAATTTGCAGATTGTTTCGGTGAAGTTTAATAAACTCCTTGCTATCTAAAATATAACGGGACACCGGAGTATATTCTCGAGCATCTCACACTTCTGATAACCAGTTGTCTGCTTGACGTTTATTCAGCTGTGTAAAAACTATAACTTTAATCTCAGGCAAACCGATTTACTCAGGAACAAATAAAATACTAAAAAAAAGCCAAACAATAACATTTTTAAGTTATCTAAGTGACTTATGCATGTTTAACCTGAGTAGCGAAAGACGGCGGTGGGTTTGAAAACGATTTGCCGGGAGTCCGGTGTTCTCAGCGGCTCTAGTGAGCTTTGCCCCCGGCTAACTATCGAGCTAGTGGGTAACAGACGTCTCCGAAAACTTCGGAGCACTTTTGAAAATATGTGATAAACTGAGCAGATATTTGAGGTTTACACAGCTACATTCTCGCCTGAAAATATGTTAAACGTTTATTTTGTGACCCAGAAAGAATAATAAGAGTAATATTAAAACTAACTAGCTGCCGCCATTGTTGACAACTGAGCTGGGCTGCGTTATGAATTCTGGGACAGAGCTACTTCTTCTTCTTCGGGGTTTAACGGCAGCTGGCATCCTTGTACATGCAGTGCTGCCATCTTCTGTTTCAGTCCGTTATTACACTCTTAAATCCTGCTACTTATTCCTGCGTCTTTTGGGATCTTACAAAGCTTCAAACGACGCGTCGACTATGAAATCAGTCGTCGACGATTTTGATAGTCGACGTAATCGTGACTAGTCGACTAATCGTGGCAGCCCTAGGTGACAGTAGGAAGGAAATACTCCCTTTTAACAGGAAGAAACCTCCAGCAGAACCAGGCCCAAGAAGGGGCAGCAATCTGCCACGACCATTTGGGGACGAGGGGACAAGACAAAGACAAAGAATTGAATCATATTATTGTCAGAATCGTATGCAGTACTTTTGGAAAGCACAGACAAATACTGTTGTTAAGAGCTGACAAGATTTGAATCCTGAATCCTCCAATCTGCTATTAACCAAGAAGAAATTCTATTGGACATGTTGATAGCCACATTTATTCTGTGTGTGAATCATGGGAAAATGGGAATAACCAGAATAAGACTTTGACGCTTACATGAAACCAGCTTCAATCTCTGTCTCTCTATCAAAGCTCATTCAAAGCTTTCTTTCTCTCAACGCTCACTGGATGTGGTTTGTAATCTGTCTCAGGGGAAACCACAGGAGTTTGCTCAAAACCCCATCTGTTTAGCTAGCAACTAAACCTGATGAATGGGATCCTCTGGTGTCTTATGCTTACTGAGCTAAGCAGAGGAACAGAAGGGGAGTTGTGGGATGTGCGGGAGTGCATGTGTGTAAGTAAGAATGCCATTATCAGTTTTTGGTGAAATTGATATTATATACATTCTTATACCACATCAAATTTTTACATCTGTGTAAGCGTACCTATATAATGCTTGTGTTTTCCTCAGTAGTAGTACTTAGTTTGGTAAACCATTCAAATTTGGTAAGCCATTTTTCTCAGGTGAACTGTCTCTGAGGCAGTCATTGTTGATTGATAATATCTAAATGTCAGCATTTTGAAACAGAATACAACAACCTTTATGATTCTACAAGTGTCATCCTATTTCCTAGGTGAAATTATCTGCTGAAATTCACCCATTAATGTGGGCATTCTCTGAAATAGAATGGGTGCTGGAATTTTTAGCTTCAGAATTCAGTTACCCTCAATATATTATGCATATTTATTCAATGTGAATACAGTTATGGTATTATCAGGTGGTTGCCCATTAATATGTCTCCCAAATACCAGTTTTTTCCGAAAAACTAAAAAACAAAAACAATTGTCAGTGTATTGCAAGGAGAAGGTACATTATTTTTCACTAAGATATTGGTATTGACATTCAGTTTTATATTTGTTAATGTCATTTGCTGATGGTTAAATTTTCAAAGTTTCTAGGTTGCAAATTTGGGAATTTAGGTTGCTGTTAGTGAATGTGATTAAATAAAGCAAATAAAGGTATATATTTTAATTTAAGGTACTACAGCAAAGGAGTGGTTCCAGAGTGTAGTGGTTAACACATTTGCCTAACACATAAACCTTCACTAGATTATATCTCTTTGGGTTTACATCAGGAAGCTAACACAGATTAAAAAATAAATAAAATCTGCTAAATCAAAGATGTGGTTCTGTATGCTGTGTCATCCTCCTGTTAATAAGGGAGGATGTGAAGGTTGTATTGCAATAAAAGTAAAAATAGGTAAACACAACTTGGTTTGTTCACTTTTGACATTTATTTCAGGTGTTATGTTGCTTGAAAACAAATAAAAAAATAAAGATTTAAGTACAGACCTTTCATCTGCTATATTTAAATATATATCTATATATCTATATCTATATCTATATAAAAACACCCATCTCGCCCCTGCGGGCGGTTTATCCTTCAAGCTCGGGTCCTCTACCAAAGGCCTGGGAGCTTGAGGGCCCTGCGCAGTATCTTAGCTGTTCCCAGGACTGCGCTCTTCTGGACAGAGATCTCCGATGTTGTTCCCGGGATCTGCTGGAGCCACTCGCCTAGCTTGGGAGTCACCGCACCTAGTGCTCCGATTACCACGGGGACCACCGTTACCTTCACCCTCCACATCCTCTCGAGCTCTTCTCTGAGCCCTTGGTATTTCTCCAGCTTCTCGTGTTCCTTCTTCCTGATATTGCTATATATATATATATATATATATATATATATATATATATAGGGGGCTGGGGACTGGTGAGTGTCAGCACCACAGTCCAGGATGAGACAAGAAACATCCACGAATACATCACGAAGATGGCCCCAACTGACAGCGTGCTCAGTGAATACCTCAGGCAGCAGAAACCCAAGAAAGAGGAGGAAGGCGAGGATCCATCATGGAAGGACAGGCCCCTGCACGGTATGTACCACCGGCAGATAGAGGAGGTGGCTGATATCCAGAAATCCTACCAGTGGCTGGACAAAGCTGGACTGAAAGACAGCACGGAGGCACTAATCATGGCAGCACAAGAACAAGCTCTGAGTACAAGATCCATAGATGCTGGGGTCTATCATACCAGGCAAGGCCCCAGGTGCAGGCTGTGTAAAGATGCCCCAGAGACGATCCAGCACATAACAGCAGGGTGCAAGATGCTAGCAGGAAAGGCATACATGGAACGCCATAACCAAGTGGCCGGCATAGTGTACAGGAACATCTGTGCCGAGTATAACCTGGAAGTCCCGAGGTCAAAATGGGAGATGCCCCCAAGGGTGATGGAGAATGACCGAGCTAAGATCCTGTGGGACTTCCAGATACAGACGGACAAAATGGTGGTGGCTAATAGTGGTGGTAGACAAACAGAAGAAGACGGCTGTAGTGATCGATGTAGCGGTTCCGAATGACAGCAATATCAGGAAGAAGGAACACGAGAAGCTGGAGAAATACCAAGGGCTCAGAGAAGAGCTCGAGAGGATGTGGAGGGTGAAGGTAACGGTGGTCCCCGTGGTAATCGGAGCACTAGGTGCGGTGACTCCCAAGCTAGGCAAGTGGCTCCAGCAGATCCCGGGAACAACATCGGAGATCTCTGTCCAGAAGAGCGCAGTCCTGGGAACAGCTAAGATACTGCGCAGGACCCTCAAGCTCCCAGGCCTCTGGTAGAGGACCCGAGCTTGAAGGATAAACCGCCCGCAGGGGCGAGATGGGTGTAAGTATATATATATATATATATGTATATATATGTATATGTATATATATGTATATGTATATATATATTACATTTTATTACACCAAAACTAATTGCCTTACTTTTTACACTGGGTTAATTCTTGTGTTCATGCACTGCAATTGGTGAAAATGTTATACCACAAAATCTTTTATGAGAAGTTGTTCACTCATTATCTTCGACTGTTTTAGAATGCTGGAGCAGATGATGGTGCAGATGGCAGACTAAGGGGTAAGGTTGGTGGAGAGTTTAAGCATAGATTTGGGAAACCAGTAACAGACTGGTTTTCTCCAAGGCCCACCAGGCTCTGGCCGCATCGCTAACACAGCCTGTGACCGAGATCCCTAGAGAGACACATGGAGAGATGAATCCCATTGAGTGCTCTGCGTGCTCCGAGTTGTTTCTGGGCTTCTGTTGGCAAAGAAACTTTGCGTTCATGAGCACGAGCACCTGCGTGTGTGAGGGAGTGTGTGAACGCAATGATATTAATAGCACAATAGTCTGTGACAAGCCATTTGCAACACACACATCCGTGCACACACACACTTGATTGTCCTCCCTTGACACCTTCATACACGCTACCCACTGTCCCTTACATACCCAGAGAGCTGTACACACACTCATTTAGACACGCAAACCCACAATCCCCCCTCGTGACTTTTTGTTTTTATTTTTCACCTGTGTTTTCTCCTCAACCTTCACAGTTATCAAAGCTTATATTGCTTCTGCTCCAAAGTGATTTGTCACAATTTGTGTGGACACAGGAATTCTTTTTCCTCTGTGGATGTGCTGTCTAGACAGTGCACTCTGCTGCGGAAGCATTCATACGACTGGGGTGGCCTTTATTTTTGCAGACAATCTTTCAGTTTGTAAAAGCAGAGGATACTGTACACCCTGGAGATAACTTGGAGTGAACACTGCACAGTGTAGAGAATAAGAAGCGTATATATTTTTACCTCAAAAACATCCAGTAGCATGTTTTGTACAGATAAATGTGCTCATAAATGTGTATATTTGGTAGAAATAAATGTTTTTGACATCCATAAAAATATGAATGCATTAAGTATTAATATTTATTAGCAGTATTGCATGTAACACTGTCTTTGTTTGCTTTACACAGTTCTTGAATTAGCTGTGAGAAAATACAAGAACATGATGGTAAAGTGCAGATCTGCAAAGTAGAATGCTAATGCAAAGCTAGTAGCAAAGCACCAACAATGATTTTAAAGCTGACTGTTTACTGGCTCCACCCAAGCAGTCAGAGGCTGATCTTTAACAGGTAAGCAAAGCAGTGGTAAGCATTCAGGATTGGAGCATTGTAGTCTTCATTCCTACATGGATCTATTTTCATGGGCGCTGTACAGAGTGATCATGAGCAGAGAAATGATTTGAAAAGATTATTTTTAATGCAACTTTAATACTATTTTCACACGTGCAATGTTTGGTCCATTTAAATCAAACACTGGTTTGTTTTCCCCCTTGGTGCATTTTGGTTGTGCAGGTGTATGCATGATAATCCCACTCCGGTACACACATCCACACCAAGAGCCTTTGGTGAAGGTGGTCTCACTCTGCTTCTAATTGGTTTTTATGCTGTGAATGTGATCTGAGTGAACGACCAAGTGCATACTGCGAGTTTGAGCTAAACGCCTTCCTATAGCCAGGTATGCTTTGCATTCTAGGATGCAGCAAGGTAATATAGATGTGCAGAGTACAAAATAATGGTCAATACAGGCGAGAAACTAGCTGCAACATGAATGTGAATTATCCGTATTATCCATTAGGGCAGAACACAGAACCTTCTTCCTGTTTTTACTTTTATTGCCCCCACCCAAGACACATCTGACCAATAAGTGGACTAAATGTTAAAGTTTGCTTTAACATTTAAGTCGATAAATTGATTTGGACCAGAGTAAACAAACAGAGTCATCCATTTTAAAACTGTGACTTCCCTAAAAGTCAGAAGTTGCAAAGTTGCAAGACAATGTTTGAAGGTTCTATAAGACACAACTACAGGTCATCTTCTTAAAGCTGATTTCAAAACTGCAACTGAGAACCAAGACAACACTTGTGCTTTAATTATGTATTTTAGTAATAGAAACTATGTCAATTAAGTGTCTGCTTAATGGTCACTCTTACTGGTTATTGATTTGCTGCTTGAAAGACTCAAAGTGACTGCAGCTATCATGTGACTGCAGATATCATCTTATGTGAGCTGATCCCTTTCTCTTTATCCATTCTCTCTCTCTCTCTCCCTCTCTCTCTCTCTATATATATATATATATATAATCATAACACATTATTTTATTTATTTATCTTTTTCTGTTTCCACACTCTATGTAGTATCCCAATAAAAAAATATTTTTTATTGTGTTTTTATTGTATTTTTTTTATTGTTATTATTTTTTCATCAACTATGAAGCAAATTGAAGGACGCTCTTTAAGAGAATAGAGATTCGAAAAAGATTTTATAATTTTTAATCTAACTAGACAACAATGAATGTGTGTAAATTGACGGCTTTCTTTTGCACACTTATGTATTTTAACTTTTCTTCCACTGCACGCCAAGATAAGATGGTCAATGTGCCTCTGCCTTATATAAGCAGCAAACCCTGGGAGTCCCTTACCTATTTTCAAGGAGATGGTTTATGATGACTGTCAAACCATAAAGAAGATATAGCCTGTTGCTGAAACTAGAGAGTATGGTCTGCTCATTTTTATTTGCACTTCTATCTCAGAACAGATGCTTGCTGACATTATGAACAAAAACAATAATAAGAGAGGCAGACAAATGGAAAATCATTGTATTTTCTACATCTCTCATGGGGATTTAAGCAGTCATTCATAGACTGAAAAGTATGCTAATTTACAAATGGCACTCTTGTTACAGTTTTTTGTGAAAACTGACAGTCACATATGTTGAACACTAGCTTATTTTTTATCTTTTGTTTGCCTGTTTTATTACCCTTTGCTGTTCTCCCTTAAGTCGTGACTTAACTACTGCCACGGAGAGATTGATGCAGCTTTAGGGTTTTTGCTTCTAAATGCCACAACTTTCCCCAGACACAGTGGAAAGCTAACCTTTCTGTTGGAGTTAATCTTTATAATGATTGTGGATTATTAACAGTCATTAGGGAGACTGGCTAATGAGTAACACTGTCAGCTTTCTTTCTATTGGAGAAGGAAGAATAGTGGTGGAAAAGATGTTTGAAGTGATATCTACCTTACTAACACCAGTGTCTACTCTGACTCATGTTATAGCTTCCATAGCTGTCTTTTCTGTCTAAAATTACTGCCACTAATTTGTAGCAAAAGGGCAAATTTGGTAAAAAGAAAAAAAACTTATAGAAATTACTCATTCTTGTTTCTCTACAAGTTGTTGTACGCTGGATAAGCCGGTTTGGGTTAGGCCATTTTTTTTAGCCTGTCTAAGGGGAGGAGAAACAATATCTGGGTGTGGGAGAGGCTCATCCTGGGCATTCTAATACTGTGACAGCCAATTCTAACAGCACCTACAGAACATAATGAAAAATCTATAGACTTCTGAAGTGATTTTTTTTTCCAAGTTAGAAACTATTTAACAAGTGTACCCTACATTAGGCTGACATGGACTCATTCACTATTGTGCAAGGTGAATATTACCTGTTAACACCAATATCTAATCAATAATTAATGATATGACAGCAACCTTTATGCGTGTAGACAAAACTAAATCAGTGGATTTTATAGGGTTTATAGAGATGCATCGAATGAAGGGAAAATATGTGGACAAAAAAGCCTTGTTGATACCAAAGGTCAGAGGAGAATGGTCAGACTGCTTCAAGCTAATAGGAAGGTGACAGTAGCTCAAATAACCAATTGTTGCAACTAAGGTATGCAGAAGAGCATCTCTGAACACACACTTTGTGCCCCTCATGCATACTAAGAAGGAAACTTCAGTTGGATCACCAAAACCTGATAGTAGAATACTGGAAAAGTATTGCTTGGTGTGATTAGTCTCAATTTCTGCCTCAACATTCAGATACAGTAGTAGGATCAGAATTTGGCATAAACAACATGAAAACATGCATCCTTCCTCCCTTGTATGAGTGGTTTACAATCCTGGTGGTGGTGGAAGATTGTGGAGAGTATTTTCTAGACACATCTTGGGCCTAAAATCTTTGAGGAATGTATGTATCCATGGATGCGTTACGAGAGACTGTATATAAAAGATTGATATGGCCCCCTTCATGAACATTAGAAAAAAGTTGTAAGACTTTAGCATACAATTCCACAATGGCTTCACTAATCAGCTCCATCAGTGTTTTATCTTTTATGTCTATGTACAGTTTGTACTATGTGTATGTGTATATGTATTTTGAAATATATTGTGTAGTTGTGTAGGTGCATTTTATGTTTGCAAAACAAAATGAATAGCCCTGAATTGGATAAGTAGCTAGGAAAATTTTTTACTATCCCTGGATAGATGGATAAATGGGTGTCTCGTATCTTACTGATATGTAACGTATCTGTAGCTTAATGGGCAGTTTTAGTTTAAACTTCAAAAGGTAAAACTTAATTTCATTCATTCATTGTGGCAGGGTGTGGTTTGTGGCTCAGCTGCAGGGGAAGGGTGGAGCAGTGGGTTCAGGATGTGGTGTCAGGAGACGCTGACCCACACAGCTGTTCTTCATCACCTGGTCATGCCTTCCCTATTTCAGTAGGATGCCGGGACCTGACAAGAGGGCGGTTTGCGGTGTTTGGCGTGGAAGGATGTAGCTGGAAAGCTGTGCCAAAGAAAACATGTTGTGGGAAACACTGAAAATAAAGCCTTCAATGTGAGACGCCGTGTGCGTGGGTCCTTTGTCTTGTCACATTCATAAGCACAAGTCTGCAGAAAGCACATACAGTATCAGTAACCTGGAAGGCTAAGTCTGAGATATTACACTCATAAAGATTCTTAAAGGTAATACATGCATGCAGCCACAAGTTAAAGTGCCCTCGCTCTTTTACACATTCACAGCCTGCACACACCTACAAGCACAGTTACCAATGCTCCTTTGTGAGTGATCTTTAGCCCTTATAGGTACTTTGTCCATTTGTGTGTGTGTGAAAAAGAAAACGGCTGCAGCCTGAGGAACTGAGGCAATTGCGTCTGCATCTAGATTGTTTCTTTTTTTTTGTTTTATCTCAGAGGGAGTTCGGTTTAAACCATTGTAATGATAGAGTCCTGGGGGACTGATAACAATAGTTCATAGACTGAAGACGAAAACCATTCCTCTTTCCTTCTCATCCCCTGCAGCCTACTTCCCCCCAAAAGCATAACCTACTTGTCACCTGCTTCCTGGCACTCAAAACAGTAGGATTATTCAGTACTACATGTTTGGCTTTATGTTAAGTGGGTTGACCTTGCCAAAAATTTCTTGTGGTTGGCAAATGTCTGTGGACTTCTTATATATTAACAGAACCCCCCCATTTTTTTAGAAAAAAATCCCAAAGTTTAGTGTCATTACATAGAGATGGAATTTTCTGAAAATTCAGGAAGTTAGAGGGTGGGGCTTGATCTGGCAGACATGTGTAATTGGTCAGTCAGCCATCTGTGTAAGTCATCAGAGAGTCAGTCTCAGTGTCTGCACCTCAATATATGATTTATATGGTTTGCAAGTCAATACATTATGTGTAACTTACATTTGACTCAACTTTTCCAGAAATACGCTGTATACACCACAGTCAACGGTGTAATTAATGGTGCTGAAAGAGCTCTTGATGTTGATAGATAGGGTAACAGTATTAGACTTGCATAATGCCTCACTTGAGATCATGTGCCTTGGGACCTAGAAACAATGTATGTGTAGCTGTATGTGGATCTCCACAAATCTCAAAGTAAGACAAAGACAACAAGTCTCTCAGTTTACTGTTGAAGCTTTGAAATATTACTCCTCAAAGGCATCTTTTATTTTTCTTTTCGAGAACACCGAAAAAAATAAACTCCTGAGAGATTTTCAAAGTACCTTTTGTCAGGTGTTTTTTACATCCTATGATAGCCTGATTACTATTCATGTCATCTCTTCAGGGCTGTCACATTTCGCTATATCAGCTGTTTGGAGAACGACTGGTTCTGATGGCTCTCTTTTCTTCTTGATGTTCCTCGCCGGTTGATTTTGAGGAGAGGGGGAAAAAAGAAGTAAAGAGAATTCGTGAGGCTGGTTGAACCCTCCTAGATCACTAATGAAGATGCAAACCGTAATGCTAATTCAAAGTTAGAGATCCCCTTGAATAATGAATGAATTAACATGAATGGCCTGATTTTGATTCTGTATATGCACATATTGTATCTCAGTGCTTGAAAATAGACTTTGAAATGCACTGTGGATATTTGACCTAAGTTTATTGTTAATAACAATAAACAAGACTTTCTGTTTTTTTGTTGTTTTTGTTTTTTGGAGTCGTGCCTAACCCTAATTAAAAGGCTTCTGGTCTTCTGTAGCTTTGAAGTTCAAAACACTTCATCTGCTCTTTGACTTGATTTATTGGTGTATCGATATTCGTTTGTACTTGTATGACTGGATCAAAGCATTTGTCTGCCTATATTCTTTCTACTGGGATGCATTTCTTTTTAGACACAAAGCATTGCACTAATTTGATCAAAGCAAAAATGTTGAGGGATTGCAAGATATTCAGAGCTCCTAATGGGAGTTATGACCTCTGGTGTGTACTTTTATCAAAAAGATACAAGTGAATTTCAAGTCCCATATCTTCCTTTCAGCCTCAACCTTTTTTTTGTTATTATTATAAGATCAGAAAATGGGGGGGGGAAGAAACAAAAATCTCTGGGGGTCAAAAGGCAGAAGTCCAAAGCAAGCCAAGACACTCGGTACAAGCAGAAATTTGCTTTTTTATGAGTTAAAGTGGATATAAAAGAGCAAACATGGTTCATTCAAGTTATTTTGATTACTTAATAATGTAGGCATTTCAGTTTAGGTTGGTAAATTGCAAGCAAACTCTCAAACAAAGCTCACACATTGTTGATTTTTTGTAGTAAAAAACTGAAAGCAGTTCAGTGCATTGATTTTATTTATCTTTAATACCAAATAGGGGATAACTACAGTATGAATGCACGGATATCCAAGCACATATCAAGCTTCGGCTTCACTGCTTCTGACTGAAACGAGAAAAAAAATGTGCTGTGTCATTTGTAAATGACCTCAGGCTTGGTAGTATGTCAGTAGATGCTTAACGTTTCTTCAGTGGGTGTAATTGTACAGTGACAGTACATTGACATATACTGAGGGTCTTCCAGTGCCATTAATATCATCATCCTTACCTACCCTTCATATTATATGCTTTTGGCCACCTTTACTGTTTAAATAATGCTGTTGTTACGCACTTCAATGACCTCCCTTTACCTTTATCACACTGGCCCTCTTCCTGTTTTTCTCTTACTTACTCATTCATTGCTTCGCTTGCTTTACTCCTTCTCCCTCTTGTAGTTTCCTTCTTGTACTTTCTTCTATTCTCCATCTCCTTCATGTCATTCTTTTTGATATTTTTTGTCACCCTCTTCTTTTGCCACTTTCCCAGTCCCTCATTCCTGTTCATGTTAATTATATCACCTTCCATGTGTGTCTTGTAATACCAAGATATTCTACTTTTCATTCATTGTTTTTTGCTCTTCTCTCTTTTTTCCACCTCTTCTTTCACTCTCATTCCATCTCCCTCTCTGCCTCGCCCTTTTTGAAAGGAGGTGATAACACCTAACTTTGCTCAACGCTGTTCAGTCAGGGTTATCTTGTTCTTCTTCCCTTATCGCTGACACCACCTCTTATTCCCACGCAACAACCTCCACTTTGACTCAAATGGCTGCTTTTCTGCGCCATGTATCCCATAAGAGTGAAATAATTGTTTACGATTCAGTGCCCAGTGAAATTTGCTTTCAGAGAGTGAGAACCATTTATTGAGGCGCCACTTGCAACACTGATATTTCTCTTAACTAGAGTATCATGGGTGAATTCATTAGTGTGTTTTTAAAAAATATATTTTTCTAATATATTCTTGTTAGTTGTCATTTGTTGGTTTTAAACACCCTGACAGAGATTGCGAGGTTACTTGATTATTATTAAATACTAGATTCCTTGCCTTTATATACATATGTCTGATAAATGTACCACATTTTGAAGAGTTTGCAAAGCTGACTAGACTACTGCAGGTATCCAGCTCCAACAATACTTTTTGAATCCCTGGATAAGGTATGTATTAAGGCAGATATGGACAGATATGGTCCTGTAAAACTGCATTCACCTTATCAGCCCAAATCATCCCCAACAAACTGAAACTTTATCTCAGTATTTCATTTATCTGATTCTGTTGGCAGTCATGTTCCCTAAGGTCCCCGTTTCATTTTTCTTTTTTCAATATTTCATTACGATTCACATCTACACATGCGCACCTCTTGATGTAATGCAGTGCAATAAATTAAAAAATCAAAATGGATAACTTGGAAAAAACAAAATAAAATGAATAAGTAAATAAATACCACAATCCTTCAGAACTTCAGACCACAGAAAGGTTATCCTCCATTTCTTGAACTCATTCTTCCAGATATTTTCCTATCGATTGCCACCAGGCTTTGTATCTGATCACTTTAGCATATAATTATTATTTATTTATTTATTTTTACAACCTCATCAGATCATTCAGTGACCCAGTGAAGCTCTTTGAATGATGCTGTTGTTACCCTCTAAGAAGTGTGAGGTTAAAGGTATGGAGGATGAAACAACAACAACTTTGAATTGACTTGCAGTGACCTTTTCCTCTTTGGGGCAGAGTGGAAACAAGTATGTCAGAGGAACTAGGGTTTTGCATTTCGGCCAACAGAATTTGAAGATCTAAATGGAAAGGTCTGCCCCGTGTCACAGAATATAGTGGGATGTTAGCATGTAGTGCAGAAAAGGGAGAACACACTTAATTTTGTTTTGTTTTTTCGCATTAATAATGTATTTTGCGTATTTGTTGCAAAGTGCTATGACTTTTAATATTCAAATCTAGTATCTTTTAGAATGTTGAGTATTACAAAAATAATGGACAATTAAAAAATTGTAGAATTTATTTGATGATCCCTTTTACAATTTATTCTAATGTAACACTTTTTCTTTTAAACATCAAAGCAGTCAATGCGACACACTTAAAATTATATACTGTGAGGTATCTTCTACATAAATATTACAACAATGCTCCTCTTGAAAACTTGTAGTTCTTGTAGTTCTCTACTTAACAGTGGATTTTAGGTGTAACTTATATGTATGTGTATCTGAGGGGGGTTTTATATGCGGGGTTATATATGTGCATGGTCATATCCCAGTCACATCCAGCACTAAATGATTTATTTACCTGTTGGAGGTCTATCATCAGGGTGAGCAGTCACAATACATTTGGCTATGGCGCCATAAATCTCTCAGGATTATATTGACTGCTTATAGTGAGCTAATTATTGATGCTAACTGCCTATAATGCTGCCAGCGCCTAAAGAATTATCGGTGCCGCACAGAATAAACCTTCCAACTTCTGCTACCATGTCACTGTAGAAACAGTACAGGCTTTTGTACAACAGGGTGGAGTAATTATGTATGTATACAGCATACAGCATTCTTCGAATAACAAGACCTAAGTGCAACAGTGTGAATATATTTTTGTTTTTCTCTAATTCACACAGGGTCAACAGTATATATCTAGTCTCAGATATATACACCCCCAGTAGTATTTGGTTAAATGTCCCTTAGCATTTTGCACCTCTACATGATGTTTTTCATAGCCATCAACAAGCTTCTGTTGTAATTCTGGTTGGATATTTGACCACTCCTCTCTGCAGAATTGATAGAATTCATTTAAAATGACCCTGCTACCATCATACTTTACAGTTGGTACAGCGTTCTTAGGTCTGAAAGCCTCACCTTTTTTCCAGATGGCATTTGGCTGCTCTACGTGTGCACCCAGTTCTTGTTTTTTCAAGTATGCTGTATAATCATTCCACCCTGGAAAAAGAACAGTTCGAAGAAATCATTAAAATCCAAAATTACCATAACATTCATGACGCATATGTAAACTTCTGATGACAACTGTGTAACATAGAGAGATGAAAAATGATTAAATATTTAAAAAACGTTTTTTAAAGTTCCTATCTTGGTTTAATAATTTCTCATTTTGCAAAAAAAAAAAAAAAAAGAAAAGAAGAAAAAACTTTTGATTCTCTTGCTGAACAGTACAAGGTCTGTTTATGCACTTCCATTTTCTATTGAAAACAGATTTTCCCTCAAAGGCTGCAAAGACCATGAGCTGTAAGACATTAGAAGTAGAAGGCCCTTTATCTGTGGAAACTCAAGCAGTATTATAAATACCAACATGAGACATTTGAGAGTTACTACCATAGACATCTAAAAAATAACTAATTTATTAATAGTTTGAATTAGAGCAGGGCGATATGACCAAAAATATTTATCACGATATACATTTGAAAATTTGCGATAACGATATAACTGACGATATAATTGACACTAGACAAAATACTTTACAACTCCACAACTTTATTAGTGCAAAAAAAACCATTAATGTATTTTCACTTAAACAAGCAGCTGTTTTTTTATGTGCATTAAAGTTATATAAAAATTTTACAGTGCAAATGCAAATTCCTTGCTAACAGTTTAACCAAAAGGCATTTCCAGTGGAAACTGGCCGACATATCCTCAGCATAACCATGTAGAATATCCACAAAACTTAAAATGAGGTTACACACACACAATATGGTAATATTATGTTGAAGCACAGTACGTATCAGTCTGCGAGGCTCCTGCTTACGATAGTCATAATGCTCCATGCGCGTTTTACCCATATTCTATCGCGATATTTCATTTTCTTATCGTTGCCCAACATTATACCGGTATTACCATGAACGGTATGATATGGCCCAGCCCTAGTTTGAATGAGAATGGAGAAAAAGGGAAGAACAAATGTGTTTTTATCTTTCTTTTTCTTTTTTTGCCTGATCCATTCCAATCCCAACTCACACGCTGCTCATTTCACACTCAGATATCCCAGGTGTTGTTAATAGAGGTCACACAAAAATGGGTGTCCAATGGGGCTTTTACCCACTCTTGTGTTCAACAGTTCCCCTTAAGGATGACGAAAGGATGACAGATGACATCCCCTCAAATAGATATATCTGCAAAACAAACACTGAGAGTGTGACTGAGTTTTTATGTGTTTGTACAATTGATATTTGCTGTGTTTATGCTGTGTATGGGAAACTTTACCATTTAATTCTTACTTCTAGATATATTTTTAACTTATATTTTATAACTTTTCCATGTCTGTTATTCACTGTCAAAGGATTAAAAGTACAGTATGTGTGTTTGTCTGTATGCTGGTGAGTATGCATTGAATCATATCGGCATGCTTGCCCGCACAGCTTTTTCAAACAAGTTTAGCTTATCTTGATAACCCTATGCTCAGTGTTCCAGTGTGTATTTCTTTTCTCTGGTACTTTATCTGTGTCTTGCTGTCTCTCTTCCCCACATTCTCCCTACCGTCAGAGATATACCAGACTGATGTGATGGCCCAGCAACACGTTGGACCACCCCACCATTTGACACTATTGACAAATAGATAGCTGGCCAGTGTGTCAGGCCTGTGACCCTGTCATTGCTTAGCTAGACTGATTGGATTCTATTTGTCCCTGCAGAGGAAAGGCACCGATTACAAACAGATAAACAGAGTGGGACCGCATGGCGGCTGGCCAGCACTGACTGCCCGAATCCCCTGTGACAGGAGAAGAGATTGAGAGTGTGTGAAAGTGGTATGCTTGAAAACAGAGAGTTTCAAGGCTAGGTTGTTTACTGCAGCAGTGCAGCAAGGATGATTGAGGTAGCACAAAGCATGACGTGTCTGAGTTTTTAGAGATTAGATTCTTTTTTTGAAATTTCAGTTTGTCTTCAGTGTGTTTTACGTCATTGAGTTGACCAAGTCACTTGGTTGAAAAGAAAATGAGCAAACGCTCTTACTGTATTTGTGGAATAGATTATGCTATAATGGCTTTTCGCTTTCCTGAAGCTACTACACTAACTGAAATACTTTATTTTGGATTTTTTACATCACATACAATTGGTGCAAAACTTATTCAATACATTTTTATACATTTTCAATAAAACTTTGCAAGATCAAGTTCACAGTTTGCTTTGATCTTGCATTTTGACCACAAAGGTATTTATTTTAATGTCTATGTGCCTCAAATTGATTCATTTTTTTCTAAGAAAAATATGTAAAAGCGATTGTAGACACTTATTATTTGAAAAACTTTTGTTAAAGCCTTGCAATACATCAGCAATAACCAAAGATGGCAATCTGCTGTATTGGATATTGTTGTAACTTATTTTTGGTGAATTAGAAATCTTTAAAAACTTTTCTGGTGCCAGATCAGGTGCCAGTAATATAATAAAAAGGTGAAAAACTGAATTTATTAATTTCCAAAAGTGAAAAAAAATGTTGTGCTTGAATAACAGTCAAAAGCCTCAAAACATGTAGTTTACAATTATCTAAATCAACAACAAGCAAGTCAGTTTTATTTCTGTCTTTTATTGCTTAAAAAATTGTTGAAGCAAGCTTAAAATATATTGTTAAACCACATGAAAAGGCTGTGTATCATGCCTTACTGCATGACCTACAAAAGTGTGTGTGTGTGTGTGTGTTTGTGTGTTACACAAGCTTGCATAACAAACAAGCTAAACTGGTTAATTAAGTTTTTGTTTTTTTCCCCTGTTTTGTCTGCATCATTGCTGTTTTAGTCAGGGTTTGTTGGAATTATTTTCTATCTTGACTGTGTATTATGGTGTATCCAAGTTGGGCTAATGATGAAGAGTAATACTTCTTGTGAGGCTAGGCCCTGTTAACTTGGCTCTATGGTGAGTCACAATGACAAGAGACTTCACGGGCCATAAACTGAGAGGGATGAGAGTTGAAAATGGCCGACCGTCTCAATTTTCTGCCACACTGGCTCCTCTCCTCATGTGTGTATATATATATATATATATATATATGCATGCTACTACACACTTATTCTCACCAAGCACTTTCACATATACACCACATAACACAGATCCTGACATGGGGATATTGGAAGTCCACCCGATGGTTGGGATAGGCGTGTATAGAAGTGATTTCAGAGTTCAAGTTAAGCGGCCCATACACATGCGCTATCTTGTGGTTGCTTGTGGAATATTACTAGGCAGGCTGAACAGAATGGCAGCTTCATTATGATTGCTGCTGGCATATCAGGTCGCAATTATCAACGCTGGCTTATTCACTCTTTAATTGCCTCATTTAATTTGTTCACATTTGGTGCCGAACAATGTCAACCTGCTGCAGTTGAAAGTGATTTGCTCCCAGCACATGTAACATACACAAGCAGAACCACAGAGCTTCTGTGCTCGTGTATGTGTGTGTGTGTGTGCACATGTGGATATGTATGGCTGTAAACATGAATGTAAGCCTGTGCTACGTGCTGCTAAAGCTTAGTGTGATATGAAAAGACACCAGAAGCCTGTACTAGGATTTACTAGGATACTAGGATTTGTACGTAATGATCTCTTGATCAGAACATAACCTGCTCCAGAGTAATTTAGATTTACATCATGTTACCCCAGTAACAAGTTAAGCACCTATATATAACCCTGAAAACCCAGTGTTAAACCTTGCAAAGCCCCATGTCCTGCTTCATACATGCCCTGGGTTGAACAGTACAGATCTAAGAAACAAATCCAAGAGTGGAAATCTGTTGTTTGTTTTTAGTTGTTAGATGGAAAATTTCCATGTGCAATCAGTGCCAGGTAGAGCAAAAGTCACACAATGTGATCAAATATATTACTGCAAAACAGTGAATCGTAATGCTTCAGACAGCATAAGTTCTTTATATAGTAATTTGGTAAATGGACTGACTCTTAAATAGCGCTTTTCTACTCTCCCGGAGTACTCAAAGCGCTCCATACAACATGCCACATTCACCCAATCACACCCATTCACATAAGCACTGTCTTCTAAGTTTCTTAGTGCTTCCCAACTGCCATTCATGCACATTCATACTCTGATGAATGCATCAGAGATCAATTTGGAGTAAGTATCTTGCATTTCAAGGAAAACATTCATTTTTTAATGTAATTTCCTGTTAACAATGTTTAATGTTTAAGGTTGTTTTTGCTCTTTAAACACTTGATTCATTTTCTTGAGTTTTCAAAAAAAAAAAAAAAAGACTGCAAAGACAGATTGAAAAATTATATTAAAAGGCGCCCCGTTACAATTTTAGGTTCATAAAGATAGTTGAGTTCTAAATAGTACACCAGTAAAGAGCACTGGCAAGTGTATTTACTCACGTAAGTAAGTGCTTGCACTATTAAAAAGTCAAGAACATTGACCTGAAAGATGATTCCTTTGAAGGCTGGCGCTTTGTGAAAAAAGAAGAGAAATTGAACATGAACGCAAATAAACCCGGTGTAATAAATAAACTTGTTTCAGGTCCACTTAGCAGGTAATTCACATATACTGACGCTCTATGTATGCATGCCATTCACTATGCCTATGTTCTAGAAAAGGTGCATTTTTTTCATCAGTGACCCCAAATCATGATGTCATTTTATGCACAAGTAAATTTATAGATGCATTTCTGTATCCTTTAATATGTAACTCCAACAAATTCAGTTGATTTGATTAAGACTACTGAGTAAATCTGCAACAACAGTTTTGGTGTTTTAAGCATGTACCTACATGTCCATTACCCATTCCAAAACACGTATATTCATAAGTATATGAGGGTGTCACTCATGTCCTTGTGTGTGCATCGGTGAAACTCATTGCTAAGTCCAGTGGTGATGCCGGCCTCATTAAGATTGATGAGGAGCGCCCAATGTCATGGCTGGGTTAGCAGCCATTGGCAAGCCAAGAAGAGAGCTGCCCTGCTACCAAGCTCTCGGCTCTGCAACGCACCACGTAATTATCTGGTTAAACGTCAAATGAACAGGGTAATTTATTCAACTGGGTTATTTATGAGACGAAGGGGTGTGATAGAAATGTTTCCCACCTGCCCTTTTCGAAAGGTGAGACTAACTGTTTTGGGTTCACCTTGTTAGTAAGAATAGCCAGGAGACTGGGGAAAGTATTTTGGACTCATTTTCGCAGTTTCGTCCCCCTTAAATTATAAAATAAGCTGTCAGTTTTCAAGCTCGTGCTTTACCGTCTGCAACCGAATAGAATTCTATTAGATGCTCAATTCTCCGGCCCAACATGTTGTTGCATCCATGTTTCTCCCTATGGAACTTTTCCCACATTTATAAAAATAGTGAATGCCAACATTGCATTGGAAACAAATGGTATCAAAGTACAGTTTAGAGCTGATTAACAAAAAATAAAATACATTTAAGATAAAGACAGCTGTTAGGTGGGCATGGTGGTGTCAAAAAAGTCTTGGGTTGTCACATTTGAATGTTCTCCCCATGCCTCTGTGGGCTGTCTCCAGGTACTCCAGTTTCCTCTCAAAGTCCAAAGACATGCATGGGGTTAGGTTAACTGGTGATTCTAAATTCGTTGTAGATGTGAATGGTTGGCTCTCTCTATGTGTTAGCCCTGTGACAGATTGGTAACATGTTCTGGGTGACCCCTGCCTTTTGTCCTGTGACACCTGGAATAGGCTCCAGCCTTCCTGTGTACTGGATAAGTGGGGGGAAAAGGATGGATGGATCTTTTAGGGCAGTTTAAGATTAGATTAGGGTTACAGCTAGGTGAAGGGTTGGTCAAGCATAGATAGGTATGGTTGCAGGTAGAATAAGTCTTCATGTAACTAAGTCATCGCTATGTCTTCTAAGGAGATGGAAACCCAACTCTGTGTGTGTGTTGAGTATATATGTGTTTAATATTTCAGTTTCCATTGTATAAAGAGTGACACCATCCATAATAACAGCACCCCGGCACATAATGAAAGCACATGTTGCATGTTTAAAAACAGGAATTTCAATTTCAGTTTTGATCTCAACTAAAATTTGTTTACCCACTTCCAGATATGAGCGTACCAGAGCTGTAAAAAACGGCATAATTTAACCTAAAATTATTTACTGTTTGTAGTTTATCTTCTGAAGGCCTGATTTAATTGTGTAAACTGGTAAATGTATTATCCGGCCTTTACTGGAAAATGTATTTATGAAAGTAAACACAGCATAATGTTCTAATCTCGTCTCTCCCAGATATGCACCTGAGTTAGGTCATGGGCTAAGAAAAAACACTCCTAGTATAGAGCTTTAGACAATTGCTCCTCTCTTTTTTTAAAATCCTTTTGTAATGCCTCAGCTTGGCTAATAAGCTTCCCACAGTGCACAGAGGATTGACTGAAACAGAGACTCACAGCTTCAATGATTCAAGGAGACTTTCTTTTACAAAGTGGGCCACCGACGTGTGGTGAATTCCTTATGAGTGGGGAGGGGGGTGTCTTCCTGTGGGGAGAGGAAGTGAGGGTAGAATACTGATATCAGCACCCAGAACCTCCTCATTAAGAAACACCATATGGTGTAATCACACAGAAGCTTGTAAGTCATTGACTTGAAGCCTGCAACAGGATGCACATCTTGCTAACTTAGGAGCCACAATGTTGAGATTTTTCCATACATGGAGAATAAAGTTTTAAGGGTTTTAGGTGGGTGGGTTTTAAGTTAAGTGTTCTGCTTTGCTTATTAGCTTAATTACTGATAAGCAGGGGAGAACAAGTGAAGAGGGAAACCTATGAATAGATTGACATCAGCGGTTCACATCAGTGTTTAAGTCAGTACAGTACAGATTGTATTTTGTATTCATTCGTTCATTCATTAATCCCGCCGTCTTTAATATGTGAACTGCAATACCAGTGAACCATGCAACATCAAAACAAATTGTTTCGATTCAATCCAGCTCGATTCATTTCTATTTAATAAATAGTGCCAGTTCACAGCATCAGTTGTCTCACGGCACTTGATACCATCCTTGATTTAAGCCAGATAGACAGTTGGTTAACAACAGGATGCCTATGCTGTAACATCACACTTTAATAAAAGGTCACTAAAATAATCACAGAAGTGGTCACACAGTAGGTGATGTGTTTGTGATCCTGCAATTAAAAATTAAAACAGCTATTTGTGAACTAATATTTATCTGTGTATAAAACAACAAATGAATTGGTCTGAGAGAAAGAACATACATGTTTGCTATTCAGTGTTTGCTATTTATAGTGCTTTACCTCAGAAAGTGCATTATATGTTCTTTTATGTTTTTTCATGTTTCTGACAGTGTCATATATAATTGTGAATAAGATTGTGTGATTTCGCTTCTATGTGATCCACAGAGAGGACGTGGCCCAGTATGGCTGAGAGGTTGAAAGAGAATTCTTAACACTATTCATGCCCTTAAGCTGTTTTTCCTGTCGGACAGAGATGGGAGAAAAATAATGTGGTTGGCATTATTTCCACATACCCCTTCAATTCATGGTTCGACCCAGTGGCTATCAACTGTGCAACAACTCAGCCCACTTCTGATACTTAATGAGCCTATAGAATAAAAATGTGCGCAGAAAAAAAGAAGAAGCAAAAAGCCAATCTCGTTCAGTTTGATCGCAAAGGACATACTATCCATCTCAGCTGACTGGTCTTGCAGCAAACTGCATCACTCAGATGTGATGGCTTTTGGTGAAGTCTTTGTGTTCCGTTTTGTAACTGTGAAAGTAACATTCACAGTTACAAAGATCAAAAGCTTATCAAATGGCTCCAGAAAGAACTGGCAGCCCAATTGCTCTTTTCTGAACATCTTCAGAAAATGATCTTCCATTTTCTCTTTGAGGCAGTATTCATGAATGTTTGTGTTACGCCATGAAGATAAAATATGCAGGTAAAATAATACATGTAGTATGCTAAAACATGTCCAATCCTGGATTTAAATGGAGTGACTCTAAAGATGCAAAAGTAAAATCCAGAATCCAAATTGCTTTGATGGGTCATAGGACTGCACAATTTCCTGGAATTTTGTCACATGAATTTCACTGCACAGTATTTCTAAAATACAGCTTCCTTTTCAGGGAGAATATCATTTATTTTAAACTTATAGCAGACATACAGCACATGGGTACGCATGTGTATGTGTGTCACTGCTGATAAATACAAAATGCCTGGTATTTGTTATTGCTACTACAGTCTAGCCCACGAAGCTATATTTTTGTTGAGTCCATCACACGCTGTGCAAGCACTTCATGAAATTCATTCACACTTGCGAAACTGAGCAATTCTTCGGGCAGGTTCTGTAGTTACAGCTTAGCTGGTTTACTTGACCTTCAAAAAAAAAGTTTGTTTTCAACGAAAGCTCTCTCTTTGGCTAAGTTAATGCACAATACTGTCAAATCATGTGTGGTGAGACTGAATTTCTTTTTACTACTGTGAGGAAGCTTAATAAATATCCCCCTAAAAACTACTTTAAACCAAAGTTGAGAATGCCTTGTTGAAAAATCATAACATTTAGACACTTAACTCACTCAGGTCTTCAGAGATGCCTGCTGGTTTTGAAGGAAATTAGATTAAAAAAAGTGAGAATGTCAGACACACAGAGACTCCTTCAGTTACTGGTCAGATAATGTGTACATTGTTATATTATATAATGCAATTACCCTGTGTGTTTCCTCAATGCAGAAAAAAATGGTGTGCATTATTGTCAAAACTGTTTTTTTTTTTTTATCTCTTTTAAAAAAAGGGACTGTTGATGCCAGAAAAAGCAAAAAGCATGACCGTTAGACACTTGTGCCGCATTTCATGTCGACAGAGGTTGGGAGGTCAGTTGTAATCTCTCACTGGCTTTCTCTCAGCCTAATTGTGTCTCTTTTTCAGCAGAATATGGTGCTGTTTTGGCTGTTTTGAAAGATAACTTTTGTAAATGTGGGAAAACATCTAGCTTGCCATATGTAATTTTTTTTTTTTAATCCATTAAAGTTGCTTGCCACACTCAGAGCCCACTGTACTGTTATCTGGTATGTTTATGCTCAATTTTCAAGTTAATTTATCAATTTATCACAGCCCAATGCATTTTAAACACCATCAGCATTTAAATAGAGTTACCATAAATAGTGTTCTGTTTTATGCTTAATTATATCAATAACTTGCATAAGTAAATCAGTGCATCTGACTGTAACAGGCACGAATCATGGAGACCTAACCAGCAAGTCCAAAAAATGTTGATCATACAGAGTATCTTATTGCATTTCTCAGGGTATTCAGCATATACAGTATGTAAAACTTTTAATGATCTTCATGGTAGAGTTTGGTCATTAAAGAACCAGTTGGTAATTTGACTGTAACTGTAATTAGACACAGTATAACCAACTATTTGCTACAGCTCGCGCTACCTAACTGCACCCATAAAATTACAGTTTCTTTTAAAATGAGCAGGCTTCTAATAAGCTGTCACTGAGATGTCCTTTAGTACTGCCATGCAGCTTTGCCTCAGGATAAGCCCTATCCTGAAGTCTTGGACCCCCTCCTCCACCCCCTAGCGTGATATGTGGATAGATATGAGCAGTGCTCTTTCTGTGTTGTGCAGGGTGTGGTGTGTGGGGGTGGGTAACATTCAGTGATTCTTTAAAAAAAAAAAAACTTGCCCACACATATGGGGAAAAGGCCTCAACTGAGAATTGATTATCATCATTATTGGTCCCAATGTCCCTGACTCTCTTACAGACCTGTAGAAAGGTCAGAGAAATTACCTCTCCTGTCAGGATGATTTGGCTTCTTGCGGGTCTATCGATTTGTGAATTTGATGAATTTTTCAATATTTCAGCACAGTATTTTTGCTCAGCATGTGATTTTTTTCCCTCTTTCCCCCCCTTTTTTTCCACAGGGATATAGTTTCCCTCGCCTTTCACCCATTCACTCTGGGTTGATGCTTTGAACGTGCTCACAGATGTGCTTAGTTCTGCATAGTGGTTCATTTGATGAACTTGGTTAATTAGTGTGTCTACATTTGAGTGTCGTTGTCATTGTAGATTTAGATAATTTTGAAGTGTAAGTGTAAGTGTGAGTATGCTTTTGTTATGGAGGAGCTCTCTCTATTCTCTTTCTCATTTTTAAGATAATTTTTATCTTTGATGTTGAAACTTTTTCATGATTGTTTTTCATAGCTCCTTTTTTAGGCTGCACGTAAATTGCAAGACTAATTTTCTTTTTTCAGCAGAATTGGTGAAAAATTATAGAAAGAAGACCAAAAAAACCCAAAACACATGTTTGTTCATACCAAAATGTCACAGTTCTTCCCCTGAGTTTGTTGTTTTAAGCACACATGACTTTTATTTGGAGTACAGCTCCAGAGTGAGTTGCAGTTTCCAGGCAGGCTGAACAACATTCTGGCCTCAAGAAAAATGCATCAAAATTTAACATGAAGTAAAAATTAGGAAGGAATTTGTGGAGATTCTTTTTTTCTTTTGTCCACATATGTCACTCTGTAATATAGGAAAAGGGTCATTCCATATCAAGCCAGCCAATTTTTAAAACATTTTTTGCATGACCATTTCAAATTTGTTCCAAAATTTTATGGTCAGCAGTTTAAAAAATTATAATAAGTGCTGTTAAATGTTAGTTTGATATATCAAATACTTTTTAAGATATAATTTTATTTTAAAAAAAAGGTCATTCAATGCACTTTTTCGAACACGTTTGAACATAAATATATAGAGCGTTGATCTATCTTACCATCAAGGTGGATCAGAATCTGTAATTTAGGATGCATTAAAAAACATTTGAACATTAGGTAATTTAAAATATGAAAAAAAAATCAAGCCCTTGTGTTCAATACATAATAAAATATAATAAAATAATAAATAATCAAGTCCAATATTTGAGCACACTAATAAAAAAACCTTCACATCACAAAAGACAACTTCTGACAGTTTCTAAATGTTTTTGTTATATTTCACAATAATGTAAAATAAAACATAGAATTGGTCTTAACATAAAATTCTTTGTCGGAAAAATGAAGAAAACTATTTTCCTTTAACTTTAAGCAAGTTAAACAACTAAACCAAAAAGATATCATTAGGTATCGAACAGAACACATTTCTGGAGTTTCTGTTACGTGCAAATTTGAGCAAATTATTTTGTTAAGTATGTGCATATTCTTCAATTTCAAGACCTCATCTATCTACCCTTTCAAGACCTATTGTCCTGGAGCAGTCTTATAATTCAGGTTAAGTTTAAAATACACTAAGAAGTATTAAAACGCAACAATGTAGCATATTCATTTATATTTAAATTCCTGCAGTATTAGCATACTGATTGGCTAACCCCTGTTTATGTCTAGCAGTGTTAAGATTAGGATTAGGGGTTTTGGGTAACCATCTTGTATCAGACTACCAATTACGGCATGTGGACACAACACCTTGGCCTCACAAGACTACTTAAATGAGCCCGTCTTCACTACTCTTAAGGTTAGGGTTTTGCTATTTTTGTTTTTTGTTTCTTCTTCCATAAACTGTATAATTTTTTTAATTAAACTGTCTATTGATGTTTTTGTTTTTGTGGTACAACTGAAGCCAGCATGAAAGTTGAATGAAAATAGCATTTTTGACTAAGAATTTCATGTTCAGGATTTTTTTTTAAACTAGCCAATATGATTTTATTTTAAGTATCTGTTCGAAATTACCGCTCCTGAATCCTGAAAAAGTTTATCCCTTTCATCTGGACGTAGCGTCTTCAGTGGGAGAAGTGTTTCGTCACTCATATGATTGACTTCTTCAGTCTCAGCTGATTGCAGGTTTCCCCAACCTTTTAAACAGGACATTTGCATAATGACTGAAACGACCACCATAAAATGTTTATGTAAATTGAAGACATTCGAGCAGAAGCATGTAAACATACATATTATATTCTCTTATTATGAAAATATATTATAAATGCTTTCTATATTTTAAAAAGTCCAACTTGATGCAGCATTAGTTAGGAAATACTATATGTGACAAATTAAAGGAAAACTGTTAAGCCCTCATAATTTTGGTGGTGAATCAGGTAACTCCTATGGTATTATGCTGCGGAGAGCATTTTGCTTGCATGGTTTGGATCCACTTGTTCTCTTAAAAGTGTGGTGAAAGGGTCGTTCAAATCTGTACATAATCTGACAGATTGACTTTATCCAGTGATAGAAAATCTTTATGCGGATAAGGTCGTTATGGTCTCTTTCAGTATGATAGTGTTTGATGAGTATGAAAATAATGAGGATTGCATGCTATGGTCATTTCATTCAAAAGTTCTCAAAGCAGATGAACATCGCTTGAAGTTTTTGCACACACACAGTAAATGGGTCTTCTGCCCCGCACGCTCCACTTTTCCCAATTACAATATAAGGGAATTTCTTTTGAAAAGATGGCATTCCACCCTTCCAGTTGAGTTCCAAATGCATTTAGAAATAAATCCAAATCAATGTTTGTTCTCTTTTTTCCTTTAATTTGTCTCTCATCGCTACATCATTTACCCTTTCCTGCTAAGGTGGTGAAGAAAACTGTGGTGTGCATGTGTATGTGTGCACAGATGCAGGGTACACTTGCATCCCTAGGAGTAGTTTCAGATCAATAGGTGGTGGACGGGGCAGTCATCGATCAGCTCCGTGCATGGAGGCTAATTTATGCCATTGCTCCAGCGATCCCTCTGCACGAGGCAGCAGAGTGTGAAATTCAAATTATTATTACAGCCAGGCAATTCCATTATCTGAGGGAAGGATATGTTGCTCTGGCACATATTGGCTGTTCTCCTTCTGTAAAAGGAGAGAGAAGAAGAGGAGGAATAGGGGCCAAGGCCAGCCCACTTTGACCATAGTACTATAGGTTAGGAATATTAGCCCAAATTATTGCAGTGGCACCGGTCTCCGGTATCTTCCCCAAACCCCTTCTACCAAAAATTCACAGAGGTAAAGCAGCTGCACAGCACAGCCACTTTGTGGATCGCAGTGTTGATTACGTAGTGATTCTTTATGTACATTCTATTTATTTTTTTTACACTGGAAGGTGCAGATGGTATGGAAATGAAGTCTGGCTGTCAACCCTGGGGTGTCTTTTGGTTTCATATGCTTTTATATACTTCATAAAAATTACATCATGTGCAAACAAAGAAAAAGAAATAACATTCCTTAAAGCGTTCAAACAGTGCCTCCAATTGTCAGTTTAAATCTGGACGCTACGTGGTGATCAAAGCACATTTATGTCTAGAGTAGAAGAATTTGTATTTTCTTTTGGGCATAAGGGCGGTGTATTTTGATTTCGTATTTTAAATCACTGCAAAGAGCATGCCCCATATCCAAGAAAGGGAACATGATGGCAAGATTTGTCACAATGGCAAAAGTAAAACTGGCATCTTGACACTAAAAGCTTTCTACACCAACTTACACCAACCAACCTACTGCAACTTAGCGAATCATAAGTCCCTTTCTTGAACAGCTGTGAATTGCATAGCTTAGTCATTAGCTCCCTACTTCACAATAATATCAAAAAATCTTTGCATTCTTGCCTTTTCTGCTTGACTGTGCCTTCGTTGCCTCCTGATTCTAAAAAAAACCTGCAACTATGTAGTAACTTAGCTTACTCTGTCTGTGTGTTTAGATCTTAACTCCTCTTGCCAATATTATTGAACCCTAACAGCTTTGGCTGTAAAATGTTGCTGCTGTTCTAGATTAATCCTGTAAAAGCACAAAGAGCAGTAGTGATAATGTGTTTTTCCCTCTTTTTTGCCATCAGGAAAACAATCATTGACGATACCATTGCTGAGAATATTGCCCTAGTGATAGGGGCATCAAATATTTTCTTTATAGGGCAATGCCAAAGAATGCCCATTGACAGAGGGAGATTAACTGAAGAGAAATGTAAGATAAACAAAAAGATACAACAGAAAAGAAAACAGTAGAGGTAAAGGGACTTTAGAGAGACTCATTAAAACCAAGTGCAGTGAGCGCTGGACACTGGGTTGCTCAGTGTTCAAAATGAAGAGGCTTGTTTCGTGGCCCTGAGTCACAATTAATTAGCACTGCGAGGGGCATCAACACTGCACCACATCCACACTATTTGTGCAAAAAAGAAGAAAAGACATGGAGATAAAAGAGAAAAGGCAAATGAGAGAACCAGACTCATAAACAGAATTTTGAAATAACCCAGAGATGCTTATCCTTGATGATGGGGCCGAGGGTCATGGTTGTGTTGCTTCCTGACAGTCCCTTTAGTTTCAGATGGCGACTCTCTTTTGTCAGGTTTCAGCAGTCATACATTTTAAATAAACGTTCTCAGAAGCAAGTCTCTGAAACCACAGCATGCCTCAAAGAGTATCTTTTAGTCTCTACCTCAAATAATTTTCAAGGCCAGGAATATTTGGGGGTAACATCCTCTGATAATGACATGACCTTTAGGTAAAACGTTTTCCAAATAACTGCATGAGTGAGCTTTTACTAGCAGTTGTTTACTATAGTGCTATATTCTTTTGATACCGCGTACTGGGAAAATGGCTAAACACATGGCTAAAATTTGACATGTAAAATACAAGCCATGTATTTTAATAATTTTGGGTTAAAAGTTTGTCTGTCTACTTTTTATATCTATGTAATTTTTGTATATATCACTTAAAAGCCTCTGGAAAATGGTGTAAATAAGGTTAAATAGTTACAGAACTGTCAAGTCTATGTAGGTTAGGATGGATCAGATCAGACTGCTGTTTGTTTCCCTTTTCTAACATTCTTCATTCAACATTCGTCACAGTAAAAACAACGAAAAACAGACAAAAAGAAAAAAAACAACTGTAAAAAATGATTGGTAAATATGATTTTTAATTTTTTTTTTAATAATTTAGTATGGATGTTTTTCTCTAGGCATGCATTGAATTTTAATAATGGACAATGCACTGGCAGAAAAAAAGAAAACAGAAAATAATACTTGACATTGAATGTGGAAGTTCTGTTTTAACCCAAACTCCCTTTGTTAAATCTGTCCAAGTCACTTTTGTATCTAACCTCAAGCCTGTTTTATTTATCAATGCCATTATATAATAGTATACATTTATAAAAGAAACAGAAATGCCCACAGACATTACCTTAAAGATGATTAAGTAGCCTAAAAAATGCTGCCGCTATAAAAGGTAGATGGCTTAGATGGTATCTTGAATCAGGGACTTTTTTTTATGAAAAAATAAAATAAAAATAAATAAAAATACATTTGTGCAAAATATGTGCATAATCCTCTGTTGTCGGGAAAGGCACAAATTTAAGAAAGGCTCCAGAGGATTGTATCAGAGCACAGGCAATCTACGGTCATACGTGTTAACAAACTGCTCTAATGCTCTGAGCGACATTTTAAATCTACATTCCTAAATCCATATTTTTTGTGTCATTTTATAATAATTGCAGTCTTTTTTAAGACCACAGTTCAAGCATTTAAAGACTTCACCAATTTAAACACACTGTTTGGTGTGACATTTTCCAATGTTCCCTAAATGAGTTTGACCTCTTTGTCTCTCCCATGGGTTTCCTTTCCATGTCAGCCAGCCACAGGAATCGTTGTTAGGGAGCAGCTGGCAGGATATATAAATATATTTTCTAACACTGTGATTGATTTCCCTGCTCCACCGTCCTGAATGGGTTAAACATCAGCAGGACCTCTGTTACTGGGAGATTGCATTTAGCTGCTACTGCCAACCCAAATAGGCAACCAGTCTGTCTAGTAAAAAAAAAAGAAAACAAAAAGGAGGGATAAAGACAGGTTCTCACCTGACAGGCTTAACCCTTTGTTGTTCAACTAACTGTTTCCCTGCCCGTTATGAAAATAAATAGTGGATTAAATATGATCCAGCTTGCTTTGTCTTATTATGACACAGTGTGCAATATTTTACCGAAAAGGAAATTAAATCCACCAAGCCGCGTTTGCTGTAAACACAAGGCAACCTCTATCAGTTCTATTTTTGCAAACTCACAATTCATTATTGCAGTAAGATAATTATCCATGTGCAACAAGTGGAAGCTCATTTGATGCAGGCATCGCTCGTCTAATGCTGTCTTTTCTCTCATTCTCTGTTGCAGGTAACATCTTTTTGTTGATCCCCGTGGGTTTAGCTTCAGTGATGACCACAGATGTGATGAGTAACACAATTTTACTTTGTTGACCACTGTTGACTATTTACACAGAGCAGGAGAAACACACAATTTCAGAAACTGAGCGCTATTTCTGCAGAATTTTGCATATTATTTTTTTTTAAATACCATCAGAAAATATTTTGCAATACATGCATACACTGTACTAGATATCTATAATACCAGATGGAAAATATTACTGACTTCACAATTTACATTCATCTATGAATATTCAGCATTTAAACAACATATAAAAAACAACAACAACACTAAATATATTCGGAAAGCATGACACAAGAGGAACAAGGGGTCAGAGATTGACCTTAATTATGTTGTACACCATCTGCTTCCATGTCACCTCGCTGAACATAGTATAATTTGATTCTAAAGCGGTGATAATTGATACAGCCCTTCATGCACACATGCACACACTTTTTTATTTACTCTGGCACAATTTGTTTTGTTTGCCTGATATGGTGAAAGCAAACATGCACAATCTGTGTGTAAAGCCGTTCTCGCTCCATGTGGGCGGTTGATGCAATATTTGGACTGGTCCATTTCCTTTACTTAGGTAAATAATGTAATCAAACACAAATGTTTACATCCCCCGCTCTCTCTCTTTCTCTTACAACAACTTATAACACTTTCACAATTATAATAATGGACAATGTATTTAGAAGTTTTACTTATATATATATAGCACATGAATAAGTTACAGATGACAGATCAGTTATTGCACATTTTTTTCCCTCTGCACTGCAATGTAGTGGAACTTGTTTGACTTACAGTGAGTTTGTCTTGACTTGCACATGTGTGACCTGCAGACTTGTTGTTTCTGTGTACCTTTACTCTAATTTTCTTGTACAGTTAACCGTAGTTGTTCACCTGCTCAGTGAGTTTAGATGGGGTTATGACATTTGTCACATTTTGAATACTAAATCCATGCCAATGTGCAGGAAAAATGGGTCATTCAATAAAGAAAGGGAGAGATTTTTTATCCAGGTCCCATCTGTATTACTGTGTAGGTGCTACTGAGCATACATGTAGGTGTATGTACAGAGACTCACTGTAGGTAGCAGCAGACAGGCAGGGTGATTAGGTTGAGTTGATCTAAAGCCAAATGTTGGAGGTTGCCAGAGTGTCTAATCAGGCTTGGATGAAAGAAAAGATACCAGAAGAAAACGAAACTTTAAAGAACTTTAAAGTAAAAGAAAGTTGAAAAGGTAGAATTTTTTAAAGTTGGTGCAATTAGGAAGAACTTTTCAGACTACATTTTGTTAGCTGATACAAATTTCACTGTTTAGTTAAAACTAGCTAATTGAACTGCTACTTGAAAGAAAAAAAAAGAAAAAAAACAAATATTTTTGAGGAAATTGCTTGTTTGTTTGTTAGCATGCTTGCGTCCACAAGTGCATATACAGCAGGACCCACCAGTGGATAAACTTACATTTGATTAACTTCAGGCGGTGAGTGAGATTTGTATTTAAATAAAGGTAGGAAGGCTGTGGAAACATAACTTTGCACTGTCCAGGTTCAAAAATGCAATCTCCAGAACTTCTAAAGCTCATTAATTAGCCCATTGTTTTATCCTTATATAAAGAAAAATCTTTAAAAATAAAAAGACATACATGTTTTTACTTAGGAATATACGATAAACACTGCGCTATTGTGATTGCCTGCAAGAACTGGCTTCAAAAATGTTATTCATTGTCAGAAAAAAAAATCAAATAAGTATACCTGCAATTATTGCCTTAAGAAATTAGCTGTAACAAATAATGGTTCAGGTAAAAGAAAAAACTAAACTTCTAGCTAGTGATTTGGATTAGATGCAGAATTCCCTTCCTAAATCTTTTTTCTCCGCACTACTCTGCTTCCCTGGGTATGACTGATAACCTGACGTTGATTTTAACTTCCTAGGCTTCTCGCGCAGAATAGACTTGCTGTGTTATCAAAGTGTCCAGGTCTAATCATCTAATCAAACTTACAGAATCTGGTGCTATGTACCCTGATACCATTTTCAGCACCACAAACTGTGAAGAATTTTCCACAGCATGTTTACAGCCGACTGAGGTCTAGATTATTTTAGTGATAGGCTGTTATGCGCTATGCAAGTAAGAGTAAAGTGTTTTGCATTTTGTGTTAAGATGCTTCACATGTATTGTGAGTTGATTCTGCCCACACATTGTACTTGTCAGTCAAAATTTCCTGGTTAAAAAAAAAATAAATAAAAAAATCTGGACTTAAACTCATAGAACTACAGCATGTGTATTACTGTGTTTCTCTCTCCCACACAACATAAACAGGTTTAGTCAGTGTGCACTTCTGTCCCTCATAAGTTTTATACATTGCTGGTAAAGATCTATTCATTTTATGTTTTCATAATATTTAAACAGAGTGAACCCCTTTTCAGACTATCTCAGCACCTTCACCCTCCATCCCCTCGTTTGTGTATGTGCATGTGTCTGTAAGGAGTTTGTTAGTGGAGTGGTAATTCCAGTCATGGATCATAAAAATGTCAACACATCAACACATACACCCTATGATTACACTGTTGACTGTTGGCCTGGTTACCTGGCACTTAGCCAGTACATTGCATTTGTATGTGTGCGTATGCCTGCTAAAAAGTAAACAGTCAGTGCACAAAGCCCCAAAGCTCCAGTAGAAGCAGTGAAGCGAAAAGAGATCAGAGCAGTGTTTTGCATCCTGTGTTTAAAATTTAAAAAAGAAAAGAAATAAAAAAAAAAGTCTAAAGAACGACAAAAAATACAGTACAAGAAAGAGGCCATAAAGCAAACTCAATCACAGCTTTGATACATTTTTCCGTCTCATTTCAAATTTAATATGTTCTTTAGTTTCAGGTGCATGGTGTAGTTTCATCACAGCGCTGATATAACTGTGTAGTACGGAACACCGTCTTATTCATTTATACATATCATTAAGGAAGAAATATTGGAGCGAGAACAGGTTTAATAAAACGGCAGGAGCCATTTTTGCTCTTGCTTGTGTGCGTGCATAATTGTACAGATAAAAGATATAAGCTTACATTTTACCCCGTGTTTTTAATGGATTGGCTTATTTCATCACATATCACACAACATTTGTCAAACACATTGTAGAAACATTAAACTTAGTGACTGATAGCACAGTCTGCACCAATTATTCAAGCATATATTGCATGGGGATGGAGCTGTCAAATGTTTTAAAAATGTTTTTGCATGGCTTGCTCTTTGTCTCTCTGTCCTGTTCCCGCTGTGACTTGGCCTACGATATTGCTTCTGACCTTACAGCCATTACTCACACACACACACACGTGCGCACACACACATCCACGCACCAACACATTCAGCTGTTTTGCGGAATCTTCCTATTAAAGTTTCCCCCTTTTTTTTAATTCAAGCACAATATCAGAGGTTTGCTTCCTGCTGGTGAGCAGAGCATCATTGGCAGGGCTGTGTGTGTTAGGAGGATGTCACCTGGACCTTTTGTTTGACCTAGCTTCCCAATTGACTGACCTGCCACTCATTAGTCCTGACCCTTGGTTGGCTGGTGAGAAGGCAAAAGAAAAGGTCATGACTTGAGTGGCAGTCTGTTATATATCTGCCTGGACTAAATAAGGGGACAGAAACAGGTGAAAGAGACACCTGGCATACAACTTCACACTGGTCCTTAGAATACAAAAACACACAATATGCACATAAAATATATGCAGATGGACCAGTTGATGTAAGATTGCGTTAATTGTGCGTTCACACAACAAAGCAGCTGTAGTAATCATCTATAGCCTATGCTTAAACATTAAGTTGAGATAATGATGATAGTAAGGGAAGAAGTGCACTTGTTTTCATCTTTTCTGCACACTTTGTTCCTTGAAGTTTCAGTGTGCTCTAAATTTCTTGTGGGTAAATATTTTGTTTTGTTCTTTCTTTTTTCCTTTTTTTTCTTGGAAACTTTGGGGCAAAGTGCTACGATGAAATGTTCTAAAATGTTCTAAACTTAACCTTGTTTTTGCGAGATTTCTTTGGGGTTCATTTTGATCTTTTTTTCCTGGGCAGATATTTGTTTTTTGTTAATCGTATCTTGTTCCACTCTATATCTTAGCGTAGTTTTTTGTGTTTTGATGTAATCTTGTAAGAATACTTGAAAATCATTGGTACTGCTCTTTGATGCTCCACTGAAAGAAATGCCTAAATTAACCATATGTAACAATATTTAACACTAAGTACTTGATATGATTTAATGGTTCATTGCTGCCCTGCCACTAAATTAAGTTGAATCAGTGTAATTTACTTTTTTATTTATAGTCAAAAAATAAAACCTTTTTATTGCAATGGACATTGTCTAACATTATATTGTAGCACAGCCATGGTTCTTTTCTACATTAGACAATCACTTTTGGTATAAAAGCCTGTATTTAAATGTAAGGGTATCCCATATCACAAATGCACTTTCAGCAAATGCAACAAACCAGACCAGTTAAAAAAAAAAAGTTGAAAATTGAGCAAGTAATCGATTTTAATTATGTATAGACCTCCTGCCTCGATAAGCATACATCTATTAGGAGGCCCTTGCCGCTTGAAAAAAATCAGCAGTCATGCTGATGTATGGTTCCAGTGAATGTTTACATTTCTAAAAGCCTAAACTGAGTTTTTTTTCTTCAAAGTAACCATTGTGTAAGGTAGAATGTACCACAGGGAGGGCATAGAAGTGAGAATAGAACTAATAGCTACCTTAAATCTGCCCAGACGTTGAGCTTTATCTTGCAACTATGTTCCTTGATCTCGGTAATCCCTAGTGGATTACAGAGATGCTCTTCAGTGCTCTACAGCTCTCAGAGTTGCTTCCAACAAATGTGTTTTTCTTGTCTCTTTACTTCATTTCAAAAGAACAAGTGAGAAACTTTTTTTTATGATATAAGCACCATTTTGTTTTCATGAATCTCTTTGGATCCCCTTATGACAATTCATTTTTTTTTCTTACTTTAGCTCCTTTAGCTACCTAGATAGAAAAATTAGAACTCCTGGATACCAGTTCTCACAAAGATGGTTATCACCTGTGCCTCTCTGAGAGATTGTGTTCACACGTGGCATTTGTAATTACAACCACTAGCAACATCTACAGATCAAGAGCAGAGCGTTATACTGAATGAGATGAGATAAAAGTGTCTATCCCTGTGGGGAAATTAGGTAACTGTGAGAAGACAAAGAGTGTGTCTTGTGCTTACTTGTAATTAACTACTCTCTCTTTTTATATGAATATATATAAAATACATACATAAATATTATATATATATATATATACACACACACACACACACACACACACATATATATATATATATATATATATATATATATATATATATATATATATATATATATATATATTTACATATATACATATACAACTGATTTATGGGTTTTAGACTTCTTACAGTTCCCAAACATTTCCATTTCAGTGCTCTAACCAATGTTTTTTTGATGTGGATTGTCCATGTACAACACAAATGTGAAAAACTAAACACTTTTGGTACTCTTGCTATGCTTTTTTTTTTACTGAGCCATCCATAGGAATGTTTATTATGAGACTGAAAGGAGTGTATATAAATATTAGTTGTGTTTCTATGGATTATTAAAAGATATCATTAGACTCTTTATCTATATAGTCAAAACCATGGTCCACATGGTAAGACAATACTGATACCACAATACCACCTTATCTGATCTCACTTGGTTTTGGCTCTCACTGTGATATTGTATCACTTGCTGTTTCTGTTACAATGCAGACTTTTTCATAGTGACTTGTTTTATACTGTAACCTACATATGCTTTTTCAGAGCACTGAATTGCCTGCAGATTATATTCCTAGCATTTGCTTAACCTGCCACTAACAGTATGCCCTGCAGTTCTACAGCCATCTCACTGGCACTTTCCTGCTCAGTGTGCCAAATGTTTATTTCTTCCTTTGCCTCTGTGAGCACTAATAGCATTTGTAATAAATATGGCTTTGGAGGCCGAACTCAGTGAACTGGAGACCCGTCTTTAATCAGAAGTCCTTTTAACTAACCAGACCCTAGTAGTCGGCAGTGTTGGGCAAGTTACTTTGAAAAAATAACGAAGTTGTAACGATAGGAATAGTAATTAGTTAGATTACTCGTTACTGAAAAAAGTAACACCGTTACTTGTAACGCCGTTATTCCCATCACTGGTTGTCGGTTCAGGCCAAGGTAGCTTAGCCCCTCCTCAGGTAGGCTGTGTGACTCTGAGGAGGAAGTGTAGCCCTGAACACAAGCACCCAGTACACCACCAGTTTATGTTTCAAATAACTGTTCCCCATTCTGTGATACATCCACCAAAGAAAAAAAACTCTGTTTTAAAATTCTGTTTAAACTCTGGCTGCTTCTCCCATAGTGTGGTTTTTTTTTGTGTTGTTTCTCTTTTACTCTCTTATCTTTCCTCTCACCCCCAACCAGTCACAGCAGATGGCTGACCCTTGTTGAGCCTGATTCAGCTGGAGGTTTCTTCCTGTTAAAAGGGAGTTTTTCTTTCCCATTGTTTCCTAAGCACTTACTCATAGGGGGTTGTCTGATTATTGGAGTTTCTTTCAGCATTTCTAAAAAATACCCTAAATTTGTAACAGAATGTAAAAAGATTGATATCAAGCATAAATTATTGCAATAATTTCCCTTAGAAATGATATTTTATACAAGCATAAAAAAATAAAAGGAGAATCAAGAATACTGAGGATAAACTATGGATAAACCTAAGCACACGAGAGAGTGGATGGGAAATAAAGCAAAAAACAGCTGGATAGTGAGTGCTCATAATTTAATAGCAGAGTGCAGAAAATCCATTTTACATGTGGGCTTTAGCATGGGGATGAATTAGCATATGAGTAAACAGAACACCTCACTTGTGCATATTCTAAGCCTCCCTGCAGACTTGTCTCCTCAGGTTCTGCTTTTAATTTCTCACCTTGTTGTGTAGTAATGAATTACTGTTGATACAGTTGTGTGTATTTAAAACCCTGCAAATAAAATTGAATCCCAAAGAATGTTTGCCATGCTTTGAAATGCACATGTTTTTGCAAAAGTGAATATAAAAGAAATATAAAACTAAACTGTTTAGATTCAAACATAACAATTGAATTGATTAATTTCCATTCATGATAACATGACACCTGTAATTTGCACATAAATACACAAGAGCAATGCAATACTTTTGATTCCCACTCATTCCACTCATATGCTACAATCAATAAAATTCACTGGCCCAAAGAAAGAAGGCCTCTTTTGTTTCAGCTCTACTTACCTTTACAAGGACAGAGAGATTTAGATACATTGCAATTGATGATAGACAGTCCAGCCCATCAAGGCCTTGCTCATGTCTCCCCTTTAATGAACTAAAACAATGTCTGTCTGGCTTGATAGAAGACAACTTGGGCCTCCAAGGAGGTCTTTATCCACCCAGTGGAATCAAGGAAACGTATCAGGGAGGCCAGGAAGGTGTTGTGAATGGTCTCTTCTAAGACAGGATATCTTTATCTGGGTTATTAGTCCCTAATTCCCATCTAATTTGTCTCCTTTTTGCATGACTTACTTAAGATTACTGGCTATAACATAGGATTGGCACACACCACTGTAAGCTTGCCTAATCTCTTGAAGTCCCTCTTACAGTTGTCACCTTCTTGTCGCCGGTGTTTGATGTGTACAGTACAAGGACTGTTTCCCCCATATCTTACAAGGCTGTTTTCTCCTTTCAGTGCCTCAGTAATGTGCCATTATGCCAGACACATTGTGCCCAGTATCAAGTGTTTTTATTAGATGACACTTGGTGTAGAGGCGCTCTTTTCTACTACTTTGTCCTTCGTCCATGAGTGTGTCTTTTCACTCCTTGTTCAGCAACTTATTTCATTTGTATTCACCTCTGATCTTAATAAGGGCACATTACCAATCTAACCATTTAACTGTGGCCTTTGAGTCTTTCATCAGCTATTCTATTGTAAAATTTCCCAATTTTCCCCATTTTAATACAAAGAATATTGTATTTAATATGGAAATACCTCATGAAACATAAAAAAGAGACTATCACTGCTAGTTTAACAAAGCAGATCCGACTTCATATAATTGCGCATATGCTCAAAGACAGAGGAATGTATCCTGTTTAAGGAATATAACAATAATAATAATAATAATGATCAGGAATAATGCATAAAGAAAGCTGCACAATGAACAAAACCTGTTGGTTACTAAAAGTGTCAGGTAGACTAGGAGATCAGTCATGTTGGGCCATATGTGATGATTTTACCCCAGGTGAAAGTGTTCTCTAAACACGATTTATAGGGCGCCCTTAGCCATCGCTGAGTCTCATACTGACACCTGAAATTGCCCACACAAATCCAACAGTGTACAAAAATGAAAAAAGTGACTTCTGACCACCATACAGTTCCTCATTAGCATTAAAATATCCAATTCTACTAATTGCACACTTTGAAAATTGCATTAACAAGCTTGCAAACAGCCATAAAAAAAAAGTTACATAAGCACAAAGCATTTTCAAACCAAGAACTGTGTTTAAATATGTTTGTGGTTGTAGATTAAAAGTATAGTGTGGAAAGCATGTTGTAGGCTGCATGAATTCACAATAGCTTAGATATGAATCTGTAATTTTGTACATTTCAATCTTCAGTACTATCAGAACTTTTAATTTATAGTCATGTCATCTTAAAAGTAAAGCGATTACAAAAGAATGTTTCCATTTTCATTTTACGCTGTTAGTAAATCAGGTTTGGGGTGTGTTTGAATAGTAAATTGGGCCTATAATCAACCTGTCATTTCTTTTCTTTCGTGTCCAATGTCTGTAGTCTCTCCTAGCCATGCTAATTCAGCTCTAACCCTTTACACGTGTTGTTGTGATAATTACATGTGAAGTGTCTTAAATCTCATCCTACAAAATGTTTCCGTCATCTTGAAGCAGTGCGATCAGATAGGCGTGTGCTGTCGAGCTGCCGATGTTGGCTGACATGTTTGTCTTTGTTCATTCCTTGGTTTGAATGAAGCTTCGCCTCTTCTGGCTTCCCCACATCCTTTTAATTTGATGGCAGCCTGACTGACAGTCTTCATTGGCTGCTGAGATATGACAGTGCCCACGCAGACACACACGATGAGGTTGGCTGATTGTTTGATTTAGCATCAGGCCTCAAAATTCATTATAAATGGTAGATCTCTGTCTAGTGTCTTTTTGAGGGCTGATTTGTTATTGTGTGCCAGGCTTTTGCATGTGTCGCTATGAGCGTGCATAGGCGTATACATGTACAATGTTGTCTACTACTTGCCTGTGTAAGTGCTTCCAGAAATGCGATGATTGATGGTACCTTTGCCATGGTTGTAAAACTGCAGGTTTTAGTTGACATGTATAGTCAGCAGTAGCCTTCAAACAAGATTCATGTTGGTGTGATGCAAGGGGAGATAACCCCCAGTAGGAGGTGGACAAGAGCAGTGACACTAATTTATCCATTTGACTGACTATTGCAAAAGCTTTGTGGTGCAGCAGTATTGTCTGATGTGAATTACTATACACTGCTTTTCCTGCAGGGGAATATGGAGAATATGGAGAATTAAAAAGGGGGCTTTGATAAGGCATTAACAAAAAGCTGCATCTTACAGCAAACAAAGGAGAAAATAATGTGGATTATTGTGACAACAAAGGGTGCATTAAACTGAAGGCATATAAAGAAGGCAGAGAATATTATATTAGCGGTGGTAAAAATCTTTTGTTTTACCTGAAAGGCAGATAAAAAGTTTAAATAAAGTATAGTTTTTGTAAAAAAAAAAAAAAAAGAAAGAAAGAAAGAAAGAAAAAAAGCCTCATGTCCTAGGTTGCTTCAGTAGTTGCAGACAGCTAAGTGCTGCAAGTGAGTTGCTTTTTGATATGTGAGATTAAAGGGATTTAGTACATTCTGGACGCACCTGAGGGTTGTCTGAAAGAGCAGAGAAAAGCTAAAAGCTCCTCTCTTTCTCATCTCTTCCTCCTCTTGTCTGTCAGTCTGATGAAGTCAGGGCCTCAGTTAAAACATTTTTTTCACACATTATCATCCTTGGATTTAAAATTGGGAATCTTCCGATGTGATCCAGGCCGGCGGGTGCATGTAGACACCTTGATGTGGTCTTGAGGAAGTATCATCTTTGCCTATAATTTTCAAAGCTACAAAATTATACAGGGTGCAAAGAGAAACACTACTGCTGTAATGTCCCTAATAATGGCCATTTAGGTTTTTGTCCCTGCAACTATAAACTAAAGCTCTAATGCATACTCCACTATCTATCTGTAAAGAAGATGTATATATATTATGTTGATGACTTTTAGACTTGATAACATGCTTAAGTTTCCATATAAGAAACAATGCAATTGAAGGTAGCTGGGTCTTGTGCTTAATATATGAATAAAGGATTGGGTTGAACTCATTGGTATTCTTGTGAACCTCTTTTGAAATGCATTAAAATCTAGTTTATAATCTCTCTGTCATCATTATCTCTCTTCTGATCACAAAGAGCAAACAAAACTTGGCAAACTTCAGGACAATTCATTATTCATAGCCCAACAATCTTTTCTCTTTACTTTGTAACATGACAGTGTGCAGAACTCTTGCTAACCCAACCACAAAATTCAGTTTGCAGACTGGTTTATTAAAGTTTCTATTATATGCAATGAGCACTCTCAAAACAACAATACTTACACTAAAAGGATTGATTATGCCCTGTATTCTGTGTCTTTTACATCTCTGGATTGATTCATTACTGACTGATTGAACCACGCTAATTGTTTTCCTTAGGAAGGTTTGATTATATTAAGTTGTACATTCGATTCTCAAGGCCTGTTCATGAGTGTTTACCGAAGGATGTGCATGTACTCATATACAGATGCACACTTAGTCCATTTGTTATGTACTTTACATTCCAACATAAGTGCAGTGTTCTTGTAATTCCCTCTGTTTAAAGTACAGGCAGGAGTTGAATAATGAGTCCTGCTGGGCTAAGATTCAATTGAGATGAAGCCAGGTACGTGCGCAGATATGTGACAGTGTGTATGTGCATGTGTATTTTTATTAAGAAAGATTGAATATTCAGACAGATTCATAGAGAGATACAGGGGTCATACAGACATTTACGTAACTTTTTATTATTATTATTATTGTTATTTAAAAAGACAGTTTACGCATCAGTGAGATCTTTGATTTCCTTCTGCTATTACACTTGTGGGAACATCAATATGCTCTGAAGTTGTCGCTCTACTAACCCTCATTCAGAGGTTTTTTTAACTGCTGGGTTTTATTTTCTATCCCACCGTTGCTGCCCGAGGACTGTCATTTATCCATTTTCAATAACTTGTCCCTGTTTACAAAAAGTCTGTTGTATTAGCCTCTGCACCAGTCATAAGTGTACTGTTTAGTAAAGCCTCTGTGCATGACTCATAACCTATTTTGTCTAAAAAAAAAAACAAACAAAAAGTACATTCTACATATAAATAGTAAAGGCTAATGTCAGTTGTAGGGCTACTCTTAAAAAGTTAGTTACATATTGGAGCACTCCATCAAAGCACTACTACCCTTGAAGTAAACCTTCTTGAAATGTTCCACAATGATCATGACTGAAGGTTTTTTTTTTCTGTAGTTAGTTTGGAGCAGATGATGGTATAAAATAGCTCGCTAGAGATGAGTATTTGGCTATTTGGTAGACAATGCATTAGAACACAGTCCACCAATTAGCTTTTTATAAGACTCACCTATTTAGAAAACTATTTCAGGTTGCTTGAATGAATGACTGATTGAATGATTTATTTGTATTGGGGTTTTTTAAACATACTGACAACAAACAATTGAAGAACAATAATTGGCCAATTATTGATCAAAAAGGTGCAGGCTGAAGCTTAAGCTTATTATCTTGCATACAGTATACAGATTTTACCAGAAAAAAGATCAAAGAAATACATATTAAACGAGGATAAAGGAAACCAAAACCAGAACTAATGATTTACAAACAATGATAATCATACCTAGCTTTTATATTCATGCTCATTGGTGTGCTTGGTTTCCTGTTGCAATTCCCAGACCTAAATGTATTATTACAGTACCATGTACATATCACAAAAACGTTATATTGTTTATTTTATAGTGTCAACTGTTAAAAAAAAGCATTTTGATGACAGCAGTCATCACTTGACATTAAAGATGTATACAAAACAAATCCTACAATAGCATTTTATTGGTGCATAATGCAGGAACTTACTAATTAGATACAATACCTCCTACTCCACTAATGTTCAACTTTAACCCAAAGCCTGACTCTTTAGCCATTAGGCCAGTAGGCTCACCGACTCTTATTTGTTTGTTCTTGTGAAAACATTACCCACAATTCTTGTCTGCGCAGTAGCACAAATACGAGACATTACTGTAAACCATCATATCTGTGGGTATTTGTGTTCTCCCTCACCAATCAAGCAGTTTTTCTACTTTTACTTCAGCAAGACCAGTCATGCACTGATCAACACTGTGAGCCAGCTGAGATTTGAGGTTTTATGTAAACCGTTTTGCCTCAAGGTAACAGAGTGATGTGTGTGGCAGTGTGTATTTGTGTGGGTGCGTGTCTAGGTGTGGGTGTGTATGTGTTACAAATGATGCTTGGAGACTGGCCCGGTGCTGTAGGGCATTCAGGCCCTTAGCCTGCTGTTCAGGTGCATATGTACATGTACATGTACTTGTATGTATCTAAGTTTTAATTGATATTCAGTCTATTGCCTGTCTATATGTGGGTGTTTGCCTTGTGTGTTTACATTAGATTATTCATTATGTTTAATGAAATGGATAAAGGGAGGGTTATTTTGTGCTTTTTCAAGGAAATACTACACACTAGTATAAAGTAAATAATATCCTCAACAAAACATTACTGCCAGCAAACATGTAAATGTGGGAAGACCTATGGTAAACAAACTACAAAAGATCTGTCTGTCATGCATTATATGTAAAAGATGAATCCTACTACTAAGTCACAATGTCACAACTGAACACATATATTATATTAATTCACAACACATGTAATGTATGTGTTGTGAATGGGTGTATTTTGGTTTAACCTAATAATGTAGTTTTTTGTGCTGACAGCTAATCAAAAAGCAGCTGAAAAACAACACTAAACTGTGAACACATGAGAAAAAAAAACAGAAAAACTCAAAAGAAAGTAAAAAAAGAAAGATTGTAACTGTAATTTTCTGCAATCATTTGGATTAACTTCTTTTTCCCTTACACACAATAAAGAGGAAGATGTGTAATCTCTTATTCTTTTCCCACCTTCCTCCACCTTCCGCTGCTATACACAGAACATATTTGCACATACTACTACTACTACTTCTACTACTAGTAATAATAATAATCATTATCATCATAGTAATAATGATATCTAATAATGAAAAGCTTATCAAGTTAACAAGAATATTTCCATTATTCAACAACACAGTACCAGTGTTGGATTTAAACTCACTATAATTTGTTGCTGATATATGCATTCGTTGAGTATATGGTCTTGGAATAAGAATGGCGTCTCTGAAAAATAGTATTATACTCTGATCCCTGGCCTTTGCCATTACTTAGCAGGCTTTTACCGATCCTTATCCTTATATTCCAGAAAACACAGAGAGATCAGTTATAAAGCCTCAAAATAGCAGAAGGGATCATCTTTATTATGTACCTTCTATTCCTTTTTCCCTATGTAAGCCTAAATGATCTATCACATAAATACATTTTTTTAATCTTATGGCTTGCTTTGCAAATTTATAAGGACTTGCTATTCATGTGGACAAGAATGGCGTAAATAATTGGTGCCTTCTGAAAAAGGTGGCTCTTTGTTTGCTAATGTGCCATTTCACTGGAACATGTGCCCCTGCTGCAAATGGGAATAAATGGGAATACAGGATAGTAACAGCAACTGCTTTAAATGCTATTTTAAGCCAAATGCAAAACCTTTAAAGTAAAGCACCGCTAAATTTTGGTGACCATGATAAAGATTTTATTTACCGAAACATGTTATTAAGATTATGAAATAAATTTAGCCTGTAAGCCTCAACCTGGGAATCTTGTCACAGAAAGAAAGCACAACTTCTCAATGACAATGATGGCTCTTGTTACCATAGTGGAAATTAAATATCATTAAATTAGTTCACTTCTTACTTTAGAACATTGAATCATGGCCAGTAAAATGAAAACCTAAATGCATTGCCAATATCAAATAGCCACTTGAATAACATTTGCCAATAGAGAGTATAAAATGATTAAAGCATATGCTATTTGTTTCAACTGATTCTAGTTAGTAGCTTAACCTCTGTTGAAAGGGGGTGATTCTGTTTTTATTAAAAAAAACACTGTTGATACATGTGTATTACAAGGAGACTACCTTGACGAGGATAGCAGGAAAATTTTAATCAGGTATGGTCTTTGCTTTGTTTATTAATAGGACAGTGTTTACCTTCATCATCAAAAATTTACTTTAACAAACTTCAGGATTTTATCGTTTTTCAAGTCAATGTTCATTCAAGGTGGAATGTTATTAATTTGCAGAAGTACCTATTCACTACTCTCTATACCAAAGTGTACCAGGGGTAGTGGGGAAAGAGGAAATGTGTATCTGGTGTTGTGTTTGTACAGCACATAAATTGTGTTGGCAAGCCAATTAATTTGTTTATGAGTGTGCTCAGCAGGCTATGTGACCTCAGTGCCAGAGAGAGTTAGAGTGCATTTAGCAAGCTGATGGCCTCCAAATTAGAAATGGTTTGCATCTATAAAAAAGAGACAGGGGGGAGGGGAAGGGTGCAGACATATCCTCTGTAGGAATGCATGCACAGTAAAACTTTTGGGTACTAAAAGTAACATAAGGTTGCTTGCTTCACAAATAATGCTGTGATTTTTTTAATGTATCAGTTACAGTATTTTGTACTTCAAGAAAACAAATCAAACTGATATTTAGTTTAACCACTTTGCTTTTAAGAACTGAGATAAGACCTAAGTTATGATTGGCTCGTCATGCTATCACAGACTAAGTTAAGGAGATCTGTGCTTGATTTTTGGGCTATATCTGTTACATAACTCTTTCTCTTTATAACTACATACAGATCTTATGACTTGGCTCTGGGGTGATTCTGGTCCTTATGTGATGACTTCTGGTGGTATTGCAAACTAAATGTGCAGTAAATGTAACTGTTTAAACTCTTGCATATAACAGTTAATTGTGTTAAGCTAACCCAACTATTTGTGACAGTTTTCCCCAAAGACTAAAGGACCAGCTTACCTGTGCACTTAGTATAAGGACATTTATTACCTTAAATTTTTTTTTAAGTTTTGTGAAAGTCTTTCACGTAGAACATTTTGATAATAATCTTTTATTATTAATGCCTGTAATTTTGTCAATACCATTCTGCTCACAGCTTTATGAAATATTCCAGCTACTTTCAACTCATTATAAAAACCTTTAGCTTGTTTTTGTGACAGTCTGTAGAGGCCTCTCCCAAAATAGCCCTGACCTGTTGAGGCATGGGCCCTCTATGGATTTGATTTGATGGTCCATCACATCACATAGATGATCAACTGGATTAAGATCTGGGGAATTTGAAGGCCAAGTCAACGCCTTGTTGTTCCTGATCCATTTTTGCTATCCAGCTGAAAGAGGCCACATCCACCAGCAAATACAATTTCCATGAAAGGGTGTACGTGGTCTGCAACAATGCTTAGGTAGGTGACGTGTCAAACTGACATTCACATGAATGGCAGGACCTAAAGTTTCCCAGCAGAAGATTGCCCAAAACATCACAGTACCTCTGTCAGCTTACCTTTCTTCCAAAAGTACATCCTGGTGCCAGATGTTCCCCAAGTAACCGCACACACACCCAGCTGTGCATGTGATCTAAAAGAAAATGTGAATTATCACTCTAGGCCACTTTCTTGTGACTTTCTCCGTGGTCCACTTTTGATACTCATGTGCCCATTATTGGCATTTTCGGTGTTGGACAGGGGTCAGCAGCATGGGACCTTGACTGGTCGATGGCTATACAGCCTCATATGCGACAAACTACAATGCACTGTGTATTCTGACACTTTATAATCATAACCAGCATTAACTTCTTTGGAAATTTGAGCTACAGTAGCTTGTCTGTTGGATCGGACCACACATGCCAGCCTTCACTCTCCACGTGCATCAGTGCTCCTTGGCTGCCCATAAACCTGTTGCTGATTCACCACTGTTCACTCACTGGACCACTTTTCATACATACTGTCCAAGAATTCAGTCATGACTTTGTCATAGTTAATAAAAGTGGACTGCCACAAATCCTGATATTAATTAAATCGAACATTTTGGAAGAAGGCACCTATCAAAACCTGAGCGATCCAGAGCCATGGGTTCACAAACCAGGGTGCTTCTGCTTGAGAAGTGCAATTCAAGCTTGATTGCAGATATTACCTCAAATGAGTTTACGTCGGCATATTGTTGAATTATTTAAAATACTATAGTAAAACAAAAGTCAAGACAACTTGTCGATTACATACAGAAAGGAGAATTACGATTGATTATTATTTTTCGCTGTAAATCAAAAGACGCGCAAAATAGGTCTGACTGTCTGTTTGGATAAGGGCAATGACGTATAACAAGGTGGGTCTCATTTTGAAAGACAATAAATCTCTATCAATGATCATGTCTTTAGTTTATTATTAAGGTTTTAGTCCCAGTTCTAAATCACCGAATAAATGTGGAACCCATAAAATCTTGATAAGCTCATGCACATGCAATATAAATCTTATTATCAATGGCCCACCCAAAACTATGTATCACAGAAGCTGGGGTATTATGTTAACAACTGCAATTCAAATTTGAACCAGACAAGAAAAAGCAGTTGGATATCAGAAAACTCAAGCCCTACACAGTGATGCATGAGAAGCCAACTACTTCTTCTGAATGGCATGAGGGAAACTGTCAGGTTTGGGATGGCATATAATTGACACTGTTTCTATGGGGGTGTGATGGATTGCCTGATTAGCGACCCTGGCAATAGTATCCCTCACAGATGGCAAATTAAACAGTAGACAGATGCCCCCCCCCCAGCCTTCCTGCCATCCTCTTACCCACTGTACTAGCTCAATTCAGTCTCCCTAACCTCTCTGTGTCCTAGGCTGTACTCCATTCTTCCTTGCTTTCGTTCTATCCTGTCTACTTTGGCTGTGATTTAGCACTTGTTCATGGGAGTGATGTCTCGATTTGTACTGTTTTTTTTCCCCTTTTTTGTATAATGCAGATATTCCTTACAAATAAACTGTTACTTTTTAGACTGCAACTATAATTATAGCCTATTGCCTAATTATTTCCATTATTTATTGATTTGTTATATATGTCATACACTAATTATGGTTACTGCTAAAGGGCTGCAATGAAATATTCTGCTGAAGGTAAATCTGTAGTTGTTTTTTAAAATGTATTATTTGATCGACCAAGAAGTTGAGTGAAAAAATTTTAAATTAAAAAGCCTGGAACCATCAAATGCGGTGTCATATTTTTTGCTTGATATTTTTTGGTTTTTTTGTTGATCTATGCAAACTTTTTCTCGTGTCTAGAAAAGGATGCGCTACCAGTTATATTAAAAAAACTTGGAGCAGGGGTAGAGTTACTTTTACTAAGAATACTGTGTGTCACATAGTGTTTGTGTGTGGATGTGTGTGAGTTTTTACTGTGTGGAAGGAGCTTGTAACCATGGCCAGTGCATCATTAATACTCTCTCCTGCAGATGTACCATCATCTTTGACAAATCACTTGGGCTTGCCATCAGGAACATTACAATCCCCACTACACATCAGATGTACACATGTACCATGAAAGAGAACACAAGTTTTCTCTCTTTCCATCGGTACAAGCTGAGGGGGTGAAAGACTCTGGGGCCCCAGTGAGGGTTAAGTACTTGCCGAAAGAACGTAGGCCTGCTTTCTTATGTGCAGCTAATCAAGCTTTGATGCGCTCCCTCGCCTGGCAGCTGCATGCGTTTTCATCTTTTTTCCCCAGCCTTGCAGTGCCCTGCCTTCTCGTTCAATTACCCTCAAGCATGTCTTTGTTTTATCTCGCCTGGATGACTGTATATTTGTTAATTTTTTTTCCAGTAAAGGCCAGTGCTCTAGCCAGCACATGGCCTCCTGCCTTAGTGGGAGAGGAAGTGGGCGACAGAGAAACAGTATTAACATTATTGCACTAATGGTTTTTACCTGAGTGTAACTTTCACGGCCTGCCGCTTAAGTGTCCCGTCGCTCCAGTGACTTGGAAAGCGTCTATTATGTTCAGCCCACAGAGCAATCATGGGATGCAGATGGAGCTAGAGCTTGTCATGTCTAAGGCTTCCTGCAAGTGCCCTTTGCAAATGCCACAGACAATGATGGGTAGAAGAGAACCGCCACTCCATCTCCATCTGCATGCCTGACCAACCCAGGCAGTAGTGTGTCAAGCGTTGAACTTACGGTGAAATGAGCTTCGTAATCCAATGATATCTTGCCAGCTCAAATCTGCCACATAGGATTTGAGGGAAAGTTTTTTTGTTTCTTTTTCCTTTTTCCAATGTGAAGCACTGAGCTAAAGGAACTATTGAGGTAGCTGCTGCAGTTCACTAGATACTACACGGAGGTAAAGGATGTAGTGTCCTTTACTTCAATGTGCACATAAATACACTTAAAAGCAAGCATGTAAGGACTTTCACTCGAACTAACACACACACACACACACACACACACACACAGACACAGGGTTGGTTTAATGCACACACTAATAGGTATTGTGTTTTTCTGTTTAAGACTCAAAAAGAAATAGACAATACCTCGAAAAAAAGGTATGCTTTTGCTTACACCATCAATTTCATGTATTACTGCCTTTAGAGTGTTTTTAAATACACACTTTAGTCCTTACTGTCAATGAACAGCAAAGGTGGGTCTAAATGGTCTCAGACAAGTATATGCACACACACACATATTCAAACACACACACTTTGCATCGTCTGGAAAGTGCTATGGTCCATCTGCCATCATAGGTTTATGAGTGGGTAGTGAGTGTGTGTGTCTCATCTCCCTCCCTCTGTCCTTCCCTCCACTCTCTTATCCTCCCACTAATGCACACCTACACACACTCACTCTCATCTCTTTCCAGACTCTAGTTCTGGTACTCATCTTCCTCTTCTTTCTCTCAGCTTTCCTTCTTACTGTGGTTCTACATTCCCATTTTTTAAGGATGCTCTCTCACTTTATTTCTTCCTCTCTCCTTGCCCTTTTCCCATATATATTTGTTTTGCCAGGATCGATCAGTAGGTTAATCCTAATGCTGGTTGAGAGTTGTTGGCACTCTGTGGTCTGAGTGCAAACACACACGCATCCAAGACCAGTGATGCAGATTGTAGATAGCGCCAAAAGTCTGCTTGTAAGTGGGCCGTTTGGGATCCTAGTCAGATTGAAGCTCCTTATGCTCTATATGTGTGTTTTGTGTGTGTATTTCTTTACACTCCCGTAGTCTTATCCTTCGTTCCTTGTTGGTTTTTGGATTCAGACTTCATTGTTTCATCACTTTATACTCGTTTATTGCTTTTAATCAGTGTCTCGTTCGTGCACACACACACACACACATACACACACAGGCAGTCTATATATGCGTATTCATTCTTTGAATGTCAGGGCACCCAAGGTCCATGTAAAATGAATTCCCTGCCCTGTCATGCTGCCCTTGTCTTTCATGAACTTCTAAATTAATGAGAAGACACAGATTAAAATTGGGACTGTTTTGACTGTGCAAAATATTTAGAAGTTAAATGGAAATGACTACCTCATTTTATTAGTTACTGCTTATTCTAGAAGTCAGTGTCTTGTCTGAAAGATCTTTCTCAAAGGATCAAGGTTAGTTTTCTTAATCTGTTCATTTTTCTTAGATAGAAATTTTACCATTGTACAGGGGGATATTGAAATTTCTAGAATGGATGAGCCCCTGTTTAGTTAGGTCAGGAAGATCGTGGTTTTCTTTGGTAAAAATCATTTGTTTAACTTCCAGAGTAGTTTCTGAAAGCTGTTCTAAAAGTCGTTTCACCTTCATTGTCAGCGTAGAACAAAAAAGTCTTAAAATTACAATTAAAACTGTTAAATTCCTTGAGGTATAAGCCAGAGCATTCTCATTGTTTAATTTTATTTTCATGTTTTCTCTGTCCTTAACCTTGATTTTAAAAATAAAATTAAAAATCAATCAATCAATTACCCAATTAATTAAAAAAAGTCATGAAACTTAGTAAGCAAGACTCTAAATATAGCACAGTTACAGCACTTTTTTTTCTTTATTGCTGGTTTATTAAGCAGTGTGTAAAAGAGTTGTATGTCAATTGGTAGTGCCCTGATAATGCTGATGGAGCTGGTCTCCAGCACGGTGCAATGTCAGGACCTGGTGCTCAGCTTTGATAGCCCCCAGCCCAATTTAACCGCTGATGTCAAAGTTTGATCTTAAACCATAATAACTCAACAAACATGGTTCACACAGACTGCAGGCAAAACTGGTCATGACATGGTGTCGAAAACTGCAGCGAAGGCAAGCAGATGACAGTGCTGTTTCCACATACAATAATGGCCCAGTAGATCATAACTGGTCATATTTCTCTTCTTTCATATGAGGATGTTTTATTCATTCGCTCATTCATTTGATAAAAAAAAAAAGATGATAGAAAACAATTCTTGAACAAAAATCTTTCTCCTGCCAAAAGTCTAATAAGAATGTTCAGATGTTGAAGAAGTACTCACAAAGGAAAACTAAATTTCTATCATTGTCACTTCATTTGGGAACCATTTTTCAAACAAGATGAGATGTTGAGAAAAGCCAATCAGCAAATGGTTATTCAGCGCTGAAATGTTTGCTGAGAAGTGTCATGTGAACATTTCCAAGTTGCGAAGCTAAAAGCAAACAAATAGCAACTCACAACTAATTTGGTTAATTGGCAACAAGCCCCTGCTGGATGTAAAAACAGCATCCCTGAGGACTAAGTGCTTCACAAGTAAAGATGATAGGGGTGTGCCACTCTCTTAAAGACTGTCTGGGCAAGTAGTTTAACAGAATAGCATTCTACCAAAAACTGCAAAGAACTGGAGATTATATTTTTAGCTGTATATAATATAATTAAAATATCCAGAGAATCCTGAGAGAGATGCCTTTATGCACAGAACAGAAACATTTTTGAAACCAGTTATCAATCAGCATAGTTTATTTTAGTTAGAACTTTATCGTACAGACGACAAAAAGGAAACTCACTTAGTCGAGGCTCAATTACAATGCAGTTATGCAAAGTGGAACCCTATCTGTGGGTCTAATGAATCCAAATTTTAAATTCTGTTTCGAAACTATGTATCTTACAGACAAAGTGATCGACCATCAGACTTGTTTTGAGTGCAGAGTTCAAAAAATTAGCATCCATGATAGTTTGTCAGTAAACTGGAGTGATGATAACATGTACATTAAGTGTTAATTTAAAAAAGGGTATTTCATTTAAATATATGATTTAACATATACATATATTTAACAAATACCTTTTATTTTAAAATGAGGCCTCACTCTTGCCAAAACAGACATTTAATTGAACTTAATAGTAAAACTAATGCTTATTATTGTGAAAAGACTAAGATTGAAACTAAATTTGTTGCAGTTTTGTGTTTGTTTTTTTTGTTGTTAGATTACAGTAAGAGTTCATGTATCCTACTGCCGACTATGCCAGAGTTTTATACTGTATTATGTGTAGACAGGTGGAAGTCCAGCTCTAAACCACTGGTTATTTTTACTCTTTGCCTAGTGAAATCTTCATACAGCTTCTGTCTTTCACTGCTCTTTTTCTTCCCGACTTTCATCCTGTGGCTCCATGGAATTGATTTCTACCAGCCTGTCTGCTGCCTTTGTGAGCAACGCACAAGCTGAGGAGAGGGAAAAAGAGAGATGGAAGGCCCTATTTTTCCTTCAAGGAGGGTTTCACACTCCTCCCTCGAAGGAGGCTTTTCGTGCTCACCCCTTACAGTTTTTGGACAAGAATAGAGCGAATATGTGGGCACAAATGCATCAGGTTCGGTCTGGCTGGGTTAGCTGGAGGATGCTAAGGAGACGGGTAGCCTTCAACCCACAGAATCAATTCACCAGCAGAAAACTTCTTCGCCGCACTAAATGATAACACACCTTGAGAGGCCTGGCCCCTGACATGGGAGAAAAATAACTGCGTGAAAGAACTGTCGTGGGAGATATAAACATATTTCTGTCAGCCAGTCCAAAGTTGTTTCTATAATCTTGTGTAGGCATGCTTTACCTTTGGGTGCACCGCTGTTTCTGTTATGTGCTTTTGTCTTCTTAAAACAAAATTGCTTTGCTGTTTCGAATGATTTTTTTTCTAGCTGGAGCTATCGTCTTTATTCGCTGTGCTTGTGATGTTCAGTTTTGACTGATGTGTTTCTTATATGCACCATGTACATGTCTGTTATTTAACATTTAACTACATTTAAATTTAATATGACACTATCAGATCAAAGTAGCTAGTTGCAACATGGGCTTGAGTGAATTTGTTAGGAAAATCACTTTTTTGTGTGTACAAATTAACAAATCTTGTTTGCAATCAATGGCCCACATTTGTGGGAGTATTTTGTAGTATAGTATCTCATAGAAAATGTTGATTCTGAAAGGAAACTAAAGGTCTTCTGACAAATGTAGTGGGGTGTACTTATTTATGCTGAGCACTGTGTATAGTTATCAATATAGTTAGCTTTGGCTCATGTTGTAGTGGGCTTCATGTCAAAATGTGTGCAAGCAATCATGGAAAATACAATTTTTATCTCACACACCACAAAATTCTGTATTTGATGATAAAAAGCCCATTTTAGGAAAGGTCATAACTATGAGATGATGTCGTTTTAATTTAACAGTTATGTGATTTTTAAAATCCCAATGATCTAGTGTTAATGGGAGAGTGGCCATGATTTTTGATTGCTAGGATTCTAGAACTTTTTGATGGGAGCAACAGGTATGCATGCAGTTCTATCCGATCCATGGTATCTTTGCTTTTTGCTATGTACATGCTACCCCTCCTTGTTTATCATGCAAAGTGGTATTTTCAATCGGTTCTGATAGAAAAAACTCAAAATTGACTTTATGTTGTCAACTTGGGACACTGCATTTCTACTTTGCCTAAGGGGCTTCTCTCTCTTCTTCTTCTTCTTCTCTGTCTCTCTTGCAAAGTCTGGAACAGATAAATTGGTTGTTGTTGTTTTTTCTTCTTTTCTTTTTGTGCTTGTGCTTGTTACTGAACTATCAGTGTTATTTTAATGCCAAGATGGTAAATTCATACTTATTCATGCTTAAACCTTGTGCTTTTATTTTGTTTAAGTAACACAAATTACATGGTTATTAATTTATTTTTATTTCTTTTATATTTTTACGACATGCCTACAGCTTAAATTCAGAATTAGTTTGACTAATGGAGGTGTTTTATGAGAGAATTTAGTCGTGGTTGTTTGTGTGTGAGGCTGTTTGTGTGCACTCTGGTTTTCACTTCATGTGCAACATTAATTCTTGGGGGAGGGAAATTTCTATTAAATGTCAACCAGAAAGAGCTGACAGTGCAGTCACATCTTTACAGGTCTCACCTAGTGAGACATTTTAAATTATAAGGCTTTTAACTGAACCTTACTGAAACATCTGTACTTTATCTTCGCTTATCTTTTTTTTTTTTTTTTTGCACACACACAAACATGGCCAACTGTTTGATTTCATCCTAGCTCATATACAATGTACCTTATTTTTGTGTACTGCAGTTTCTTTTAATGTCATTTGTGCTCTATTGCATATTTTAACTTTGTGAGTGACAGAAGAGGAAAGAAGAGGGAGGACATGAGTTGTATGGGAAGATGAATAATTACCATGTAGCTCGAGCCATTGCAAGCCCTTTTTTGCCCTCTACTTTATGACATTTACTAAAATCATGGTTTAGTGTTGCTAATGCATTTTCTGCTCAAGGAAATAAAAATGCTCTCTATCACGCATTTTTTAGTCTGTATACAGAGCAGAAAGATGGTAAAATATGTATATATTAAGCAATCAAATGGAGATGACTTTTTTTTTTAAGTTAAGATGGTCGTCATTGTATTAAAGAGGTTCTGATGTAACTGTAACCAGTCTCCGACAGCCACTACAGGTCTCCTAGAATATGTTAGGGGTACAAAATAAAAGCAAAACCTGCACACTGCTTCTGAATGTACTGCTTCGCACGCCATCAGAGTTAAAATTCCTAATTAGTTTCACTCACCATTTGTTTGACTCTGATCTTGCCTTCCAGCTACCCATAGTGCTGGTGGCAAGGGGCTGTGATTCTTTTTCAAAGTCATTGTGATTGCCTAGATCTGTGGCCTTCTGCTTTGGTTTACCGCCAGGTTTGTGGTTTGACTTCCACTCGACTTCAGCTCCAGATGTTCCCAGCAATATGCCTGGTGTGTTTGTGTGTGTATGAGTGTAACTAGTTTTTGTGTGGATGTGACCATATGCAAATGTGTATGATGATGTTGTATGTGTGATTCTGTTTTCATAGAGCTGTTATCTCATTTTCACCTGTCAGTGGTCATTCAGGTTCTGTCAAATAGCTCAAAGGTGTTTGATTTTTTTTTCATTATTTATTAATACAAAAAAATCTTGCTTATAATAAAAAAATGAAAGGAAAAGAACCTAACCTAATAATATCTATGTACGGATCACACAAGGACAAATTCATAATGGAATTGATGCCTCTCATAATATAATTGTAGTTTGAAAGTATCTTTGCTGTCCCTAAAACTGCGTTCTTCTGGACAGATATCTCGGGTGTTACTCCTGGGATGTTCTGGTGCCGCTCGCCCAGTTTGGGGGTCACTGCCCAAAGTGCTCCGATTACTATTGGAACCACTGTTGCCTTCACCCACTGCATCTTGTCTAGATTTTTTCTCAGCGCTTGGTATTTCTCAAGCTTTTTGTATTCCTTCTTCTTGGTGTTGCTATCACTTGGTATAGCTATGTCTATCACTATGGCCTTCTTCCTCTGCTCTTCCAATACTGTGTCTGTTTGGTTAAATGGTAAATGGACTGGTTCTTATATAGCACTTTTCTACACTGAGTACTCAAAGCGCTTTATACAACTTGTCTCATATTTGGAGATTTGGTATGCATACTGGAGCAGCCAAGGATCAAATCACCAACCTTCCACTTAGTAGATGTCCTGCTCTACCTCCTGAGCTACACCCACCCATGGTTAGCCTTCACCAGTTTGTCTGCCTGTATCTGAAAGTCCCACAGGATCTTAGCTTGGCCATTATTAATCACAATTGGGGGTGTATCCCATTTTGACCTAAGGGGTGCCAGGCCATACTTGACATAGATGTTCTTGTATACTATCCTACTAGTTATTTCGCCATTAGTCTAGATGTTGGGTATTGAACCTGCCATAGGTCCTACATGCCCTTCATGTAACGCCTTCTGCTGGGGTTACTTGCGTAGTTATATTCCAACAGCACCTTACTCTCATTGCTTGTCAACTTATGCCTTCTTGTTCCAGTAGCCCACTTCTCATCAGTGTGTCCTGGTTCCTTAATACCTGATGCGGACCTTGTTAATCCAGGCGATGTCCGAGCTGGTATAGCTTCTGTTATACATCTCTCATCTTCTGAGGTAGGCTTGGGTAGCATGGGGGCCTAGCCTGGGGACACTTACTGGATACACACGGCCTGTTTGGGAGTCGAACCCCTGACCTGAAGTCCCAAAGCTGAGTGGTTCTGAGAGACTGATAAAGTCATGTGGAAGGTACTGTGAAAAAACTTCTTTAACACACAACTATATAACAAACAGTGAGACAAACCCCTGGGGAAGAACTGAAAGGTTTGAATGGGCAGACGTATTTGTCTTAAACAATCTTCCCTTTACAGGTTTACTCAAGCCATTCTTGCAGTAATACGTTTTTGACTCCCATTGACTCTGAATTGCATTTCATTGAGCGCTCAGCAATCCACTTCCCTCTTTCTTTCTCTCTCTCTCTCTCTCCCTCTCTCTCTCTCTTTTTATTGCATCTCATCAGCCGCAGGGAAACAGCCCAGCTGCCACTGTGATGCCACTCACGGCCAATGCACCCTGACAGATTCCAATTAAGTTGGAAAATGTAACGTATGAATATTAGAAAGTACTCTGGCACAAACATCATCCTCTTCTTTTGTTGCATTATGCAGCTTGTAGTCGGGGGTCTCCGTTGGTCCACCATTTCCATAAAGTTTATTTCTCCACTACCTCCCACTCCTTAGACTCTATCTGGTGCTTCCTCTCTCCCCTAAGGCTGTTTGTTAACAGTTGTAAATATGCCCGCCATGCACACATAAACTCTCATTTAAGGACCGCGATGTGGTTTTGTCAATCAGTGCATCTCTGTCCGGCCTGCTGCTCATTCTAATAAAGATTTATGGGTAGTGAAGAGAAGTGAATAAATATTTGACAGAGGAGTATGTATCAACAATTGCAAACCTGTATGATATCTCATTTGTCTATGAATTTAATTCTTTTAGCTAAACAGCTATTGTGTTAGCAAATCTTTTAAACTGGTTACAGTTTGTGTTTGTACGTATCTGTTTGCTGGAGACTGAACTGGAAATCCCAATGATGCCAACTTCTGGTAGTTACATTAACACATGGCTCTGTGGGATAGTTTCATTCTGACAGACTTCCGTTGCCCCTGTGTTGAATGAGAGCATTCCTCTAAGCTGCCAGTTCCTGCAAGTATGTGTGTGTGTGTTTGTATGTCCCACAGTCAGAGGCATGAGGCAGAGCCAGGGTCCTGTCGCTGGGCTATAGACCATGTGTGACCTCATCTCAACCTGGCAACGCACTTTGCCTCAGATGGTGATAAGAGAGGGATTGCCAGTCTTACTGTCTGCCCGTCTCGATTGGAAATGTATTAGTTCTTTTAATTTAGTATGCTACATCTTAGATTCTTGTTTTGAAAAGCAAAAATGAGGATAGATAAGATTAAAAGCAATGGTGTTTGGAGAGAAGCTGATATGGTTCAAATGGGAACAATAAAAAAAAAATGGGTATACAACTTTCATCATTTCATTGTGAATGAGTAAAAAAGAACATTGGCAAACTAGGGACAGGGTCTTCTGTAAGGATATTCTGAGAAGCTAACTTTCTAATTGATTAAGCATATAAGCAAATCTAATCATAAACTGTAAAATTAAGCAAACACTCAGAGTTTGAACAATATTGGCAGTCCTAGCACCAGCAACATTCTTTGCCTTGCAGGTTAACTTCTCTATCGCTTTACTGAATGTGATTACACATTGCTCGAGGGCGTTTATATGGCAGTGGCAAGGTCACTTTGTAGAATAAAATACTGCCATGCCGCAGTGGTTTTACTAGATGTCATCTGTCCCAATTTGATTTTCATTCTACCCATTTGCATGGATATAGAATCTAGTTTTCTCCTGGGGTTGCAACCCTGATGTTTGGAGGACGGACCTATAACCCAACAGTTAACCGGCATTGTACATTAATAAAGTGAGTTATAACATATATACACACACAAACACACATATATACACTACTGTGCAAAAGACATCGCTAGGAATCATATGTTGCTAAATGCAGTGATTTATCAAAAGATATATTGAAATAAAGGCAAAAAGGCAAGGCAAAAAAGAGTCTGTACAATTCTAACAGGGTTGAAAGTCAACTTTTATTTCTTAATATAGTCTGAACTCTTAAGCAAATGCTCTTGTAATTTCTTTAAGTAGTCTCTACGCTTCTTGAAAGACATTCAAAGCTGGTCTAACACAGTTACCTTTGGCATTTTTTCTACATTCAATTGCTAGTAGAAAAGAGCCTAAAGATACTATTTAATTATTTGTGAATTTATGGATTTATATAGTTGTTTGGGGGTTTTTTAGTACTAGGCTGTCTTTTATATGTAGATACAAGAGTGTTGTATCCCTTGTGTTAGGTGCCTTTTTTTGCTTGAGTTAGTGTTAAGCGGCTTAACAAAGAAACATATTTTTCAATTGCAAGAACTGAATGTATGTGTATGTGTGTGTCAGAGAAAATGGTTCATGTTACTTTAAGACCATGGCCCAATATAGTTCTGACAGATAATTTTGAATAAAAAAAATCAAGTCTTTAAAACAGGAAATCATAGGGATAGGCCTCTTCTGCATGCCTGTATCCTCAGTAAAAAATTGTCTCACTAAGTGTACATATGTTTATACGTACATGTAAACCGAAGAATGAGCCATTTCATTTTAGCTGGTTTGTTTTCTTTGGCTAAGAATTTATGTAATCAGTAATGCAGTGGTGTATGTTAAATGAATGTAAATACTAAGAAACAAGCAAGTGCAAAAACTGTAAAAACCCAAATCCATAAGATCTACAGCCCCAGTATTAAGTCAACTAAATCAAAGCTTATCTTACCCAATGTTAACAGTCAACCTACTAAATTGCATTAATGTACTATATACATACTGTTGACCAGGAGAATGCAGTCACTATTCCCTGCTATATTTTTAGGCTTATGTTGCCTAAAATATAGTGTGAGAAGGAAAAGAGCTTTCTGGGCATGATGACATGTTTGCTGTTGCTTTGTATTTTCTTAAGTCTCAGCTGAATGAGAAAACGCACTTTTCTTCCAAGTTTGTATTTGATTTTGTGGCAACATTGCAAGACTTGCATTTGGAGGAAAAACTGACAAAGACGAGTCCAATTCTAAAAGAAAAAAGCACAACGAACTAGTGCATCCAAAATATTTGGCAAAATTTCCTCCACTGGCTTTGAATTTTTCCCCGAACGCCATCCTTGGCCTTTTTTGTCTTGTGAAGTGATAGTGGATGATAGTGTGACAGGGGTTCTGGCAAGGTCAAGCCTGACAGCCTGGTCGCTAGCTGGAGAGCCAACCACAGCGCCTGAAGCAATAGCCTTGGCTTGGTACCTTGTATATCCCTACATGTGTGTTTGTGATTTCTGGTCTGGTCGGACCATTGAAAGCTGTAAGACAGAAAAAGTCTTGCAGAGGGCAAATCAAAAAATAGCAGTTTATCATCTTCAAAAGCATTCCACATAGATATGCAGGAGAGGAGAGCAGAGGGAGGAGAATTGTATGCTGGCAACATATCCTCCCCTCCTGGCTAAAAGAACTACAGACTGAAGTGCGAATATAATTGTGTGTCTGTGAGGTGTGTGTGTGTGTACATGCACATGTAGACTGTGACTACTCTGCCCAACTAAGAGAAAGAAGACAGATGATTTTTCAAGTAACTTAATGTGCTATTCTGAAATTGCCAAAATCGCTATCATTCCACAATACTTGTTCAAGTACATCTTTTTACTTCCAGCTCTATTTATATCTATTTCTGGTTTTTTTTCAAGACCATAATAGTTTGTACACTATTAACACTTTCCAAAGTGAGTATTGAGTAAGGACCAGTGAATGCCAGGACAACAGGGACAGTTTTGTCACCTGGAGGGCCATAAAATGATGAGGGAAGTGCTTTTGTTTCAGTGCCAGAATGAGACACGGGAAGGGTGTGTGTGTGTGTGTGTGTGTGTATGAGAGGGGTGGGTGGGGGTCGGTGTGTTGGGGTTGAATGTGACTACTAAAGAACATTGTTTGTGCTTCTATCTCCATTACCATAGGCAGTTCATTATGTGTTGGTGGCATCCTGCTGCTAGCCCTGCCTTGCTGTGATAGATTTATAATTCCTAAGCAACATTCAGCAGACAAATTACGGGTTTGGGGTGGACTCTGTCAACATTTCTCTGTGTTATTCTGTTTTTCTATTGCTCTTTTATTCACAGTCAGTCTGAGACTCTAGCTTTTTATTGTTCTTTGTCTTCCTGCCCGCTGGTCAATATTTCTGTCTTTGTATCTCAGTGTTTCCATTGGCGTATTTCTTTCTACCTCACACTCTCTCTAAACTCTACCAAAAGATGGCCAGCAGAGTCTATCCCTTGAATGGGAAAACTGTATCTCAACACACAGAGTTGTTACTTTGGCCAGTAGAGGCTCAACAGTAATATGTGGTCAGCTCTTTAATGTTAGCCAAGACCAAAAGTGGACCTCAATAACCCATTAATCTTTGAAACACACAACCTTGCACTCTAAACACACTTACATCAGCTTGTGTGTATCCACAAATGTACACATGAATTCACAAAAAAACGTATACACTCACCCTTTCCCTTTTCCTGCATCACTTGCTACAGCCAGTTGACCTTAGCACTGGGAAAGCAGGTTTAGTAATGGGATCAGTGGCCACTGGCAGGCCCTTTCACCTGCAATCTCATCACCCTTGCTTACAGTGAGTGGACATCTGGTAAAGTGCATTTTACTTTAGACAATCTATAAAACAGGCAAAAAGCAGCTCTTAAATATCAACGTCTGATCTCACTAGTATGAATTCTCATTTGTTTATCTAATTTAAAGATATATATTTTCTACTTTACAGTATAATGCAGTGCAAAATTCATGACCCACATGTCATGTCTTTATATTTTGCAAGAAAAATGGGAAATAACTGCAGCAATTTATTGAAACACATAAACATACTTGAAAATACAGTATGCAGGGAAAAACAGTTTGTACAATTCTAACAAGTTGAAAGGGAATATTTGGTAGGACCACTTTTACTTTTCAACACAGATTGAACTGTCTTAAGCAAGTGTTCTTGTAAGTTCATTAAGTAGTCTTTGGGAATAGTCCTCCAGGCTTCTTGAAGGGCATATCCAGCAGTTGTTGTGGTTGTTTTTTTTTCTTTTCTTTTTTTTCTTTTCGGGGGGGGGGGGGGGGGCATAAAAAACAAATATGTTGCCATTAGCTGAAAATGTGTGAAAAAAGCAGCTAATGTCCAAAGAAAACCTCCAGAAAGCATTGGAATACATTGGAAATGTCTTGATGGCATTTCAAATACAGAAAGAAAAAACAACACGAGGAATAGATAGGGTAACGCAGAGGGAACTAAGACTATAAAACCCAAATGCAAATATCCCCACAACCCCTCAAGAGAGTATGGACAAAAGAATGTGTCAACTTAAAATATTCAACTTATTTTCATCTTCTGTGTAAGTGTCAGATCATCTTTCCAGTACAAAATCATTTGTGTTTTGTATTGGAATTTCTTTTTTGTTGTATTGTTTGTCCTACAATCTGTAAAGTTTAATATTCTGTGTTTGTTTTGCTTTCTATTCCAACTTCAGTAATGTTTACAATTAGGAAAAGATCTTGGTTTCAGTTCAAATACACCCCTTCACACTAGCTACCACCCATGTTGAAAAAATGAGGAGTTGGAAGTTATAGAGCCATCTCACTGATGTAACAACCCAACATGTGACACACCACTGCCAAAGGATGCCTTGTGTATAATTGACACTCACAAGCATCTTTGTCAAAACAGCATTGTTTTACACGACAGGAATGAAAAGGCCTGAAAGATTTAACTTTTCAAGTCTTTCAGTTTCAGTCATAGTTTTTAATTCATGTCTGTCGGAACAGAACACACAATGAACAAGCAGGTTAAAAACAGAATACAGCACACTTGATGGAGGCTAAAGCTGCAGCACTTATCCATAATTTCCAGCTAGAACACAAAGTCTTGCTTGTTACTTTACCAAGCTTTCAAGAGTGATTTATCTTGCTTAATTACACTTCTTTTTAAAATAAAAAGTAAGACATTATGCCTGTGTAATCATTGTAATACATTAAAGAAGGAAATAGGCGTAAGGCCCAAGATATTTAAGTGAAGCGATGAGGATATGGCTGGTTTGTAGGACCTCAGAGGCTTTAGACTTTGTAAGAAACATAGTAGCCTGTAGTATTAATTTTGTGAGCAGAACATCATTCAGTTTCATCTTAGCTATAGCTTAACAATATGTCAGTTAGTGAAGGAGAAGGCATTTAAAATAGCTTTTTTGAGAGCAAGAACCAGGGCTACGACCTCTCACTGTCAGTTGCCATCTTCAAAGCAACATTGTTGCATCACAACTGTGATAAAATGGCAATAAGAAGAATCAGTCTGCTGGCAATTTACAATTTAATGATAAGAAGTTGAGAACTCAATAAACTAAACTGCAAATCTGTGGCCTTCAAATTCAGCTTGTGAACCCAAGTGGTTGCCCAGAGGTTGAATGTTACACGTTCAACCTCTGGGCAATTGTTTTGGTTGCTCAACTACTTGCAATTGCAAAAAAGATATATATATATATATATCAGTGCAGTCACTGGGCAACCACAGATTTTTTCCTAGTCACAGAGAGGTTGCTATCTCATTTTTATTCCAGTGTGACTAAGCCATTAGCCCTCTAAACAGCTCAGTCATAATAGAAACACAAGTGTTTTTTTTGTTTTTTTGAAGCATAGGCTATACCTACTTACACTCAGAGAGACCGCTTCCCACAACACATTTGTTTCTGTTGTTTTAAAGTAGGTTTGTGTTCGAAAGAAGTTAAAAAAAATCCCTGTGGTGGGTTGAAATCCCATTTGCAAACTGAGCTGTGGTGGATGGGATCAAGCATTGCTGCTAGACAAAGAAAGCTGAAAGCAGGGCAGGAACACTGAGGTTACAGACAAATTTAATTAGATGGAGAGTGGGGCAGTAATAGAATAGAGAGAGAGAGAGCGAGTCGGAGAGAAAGTAACAGGCACAACACCAGAGGGGTAGCTGATTCATTTATCACCACATTCTCTATCTTCTCTTTTAACTCTTTGGGAATTTTGTTTGATTTCTGTAAACTTGTTACTAGTCTGCTGAGTGACTGCAGTCAAATGCTAAATTTAAGAAATAGAAAATTTAGACCGACAGAAGGTGGCTTAACAGGCGGTGTTCCCACCCTCCAAGATACCTTCTACATGCACTGTAGCTTCTTCTGGCTCCAGAAGGATATATGTGGTAGTTTAAAGAACCAGAGCAAGCTTTCAAGTGATTATGAGATTAGGCATTCTCAAAGATGACAGTGAAGCTTTGATTTGAGACCAAAGTACAAGGACAAAACTCCTTTCATGTACCTTTTTGTTTGATAAAACTGAACTGAAGTAAGGCCATCTGGCACTCTGAAGTCTGTAAGGCCATCTGGCAGACTGACCCACGGCTCTCTGACCACAGAGAAACATTTAAACAACTAATACATGGTCAATATTACTGCAAAAGTCGACATATTTTATCTGAAAACTGACAATTCATGTGATTTTCTATAGCTTTGGCTCTAAAGCCTGTGTGGATTCACTAACTAAAGCTGCCATTTTCAGAGCCACCATTCTAGCTCGTGGGGATGTTTGATACCCAACAAATACTTTCATAAAGTATATTTTTCAAAAGTATAAAAAGTAACTTTCAGTCACTGCACAGGCTCAGTAGGCAGGGGCAGCAGGGGCACTCAAGATGCCAGCCCACAAAGTAGCGATAATTAATTCAATGAGGCAGTCACTTCCAGTCTTTGGAAGTCTGTTCAGTTCAGTTTGCCTCAGTTGAGCCTACGAGTGCCCTTTGCCTGCTATGTCACGAGTCAGATGAACTGTGGTGCAAAGTTAGGCCAAGATAGTCATGTCACTTTCTCAAATTTGATACAGACAGGGAAATGTCACAGTAAAGTACATTTGCACTGACAAAATGTGGAAGAAAAAGTTTGCAGTATATTTTGTACTGGACTGTACAGACTCAAAAGAAAAGTGGGTGGGAGCTGAGTCCCTGATTGCTCACACTCTCTACCCATTTGTCAATGTATGACTACTTCTATTGAGAACACAGCTCTAAAGATCTGCTTGCTGCAGGCATTTTGTCTGATGTGCTGTCATCATCATGAGATTTAACTTGCAAAAAAAATAAAAATAAAGTTTTCTGTGTGTGCTTGTTTGTGTGTGTGTTCGTGTGTCTGCTGAGGCCTTAAGCAGAACATAAGCGCATGCCAGACAGGAGCACATTAACTATGTATTACCTAAAACGTGACAATCAAAACCATATAACTTTTTTTTTCAGGGAAAGCTGAAGTTGCGCTTCTGTGAAGCAGAGGTGCAAAACGTTTTATTCCCTCTTCTCTCCTCTGCGTGCTTTTGACGGCTCTTTGGAATATTTCCACTGCCTGTAAAATAGAGCTGTAATAATAGGAAAATGGCAGGGTTTTATAGTAATGGGAATTATTGTGCTTTGCAGGTAGCTAAAGGTTCACTGTAAATAGGCACTGATAGTAAGATGTAGCGCTCACATAACTCAGCATGCCGCAGAGCTGCTCTATGAGGGTTCCTGTGGTTTTTTGCTGAGTGTCATTGACAATTAGCTTATGTTTGTCAGAGGCAGCTGCCATCTTACAGGCTTTAATGCAGGCTCAAAAATAGCCTGTGAAGGTAGGGAAGCCTTTTTGTTTGTGTTGGAAGCGGAAGGAAATGCCAGACATCACCTAGTAAACAAGGTTTGATATGAATGTTAGCTTGCAAAATATTGCTCCTGAGCCATCTCAGCGGAGTCTGTGGCAATCTGTAAATAAGGATACCAAAGGGGCGAAATGTCTAATCGTCCTTGAAAAAGATGTGCCACAGTTTTTTAATATCTTCTGCCCCAATGCCCAGAGGTATTGCAGCAGGGTGGGAGGAGTAGGGCAGTGTGTGTGGCAGGGGTGCTGTCGGTGCCGGGTGATGGGGCATTACTCTCGCACCATTGACTTCATTACAGTCCCTCTCACATATCCATCCCTCACCCTCTCTAAATGCCCTTGCCAGCCTCTAATTCACTTAATTCCTTGATTATCAATTCTGACGGCATTCGGGCAGAAAGGTCAATACTTTTTGTGGCGTGTACCTGAATGTTACAACATTCACTCCAAAAAAAGAAAAAGAAAAGAAAGAAAACGAAAATGGAGAAGCCGCCTTCATCAAAGGAGTGCTGCGAGGATGGAAACATGATGTATTGCAATCATATGCTACCAGTTGGTTTCATTAAATTTTCATTGTTCACACACTCACAGGCATATTTTAAGTGTACGCACAAAAAAAGGTATGCATCAGCACACACCAGGACAGGGGGGAATGGAGCCAGAACACAACAGACACAATCCTACATTTGATACAAACACACGTTTTCCTCTCTCTTTCCTCTTTCCTCATCTCCTTGATGAAATCGAGGTTGCCATGCCGTGACTGTATGCGGCAGACGCACGAACAAGTGTTTCCCCCCGAGGAGAGGCAATCTAAATGGGAAAACGACATGACAGCTTTGCCACATAATCAAACACCACACCCACAGTTACACACCACAACTTTTGTTTGGGAAGCTTTTCACTGTCCACTTTATGCATATAAACTATAAATCTAAACAAAACCCCAGCGTCTGGTTCAGAATGTTCTTTTGCCTTCTGCGGCAATTATTTGGATTTTTTCAAAGTAGTGATATCTATACTCTGATTATCAGATTCAGTAAACTGTAATTTTATAGATATATTTCAGTAAAGATTTATGGAAGAAAAAAACTATACTCAAAAGCATTCTGGGGTTTTAAGGTTCACGTAAGACATGCCTCTGTATCTCTAAAGTCCAAAGCATTTCACAAAAGTTTTTTCTGTCTGGTTGATGCTCTGAGCATATCAACTTTTTCTTTAAAGCACAGCATCCCAGTGTGCTTAGCTCTTATCCACTCTATGTCTGAGCACATCTTCATGCGGGCAGTTTATAGGACATTTTTTTGGAATACAAACACAGCTATGGGGCAGCTGGGGATTCCATTTTTAACCCCTCTTTACCCCTTTTACCACTCTTGCCATAAAAGGCTGAGGAGAGTTGCTGGGCAGACTGGTGGGTGGGTGGCATGGACACCCAAATATGTGAATGTGATATCTCGAGAATGAGGCAATGTAGAATTCTGAAATTAATACCATCGATGCATCTACTAAAAACCTCAAACGGATTAGGATCTCAGTGATCTTGACCTCAAAGGTCACGTTTTCTGAAAATCTTGTGAATGCAATAACTCAAGAAGAAAGTCACCTAGGATTTTCAAATTGATACCATATGTGCATCTACTAAAAATCTCAGATGATGTCAAATCCCAGTGACCTTGACCTCAAGGCTAAGGTCAGAGGTCAACTTTTCTGAAAATCATCTAGGAATTGTCAGTGGTTGCCAGCATTGTTTTATTTTATTCATTCATTTATTTATATAGTAGATGCAATATAGTAGATGCTATTTTGTGCCAGTATTTTGTTGGTGCTGCAATTATTAGTTTTTATATTGCAATTATTTGCAATAGTTATATACCTTGTATAACATTAAAATTTGATAAAAATTACTAACTTTGATCATTTTTATACAATGTAGGGGGAAACCTTGCAACTTTTATGCCACCCACACCCACAGTGGCACTCCCATAATAGTAGATGCCATTGCTGTAGCGATTCTCCTTGGTGCAGGACACCGGTCACACAATCTGCTGCCAATATTCCAGTGCCAGACCCTGCTGTAAACCTCCAGAAGCCATATATATCCATATCACCATGATAGGGGGGTGCTGTAAAGACAGCATGACCTACACGAAATCAGAACATCAGGCAGAGAGTTGTAGCTGATTGATTTAGCTTTATGACTCTATTTCACTGATGGGAACCATTTCTTTAAAGAAAACGAGAATATGCAGTTAAAGCTAATTATAAAATGGGATAAGTAGTCATAGAGGCATAATCACTGCCAGTTTGTCTTGCCAGAGTACTTAGACGAAACTGATTTTGCAGCTGGTAAAATGTGTCTTGCAGCATCATCTATGTGAGAGATGTGATCTGTCATAAATCTGAAGGTTGCTGTCTGGTACGCAAGGATTTGACTCATTTTATCTTCAGAAAAGCTGTCACTTTGGGTGAGAGTGTACAGTACTGTTTAGGTTTGCGTACATAATGTGCTTGGGTGGTGGGGTGTTTGAGCTGGGCGTATGAGTGGGAGTCAGAGACCAAACAGACAAATGTGCATATGTGTGTATGAGAGAGTGCTAGATAGATATAGAGTCTGTGTGACAGGTGGATACTGTTGTGTGCTCTTGACACAAGTGTGTGTGTGTGTGTGTGTGTGTGTGTGTGTGTGTGTGTGTGTGTGTGTGTGTGTGTGTGTGTGTGTGTGCGTGTGTGTGTGCGTGTGTATCTGTCTACTTGCAAGTGTGAATATGTGTGCTCTGACTCAGATATGTGAAGCCTCAGTCAGAGCTGATAATCCTATGTTGCCACAAGAAGCATAGTCATGCTTCCGTCACTTCAGGGGACATTTCCACTCCTTTTCTGAAGACTGGGGCTTACAGTAACACTAATCATAACCACTACTCACCCTAAACATAATCAACTATATGCTCACACCAGAAATTATTGACTTAGGTTATTATCTTTATTGTATTTTTGGTTTTCATCAAAACGCAAGGGAGGCACAGTTTGTGACTGAATGAGAAATGTATCATACAAGCGTGTAAACACACCATGCCATACACAGTGGGATCTGTTACACTATATGCAAAATGCTACCCAGCTTCTGACTGCTTGGCTGAGCTCACTTGGCTGATTCATTTGAGTTGTTTTGCTTCATTTTTTTCCCTCCCTCTTATTTATTTCCCCTCTTTTCTTCATCAATCTCATTTAATCAGTCATTTGAACCTAAAAAGGATTCTGCCCACCTGGTCCCCTTTTCCTTGGCAATAGCAAAGTCCTAACAGCAGTTGAGATATAATACAGTTTATTTAGTTGTAGATTATTTCTTATAACAGCATTTCAATAATGAAAATATCAGTCTATTGTTGTTTAACACTACGAGTGAGGATAATATGTCAGCTTTTTGTTGGATGAGTAAAATGGGCAAATTCATCCTTTTTTTCTGCCAGTGTAAATGAAGTGGAATAGTGGTAATGGAAGACTAAGAGCCAGCTGCCACACATCCCAATGGTTAGCAATGTTGACCAGTAATGTTTGTGTGCTGTATTTGTTAATGAGCAGTAAGCGGCAGGGGGCTGATGGAAATGTTGTTACTGCATGTTTGGAGCTTTAGTGAACACCCAGGTGACCATCAAGGTGGTTTGGATTCAGTCTTACAGTACTTATTCTGAGACATACTGGGGACTAAAGATTTTGGGTTTGAATAGTTCAAACGAAAACGAGATTTTGTGCTGCTTGCTGTCCTTTATGTATGTCAAAGGGTGAGCTAAGTGTCCCTTCTCTTCTGTGCCGAGAGCTACCAAACAATATTTTGTTGTGTGAACACATAATGACAATAAAAGGATTCTTCTTACAGATACCTTAATGTAGTTGCTCTGATGCTAATGCTGGAATTCACTGTATGCAATAATGTGATGTGGAGAAAAGGCTTTGTGCTTGAGTTAGAGTCTCCTCCTCTCCCTGCCCAGGTGCTCTGTGCCAGGCACTTCATTAGCCCAGCCCTGCAGATGGACACCGATGGAAACAGGCTTTTTGAGCTTCATTCTTTGTGACTCGTTGTTCATTAAAATCAAATTATGTGTCAGGAAGCATAACTTGTACGTGCTGTAGTGCAGTTATTGCTCAACAAGCTCTTTGTCTTGCATCAGTGCTTGTCTGTGTTTGTCTTACACAGTCTGCCAGACTAATTCTGCTGATTTTGCTCACACTGTGCACCTGGCTGCATTTGTGACAAAGTTTTCAATAAAGACACATTTTTTTCAAGTGTTTCTTTGACATGTATTTAGGTTTGGGTTACTGGGTTATTTTTTTTTTTGTATTTTTACATCACGGCAGAACATTTTAAATCAAACTGTCAAGCTGTGATGGAGGTGGATTCTTTCAGATTTGAAGGGTTTGATATAGTATTGCATTAATTGTTAGGAACCTACAGCCATGTGTATGTAGTCCCCCATTTTAAGAGGATCAAAATTAATGGACAGTTGACTGACAAGCATTTTCAGCTGATAAAATATATGTAGTTGATTCCAAGTGTTGGACTTGTATTTGCCATTTTTGCACTGGAATTCCCAATATGAGGTCCAAGGAAGTGAAGGAGGACATTGTTAGTTCGAAGAAACAAAAGAATAATCAAACAGAGCAAAAACTTTAGGCGTAGCCAAATCCACAGTCTGTTACATCCTTAAAAAGAAGACGTGCATTGGGCAGATCAGGAACCCCAAAAAGCCTGAAAGACCACATAAAAGTACCATCGCAAAAAAATGCCTCTCAAAGTTTTCTTCTATCCCTACAATCATCTTCTTTCACATCAACCCTATGTATAGCCTCCTTCACTACATCCATGAACCTTCTCTGTGGTCTTCATCATATCCTTCTGCCTGGCAGCTTCATCTTCAACATCCTGTGCCCAGTATATCCAATATCCCTTCTCTTTAAATGTCCAAACCACCACGTCAATAACACTCTTGAGGAGGTAGGTCTATCATTGTCAAGTCTACAATCAAGAGACATCTTCAGAGAGTTTCCAACATGGTGCAAACCATTGGTCACACTCAGGATGGTCAGATTTGACTTGCAGAAAAATATTTGATAAAGTCTGTTCTGTCTAGAAAACACTGTGATAAAACACGGTGGAGGCAATACTCTGGCATGACCATGGATAGCTGCCAATAGAACATATTGACTAGTGTTTAGTAAAGATGCGACCGTTGATATGAGTCGCAGGATTACGAGTACTTAGATTCAGACAAGTGGGGCAGAAATGATGAGAAAATGCTTCACGGTGTAAATGGATAATGACCCAAAACATACTGCGAAAGCAATCCAGGAGACTCTCAAAGCAAAAAAAAGGAAAATTTCACAGTGGCCAAGTCATGCACCTGATTTCATTTCAATAGAGCATGCCTTTCAGTTATTAAACACAAAACTGAATGCAGAAAGACAACTTACAAGCAGCAACTGAAGATGGCTGTAGGCCTAGCAGAGTAGCATTTGGTTGGCTCCATGGATTCTAGACCTGTATACACTTACTCCTGAGCAGCTGAAAATTAAGGACTGTGTATAAAAATGGCTGTATTTCCTAAACGTTTAATGTAATGCTTTTGTTAAAGCCCTTGCATTAAAACTGAAAATCTGTATTTCAATTACATGTTGATTGTTTGATTTCGAGTCTGCTAGTGTGGTAAAATAAAATAACAAAAAATGATTTTTTTAATAGTTTACCCAAAACTGATTGACCTAACTGTACTTAGTTGACTTTTATGTCTTTAGCAATTACGCAGTTTCTCTGAAGTCAGAGTAATGTGGAGACTGAGACTTACTTTTTCTCTGGAGGATGTGGTGAGAAACTACTGCTGCAGGAGTCAGTAGTTTCTGATTTAGGAGTCCCATTAATTCTCTCCTTGAAGTCTGTGTTATACCTCTCACCTTAGTAAAAATCCTGTGCTTCCTGTTTACACTGGCTCCCCATTTGTCTTTATGTGACTGCATCATTCTGCCCGTGTGCCTTGTCTTCATTCTACAGTCACACATTTGGCATTTAGGTGATAGCTTTATTGACTTGTGAACAAAGTATAATATTTTAAATAACCAAAATTGACAAGTAACCAAGAGTATGTTGGTATCATGGTTTCCAAATAGTGGAATAAACAACTATAAATGCGCTAGAAATTGAATTTTTATGATAAAGAAATAATAAAGCCAAGAAAAATGGCAGAAGGTATAGCAACTTCACACAACATAGAGAAAAAGAAAATGAAAAAAGAATGGAAATATGTCCAGTAATATGTGTGTACACACACATGACTATTTCAAAAGCCCCCGGGGTTATTAGGGGACTTTTCTTTCCTTTTCTTCACCTTCTGTGCTGACAGTGAGCCTGTAGTTAATAATCCACTACAGTAAGGAGGTCACTGGTCATAAACCTTTTCTGGGAGTCTATATGTGGTTGTGTGTGTCTCTATGTTTATGTTTGTGTTTGAGGATAGAATGCAATGGGCTAAAATGCAGTCAATAGACCAGCCATTGATTTGGCAAAAACACCTGCTACTACAGTTATATAGACTAACCCAAACACGCACAGTTTTTCTAATCACTCACTTAGTTTAAACTACTTTAATGTCAGCTGCTTCCAGCACCTCTGCACCCACAATAAAAACCGTGCATAAATGTAATTGCCTTTGATTCACCTACATCTCCGCCATTATTGAATTACCCAGCACTGGCTAGTTCGAATCAATAGCAATGTTATCACAGGGCCCCAGGTGAGCAAGATATAAAGAGAAAATCAGGTGTGACAAGATCTCCTCAATCATCAATAGAGTTGCCTGCTCTCCTTTTTCTTGCCATTGACCAGATATTGACTGTTGATGGGGGAGAGAATTGATCTCCTCTCTCACTCACTGCAAGACAACTTAACATGGGCAATGGGCAAAAGGCAATCAGAGGAAATGGGTGATAGACACAGGATGGGAAACAAAGAAAGGAGAAAGGGAATTAAAGTATCCAAAGGGTAGTAGAGCCGTCTCTAATTGGAGGCATCTGGGGACATTGAAGTAGTAATCAAGAAGAAGAAAAACTAGCACTAGCTCTGATAAAACTATTAACAGCTTCAGAAACCAGTATAAGGTCAGCACAGCATTATTCTATATGCAACATGCACACTGTGAAACAAAAGTATTGTACTGTGCATTCTGAAAGTCATACTTAGTTAATACTATGACACCCATCAGTTAAAAAGGAGCAACAAAGGAGCATGAGGTCATACTTTTTTGTCACATTGGAATTTTAAAATAACTGCTGATAACTATCTGATCAAATTTTACAGTTTGGCTCAGAGAAAGGATAAAAAAACCCCAAAATAACCCAGGTCAGTGAAATTATTTTTTAATTATGAAAGGAGGCTTAAACTGAGCACCATGCAATTTTAAACCTTAAACCTGGCTATATATTTGCTTTTACTATTGTAAAAAGTGAAGTGAAGTTATTTTTCCATTCTTCTCTCCTACCTCTGTGTAAGCTCTGAAAAAGTCCATAGCAAATTTATTTATTTATTTATTTTCATTTGTTAATAAGACCACTGGCAGTATTCCACCTATGCACAAAGGGCATATAAATATGGGAGAATTAGAAAATAAATAAATAAACTGAAACCCTTGACCCCAGTGTCACTACAAATCAATACAGAGCTGTTCTAAGTGACCATCTTTATGATGATACAATAAACAGCCTAATAAGAGTGGTTGCTTCCAGCATGACATGAAAGCACCCCCAACATAGTTACTGAACAGTCTCGTGGGTATGATCTTAATCACATGCTGTAGCTTTTTGCAGTCATCAGATTTCAATCGAACACCTATGGCATTTCAACCAGTAGCATTTTGAAGACTTGTAGAATCAATGCCAAGAGTCAGTGAAGCTGTTCTGGTGGAATGTGGTACACCTTATAGGATGATGGGGGGTTTTGTAGTTGTTGTTGTTGTTTTCCTTTAATTTGTCAACTATCTCAACTTTTAGCATATTGACAACCAAGAAGCAAAACAGACCAGCAAATCGATAGCTGTGTATGATGGATGACACAAGGCATTTGGAAATCAATCAGAATTTTAAACGTGCTCTAGTCTGCCTCCAACTTTATTAAGAGTCCATTTTAACTGGATGACATTTTTATTTTCTCTGCTTTTCCTGCACCTTGATATTCATGTCATGTCCTCAGAAAATCCCTAACAGGGAATCATTGGGTCTTGTCAGCCAGCAGGAAAGTTAGACCATCAAAGATAATTGCATGCTAATGTTCAATAAGCCTTGTAAGTCGCTGCAGATAAGTGTGGCTGCCAAACATCCTTGCCAGGGGAAAGCACATCTAATCCCTTGGCTGTGGCCGGGGAAAATTAATATTAAGCTCCTTTGGCCACTTCCAGTGTGGCGATAGAAACAATTACACAACAGCCCACCAGAGCGCAATTAATGAAAAACTGAGCAGTTGCTTAGTTGACACATTCTAGCAAAGATACATCTATCCACTAGCTGGACAAACAATTAAAAATTGTATAAAGCAGTTGAATTGGGCAATTTTTTTGAGTTCACTGGGCGTTGGAGTTTCCGCAGAATAACCCTGTTGTTCAAGAAATTCATCATTGTCACAACTCCATGCCCGCTGTTTACACAGTGACCTGCATTTGTGCAATATTTAATTAAAATGTGCTCAGAGTAGATCAAGCAGAAAAAATGGCTTTATTAACATGTTCATTTTTGATGATAGACGTAATTTATTGAAAGAATATGAGCTATTTACCGTTTAAAGCCATTAAGACCAAAATCATGTTTGAATTTCTTACCCTGCACTTAATATTTTGGCTATTTGGAATCTTTTCTTTTTTTTCTTTCTGTCTTTCTTATAATGCAAAATATTAATAGAACACTAGGTGCAAGTAGGCATATGCTGTGTTTTTTTAAAACATAAAGTAAAAAAAAAAACCCCGAAACAACAACCATCCATCCTCAAAAAATCATTCCCAAAACGACTTTTTTAAAAAGAGGCAGCAATATATCTTGAAATACAGTGATATAGACTTTAAAGTCTCCTAGACCTATATCAGACTAGCTCACTGCTTTTAATCAGTGTGTAAGAACATCTCTATAATCTTACTGGTCTAACCTTTTAAATTACTTTAATGAAAAACTCATTTATGTAACATCTGAAACAACGATAAAAGAAAATAATAGCAATAATAAACAAGTTACTAGAGTGCGTAAATAAGAAAATCCAAGATTCTATCTCAAAAAATAAAACAGACTTTTCTATTTAGTTTTAAACAAATATTCTAACAGATAATAAACAAAGCTGGAGAAGTCAGTGTTTGGGATCTTAGGGATGCAGGGAGAAATATTACAGCACTTAGAGTGTGGATAAGAGTTGTGTTTCCTGGTGTCTTCAAAGCTGTTTTTCAGTTGAATTTTATTTTACAGCTAGTACTTTAGTATCCTTTCGTATTATGAAGCATGATTTTCTAATCATGTCATAATTCATAAACAGTCACACACAATAGGACTATACTTTTTTTTTTAAATTCTCAGTATGAATCAACAGCATGTATGCATGTAAGCACCATTGTATCACTATCAGAGGAGATAATAGTATGTTCCTGAAGTAGCAGAGAAATGATATCATATAGATATACTATAAATGTTAACTTATTACATTCTTAATTTTTTACACACTTATAGGCATAGATTATTTGGAAGATAGCTGGCTAGTGTCAGATGATATTAGTAACCTCCCTCAGTCCTTTCATTAAAATTAGTCCTGACCTTTGTTGGAATTAATATTGTTTGATAAAGTTGACATAGGAGAGCTATGTGAATCTCTTAATAGAAAGTTGTTGTTTTTTTAGCAATCCCAATTATATAATAGATAGACAAAAGTATAGGAGATCACAAATCATAATATTTGGATTCAGGTGTTTTCAGTCCTAATTTTACAGGTGTATAAATCAAACGCCCAGTCATGCAGTCTGCCTTTACAAACTTTTCTGAGAGAATGAGTCCAGGTGAAGTTGCAGGTAGAGATTGACAGTGCGTCTCCCCTCTCTGTTTAGTGTTCAGATTTTGTTACTTGTTACATGTTTTCTGCTAGTATCAATTGTGATGCTTACATTATGATTTTGGATGATTTTTTTTTAGCATCTTTACATTCATAAAGGTCTAACCTTAGGGGGGGAAATAATCAAGTAGACTGACTCATGTAATCAATCACATTTCATGTTGCTTTGGCATTTAAAAATTGGACAAAGCTTGTTGTATTAACAGAATCACTACCCCAAAAAAAAAAAATAATAAAAAAAAAACAATGCAAGAGAAACATTACCTTACACGTAATCTGTGTCACAGAGAATAGGAAATCTAAGTATGGAAAAATGATGTGGCTCTCGGCTTAGATAACATATCTCTTCTTTAGTAAACCATGATCTCCTGTTTTTTTCCCTCTATATCTTGTTGTAATATAGTATCTACAGACAGTGACTGATAAAAAAAAACATATGATGTATAGCCTATTTAAAAAAAAACAAACATGCTTGAACACACACAAAGATAGGACACTCCCCTTTGTCTGACCACTGCAGCTTTCCACTTGGTAATTCATTGCTGAGTCTGATATTGTATTACAAGATGTATTTGCTCCCTCCTCTAATAAGAACATAGATTACAAGCAACACTGAATTCACTATGTGCATCCCAGCTGATTGCTTTGCCTGCCTGTGTGTTAGCTTATATCTTTTTAAGCGTCAGTGCCTAGCTATTTACATTCATCCACTAAGCCTTAAAACAAATTATAATCGATCTTGGGCGTGATGAAAAGGGTGGTCCTGCTGCAAATTAAAAAGAATGCAAGGTGACAAGGACAAAAGAATCACAATCAGCTCCTCTCAGAGTGTGTGGTGCAAAAAAAAAAAAAGACCATCAACTCATACGTCTAAGATGTGCAAGCAATCCAAGACACATAGTACAAAGTTTTCTGTTAAGACTTAAGTGTTTTCTGTCACTCATTACTGAGAGCTGTCAACAGCAGGAAAACTTGTTTTCTTTAGAAAATGCAACAAACCGTCTAATCAGTTTAATTAGTCAGGATTAATCTCAGTCTCACTAGACAATCATGTACATGAATCCTTTCAAATGATCATCAAGATATAAAAGCAAAAGAACAATTATACATTATATCATATGATTTACCTATTCTAAGGACAATGACTACAAATAATAATAATAATAAAAATACATACTGTGTATAAAAATAAATATAAACAAGAGCAAGCACATTGTAATTCAACCACAATTCCAACCAAAGGGCATTGCTTTTCTAAATTCTGTGCTTAGGGTTATTGCAGCTTTAACAAGTTAGATTTCTGTGTTCTCACAGGCTTTGCCTGCAAGCAATGCCTCTGGGTAGCTGAAATATTTCAAAACAATAGTGCAGATTCTTAAATGAGAAATGTGATGTCGTTTTTGTATGGTACTTTTGTCAAGGTACTACACATTATTGGTCCAAATGTCTAGGATGGATGAATGGATAAATTGATAGAGTTTGTATAGTAATATTTGCTCGTCATCTTGATGACTATCACACTCAACCTGTCTTCCTGTCAGTGTGTTCCAGCAGTTTAATGAAATAAATTATTTTATTATGGTGACAACTCTAGACATGTCTCTCATATGTAACATGCCATTGTATGTCCCCTGAATGACAAATCTCTCACTATCTGGCAGGCTGAGAAAAGAGACAGACATTCTTGCTTGTGAAACAAGACATGTATTCTAGATTTGAGTGCTGAGGGAAGAGATGCGTTAATGAAGTAATGTTTAAGTCATTACAAGTACCAGTGTTGCTACAGTACCCCTTATTCATTGTCACTATGATCAGTGCTGCAGGCAAAAATACAGACATAAAATTAAATTCTTCCTTAAAATGGACTTTTGACTAAAAATGTGTTATTTCACTCTTGTTTGCCTCAAGCAATATTTTGAATGTAAATATTTGCATGCTCAAATGAATAAAGAATTCAAGCTATTGTTTTTGAGAAGGGTAAATATCACATGGAATGATTTTAAAGTTGTATGCCCTGTTGTTTCAAGCTGATTGTCAGATTTCTTGTAATATTTATCTGCATTGTATGAATATATTTTTTGCCCTGTCTTAATTACATCTGGACTGCTGAGCTGATCAGCTGTTGCAAGAACATTTACTGGGAGGAACTGTTTTTAATACCCAGTGCATGACCAACAGACATGTATGTCCTTGAACGCCCATGCACAATAAACACATAAATACACACATGCGTCCATTCATATGTCCTACCTGTGGAAAGCGCAAGGTCCATGAGCCTGCTGAGAAATCATTTCCCAGGCAAGCAAGCGAGGCAATTCCGTCACAGCAAGGAGGAAAAAAGGCTTTTTTTAATGGGGAAAAATGGGAGGCAGGGGATGAGTTAGCAGTAGCGGCCAGGATAATTGATGGCAACTGTTTGGGTACGAGATTAAGATTCATTGGAAGGACCACACATGGGGGCTGGAAACCAGTATGTGCTAGAGGCATGAAGGATATGAGGCAACATTTTGACTCGCCTGCTAGCTTAATTGATAGAGTGTCGTCCCAGATGCAGGGTGAAAAAAAGAAGAAGAGAAAAAACTATCAAACAGGATTTGGAATAGAGGCTAGAATGGATTCCAGGACCTGGACCTAAACTAAGACTGACAGAGAGAATGGATTAGGAAGTAGGGCAAAAAGCAGTGGAAACCCAGCGGCAAAAAAAAAAAGAACTTTGAATGTTGAAGGTCAGTGGTTCCTATCCCCAGAATTTCTGGAAACAGGCTGGAGAAATAGTAAAGTGCGCGAGGTACATACTGCCACTCATCATCCACTATCCTTGAGGAGCCTTTTGGCAATGTGCTTAACACACAACTTCCCCAGTAGAGCTCCTCGGTGGGGAGCAATAGGAGATACAGTATAGTATTGCTCCTGCTGTGAATGTGACTATTTGTATGAGTAGAGAAAGTGAGTGGAGCCAATCTGATTTCCTGGACACAGCAACTTATGTTTAAAACATAACACCACCTAACACAATGAATACCTGTCAGTCCTTTTTTTTTCCTGTAACTTTTTGATGCGTTATGAAAGCACAGAACTCACATGGGGGCAGCTATACTGTAGAATATCTAAAGCATTCTGCAGTTCTGGGTGGATATACACATATACTAGAAAATAAAGTAGTGTATCTGGCACATATGCACTGTCTTGGGTTGACGGCTAAAAGGAGTGTATGCAGAAATGACAGGACAGGAGAAGACAAAATAAGAGGCAAATGTATACAGATGTGTGTCTAATTTCCTCCTGATACAAAGACACTGGCAGAGTACCAAAAATGCGAACACCACACAAAGGTTAAAATATTCTATTTGCACTTTATTAAGTCAGAGGAATTTAAAAGAGAGGCTGATTTTAAACCATGTGTGTAACCTGGCATCACACACATTCAAAAAGATATATATATATATATATATATATATATATATATATATATATATTGATGTTTTAGTACACCAACAAAATCTCTGACTAAAGAGGTGAGAGAGGGTGTTATTTGTTAAGTTATTTGATTTAACAATGAATCTCTCCTTAAATCATGGCAAATTACTCATGTCTATGGTCAACAAGTTTAACCAGTATTTTTTCATCACTCCCGCAATAAATCTTAAACTTGTGCAGCGTATCAGTGCGTCTCTTGTACGAGTCTGTGTGCATGTTTAATTCATTGTTAGCCTCTTCTAGATGTAAGGAACAGTTCTTTTTGTTTTGTTTTTCCATGATTTATGTGGTCACTTGTGTGAGTACAAACAAATTAAACCAAACTGATCTCTAAATAGTAGCACTACGTGTTTGTGTGTAGGTACATGTGTGCGTTTCCATTTTTAGAAGTGAGCCTCTGAGGATCACTTAAGTGTGTCGGCATGTTGCGGAAAACATAATAGCTTAAGGCCACGACATAGATGCAGACGTACAAAGTGCTCAGTCCCTCTCACAAACACACGCCGACACTGTCAGCCCGCGTCTGCGCACACATACACACCAAGGTAGTTTGCAACCGATTCATTTGACCCCATTGCTCAGCCTATCTGCTCTCTCTTTAGCAGACTGTTGGGATATGAACCACCTCAGGGGTTTACTGTTTCTACTATTAGCATATAAAGAGCATAAATTTCACTCCACCTTGTATTAGGAGGAAGCCTCTGAGACTTCAAGAGCAAAGGCAAAGCCACCGAGGAAAACTTCAAAAAAAAAAAAAATCAGTGGCTGGAAATTTGTGCTTTAAGCTAAAAAGGAAAGTCAGGTGGATTTGTTATTAAGTAGAGTATGCGGGTCCATTCATAGACAGACACATGAAGTCAGTCTAAATACATATTTTCTTTCAAAAACACACATTTTAGGTAACCTGCTGAAAGGAAATAGTAGCATGAAGGAGTCCGAATGAAAAACACTTTTCACCTGTCTTTTAGTTTACTGTAAATTAACATCTCTGAGTGCATTCTGACAAAGAGTTGATCTAACTGCCTCACACAATGATAAGTGTCTAGTTGGCTGAGCTGTAAGAGGTCTAACAGTCTAGGTGAGAACAAGCTCCCATCTCAAACTTAATGAGTGAACTGTGTTGGAATGATACTTAATCAAAATACTGTTGTAGTGAAATAGCAGAGAACAAAGGCTGCCTGACAAGAGGGTCAGCAATTTCTCTTTGTTCAACAGCAAAATATGCCTGCTTTTTGAGTAGTCTGGCCTGGCCTATCATAGAGGAGGTTAATCATCCACCTCACTCGCATTAAAAACCAAGCCCTGGAACCACATAGTGGTTTGTGTGCATGCCAAAAGCCCCCAAAGCAGCCCTGGAGGGTCCTTCACTGGCTGCTTTAATCTTTGCTGGAGCAGCATCTGATTTCTCCAGTAAAGAAAATCTTCAACCGCTTCCTTGGTAAGGCTTAAGATAAAATGAAGAAGGTGCTGCTAGTGCTATTTAGTTTTGAAATGCATCATAAATTATGCATATATTGTTTTCAGCATTTCACAAAACCTAGTTAATTTTGCCCTCCAATGGCTGAAGCATAATTGGTATAGCGTGTGGTGCGGTATAAGCAGCTGGTGGTCATGCACTTGTGCTCTGAGACAATTGTTCTGAGTTAATTATTGAATTTAAAACGTCTGCCACATGCAGTCCAAACATATATTTGAAGTACTCACTCCTTCTTTTTTCCATAAGGCCAATTTGCCATTGTGGGAAGAGTGTGAACCTCTGATTAGTGACACTATAGTGACCAGTGAAAACAGTGCTCAGGCTGTATCTTCCAATACATTTCCTTGTCTGTCTGTGTGATGTCTTAATGCAGTGGAAAGAGGTGGTGGTACATAGGTGAGAAGATCAGTACAGGCAGTTAGAAGGTTCCCTCAGCAACAGAGCAAAGTGATATTTTGGTATTTGGGTTGAAAATTGGTACTAGACTTTGCAATAAGTTTTTTAAAACTACATCATTTAGATTTAACAAACAAGACTAGATGCATGGAACACATAAACACTATTTACAGATTAACCAAAACCAAAACTTAAACAGAAACCCTGAGGATATGCAAAACCTTGGGCCTGGCAAGTTTTCTAGAAATCGAAATAAGAATGCAAGGTACCACCCAAATGTTAAAAAAGGCTCTGTTTTTGCTTTAAAGGTAGACAGGAAAGTGGAGAGGTGGGGGGAATTGAACACAGGTCACTGCACACTGGCCATGTGGTATGTGGGGCCCTGTTCACCCACTTAGCTAAAGTGGCACCCCAGAAAAAAACCCAAAAGGATGTTAATGCAACACATGGTGACAGGTGTCATGACTTTAAATCAATATAACAAGTAGTGTCTATCGGGTGGCATGAAAGTCTGTGGTGACGGAGGGTCCTTAAGCCTTAATGATGAGGCCATCTGCAGTTCTTTGGGGCCTGAGGTTGAGGACTTGATAGACCACAGCTTCCACCCTGGAGGGAGAATGATTCAAAGAGTTTGTTTTTGTGGTGGGAGAAGTCAGCTGCAATTTTTCTTACCCGCCTCAGAATCCTAGAGGTGTACAGGTCCCGGAGACATGACAGATTGTAGCCAATCACATTCTCAGCAGAACAAATGACATGCTGTAGTCCTTGGCAGTGGCAGCAGAATACCAGATGGTGATAGAGGAGGTGAGGATGGACAGGGGAGGTGTAGAAGTGCGCCATCTTAGTCTTTGGCAGGTTGAACTTCTTCAGCTGCTACAGGAAGTACATGCTCTGTACATCCTCTGATGTTCTTTTTTTGTTTGTTTGTTATGGGAATTGATCTTGACATCACTGAGCTCCAAGTTATTCAGACTGCACATGGCCACCAGATAGTTAATCTGCCACCTGTAAGTGGACTCGCCCCAGCCAAAGAAAACATTTGAGTTTGACAGATTGCACACTGCAGCTGTTGGTGTGCAGGGACAAGAGTACAGCAGGAAGAACGCAGTCTTGTCAGGAAGCCTCACTGATTGTGGATATCATCTTGCTTTCACAGTTTCACCTGGTGTCAAACAAGAAGTTTCTCATCCACCTGCAATTTCTTTTATACAGCAAAACTGAAATGACGTTACTGAAGGCAGAGCTAAAACCAATAAACAGGTCTGTGTTCCTAGGGAGTCCAGGTGCTGTGGCAGTCCATGTCTATGGATGATGGCTCTGCAGGCAAAATGCGAGGGCTCTGAGAGTCATTCAATGGTTCTTAATGTGTCTTTTATTATTATTGCACACTATAACGTGTGCATTACAGGAGTAAGCCAAAGCGGAAGATCAGACAAACTCAAAAGCATTTCTACAGGTCAGTGCAGGTCTAGAAGTCTTTTCACTATACCTACTGTCAGTCGTGGACTCAGTCAGGAAGAAGAAGCTAGAGGATTTGGGGTAATGAGGTGTGTTTCAGTGTCAGCCAATCACTCCGCTGTGACTTCGGTGGGTTTTTTTTGTCTGGAGACAACTTTAAATCCCACTGAAATACTGAGAGCAGAGTACTAAGAGAGAAAAAATAGGGTAGAGTGAAGCACACTGTTCTACACAGATTCACCATAGTAATTACTGGATTACAAAATACATTTCATTTACATTTAAATAAATACATTTGAAATAAAGTTAAATCTGCAATTTGTCATCAGCAATTTTTAATAACGTTTTATGACACTAACGTGGTAGGTGTGATATCTATACTATGCTGTGCTGTGTTACATAATTGTATATTTACTCTTTTAATGGCAACAGTAATCATAAGTAATGGAAACAACCACATCAGACACTGGGATTGCTGGTTTTTTCTTTTTTGTTTATGGAGTTGTAGCTTGACAGCAGATTTAAAGAACAGCAGGAGGCAGAGAACATACAGATAAATTGCAATTACAAAAAGTAACATAAAGTATACATTCTCTGTTGTTGTTTTGGTTTTGAAATCTCAAAGTGTTTGAGCTTGTTCACTGAAAGCAAATACAGTTAAAATAGGTAAAAAAGAAGGTGAGCCTAAATAGTACCAGTAATAGTATTTGTTTTAATATTTAAAATGCATGCAATGCTGTCTGCTTTTGTAGGGGAGCGAGAGTGCATAACAGCAACAGCAAGTTATCCTCTGTGGAAAACTCTCACAAGGTGTTGGAAATATGCACCACTGATGACACGATTGCTAATTTATGGTAGACCATATGGAGACAGCGACAGCATTGTTGGTAGATGACCAGAGCTCAGAGGGCAACGAGAGGTTAGTGTTACTGGACCGTGCCGTTATCACGAACACTCATCTAGTTATTGTTTCTGATGCTTATTAAACTGCTCAGCAGATGGACGATAATCTAGGCCATGATTACCATCCGAGGCAGTGGCTTGTAACTCACACTTAGCCACTGAGGCTCATCTGGGAGACATTAGGGGACAAAGGACAACTCTGACCTCAAATATGGTACTTTATTCAATGTGCCTGACAGAAAATGTAGTATTTTCCACTGTGCAAAGCTTATTTCTACAAGGTACTCCTATTTATTCAGTTCACGCTGACGAAGTTCAGCTATTGACAGTGTTTACTCAAGGAAGTGACATTTGCAACTTTATTTAATTCGGTCAGTTACTTGCTATTGGGATGACCTTTTGCTGGCTTCACTGGCAGGAGCCTATAAACCTCGGAGGCTCACCAGCTTTATAGGCATTCAATAGTCGCACAAGGCACTATTGATGAAGTTGTTGTGTGCACAACCAAATGAAATGAGAAGGGATCAGAAATCACGACACTAAAGTTCCCGTGTAATCCTGACGAGGATATTTATGAAATTAAAATTGATGAAAATACAGCTAAGGGGCATTTCAGCCTGTTTGCAAAGACTTAAACATTGTTTTGTTTTGTGTAAAGAATTTACTCTTTGCTGAAGGTTTTGATCGTGTCAAACGGTGATAGATGCATTGTCGTCTTTTTTGGCGGCTGTCTGTCAGAGATACATGGGAGCTCTCTGTCTGTTTATCTGTTTACTTGATAAATATGCGGTTTCGCATTATCTGGCTAAATGCAAGCTTTGCTGCAAAAGCCTTTATATGCTGTTCGAGACCATGGAAATTGAGCCGTGTGCATTTTTTCCCCATTGGCACACAGTCTCATTAATTACATGTATTGGGAAATGTTGTGTTATTATGATTTATCGCCACGATGTATCACTTCTGAGGTGAAATTCCCCGCAAACATATCACATCAATTTACTCTCACAGGCAATTATCCTTCATACATGGAAGAAAGACACTTAAACTCATTGGCATTCTCAGCATTGAGAGTGCCAGAGAGTGAAATACATCAAACAGATGACATAGATTTCCTTTTGTGGAATAGCCATAAGCATTAAACAGTATGAAGATTCATTTGTTCTTGCAGTGTATTCCTGTATTCCTGGCACTATGTTAAACAATTGACAATTCAGCATCTTATAGCTTGTGCTCATGGTAGGCAGGTTGTCCAATTGTTTTATGCAACCTTTAGTGTGACGTACGGACTCAGATGTAACATATTGAGCATGGAGACAAATGGATTCGATCATGCGATGAGAGGGGGAAAATACATCCTGAGGTCTATTGTTTACAGCCTGCCCACGTTCACGCACACACATGCAGACATAAGAGTCTACACCAGTTGGAGCACCGAGCTCTGCAGTAAACCTTTAACAGTCCACACATCCTCTACAGTATAAATGCACAGATGGTTTAGTTGTGGTTCACTTGGCAGCCAGCACCATCTCAAGCTCATGCAGAGCTTTAGTGGTGGTTCGTTAGAAATCACATTTAAAAAGAAAAAGAAAATGTAAACATTCTATACATTGCATTAGACAGGTTTCAAAAGTCAGCAGACTTACTGAAGGTCTGCAAATGGGTACGAAAAAGTAAATTTCACCTGACATCACATCATCACATGCCACAATGCCCCTTTCCTCTGATCTCGGCGCTCTGCCTCAAGGGTGCAATAACAGTTTATTACACCTATCTTCACTTTATGACCCACCCCACCACCTGCCCCCACCACTTCCACCCCGCTCCCCTCAAGCCCACGCTAACTGTTATTGAAAACACCCAGGTCTGCTATATATCATTCCTGAGCAGCACGGTATGCTATGCGCAACATAGCTAATCAGCCCCAGATAGAATGGGTATTGTCCACGTCATAGAAGAATAGCTCCACTTATCTAATATCTGCTTAGATGTGGAAGTATTTAAACACAGTTTCATTTGTCTTTTGAGCCTTTGTTGCCCTGAGGTTGAATCTTCTTCTCCTCACATATATCTATTGTGTAATCAATGGAGTGAATAAGAACTATTTTTTCTGCATTGTGCCTGTGTGAAGATAACGGTGTAAATGAGTTCTGGCATATGTTTTGGTAGCAGAGTGGACAGAGTGCAAGTTGGACTGAGAGTGATCTAAGGTATGTAATGGAGAGTGCAGTATAGCACGTAGGGTGGGATTGTAATGCAAAGCATCAGTAAAGATCTTTTGAGGTGGATGTGCTCACAGAGAGAGGTTACAGCTCAAGGGAGACAGTGTGACAAGACTCTTGGAAGGACCCACCACCCCTCGGTCACAGTGATGGCTTCACCGCTATCAAGCGTGAACAGGGTGCAGGTGGGAGAAACCACACTGCCATGACAGTGTGTGGAAATGAAGCTAATTCTTCAAAAGGAGCAAATGTCAGTGTACATCTGTAACTTGGGTTTATATCAGCAGGTGTGCAAAATGTGCCTAAGTGAAAACACTAAGGCAATACCTTATTGTGAATGTGGCTTATATTTTAAGCCTAGGAAAGGAATATAGGTGGGCAGGAACTGTAAACGATGTTTAATTTCATAGGGGATTCAAGATTTAGCCACAAACCTTGGGATTTATCTGTTTGTGTCCATGCAGTCATACATGTGTGTTTTAATGTTAGACTAGGGAACACCAGCTGATAGGGCAGATGGCTTGTGTCATCTTGAGTGTGCAAGGTATGTGATGGGTGGAAATGGTCCTGTTTAATTACCTTTAAAGTGAGCAGCGCAGCTAGGTACTAAAGAGCTCTCATCTGCCCTGTAGGCACCAAGGGAAGCTCTAGGAAGGCCTTGTGGTGTAGTGGTTCAGTGGCTGCATCGTGTTACATGGCCAGCTTAGTCACATGACAACACTCTAGATTCTTTGCAGCACAGGTGTGGTGCTGAAAAACAAGCTGTTTATATGTCTTTTCCTAAATTGTTGTCCTTATTTTAATTTCTACATTAAAACCCTTTTATACATACAAAACATTTTATACTTTGTTAGAAATCCAAAATACAGGTTTTAACAATAGTATTGTGGTGTTTTGGGGCAATGTCCAAACCCATCCTCAGTCAAAAAAATGAATGTATCTGGATTACAACTGACTTATCTCTCTTCTCCTGTTTCTCTTTTCGTAGTATGTGCTGGAACGGAGAACAAGCTGAGCACGCTGTCGGACCTGGAGCAGCAGTATCGCACGCTGAGGAAATACTATGAGAGCTGTGAAGTTGTAATGGGCAACCTCGAGATCACAAGCATTGACCGCAGTCGTGACCTCACCTTCCTCAGAGTAAGGGAAAAAAAACAACATGATACCGTCAACTAATAGACCGCATTTTTTTGGCACATTTTAAGTGCAAAGTTATAGGCTTCTAGCTTGGAACCACAAAGCTTCTTAAAATAGTACACAAAAATCACTCCCCCCTGAACATTTGAGAAAATATATTTTTATTTGAATAAAATGATATGTGCCCATATATTCTGTTTAAAAGATTCACATATTCCTTTTTGACTAGTAATGCCTATCATCTGTCTTTTTACCTGCACAATAGAAATACAAATACTCATTTTTTTCACAAGTTACTGGGTCTAAACTCCTTAATGTGAACTTTGTCCTTTTTTTCTTCTCATATGACCTTGTTACCCAGAGAATGCTTTGTGCTAAGATCTTTTTCTACCAATCAGCACTCGGATTAGTGTCTATCTCACCAATGATAACTAGAGAGGAGAGTTGTTCTAATCAGCGGGTAATCAAACTTCCTCTCTACTCAGCGTGTCTAACTGATTGTATGCTCGCACCATTGTGATCTGAAGCACAGAATAATCAAAATCCAAATAACTTGATCCTTCAAATCTCCTTTTTGATTGAACGTGAATCACAGACTACAGTGAAAAAGTTCCACGGAGCTGGCCATCATTTCATTTTATTTCACTTTTGAGCCTTCAGCTTTAATCTAAAAGATATTTATTATTTTTATTGCTTCATTTTTCATATAATTATACCGAAGACTTGAGCAGGTGAGTCAACTGAATTGGACCATCTAAGAAAAGTATAGTTTTGCAACAATCTAACAGTATTGTTATCAAAAAGAAACACTAGGATACAAAATGTGGTTAAAGACTGTGCTCTAACACTGTGGAAGTGCACTCTTGGAATTGCTTACATGAATGCGTTTTTTCACTTTGGTTGAGTGGACACATACAAACTAAGTGTCAGATGATGGAAGGTCCCAGCTCCACTGAGGGCCAAACTCTAATAGTGCAGTAATGAAGGGTTAGAAGGTGGTAACTGCAGGAGAATTTACAGGAGAAAAAAAAAAGAGAAAACACATGCATTCTGTTTTTTGGTGAAATCAGCTGCTCTTAGTGACCTCTATCAGCCCTTCACTTCTCATGAACACCAACTCAAGACTATGCTGGCTGCGCTCTGCACTGCTAACGCATCCAACTCCAATTGATTCCGGTCTATCTGGGGGTCTTGGGAGCTCCCCTGGTGTTACACTAAAGTGCTGACTGCATTAATGGTCCAATATTGCTGTGTGAATGAACTGGGCTAAGGAGGCTTTGCCAGTGAGGTAGTCCTCCAACAAGGCATTCTGTATTTTTTACATGTTGCTCCTTACTGTGATGATTTAGAAGTTAATACTGCGATATGACATTTTTATGTAAAAAAGTCCTCTGTTTTTTTGTATTTAATTTGAATGGACACAAAAACACCAAGATTGATCAAAGCACCAAAACAAAGTCATTAAGTGTTTTACATCGTGAAGCACAATTCTGATAACGCCCCCTGTGATGCAAAACAAAACGAAGATGATATTAAGAAAGAGGGAGCAATAGATGCTAAAGTGCTACCATTAGACTCCTGCAGAGGTAATGGGCCCCACTGACTTAGATGAAAAACGGTAGTAGGGGGGAAAGATGTGGCTCAAAAACCAAGTGTGATTGTTGTTTAACTACACGGGACCACCGTGCACTATAAAACAACATCGGTTCTCTAGTTTAGCCGTGCTTTTTACAATGTCATGTGTATAGGATTACATTGAAGAGTTATTTGTAGATTGAGGTTAAAAGAGCACTAGTACAGTCCCCTTTTTACACGCCTGTATTACACCACCAATCATTTACAAAGCAGTTCCCTGTGGCACTAACTTGCCAGGTTCCTCCACCTTTCCATGGCTTGCAATTAATGTGGGTTAATTGAAGATGCTAATTAGCAATGTGGGGTGCCAAACACCGAGGGAGCAAAAGGGCAAGGTGCAGTATTTATTTTTAGAGAATATTATTATTATTATGATAAAAAGCATTATTAACATGCTTCCCCAGGGAAGAAAAAAAATCACCTTGAGGTAAAGAAGTAGAGAAGTAAAGACAAAACTATTGTGCAGCAGCTTACCATACCACCTGTCTCTGGGAGGTGATTGAAACTGATGCCTGTGCATTGGCTCCTTCTTTTTGAAGATAGCCAAGAGATTGATGGCTGCCTCCCCAAAGCCCCTCAAACAGCTTTAGCAGTAAATAGACTCTATCTTCCAAACTGCCTCAACAACTGATGAATCAACGCTTGCACTGTGATTAATAACTGCTTTTCAGCACTGAGGCTTTCTCCCTTCTATCACATATGGACATTTGCACCAACAACCTAGACCGTGAGCTTTAACCACATGCAATTTTTACATTGTCAGTGTTTAAATCCCCCTCCCTCTCACACACACACACACACACACACACACACACACACACACACACACACACACACAGATCTATCTATCCATCTGTTTAATTCAGCTTCATGTATATAGCGCCAAATCACAACAACAGTCAGACTTTGTACAAGACTTGAATACAAGACTTTGTCGATGTTTTTTCCAGTTGTATTGTAGGGTCTTTACCTTACAATGCAATCTTTGAGTGAGCACTTGATGACACTGGGAAGGAAAAACTCCCTTTTAACAGGAAGAATCCTCAGATAGAACCAGACTCAGGGAGGGGCAGCCTGTTATGACAAAGTGTGGAAGAGAGCCAGAGATTAATAATAACTAATGATTAAATGTACAGTGGTGTTTAAACACATAGTGACTGACAGTCACATAGTGAAGAAGAAATACTCAGTGCATCATGGGAAGCCCCCAGCATGCTAGTGCAGAGTCTGTGGGAGAATTTGGTTTATAGTGTTAAACAGTATTCTCTACCACCAGCATCTTTTGGAGTGTTTTATCCCTCCAGTAAAGTTTCAGCACATCCACACTGTGGTGGCAGCACGTGGATGGCCAAACAAGTCACTGAAACACTTTCCCGGTTTAATTCCAATAATTTGTCACCCTTAAAACAAATAACATCTTGTTCCCAGCTGAACATATACTGTGATTGTTTTTTGGGTGGATGCAGAAGAAAGCACACACTTTGCATCCTTCTTTTCTCTCATGTCACTTTCTTGTGTGTGCTCATAAACATAACTGATTATGAAATATTAATTTTTCCTTCTCCTCCTCTCTTCCCAGGCTCAGTAGGAACCCACAACCACACAGTTAGATTGGATTGTTTGTCTTGCCATTGCAATCATTAGTAAACATGTAATTTTCTCCCCAATATTAATGCGGTGATCAGCTGCCTTATCAGACTGACAACAGTTCACTGACTTCCCACCTCTTTGCCTGTAGTTGTAAATAAATTATGGAATCATAATTTACAAACGGAACATTTTATATTTCCAACAGGTCTTTGGTTTTTAATAATAACATGTGGTGTTAGGATGACAACCGAGAATCTAGAAGAAGATAGAAACATGGAGGAAGGAAAAAGTGTTGTTGTATTTGCATTTTCAATTAAAGATTTTTCCCTTTAAACTCCATATTTCCATTTCATTTTTATATAAAGAATGAAAAAAAAGAACATATATTAAACGCTGGTATGGCGCATTTTTGTACAACAGAAAGTGTAAGGGACTCCAAGTAAATGATGGGGTTGGGCTGATTTATTTTTCCCACTTTTTTACTAAAGGTTAGTATTTAAAGCATTTTTAGGTCCTCTTCATGATTACAGAAGTCCACATAATGTTTTGAAATCTGAAAAATCCATTAATGCTCTTTTACAAATAGCAACCAAATAACTACAAATGTTAAATGTGCTAAATTGATTCTTGAAAAGTTGGAGATGGGGGTGTTTCTTTATGGTCCTATGTCTGTTAACTGATTCATCTGATTAAAGACACCTTGTTAAAGCGTTAGAGTTATTTAAACCTATTAAAACAGTGGACTCTAATTGCTAGTGGATAACTCATCTTGACCAAGGTGATTAGCAAGAGACAAATTATTTCTTGGGGATTAAAAATCAATGTAATTTGCGCATAACTGATCATGGAGCAGTCAAAGGTGATCCACAAGCAGCTTAACTAGCAAACTGTTTCTCTCCATCAAAGAGGACAAGCTTTCTACAATGTGCTTCACACACAATACTTTAACCATTGTCAGTGGGATGTGGGCATATTCATATATCTGTCAGAAATGACAGATGCAACAGATCTGATGGTGGATAGTCAAGCTAGCTTTTACAGACAACAACAAACTGCTGCTACAAGATGGCAGTATTTTACATGACGCATGCAAACAGGAAATACAGAATATTACGTGACCAAATATTGTTCTGAGCAATTAGAATATAGATTACTTTCACTTTGGTAACATTTTGACTGATTTGTATTTTAGATTTCACTGGTCAAGCACAGTTTGGTTTGCTATCCCTCTTGATTGTATATATTTATCTTGTTTCTAATTAATTCCTGCTGTCTACTATTTATATTTTATTCTGACACAGTTGGTGTGGAGCACCCACAGTTTCGCTGTACATATACAATGACAATAAAGGGCTATTCTGTTCTATTCTATTCTATTCTTATTCTTATGCTGGGTGGCCATGCCAATTGAGTTGGCAAACTCAGAAATCTCTTATAGATCATGCTATTTAAGCTGCTTTAACCTGCCTGTGGTTACTGTGCACTTGCAAGCAGCTTTGCATCCCATCTCTATCCTATGACTCTTCATTTCACACAGTTTCTGTTTTTTATTTTGTTTTTGTTTTGGTTTTTTTCTCATGTTTGTTTTGTCATTGATGGTTTTTCTGTTCTGGGGTTTTGGTGCTTTCTCTGCCTCCAGCTTTAATTTTAAAATGTGGGGAGAGTGTGCTTTTCCTGTATTTTGGCTTTTACTTCTTCATGTTGAAGAGCAGGAAAGTCTAAAAACAATACAACAAATTACTATAAATGGACATCATAACCTTTCAACAACAGGGTTTTGAACCTTTTAATAGTTTATATGAACAAAGTTACAAAAAAGAACTGCTTAAAAAAGAAAAATGTAAACAAAACATTGATTTTTATGTAAAAAATTATAAGAATCAATAAAGGAAAGTAAATAAAATACTGACACATTACTTTTTCTACTTTATGAGTACATGGATTTTATTCAGAGATGTCATGATTTCAATCATAGGCCTCTCTGGTAAAAGTGAAGAAGTGATCTGAGCATGTTTAATGGTTAGATTGCAATAAAATATTACATTCTCATTCTCAACGTAGTTAACATGTAGCATATCAACCAAAATATCTATCTATCTATCTATCTATCTATCTATCTATCTATCTATCTATCTATCTATCTATCTAGCTATCTATTTTCTTAACTACTTATCCAATTCAGGATTGTGGTGGGGCTTGAGCCCATCTCAGCTGTCATAGTCTTGGAGGTGGGATTGAATAGATGGGCTCCACCATGGCAATATACTATCAACATATTGCAGTGCCCTGATTTTGTAGAATCAATAATCCAGGCCCCAGTTCCTATCTGATCAGATGTAAACAAATCCATCCGTCTGTTTTACTAAGTATGAAAAAGATTATGTGGCCAGATTACTCTCCGGTCTTAACTGTCTAAATATTTTATCATCGGATGAGTCATTTAAACTAATTAGGAAATAATGGTGTGATGGTTTATCATGAAGTGCTTATTAAATACAGGTGTGCTCATTTCTTCGCTGTTACCCGAGGAATAGTATTTGTGGTTGAAAAATTACTTATTACGTCTTTTGTCTCATGCATTATTTATTCTACTTCTCTGTTTCTCTTCGTGGAGCTACATGATAGACCGTAGTTAGTTTAACAGGTATTAAAAGTGTATATTTCAGAGCGGCCAATTTCATCTGAAATAGTAGGCAAACACAGGTGTTACTAATCACATTAATTAAGCCTTTGTACCTAAACAGAGCAGAGCATTCATTAATGTCATTAGTAACACCTGTGTTTACTACTGTGCAATAGGTCTGCTGGCATTACAAGAGAGAGAACAACTCGTGCTATTTATTATACCCTGTGACTATAAAAATTAACCCATGCGCCTTGAATTTCAGTGCACATCTCTGATGCACTCATCTCAAACCAGTCTTCACAAACAGAGCTCACTGAAGTCTGTTGAATACAATTCATGACTGATTACTGTTAATGCTTCCATCCATTATATTTTTACCTGGTGGCTCATTCTTACTAACTTACTGCAATTTAAAGCAGCATGTATAAAGTTTTGATTTTTAATTGCTAATCCCCTTGCATTTGTAAGCAGAATCCCTTTCCTGCACACAATCCCTGTCTTCTGACATCTTTCTTCATACTTCTTTTTGACTGGCATATTTGTCCCTCAGGCTCCGTCCCTGCCCTCCCCAGCTTCCTAATTTTTGTTAGATGAGTGCAGATTACGATGGCCCCCTGCTCCTCACCAAACTCCTTCAATATTAATGAAGACTGATGAAGTGCTAGGGAGCCCCTGTCTTTCAGCCCCGACCTAGATTGGATTGACAATTGCAATTAGCGTCTCCTCAAGTTCATTTCCATCACTTTAATTTGACACGAAGAAGGACAGTGTGGGGTTGGAATTGAGACCATCGTGGGAAAGAAGTCCCGAGGAGAAAGGTTGCCAAGGAAAAATAATGTACAGGAGTTTGACCAGGAACTAGTTTGAAAGCTACACAGGGAGAAAGGAAACATGAGTCCCTAGAATTTTTTTCACAGATGTCTCAAATGATTTTCTGTAGCTTACTTTTACATTTTTTCCCTTGCTTTTTGTCATGTACAGCAGCAGCCAGAGGGAACTCTGTACTAGTCATATCCACCTTCAGACCTGGAAGCTAGGTCTAGGTTGTGATCTCCACTATGCAGTTCCTGCTATCACCAATAAAGTTCAGTATGCTTTTTACTCTTTAGCAAATAACACTATTTCACTTTCCACATTTCCTCTCTCACCTGCAGCAGTCACCAAATGGATCGCTTGTCAGTGCGTATGGGAGAAAGATGAATGTGTGCGATATGGGGACAGCGGGACTTGAAAATGAATGACTCCCCATCCTTGTGCAGAAGCAAAAGAAGCAGGAGTTGATAGGCAGAAGTTGATGATGTGTCATGTCTTTCCATGCACGTTGTTGTTGTGTGTATGTCCATATGCATTAAACGGCATATGTCGCTTCGACTGATATGAATTGGGAAATCAGAAAAGTTTATCTTTAACATACTGACATTCATTTTAAACCCTCATTCCCACAAATTGACTAAAGCAAATGATAGTATGTGTGTCTGCAAGTTTGTGATTATGCATGCTAGTACTCCTGCACAGGGTTAAAATAAGCCTCACTGTTCGACTGACACATACATTTTCTCGTTCATCTTCCCACTCTTGGTTAGCCGATATCGTTTTCTTCCCATGTCTTTTAGAAATGATCCAAACTGATATAACTGCGAAGTAACAGAAATGTAGAGGTTGAAATGTCAGATGTTTGAAAAAACAAAGAAAGAAAATAAAACCTCTCTCTACGAGTTGTGTTTGCCATTCCTTAAATTAGCCACTACACACTTTTCCATTAGTATTGACCTGTAGATTCCTGGAGGGCAATAAGAACTGTGCTGACCTATTTTGTAATGCGAGTTGCTTTAAAAAAAAAAAAAAAGGAAACCTGCACTGAATCATCAGGATACTGTTGCCCTCAGTGTGGGAAACTTTTAAGCTTGTTAAACATTTTGCCTCTGCAGACTTGCATTGCATCCAATAAAGAAACAAACCTTATCCATGTTCTTGTGTTCAACACAAGTACTATTTTCTTATAGCAGTATTTTTATTACACTACAACTGATATGGAAGTAGTGATTATTTTCCCTTTTGCTTAATCTAAGTGTTTTCAAATGAGCATTACCAGTGAAAATCTTGTTCAGCATTAGGCCTTAGTGGCCAGATGTTGCATAGCATTTAAATTAATGTAAAACTCATAAGGTATATTTTTATGTCCTGTCAACACCCTCCCTTCCTTCCTTCCCTTCAACATTTAATTTGTGAGCGTGTATGGGTAGTTTTGCATCCCCATCCTTTATTGTTGCAAGCTATATGTAAAATGGGACTTTTATTGGGACATGTAGTAGGACAAAATGTTTCTATTGATAGATGGAAACATGCTAACACCAACAGTCTGGGAATCAGTATGACAGCAGCGAGATCACTAATTTAATGTAATATCACCCATAAGCATTCGCTCCTGAAACATTGTGTCTTAATTTGTTTACATCTTGCCAAATTGATAGCACTGAAATAGTCCCTGGTTAGCTATTGGCAGCTAGTGTTGATAATGTACCCATGAATATATAAAAAATTATCACTTGATTACCTTATAAACCTGATGATACTCCGGCAAGTTCTGAAATGTCACTGGAGATAATGATATCCTCAGGAAATTCATGGCACGCAGAGTCATACTAATCATACTAATACTTATTTCCTGTTTGTCTGTTGTGATTTGTCTTCACTGGAATTAAAAAGAGGATCATCTGTGACTCAAAACGACCTCACACAGCATCCTCATATTTCTTCTCTGTTCTGCCCTTTGTGCTTTTACATGCAATTCTACACGGGGCTTCTTTTGTTTTAATCTGTTTGTTTGTCAACTTCCATGTTTGCATTTTATTTTATCATGCCAGATACCTGTATCTATTGCAAACCAAATCACCTCATTTCCAGATGCTTAAATTGTGGAATGATGTGTTAAATTACATAGTAGCACTCTGAATATTTCATTTCCCCATCTCCCCCAATAAAATACAAATTAGACTTTCCTTCATCCTTACTCTATTGTGATTGAATGGTAATCTTCAGAGTGTATAGGGTTAAATATATCTAATTGTAATGTCTCCTTTGCCATGCATCACCAGACTAAAGCAGTAGCTTCCAATCATTTAGAAGCTACTGCTTGAACTGCAAGCTGTCTTGGATTAGATGGTGTGGAAGATGCATGAGACTTTCTCACTGCACACACACGCACACACACACACACGCACACTGTCACACCAGAGGTGATAGTTCTTATCGTAACATAGCAGTGCCACACTGAATAGAGAGGCAGTCGAGAGGAGAAGCAAACTGGGCTGTGACAATAGCCCACCATGCCTTTCAAACTTCATATCTGCCTCCCTCTGCAGCTTGCCTAAAAAAAGAAGTGAATGATATGGACCAGCTTCTCAGGAGGATCGAAATCAATTTCTACCCACTGCGACTTAGATTGGGGAGTCCATTTGAATGGCTAGTGTTAAGATGGGCAAAGTAAAATTGCTCCTCTGGAACCGGTCTCCGTCCTTGTTTAAATAAGAAAAAGAAAACTTAATTGATAACAGTATTTATTGAAAACAACCAGCAGCACATATAATCCTGCCTGGTTTTATTTACACCCCCAACCTCAAACACACTTACATTATACCTGCCATCATAAGTTTATGCATGCTAATAAGGGACCGTGTGGTTTTGCCTTGTTGTTGTAAGACAATACCTTTTCTCTGCCTGTTTGTCACGCTCTTATTATTTTGGTTGCTCAAACTTTTTAAACCACAATCTCCTGCTGGTTACACTGGACACATTAACAGCATGAGTTACTATTGAAGTGGTCTTACTTATTCTTAATCACCACATTTCCTGAGATTGCTGCCATCTAATATACACTAAGACCTTTTTGTGTATTTTGTGTTGCTTTCAAAGAAAGACAATACATCTCAGATAAATTAAAAAGCAGTATCAACAAATACAGCAAATATGATATGCAACAACCATTATTATAGATTATTTTACATGGAGTACATATAAACATCACATTGTACTACATAAATGGGCAGGTTGGAGTAAGATGAAGCCTTGGTTTAGTAAAAGCTGTTGGTACACCCAGGAGGTTTATAATATTCCCTGCATTTAAAAGTGTGTCCCATTAACGCTACCTTACTCTATCATCAGGTGTTATTCCAAAACACTAAATTTCCTGTTCTTCCAGCTTTAATTCTCAAACCATACATGCATTTTTTTTTCATACACAAGTTTGGTAAACACAAAACTAAAACAAACAAACAGACAAAAAGAAACCCCAAAATGTATTGAAATCAGTATTATACTTTTAAGTTTTTTAATGTTTCAAGTGAAGTTACTTTAACTCATTAAGTTTACATTAGAGAGTTTTACTAACTCTCATTTTACTCCATTAGATGTCATTTGTAATCTTTTTTTTAATCCCGAATCATTTATCTGTTTATTTGTTTAGTAAGCATTTAATAAAAGATGGTAGCCATAATTGGATAAATAAATACACCATTACTGATAACCAACAATAATACGCCCTTGACTTAATTATAAGAGCACATAATGTGATCTTTGGGTTTAACTGATTTTGTTTTTTGTTTGTTTATTAATCAATTTATCTATTTGTTTATCTTTATTGTTAGTAGTAAGTGCAAAAGTAAACAGTAAGAAATTGCAACATATATAAGAAATTAAAACCTATTTAAAGAAGATATGATATATGAAATCTTAAGTCTCAATGAGATGAGAGCCGTTTGTTTTTGTGCACCAACTTAATTGACGAACCATGGCCAATAGCAGTTACATTCTCTCTCTTTCCATCTCTCTCTGTGTCTCTCTCTCTCTGTCTTTGATTGAAACATTAGTTAAGAACAGACACTGGGCTTTTGTAGGAACATATACCATATATTCCACTCTTTTGCTTTCATATCATTACTTTTCTGTACCATTATTCATGCAAAATGCCAGCCTTCTGTACTGAGCACAGGTGTTACCGTAGATGTAAATCTGAAGAATTGCAGACTCTTCCGGTGTGGACATGATAAATGTGGAATGTTTAATCAGATTATAGCTGCGATTTTGAGTACACAAGTTAAGTTAGTTAATTTTCGCTCCAACACCCCTCTCTAGCTTCCTGCATTTAAATTTAAACTGAGACTAATAAGTACTCAGCATCTTAACCACCAAGGCCATATTCCTGCCGAGTCCAGTCGACAAGAGCTACACACATTAATCACGTTACCTGAATATCTTATTTACCCACTACACTCCTGTATTAATTTCTCCTCTTTTCACTTGTGTTCTATATGTGCAAGTGTAGCTTCCTTTTCCATTTACATCACTGCTCCCTTCTGCCCCCTCCCCAGCACTCCTTGCACTAACTACTAAGTGTTTGAATAAAAACTCATTAGAATTACATAGCCATTTAGCTAAGTGACACAGGGTGTAATTGTACCATCCATCAATTGCAATGTAATAACACACTCGGAGGAGCTAAATGTTTATTAGCCGTCAGACAATTTCACCAGTGGGTTTTGGGAACAAGTAGCCAGAGGCGATCATGTGGGGTGGCCTTTGGTGTTGTGGGAGGGGAGGCTAGGGAAGGGGAAAGCCAAATTAACTTGGAAGTGATGGCAACAAAGTATCAAAGACAGACAAAGTATCACTCTGTTGCTGGTTACACTTAAACATACAACAATATTAAGACAGTATGTTTTGGATGCACATCAGTGATATCTGATGTGTTCACCAAATATGCTAACAAACTATGTGACTTGTTTTTATCTTTATATATTTTTTACATTTTCAATATAAATTTTGCTAGATGATGATCAATGTGAAACACATTCTGGAGTATATTGTCACTTTTAAAAAATATTTAAAATTTAATTGAGTTACCAAACGACTGTTGGTGCATGTTTGACCCTTGAACCTCAAATCACATTCACATTCTTCGTAATTTTTGTGTAATTGGTGGTTTTACTGCCGTTCAGGCATTCAGTCATTGGCTTTTCAAAGCTACTTTATGCCTTTATCTACACTCATTTTTGGAGCTTTACTTGTTCACTGCCCCTGATCTGATTGAGATGACCTGGATCTTTTATAAATAATTCTCACTTGATTATATCCTCCTTGTGTACTCTCTGCCAGTCAGTCAGTCAGTCAGTCTGCCAGTAATGGCACCTCTGGTGTGTTTCACTGTTCTGTAGGCATCTTCAGCATGTCTACTCCACATCATTGTCTTCTGTGTGTCAGTGGGGTCATGCTTAGCTTGTTTTACAACATATGTCTTGTTTCATCCACTCTCACTTGGTGGGCCCTTGCTTGGTCAGTCAATGTGGGAATGACTTGTTTGTGCTGGCTGGGGGGCAAATAAAGGGTTTCATTATTTGGGCTGAAATAGAGACAAAGCCTGCTATAGCCAAGTCTAGCTCTTGCCCATGCAACATTTCCATTTTGTCTTCCAAAAGTACAGCTGTGTTATCTGAGGAGGAATCACAAAGGAAGCCAAGAGCTTAGACACAAAAGTGACAGAGGTGGTGGGTGATAAAAGTTTTTTTTTTTTTTTTTTTGGCTCCGAATGATTCAGATACTTCCTCTAAATAGATGAGAGAATAACTTAATTGCTCATTGAGTTGATGACAGTGTTTTATGCAGATAATATCCCATTGCATGACAGTGCCATAGTGCGGATAAAGGAGCGGCAAAAGAGAAGGGAAAGAAAGGAGACTGAGTGTATAGAAAAGAGAAACATAAAGAAAAAGCGCAAGAGATAGAAAATTAGAAAGAGAGTCTCTTTTAGTATAATTGCAGCTTTTACCATGAAATGAATGCATTGTGTAGAGCTAACGGTGCCAGCTCCACCCATGTGAGCCATCGTGTCTTTATCACTAATGGACCAGTGACTACTACTGTAATTACGTAGGCCTTTGTCTAGCCCTTTGCACAACTATCTTGGAAGCGAAAATTGGTCTGACTTTTATGGCTCTTTTACTGACATCTACGGTATATCGGCAAGCTCTAAAAAGAGGACAAAGCAAAAGAGCCATGCTAATGAAGAGAGAGAGGTAGAAAAGAGGTAATAAAGCTAAGATGGAGAGAAAGGTCATACAACAAGTTGGAATAATATTTATGATGATTTCTCAGGTTAATGACATTTCATATTTAGTCAGGGGCACCATATATGAAGATAATGCAGACAGACAAATTTAATTCAGCACTGGCGAGACCTTCTCTATCGTAACACCACACCTGTTACTAAACACCAGGCCCAAATTGTAGAATGGATTAAAAGTGCCTACACTAATGTACAGCATGCTACCCTTAGCTTGCTCATTTAACTGCTTAAGCAGTATGACAGCATAACTTCTGAGCTGAATCGTTAGTTAATTGAATTGTTTTATGGGAGAAAAGAGAAAAGGGGACTGTGTATAAAAATGTGTGTAATTCCAAAATATATCCGTGCAAGTTCTCAGTCATCCAGGACATTGTAGCCTTGAAGCCAACTAGACTTCTTTAGGTTTGTGAAGATGTTTTTCCTGTCATCCAAAAGTTCACTAGGTACTTCAGTTCTAAACTAGCTATTGAGGTCAGCTGAGGCAAAATGTGAGTAAGGGTTGAAACACCTAGGAAGGGATCTCAAGACTGCATTGTAGGTGGCTGATAGGTAGTCTCGTAGGCCACCACCTCTCAGAGATGAAGAGCCTCTGGAATGATAGATAAAACTTATTTTTAAGCATTAAGGATTCCTAAAGAGCAAACTGAGACTTCACTTATGATTTCTTGATTGTTTGAAAATCCACTGTCATTGTGCACCAATACAAAAAAGAACTGTAACTAGACAAATGTTTATGGATCTATCTGTTTCTGACAAGAACTGACAAATTGTCATGGTCTGGCAGGCAGACCGTGGGGAATGTTGGAGATAGGACCCAAACGCTGGACTTAGTGGAATGAGCAGTGCATTTATTTACAGTGAGGTAAATGTACACCACACAATAAATCTCCAGAGTGCTCCCTTGACTCCCGTGACGTGTCTTCTCCTAAGTGCTGGTATCCCGTGCTCTCTGCCCCTGTGCCTACGCACACCCCGTGCGTCCTGCAGTCCTGTGTTCCGCTCTCCTCCTGAGGAAAAACAACAGATGCAGCCGTTATGGCACCAACTCCAGCAGGCATACACTAAACAGCACTTTAAATACTGACATGGAGTCTAACTCAACGATCCTGCGCCGGAGGGAGCTCCATCGCTCTGTTAAGTAGCTCCCCCGACGAGCCTGATCAGAAGCAGGTGTGTGAGAACCTAGGCGTGACCGGCAGCTGGCAGGGCCACGCCCATCAGGCCTGCAGGTGGCTGTCCGTCATCCTCCAGCCACACCCGCAGACACACCCGCACACATATACACCCACCAGCATGGAACACAAGAGCACAGTGCAGAAAACATACATCCAATACAATAATAACAACAACAATAATAATAATAATAATAATAATAATAATAATAATAAAAATAATAATAATAATAATACTAAAGGTCCACACTGCTCACGGACCCCAAGTCCCAGGAACCGGGTCCGTGACACAAATACTCAGTACAAGACCTAGTGTTAAAGCAAAGTTAGCTGTTAGACGGGTTAGTCAGCCAATCTTTCAGCCATGAAATCTGATAAAGCCCTAAGTGGGCCATTCATATCATTGAATTCCAACCAGGTTCACGTCTGTCAGGCTTGCACTTTCCTAGAAGGGGAGAAACTCAGTGAGGTAGATGAAAACAATCACATTGCACGGAAACTCTTAAAACCACAGAGAATATCTCTACATATTTTTTTCTCTTTGTGATCTAGTTAACTTTTCACCACGTCGTACTTAAGGTACTCATACAGGATATGTCCATTAAAACAGTTTAAATATTCATCACTCTGTAGCCCGGTAACGGTTCCTCAACTTGTTCTCCCATGCCCATTCTGCACAAGAATAAACTTTTCAGGACTCCAGTTCTCTCACAAAGGTACACAAATACATTTATGCATAGCTATGTAGTAAGTTGGCACTGCTTCTGTCTCCACGGAGAAAACATTATCTATATAGATCATCTCCAAAATTATGAAAAAATAAAGTTGCAAGTCTTGTAAGGAAAAAAAATACCAGTTACTTTAAATTTGATTGTTTAATTCTAAAAAGTCTAAAGCACTGGACTACACAAGAGACCTTTCTCACCAACATTGTGAGATGTCATAGTAGAGCACAGATATAACAGTACAGACTTAATCACCAATGGAAATGAAGGTACATTATATTCTTTGCAATTCCCAAATGAGGATGTTACTGGCGCTGCTGTCACATTTTAACTGACCAAAGCATCAGCTGGTCCAGTGTTTCATGAAATAGTTTTGCTACGGTCTTTACACAGCCATTGCAAGAGCCTGGTCCGCAGAGCCGGCAATAAGCCGGAGTAGTTTCCATTGCGTGTTGGACTCTGCCAGAGCTGCCCTTTGTCACTGATTCTATTCATAATTTTTATGGACAGAATTTCTAGGCGTAGCCAAGTGGTGGAAGGCTTCCACTCCGGTGGTCTCAGACTCTCATCTCTCCTTTTTGCAGATGATGTAGTTCTGTTCGCTGCTGCAGGTGGTGACCTCCAGCTCGCACTAGAGCAGTTTGCAGCCAAGTGTGAAGCAGTGGGAATAAGAATCGCCTCCAGATCTGAGGCCATGATCCTCATCCGGAAAAGGTTGGAGTGCCCACTCCGGGTTAGGGACGAGTTCCTGCCCCAAGTGGGGGAGTTTAAGTATCTCACAGTCTTGTTCATGAGTGAGGGGAGAATGGAGCGGGGGATCGTCTGACAGATTGGTGCTGCGATTGCAGTGATGTGGACGCTGTACCGATCTGTTGTGGTGAAGAGAGAGCTGAGCATAAATGCAAAGCTCTTAATTTACTGGTCGATCTATGTCCCTACCCTCACCTATGGTTACAAGCTTTGGGTAGCGACCGAAAGAACGAGATTACGGATAGAAGTGGTGGAAATGTGCTTTCTCAAAAGGGTGGCTGGCCTCTCATTTAGAGATAGATTTAGGAGTTCGGCCAGCCAGGAGGGGTTCAGAGTAGAGCCACTGCTCCTCCACATCGAAAGGAGACAGTTGAGGTGGTTTGGGCATCTGACAAGGATGCCTCCTGGGTGAGGTGTCCTGGGCACGTTCAGGAGACCCCGGGGTAGACCCAGGACATGCTTGAGAGATTATAGCTTTCCATTGGCCTGGGAATGCCTTGGCGTTCACCCGAACAAGCTGGAGGAGGTTGCCAGGATGAGGGAGGTCTGGGCTTCTTTACTTAGGCTGCTGCCCCCACAGATAAGCAGAATAAAATGGATGGATGGATGGATAAAGCCTCAGCAAGAATTTTCCAATTTCATCTGTACTTTAGTTGCTATAATTAACTAAAACAGAAGGCTCTCTACTACAAAGACATTTTGATTTCTTAACTAATGTCCTGTACGTTTTTTTTGTAAAGGTATGTGATAATCCAAGTTACTTACTAGAATGAAAAAAAATAATTGCCACTAGCAGCTTTCTTGACTGGCAGTATTACATGTCCCTCAGTACTGTGAGAATTAAGTTTTACTTACTGCAAACACAATATGTAACATTTGTTTTATTGCTGAATGCGATCCGTAAGCAGCACGCAGGGAGTCACATCAATTCACTACCCTGCTCTAATTCTACCATAATACTTTAGCATCTTAATTAAACATGATTGTTATCTGGGTTTGTTTAATTCTTAGAAACACTGATGGGTATTGCTGCCAAATATAACTCCCAGGAGTGGATGGAGTCACTCAGTTTATGTGTGTATGTGTATGTGTGTGTGTATGACAAAGCGATAGAGTAAGGGAGAGGGAGAGAGAAAGAGGGAACAGCCAAGTGGGTCAGAAAACTGATTTCTGGGTTCCCTGTGGAGACAGCAAGACCTTTATCTTCAATTTCACAGATTTCCTCTGTGGTCAGAATAAGAGGCCACATCACCTATTTCTCTTCCACTCTTATACTTGTTTTATTGGGCCATCCCTTAACTCAGACAAGTCAAAAGAACAGATATAATGGGGGGTTTATTTATGTAGTTTTTGTTAGACATGTTGTCTCGCTGGCCTCTTGTTCTCTGTCTTTATTCATACTTATTTGGGCATTCATATTTTTGATATCACCTGCTGTCTGGTATTTCTGTTTTAACTTAAACGTACATATATTGCCCTTTCACAGTGAAATTTCAGTATTACAGTATTACATTAAACTGCAGTATATTTTTGCAGTATATTTGTCCCTGATACACATAATAACATTGCATGCTACTGCTACGTACTTTGTATAACACTGTAATATCATCAAACTGATAAATTCTTATGTTTTTTAGTTACATACTATGAATTGTCTATTATCTTAAATATTCCTCACAATTGCCATCCAGTGCAGCACACAGTGCAGTAAATAATGAGACACACCTGGTCATTAAATGTTTACCTCTTTTAAGCTATTAAATGATAAACTAACACATGTAGAGTTGTATAGTATGGATGGATGGATGGATGGATGGATGGATGGATGGATGGATGGACGGAGTTGAAGAGTGGGCAGTATGTGCATGGATGAAAGCTTTGTGCATTACTGGTAGCCAGGTTGATAAATAGTAACACACAAAGATTTTCATTTAAGATGCGTTCCTTGTTTAAACAAAAAACATACTCCCATGTTCACTACCCAAGTGAAGGCTTATTAGTTAGCCTCAGCTGGCTCTAGCAGCTTTAACAATTGCCAAATGACATCACCTTAAACCAGGCACAGACACTACAGTGTATTTTATTTTTCTTCCCTTTTTTAATCTGTTATTATGGCCTCTGTGTCAAATTAGAGTTATACAATCATATGACTCAGAATACTGTAGGGTCTTTACCTTACAGAATGAAGTGCCTTGAAGTGACTGTTATTGTGATTTGGTGCTATATAAATAAACCCGAATTTGACTGAATTGAATTGAATCTTGCCTTTTGGTGACTCACAAATATGACAGATGAATCATCATGCTTGCTGCCTTGTATGACAATTTCCAGGGAAAAAATGGAAACTGACAAAAGCAACTGAAGTGGTATTCAGCTGCTATTCACTTTTACAGTTCCATCTAGCTAAGGGGTGATTAACATAAGGCCCAAGGGTCAAAATTGGGCCAGCAAAGACTCCAATGTGGCCAGCTGGACAGCTTTGGAAAATGTGGAGAACATAAATTTATGGATTTTTACTAATGTTTGTATAGGATTTACAGCTTTTCCTTCCAATAAAGCCCTCTTCCACAGCCGTTCATGCTGCACCAAAGAAAACTTCCTTTTGTTCACTTTCTGACATTTTTAATAATCAGCAAAAACTTTTTTCTATAAACATGGGCAGTCTGGGCAGTGAGCTACCAGAACATCTTCTAGAATTTTCCACGTATATCATGTAGAAAAACTGAAAAGTCCTGTTTAAATTGTACTTCTTATACTAAGATATCTCATTGATTGAATGTGTAGTGAAATAAATTCTTTTGATGTTACGCTTACATTTGTCCACAGTGCAGAAAAAAAGTTGCTTTTATGGGCCAGCCTTACAGGGAACCATCATGGTAGACATGTTGGTCTTTCAGTAGCAAAAAAGAAATAAGTATGGATCCAAAATAATAAGGACATGACGGATCAGTGAGAAATAGTTCAAATTACAGATTTTTGTTTGTAAACATATAGAGAAGTTAAATGGATGACATCAGCATGGTTAGATCCTATCGTGAAGCATGAAATCTTTTTTTCTTTTTTTACAAAGCGTGATAGCTGTTTGATGGATAAAGTGCTGCATTAGGTGACCTCCACAATCACCCATCCTAAACCCAAATGCACTGCACTCTCATTGCACTGTTGCACTCTAGTTGTGACTTCAGTTGAAATCATGGCAAATTCAGCAAATAACTGGAACCTCCAAAGGTTGATTCTGTTCATCTGGACGTAGTGTTTTGTGGGAGAAACGTTTCGTCACTCATCCAAGTGATGACTGAAACCAGCCCACTGAAGGAACAATGGGCTGGGAGGTCAGTTCCTTAATCGATTATGCAAATGTACTGTCTATAAAATTGGGGAAACCTGCAGTCAGCTGAGACTGAAGAAGTCACTTGGATGAGTGCAAAACATTTCTCCCACAAAACGCTACATCCAGATGAACAGAATCAACCTTTGGAGATTTACTTACCTGGATGATTGAGCATGATTCAAGACAAATAACTGGAAGCAATGATATAATAATGGCATTGTGGGTATGGGAAATTAACATACTGAATGCCCCAGTAAAGGCCCTGCTGACACAGACAAAAAGCGCAGTTGCAGTTGCCATGGTTGATAGTCGAACTACTGTGATAATGTCCTTGTTTTACTCAAAGAAAGCAGCTTTGCAGGTGGATGATAAGCGACTGTAAACAAGTTGAGATTGAGTGTAATTGCTGCCAGTGTTCTCATGACACATTATGTAAACAACACATTATGTAACCAACACCACCAACTTTTAATACTAACAGATCTTAGCACAATTCCTATCCTGGATAAGGGGATCTACAAATTCCCATACTGAGATCTCACCTTTAACATGGCCGCTGCCTCTTCTACTCCTGTCCTCCTGAATTTATTGAGCCGCGAGGCCCATCAACTTTTATTAGCTAATAATGCTGTTAGGGCCATTAAGTGTGGCCAAGACTCACCCAGAGCAACACTTAACAGTCCCTGTGGGGTGCTACTTGAGGACTGAAGTAACAGGACCACACTGTGACAACCCCACTGCACTCACGTGTCTGAGCAGATTTCTAATTTGATGTTGCTAAGACCAGCGCAGCTCCCCCAGAGGGTGATTGGTATGTCACTTAAATGCAAATATTCACTGTTTTAGATAAAACAGTAATTACCCTTTCCATTTTGAAATTTCTTAGAAGGAAGGCTATAGTCCACCCAAGGATTCTACAATGTGAGACCTGTTTCTCATATGTACACAAATGCGAGTGAAAACAACAAACACCCTGTAATTCTTACTTTTAGATAATTTCTAGGCACCTATAGGTTTGCCCTGAAGCTTCTTCAAAGATGCCTAGAACTCACTTAGGGACTGACTGTTTTCTATGCTTCTGTGGACTGCAGATGATTTAAAGATCCTGCCGGCACTCTTTAGATTGCTACACTAAAATAAGGGCATAATGGAGCCTGGTTACTCCCATAGCCGTGGGTGTTGTTTTTGTTGTGTTGTGCTAGGTCCAAACTCTTAGAGAATGGTTAAAGGATGGCCCCTTTAGATCAAAGCAAAAATATAATCAACTGTGTGAGAGAGAAAGACCTCTACTTTATCATGTCTCTTTGCTCAGGGCTGAAAACGGACTGCTGGTGAACTAAGAGTTGATAAAGAGAAAAAAAACGGAGGGTACAGTATGTGTTCTGTGCTTGGTTTTAGAAATAGGTCATGTGGTCTGTTTTGATGAGTCACATGGCCAACACTCATTTAAAAATTAGGTTCATTTTAATAGTGCACAATAACAGGGGGCTAAACCCAGCTACTTAGTTACTTGTAGCATTTAATCATCTTCCATCAGGTTGTTGTGCAAAAGGATAATGAGATTTTTCAGTCACTCAAAGAATATCCATTTCGTAGATTTATTCACACAAGCCTGATTATTAGAATCATAGACAAATGCAAAAGTTAAAGTAATAATAATTTTAAAAAAGATGTTTAATGGGTTAAGTTGCTGTCAATATTTCCAAAGTAGGAATTTATTTTGAGTGTCACTGCAATTAAATAATTAGCACCTCAGCAATAATGACATTTAGAGCCTTCTACTTTCATAACCTATAATTTTAGAACATCACCAAACATCATCAAAGTCACAGCATTTGGATGGGAATATTAACTCTCCTAATCACTGAAACAAGATTGAAAATGTATTTGGGGTTTTTTTCCATTAGGGGTTTAAATACTATATGTTAAAAAAAAGATTATGCCAAAATACACCATTGTATTATTAATATTCTATTTTTTGTTTCACATGTACACAAACTTTTTTCTTTCTTTTAAACTCTTGCAAAGAAAAATTACACTCAAAAGACTGAGACTTATAAAAACACAATTATTACTGTCTAACACAACAATTATTGTAAAATTTGTCTGCTGACAATAAAAAAAAATATTCAATACTAGTGAGATATGTTTTCTGGGCTTGATTAACGAGCTAACCATGGGCTACACGAATCTAGGACTACCTACCACCCCAGCACCCTCCTCCCACACATCCTTGTAGGGGAGTGTGGGCAAGTGATTACTCTCGGATTAAGACTTGCCTTACCGGCAGATATGTGTGGCATAATTAAATAATGGCTGCCTCACCCGAACAGTCCCAATGCATACGGGCTTCCCAACGTCGTCAGATCAGCACAATATTAACCATGACACAGGCGTAACCAGCCCGGTAATTAATGCAGTGAATCAATTACAAATTAGTCAATTTGGAGAATTCCCCACTGGAGTCCACTCATTACCAGTGCTCTGATGGAGTCGCAAGTTTTTCTCTTGGGAAGGGGTGTCACTTCATTGCTCTCATTTTCTATCTGTCTTTATCTCTTTTCTGAAGGTAGGCTTCGGAAGACAAATGGAGGATGAAATTGATGCTGCCTGCTGCTTAGCTTTGCATTGCAATTTAAAATGTCAGCTACACAACATTCGATTATAGGTCCAACTGGAGAAGAGCATTAAGCTAATCAAAGTTAATGAGGACACTTTTACAAGGGTATCCTAAGTACAAATAGGCTGTCTACCACCAAGCTTTGAAGACTTTATACTATACAAGCACATTTTTATATAAACCTTTAAAAGGCAGTTGTAATATTGATTTTGCCCATTGTTTGTGTTTTTATCCTGCACATTTCCTTATAACATTCAATAATACTATCAAAAGTTATACAGCAAAAGTGATGGTCATCTACTGTATTACCATACTTCCGCTATCCACTGCCCCTAAATGATAGTGCAGTGGCCAAATTACAGGAATTATATAAAGTATACCTAACTAAACAGGTATTGAAGGAAGGTGGTAGCATAAATTATATGCCTTTCTCTGCACACTCTGTATTGATGGTTCTCATAGCATAGGATAAGGTGAACACCAAACTATTCATTTCCCTGCCAAAAGGTGAGAATCGGTCTTAATGACAGAGGGCTTTCTAGCTCAATTCAGGAACTGTCAGGGAGGTGAAATGGGAAAGACTGCCATGATGAGAGACAGCAAAAGAAGGTATGGATGTGTGTGTATGTGTGGCTGTTTATACTTTTTTCCTGCCCACAAGTCCATGAAAGGCAAGGAGCGTTCAGTAAACACAGCTTTATTAAAAAAATAAAGATATATATTACCCAATATAAAATTCAGTAGTCTATTTTTTAATAAATAATTTAACGTTGCTCTTTGTTTTTTTAAATGCATTGTTCACTAACATAAATGAAGGAAGAAAAATAGAGGAACATATTTTAAATCCACTGCAGTACATCACCACCCCCAATTATGATCTCAGTGATAAACATAAAGTGAAATCACAGCTATTAGACAATGAAAACTGAAAACGCATCAGCTTCTTAAAAGTAAGCTGCTGAGTGGCAGAACAGATGTACCGAGTTGCTTTATACTCCACAGGTGGGTGTAAAATGTTTTACAGGGATTGCAAAGTCTTTGTGGACTTTTATTACACCCTGTAAACGAGTTTGGCTCAAAAGTATAATGCATAAAAATAATAATAATAATAATAATGGAAAGCAATGACAGCAAACATTAATCAGAGCTGTTGCTGTAGCTCCTTAACTTGGCCAAAATTCAGGAAAGCAGGACTCCTTCAGCACGAGCAGTGATGGTAAACTAGCACTGACTTTCCATGACACTTGCAAACAGAAATAGTATTTTAGTTGGCCACTGTGGCACAAGTTTGGTTATATTTTATTCTTTTTGATTTTTAGGATAATCAGTGAGTCTCAGAAATACTAATTTTGTGTTTAATTATGTTAAAAGCCAGTCGGTATCATATCTGATCAAAGTACCAACTGGCAGAAACACTGATCTCACAGTTTTGATGACTGATAACTGCAATATGCCTGACATCTGTATCAGAACATACCCAGAATAAGGTCATTTTTATTTTAACTTGTTCATTACATAATTATTTAGTGTAACAGACAGTCAATATACTGGATGAAAACAAGGCAAAGTGAAAAATAAAAGGAAACAAAAGACTGATATTGATTTTCTCTCAGTTTACTTTCCTAAGTAAAGCAAGAGGGACTGTGTCATGATAGTTGTGTGAGCTTTGACTAAGGGAGGTGAGTTAGATAAGCTGAGAGACATGACCAAATGTGCCACCTCCATCTATTACTACATCAGCAAAGTTGAACCTTTTGCTTTGTCCATAAGAACAAAAATAAAAGGCAGACGTTGTAACAGTCTAACATATGTCCCTTTTTCATGTCTGTTCAGACACCACAAACATCTGAATCAGTATCTGAAAAAAAATCTGTGTAATAATTTTTAAGAAAATCACCACACGTCTCATACAGATGGAAAAAAAACATTCCAGATAAAAAAGAAGCATCCTTTTTTAAATTTAAATAAATGCTTTATATTTATTTATCTTATATTTAGGATGAGTAAATACATACTTGTTTTTGTATATGTTTCTGTGGTAGCCCAGTTTGTGCTTTTTACACATTCACATTGTTCTCAGATCTTGTAGCACTAAGTTATTTTAATTGTAATTATAAAAGTTCTATCTGACCTATGTAGTATACATGGGAGATGCACTGTATATTTGAAGAACTGAAAGATGCTCAAGACACTTGCCCTAATGGCATAGTATGTAGGATTGGCCACAGACCTGTGATAGCCACATTTAAGGGAAATTGAAATAAGCTGGCTTCATCCTATAAGTTCCCTCTGTGAAGGCTTAAACCGGGGGTGTCGAACTCCAGGCCTTGAGGGCTGGTGTCCTGCAGGTTTTAGATATCGCCCTGGGTCAACACATCTGAATCAAATGATTAGTTCATTACCAGGTTTCTGGAGAACTCCAAGACATGTTGACAAGGTAATTTAGCCATTTAAATCAGCTGTGTTGGATCAAGGACACATCTAAAACCTACAGGACACTGGCCCTCGAGGTCTGGAGTTCGACACCTCAATGCCAATATTGTCAAGAAAGTTGTGAGAGATTTCTTTTCTACTTATATAACCACCTTTCCTGAAAATACACCATAGACCAAATGGAATTATGAAAATGCTTTCTAAGAAATCCTGGCTCTCCTGGATTAAAATGAGATACCGGAATCGTACGTGTACTCGATTTTCATACATTATGCGTTACTGTTTTTCAATCCATCTCTGTTTCTTCATATGATTGTTTCACTGTTTAGCCTTTCTTTCCTTCAGAATTTGAGGATTGCGGTGGTGTATTCTGTCAATGATGCATTCACCTTACAGGGCTTTTTTGTCATCATGCTTGACAAGTCGACTGTCATCCTGTCGCAACCAATGACACTCAGACTTCAACTGAGTACTACACATTGCCTCTCCGTACATGACATGCACACCCTGAACAGGGACTTCTCAAAGTCACCCATTCTTGCCAATCTCATTAGCCAGCAACAGCCACCCCAAATATCAACCACATGCCAAACTCACACATATCAGTTTATGATGTTTTATCTTGCATTCATTCGTCATAAAATTATTTGTAACTTTGTGATTTTTTTTATTTCAGTACACTTAAACTAGTTTTTTTGCTTTGTTATAAAGATAATAATATAATATTTTCCCTCTGAAATCCTCACTTGTGCTAAAGTAGTATTCCTAGAAAACAGCTGGCATTCTCCCACCGTAGAGGCAAAGGAAGGACGTGGAACGCCAACAGAGAGGTTTCAAATCTTTCATGTCACTTGTTCTTTTGGCTTTTGTTACCACAGTTAACAACAAAAAAAATCTGTCTAATCTCACACAAGAATGCCTTTGTACAGCCACACAGGCATCATCATGCACACGCACACACACACTAACAGATACACACATATTTGCACACGCAGACACACGCATAAGCATAAGACAAGTGGTGTAAGAAACACAAGTGAGAGTTTCTCTTCATCTTCAAAGATGAGTCATCATAATCAACTTGCCAAGGCAATAAAAGATACTTCTGTGATTCAGATACATACACTGGTGTGCATACTTCCACACAAATACACACATACATCAAAGGCAGTATCACCTGCAGGTGTTTGAAGTGGCTCATATTGGGTTTGAGCCACTCCAGAAGGATTGAGGTATTACTGAGGAGCTGGTGGGTTGTAGGTGGGCACTTGGCATGGCAACAGTTCTGAGGTTGAGAATGAAAAAAGGATACCAGTTTCACCAGGGCCACTTATTCTGCTCCGTTCAATGCAGGGCCAATGGGATGGCATCACAACATCATATTATAACCGATTTAGGAAGTCATTTGCGTTTATTCACAGTAGAGTTAATTTCAGAAATTATTGTCAAAACAGTAGTAAAGCAATATGGGACAACTGCCAGCCAGTAATATTTCCATTATATGCCAGTTCCACTGAAAGTGATCTCCTGGAAAAAGTCAGGAGGTTTTCTTACTTACATTTGTAGACACTTCATCCGATTCTGTGTCTGTGTACAAATGTGGATGTGAGCTCAGGCAGAGGATTTAAGCAACCGATATGGAAATAGAGGATGGAGGCTTAGCGATGCAAACCTTAAGCCCACCCCCAGTGCACTTCTGTGTATCTGACTTCAGTGACCGCGGCCCTGCAGAGCACATATCTCTGCCTCAATATGTATGGAAATGAGAGGCAATCATGCTAACGTGTGTTCAGTGTCTTCAAACATGCTAATGGTGCCAATTTCCTCCACCCGCAGCCTAACATTTCACCTTTTCTTCACACCTTTTGGTTTACTCTCTGTCTCTTCTGACCTGGAACAGGTATGTTTTTAATTATGCGTAAAAATATACGTAAGACTAGCCCAGTCCACTCATCTGAGCTTCTCCTGCAGTGTGCAGGAAGAAAATCTTCTGCCCTTTCTCCTTCCTTCACTGACTCTACCCCCAAAACCTCCCTCTCTTCCTTTAGAAGTCAGGGATTGAAGGACTCGATTTCAAAACTGTGCACGTCTCAGTGACTCAAGTGAGGTTTTTGTTCCGCTGCCACACTTCCGTTCACAAATGCTCCAGCGTAGGGAGGAGGGAGAAATCCCTGTTAATCTAGTGAATCTGGCTCTCTAGGTCTTTTTTGTTCACTGTTGCTGAGATCCTGACGCATTGATCTCTTAGGAGGTATGTAGGGTGTGTGGTTGGATGAACTGAAAAGTTGCTAGAGGGAGTCTGACGTCCAACTGTAGACATAATCTCTTTAAAAAAAAAAAAAAGCTGTCTTTATTCACTTAAGAGATTGCAGATGATCAACAGTTTGCACTGACCTCTTTGAATTTGTAATGATGCATTGGTATAAATAATTACTTGTGTTAAGATTAAAAAGAAATCCTGAAAATGCATGCAAAGACCATTGCAACGTAGATTTCTGGAAGATGTGGCCCACACGCCTATCAACACACTGAAGAGCTATTTTTATTGGTAGAAATCCAGGACAACAATGTGTCATGGTGTTATATTTAGCAGGTAATTTACTGCTCTAATTTCACTGTAGCTAAATTGAGGGCATAATGCAAATCATTGTATTTAGTGCTAATATAGACATAGAAAAACTGTTGCACCGGCACCTGTGCAGTCTGCATTGATAATCACATCAGTTTCTTTGCATTAATATCTGTTTGAATGTTATATATAGATATACTCCTTTGGGAACGTATGCATCAAAACGTGTTGAAATCCAGGTGCTTGTCTCCCTGAAGTACTTTTACTATGCGCTTGGCCTGCACCAGTGGTATTGCCAAGGGGTGCTTGTTTTGTTGATCTGTGTTTAATGAAAGTGACCACGCACAGAGCAGATTCGGCCATTAGCTCAGCAAGAGTCTGTAATCACTACAAGTTGTTTCCTTTTTTTCTTGCAGTTCATTATTGAACAAACATTCTGTGGGGGGAAAAGCATGTGTTTCTGCCACTTCCTTCTCCCTCTTTTTATTCCCTTTGCAATGTTGCACTTTGGAAACTATCGATTTGGTGGCTTGAAAATAACAAACGACAGCTATGTGAGTGGGACAACAAACAACCTCAGAAAATACAATATAAAAGGCATCCGTGAAGTATGTGCCTTGAAGTAATTATTAGCTACTGTATATGCTTAAATTTAATCAGCCAGAGCTGATTGCTTTTGCTGTTGTGTGCTGCCCTCAGTCTTCTGTGAGGAAGAAAGAGTACCTGGATATGGCAGTGTCCAAGGCTATGTCACTGTGCTAGACAGAGTGCTGCATATTTGGTTTTGTAGCAGGGTTGAAAAGACCTTCAAACTCAGTGGGGTGAATGTGAGTCATCTAAAGACCTTGCCAAACTCTGTGTTCACATAGAGGCAAAGAGTACAACATACACTCACTTGAAAAAAAGCTCAATATATTCTCTATGTACACATACTCTTGATTCAAATCAATAAATGTACATTTATGGTGTGGTCAAGTTTAGTTGCACCATCATAATGCTCCTCAACGTTTGAAACCTCAAACCCACCACTGCTCTTATTAATTCACTGGATATTTTCATCAGCACAAAGAAGTTTACGCTATGTCCTTTTTTCTCCAGGTAGTTTTTAAATTGATAAACACGTTCAGAGACATACTGAATGTAACGTCCCCATCAATCATTCACATAGGTACACAGACACTCAAGGCCTGTCTGTTTCTATTAATGGTAATCAGCTGGGTAATGATGACAGAGCTGCGACTGTGGCTTACTTACTGGTGGCTGATGGCCATGCTCTCTGACAGCTGTCAGCCGCCATGACTACACTGCCAGGGCCCTCCTTAGGACTTATTTCAGCTCAGTACATCAGCTGCAGCAGCACTTCACACACAGACTTGTTGATTATCAGCATCAGTGGGCCGGCGTGGAAAGACTTCTCTGACCGCCTGTCTGCTAATGACAGTCACCATGATGGTGGATGGGAGAAAGAGGACACAGCCTGTCACTTTGATTCATGCAATAGCAGATCCAACTGGATGGCTTCTCGCCAAAGTCTCGACAGTCGTTATATCCCCTCCTAAATGACATTTAAAGTGTGAAGCAGTGGCTGTCCTTGTGGCTCAGTCACCCCAGGCCAGGCCCCGGACACGAATCCCGAACCCTGTGCCAAGTAAGGTCACAAACCCCACAGTCAATTCTTCTCCTAGATGCCTGAACTCAGCTCATTGGCATTATTGAACGACCTTGAAGACAGATGCTTAGAGTACATTACTTAGTTTGTTTGGTTTTTTGTCTTGTAGTCCTCATATTTTTTTTTATTCTTTTGCTTTCCTATTTTAATCTATTTTATTATTGTACCTATGTCCACCTAAAAAATTGAACAAATACATCAAAAGCAAATGTAAGGTGAAGTATGGATGTCTGCTATTGCTTTGCAAATAAACAGGATAACACGCAATCGCTGAATTATTTCAAATGCTCCGTCCTGAGTTTGGCTAAAACCTAAACAGAAAATAGATGCTAGAATTGGTCATTCTGGCTAATTCTGTTACTGATATTTAAGAAATGGGAAACTTCTGTCCATATATATTTGTTTCTGCACATTACCACTATGAATTTTAAATGTAAGTGCAGACTTTCAGCTGTAATTCAGTGGGTTTAACAAAAAGATTGTATAAAAATCAGAGGAACTAGAGAATTTTTTAATACAATCCCTTCATTTCAGTGGCTCAAAAGTAATTGGACAAATTATGTAACTGAAAATACTCATTTTTAGTACTCTGTTAAAAACACTTTCGTGACAATGACAGTGTTAGGGTATCTTTTGACCCAGCTTTTTGAGTTGGGTTTTTTTTTTTTTGTGACTTTTGTATTATAAGGATGGTTAAGTTCCAGTCCTACAGTTAGACTCAAGTTTAGTTGTTTCTATGTTTCTGAGTTTCTTGCTCCCCAGTTTGTAGTTTCCTCTCTGTTAGGTTTTTCTGTCTCATCCCTATGTTGTGTGTAAGAATCTGTCATGTCACATGTTTATGTCTCTCGCCCCTCCACATGTCCTGTCTCCATGTTTGTATCTCTCTCCGTGTCTCTCGCTCGCTCTCTCGCTCACTAACCTTTTTCCCCTGTTCCTCTCCTTGTGTCTCATCTTTTGCCTCCTTGCTTGTTCATCCCCTTTGCTGTGTGTTAGGTCTGTGTCTCAGTGTTTCCTGTTTTATCTCTCGTCCTGCGTTCAGTGTGTTACGTTTTGCTTCCCCGTCTCATCGCATCCAATTCACTGCAGTTTCACTGTGTTTCCACTCCTGTCATGCCTCAGTGTATTTATTGTCTGTCTTTCTCAGTCCTTTGTCGGTGCGTCTGCAAATCTCCTGCTAAATCCTCCTTGTGTTTCCACGTTTCCTCGTTAAAATCCAAGGTATCTCAAGGCATTCCTAGTGTTCCAGGTTTTACATTTGTTTATTCTAGCTTCCTCAGTTTAGGTGTTCCACTGTCTGTTTTTTGTTATTTTGGATGACCTATTTCTGTTATCTGCCTTAATAAACGGCACGCCCTTAATTAAAGTACAGTTTTGTCTTCTGTGGTCTGCATTTGGGTCCTCTTATAAAGACACACACAATCTGCTGCTGCAGATCATGACAGATAGCCTGAAGTCTTGAACTCGTTTTCATTCAGATGTCCAGGTCTTTTTGCGTTGCTGAGTTCAGAGTGCTTTCTTTCCTCCTTTCTTTCATAGAATGTACCAGACTGTAGATTTTGCCACTCCTACTACTGTAGCAATTTCTTGGATGGGGTTTTTTCTGTTTTCTCAGCTTAAGTATAGCTTGTTTCACCTGCATGGAGAGCTCCTTTGACCGCATGTTGTCTTTCACAGCAAAATCTTCCAAATCCAAGCACCACACCTCAAATAAATTCCAGGCTTTTTATCTGCTTAACTGATAATGACATACATGTAACGAATGAATTGCCCAAACCTGCCTATAAAATAGCCTTTGAGACATTACTTTTGGTCCCTTTAAAAAAAGGGTGGCACATGTTAAGGAGCTGAAACTCCTCAACCCTTTGTCCAGTTTGAATGTGGAAACCCCCTAATAAAAATTGAGAGTCTACACATTATGTCCATGTCTATTATATAACTACAATTGGAACATGTCTCAGTAAACATGTAAAAAAACTAAACTTGCGTCATTGTCCAAATATATATAATAATAATGAATATACTGAACTGCAAAATAGGCAATGTTAACATCAATTATATTTCTGTCAAAATATAATTTGTTACAGACACTAAACATGAGGTTTTTAGTGGTTTTTGAACTGATAACAGTTTCTGGAAGACCCTAAAATGGATGTTCTTGCAGAAATTCAGTGTTATCTTTTTTCTTGATCAATTAGATATTATGTGATGAATTTTAGCCTGAGAACATGCAGCCACTATAAACACAGAACTGTGATAACCTTGTTCCTTTTGCCTTTACACTAGCTTGTTTACTGAATTAATTTTACATTCGCCATGAGAAGCACAAGTTGTTTTTCTTCTTTTTTTTTTTCCTAGAAATGTGTTGTTAGTGTTTTCATCTATGCAACATGTACACACTTAAAATGCACACTAACACTTATTTCCATACCTCTATCCACAGTCTATCAGGGAAGTGACAGGCTATGTGTTGGTGGCTCTGAACCAGTTTGACTACCTGCCATTAGAGAACTTGAGAATCATCCGAGGAACCAAGCTATACGAGGACCGCTACTCCCTTGCAATCTTCCTCAATTACAGACGTGATGGAAACTTTGGCCTGCGCCAGTTGGGTCTAAAAAATCTCACAGGCAAGTTGAATTATTTTTTGGTTACTCACATTTTTTTATGTTAAAGGACACACAATGAGTAAAAAAAAACAATCCAGCTTCAAAACACCTGTAATATCAATTTTTACAATTCAGAGTTGAGTTAGAAGGATCACATTAAAATCAGTTGTGTGTATTAAGAAAAATTATAACAAAAGGTGATAAAAATAGAGGAATATTTTCATTTTATGTTGTTTTTAGGCCTCCGTGCAAGCAATAGTTAGGGCAAGAGGCCCATTCCATGAAAAAACAGTGAGTGTCTCCAAAATGATCCCCTCAGAATCACAACGCCTTTAGTACAAGAATTACACATGCAAAGCACATGAAATACACATTTAACCTGCGTTAAAAACTGCAACCAAATTAAATTTATAACCATTGCAAGTCTCACACTCTAAAGCCAAATTCCCATTTATGTTCAGTATGACTTTGCTATCGCTACCAAATTTGAGCATTTATATCATGGATACACTCGAGCTTCAAAAGCAAAACTCCATCATTAATATCTTAGTCATGGAGTATCAAACACTAGAAGTCTAGATGTTTTCTGATAATTCACTGGAGAAAACTTCAAAAAGTACTTTTTGGGTAAACTTTAAAGGGTTCTATCACCATGTGGCATATTTAGCTGATCAAAACAAGTTATAGAATATGAAAGGTTTCCTTTTTACCTATATTTTGATATCAGGCTCATCTTCTAGTTGTCATTCCTTAAAATATTCCTTAAAATATTTTTTTTTCTACTTCTGGAACTTAAGAAATTGAAAAATCACAACTTTAAAAATGTCAAATTTTAAACTATCACCATGTAATTTAAAGGCCTGTGACTCTGAAAATATTCAGTATTCAACTATGACTCATGGAAGTCGTGATTGGAGTTTTGTCAAACAAGATTAAAAAAGTCAAACATACAGCCATGGATGTAAACTGCAGCTTGACTCTTTTGACAAAGACACAGAGCATATTGTATGTATACTTGCACTGATAATTCACATTGCACAATCAAACAATTTAAGTGTGCTGGAAGTGGGTTACTGGCTTCTGTCACCTGTCATGTCTTTTTTCTTTATCCTGACGGGTGCTGTTATCACAGTTCACCTTTTTATATGAAGGGATATTATACCATCTGACAAAGTTGTGAAAATACATCTAATTTATCATTTCCAGCTATTGCTCAGACAAAAACGTATTCTTGTATGAGTTACCACCTGAAATCTATTTGAGAATATTGTGTCCTAGTGATTGCTGATAAACTGCGTAGTAAGAAGGAAAGGATTGTGTGGGCGGCTCTGCCTTTTTATGAAAAATGATCCAGTGCTAGAAGGTTATCTTCTGCAGACTGACCCTGAGGTCAGCACAAAATGAACCTCTAGACTCGCAAAAAAGATGCACAGCTTTTCCACTACAGAGCAGCACACCTTTCTCACAGTGTGTTCGAAATAAGTTCAAAGCTGCCATTCACTCATCTTGAAGCTAAATCCAACATCACAAATGATCAAAGCAGGTGAAGATATGGACAGAATCGATACTTTGTGGTGGCTGAATAAGAGTAAATAAGGGTTTGTATGACCCTTGACAGCTCTGATAATGTTCAAGATGGAGAAATAGATACATTAAGTGATCAATGCATCAGCACATCTCTATGCTTGTGTGTTGATCACAGTAAAAATGTCATCTGCCACACATGTTAACTCTTGTTCTGCAGCAGCTTTGACATTAATAATGAATACGTGTATTGTTGCCTACATTTAAAAATAATAATAACAAAACATAAATAAATAAAAACAATAATAACTTTTCTTAATTGCTTACTCAAAGTGGGTCATGTTGGGGCGGTGTCTGTTGCAGGTGACATTTGACAAACTAGTACACGTGTTTTTGGAAAAACTAATTGAATATCATGTGCAAAAACTGTCACTTTTCTAAAATGTTTGGTCTGCTGTCATGAACAGTCTGACATACACAGGAAAGCATTAAGAATGATATATGAATGATTAGTACCACAAAAAATGCACGCATGTTACGACTGATAAGGAATGTTGTTTTAAAATAATTTCTTAATTAGAATGCTCTTAAATCAGATTTACAGCACACAGAATTTACTAGAATTTAACAACTACCTATCTAAAAAAAAATACAGACACAATATAAAGAATTCCAAGGGAAACACTGAGTCATAAGAAAAAGACAGTGACATTAGCTTGTTCTAAAACTGTAAAAGAAAAGAACAAAATGACCTAGTGAAAGATTAGCATTCAATTCGTGACATTTATGAAGATGTGTGAGGATGGTACTGAGACTGTGCCTTCCTTACCTCTTCCAAATTCACTTTCTAAATAATTCATTGTTGTCTTCAGCTGTTCTTTCCTGGTTGTTCCCCAGAGTTGAGAGAAACAACACAGCCATCAGTCTGCATGTGCAGCTTCAGTATGTGCTGGGGTGTTAACGTTCTGCCTTCTATTCTTTCTCACACGTGGTGCCATACTTGGGGAATTACATTTGTCCAGCATAGCATTTTGCTGTGCCCTTCCTTTTCCATTGTGGTGCCAAGTTGAAGTGAGCGCGGAGGGAGGCCAGGGCTGTTCTCTGTGAGAAGTGTTTGATGTGCCATCCGTGGCCTCAAGCCATGAAGTAGAGGGGGAAGTTATGCACAGCAGCCAGGGTCAGAATCTGCTCTACTTCATAACTATGAGTGCTTGTGTTTCACCCTTGTGCTCGCTTTCGTGGTGACAAAAACATGTTGGTTGTTGTTTGTTCTTATTAAAATGCAATCATTTAACGATTAAAGGTTTGGTTTTTGTTGAAGTATATTATGTAGAGATCGGAAATGGCTCTCACGGGTGCCTCTAGAAGAACAATTAATATACCCCACATGGCCCTAATCATCACTTGGTCAGTGTGGGATTACATCAAGGGAGATAAGACACTGAGGCGACCTAAATCACAAATAGCTTGATAGTATTACTTTTAAAAGGACCTATCCTCTTGTGTCTTGAACTTTTCACATGTACATGCATGTCAGGTTTGGGTAGATAGGGCCGTTCACGATCATGTCTATAACTGTGGACCCTAGAAAACCTTTATACAAACTTGTCACTTCAGAACAAGAAACTTGTCTTGAAGGGTCTATCATATCACTGTTTTTTGTGCAGATGGACCTGACAGTTAAACAAGCTCTTGCTGTGGGGAGAGACAAGTCACTTGTGTCCCAGTTTGTTCTGTTGCAGTTGTCATCATTCTGCTGTGCGCAAGTGGAGAAAGGAAATAAGCTAAAACTATCAGGATAAACCCGCTCCTGTACTTCAAGCAGCAGAGATCAAACTCTTCCTTTCCTTCAGCTGCTGTAGCGAGTCCAAAGCAGTCTCATTCATTACGAGGCCTTTGATGTTGCTGTCATATTAGCCCATCGTTCTTCTTGCAGTAGCTCCCAGGGGAAGTGTAAAATGATCAATAAAATTCATAAGCAACATATATAAGAGGATAAAACATATTAAATACATAAGGGGCTAATCGAAAGAAGGCACAGTGAAAGACCCCTTCGGTGCTGAAACCCACACGCAGTTCTACTTGGTTTGAAATTGCCTTGGGATGAAATCAATTTGTCGCTAGTATATTGTAGCATTGCACTTATTGATTTTTCTGGTGCACTCTCCGCGAGCTGTGAATGGACTCTCTGGATTTGAGGGGACTGGAGGATGGGGTGGAGGACGTCTCTGGCTGAGCAGGGATAGGACTCCCTCTGATGCACCTTTCAATCAAGCTTAGCTAAGTTATCCTCATGAATATGAAATATAAGGCACAGTCAAGCCGGGGAAAGTTAAGGATAGTGTGTGTGCACGGGGGTGTATAGAATAAGAAATATAGGCACTAAGTGCAGAAAGTTTAGTTGTGTTGTTTGACATTTCTTCCCCTGGAACAAAAGACTGTCCTGGCCGTTATAAGACTATTCATTTTTAGGCATTTTGGGTGTGCAAGTGAGCTCTCTGATAGCTACAAGGAAAAGCTTTAAATAAGTCATTCTTTTTACTTCTCCCTATGTCCAAGCAAGAAAAAAGGTTAAATACAGCTGGCTTCTGACATTTTCAAAGTTCCCTATCCATATTTTGATGCATAATGACCCGCACTGTCCTCCTTCTTGCTACGGCAAACATTTTCGCCACTTCTGTCTGGATTCACATGAACCCTGGGCAGCCTCTGTGCTTTCACATGGTAATTACAGCCTGCTTCCCTGGCAAAATAATAACAGCCTCAATAAGGAGCACAACACAGATGAGCTTTCTGATTTTGCCACCACCAACCGCCCCCCCTCCCTTTTCCTCATTTCATTTTTTTCAGATTTGTTTTGTGTTGTTGATTCATTTTTCTAACCACCCTACGCCTGCACTGCGTCTGTCCAAAATGAAGCATCCAATCTGAGGCCCCATCTGCTGAATGATCCTCTCTCATCGCATGCATGTACACAAGCCTGTGTTTTACGCCAAGGCGTTAACCACTCCTTCATGGCCCATCTGCTCTCTCTTTGTCTATCCCATTTTTTGTCTTTCTTCCATCTCTTTATCCCTGTCTTTGGCTCTCTGTTGGTCATCATATTTTAGTTGGCTGTCTTGATTTGTCACACTGATGCCTTTCACACAAACACATGCATGTTTGTACCAATCTGTACTGTATGCAAAAGTCTCTGGCGCACTTGAGTCTGACTCTGTTCTCCAAAGGCTACTGCAGTTGTTGAGTGTGGAAATCGACCACGAACATACAATATCATCTGCTCAGTGTGTCCTTCTTAGTGTTATGTGACAGTGATACACAGGGGAAGCAGGAAAAGGACGGAATGGGGCACGTTGACGGGAATGATATCAGTTAATGTGTTTCCCCCAGACAAGGAACTGGTAAATGGGGGGCATAAAATTGGTGCCTTTTTCTGATCCCCAAGATTTTCGTTCGCCGTCTAACTACTAGTAGACGAAAGAGAAATTCTGCCACGGGAGCCAGAGAAGATTGGTCCAGTGCACATCACAAGAATTCAGCCAAGCCTCTTGCCTGGGAGCCCACAGACCTCAGGTCTCCTTCAATTGTGTGTCTAATTGATTACTTCCCATGCAATTACTCCTGTGTCACACTCAATATTTCACCACTGCGGGAAGGGGGCCAGATGGGGCGTCTTTTTGAAGGACGACATTCATATTGTCACATTTGTGAGCCTCTAATGTGGATTGTGGGGAAGCACATGTTAAACTTAAGCCCGAAACAAGCCATCAGTAGTAACTGATATCAAGTGATTGCAGTGTAATGTGGCTTAGAGAGAGAGAGAAATTACCAAAGCAATTTGTTTTTATGCCACAGGTCAGCAAAGCTGAATTCTTCAAAAAGTTTATTTTTGTGTTTCTTTTTTTTAATGTCTTCATTTAATATAAAGGGTTTTTCACATTTTTACTTTTAAAAAATGTAAAATATTTTTGTCATTTTTAATTTCTCATTTTTTACAGTTTGGAGTCCTTTAATTAAATGACTTCATATTATTCTTACTTTCCCTTAAATTAACTTATTTTAGCTTTAACATTTTACCCGATTATATTTTTTCCAGGGCCATCTGGATCTGTCACTCACAGCATGGTCTAAAGGGTGCATGGATATTTTTCTTTTTTATGCTTTTGTTATTTGTTCTGTTCTTCAGTCTTTAATAATGCGATGCCTGAGATTTCATAAGCAGAAAATAAATGTGCTTTATGAAATATTAATGGACAACAATAGCAAAACCTGCCATGAGAAAGGAAAGATAATAATACAAAATGGAGCTTCTCCAATTAAAAATGTGTACGTCTCTCTCTGTGTGTGCTGCATTTGGCAAAGAACTGAAATAATGGACTGTGTCTTCTAAAAGTTTTAACAGAGTTCATGCTCCCTTAAATATGTTTAGACTGCAAAGTTTAACTCAAACACCAGTGACCATTATTATCCCACCTTAGGTTTATTGTATTTTACTTCCCCATAATCTTTAAAGCACTAAACTATTCTCTTACCTGCCTGCAAGGAATATAGAAATGTACAAATATTTTGTACAAAAAGCCTTTACAAATCATGAATACAATGAAGAGGAAAATGAAAGTAATAATAACAAATATAGTCAGTAATGTGCAAAAGTCTTTATATTTTCATATATATATATATATATATATATATATACACATTGCTGGGAAACTGGGAAATAGTTCCAGTGATTTATTGAAACATATGCAAAGATATATGGAAATGCAAAATACAAGGCAAAACCAGTGTTTGCATATTACTAATAAACTTGAAGGTGAATATTTCACTAGTCAACCTCAAAAATTACTTCCTCTAAACCATCAACAGCTCTATTAGACCCCTAATGCTACAAAACTGTTTATTAATGCTTCAATCTTATGTATGATTGGTCTATCTCTTTTTATGGGCTATGTACCAAAGGCCTCTAAGGTGGCAGTAATTAAACCAGTTCTTAAAAAGCCGTCACTTGATCCAGCACTCATAGGTAATTATAGTCCAACCTTTTTTTTTTTTTAAAGTTCAAAATTTCATGATAGAGTAGTTGTAAAACAGCTAATTAATCATATTCAGATGAATGGTTTATCTGAAGAGTTTCTGTAAGGATTCAGAATTCATCACAATACAGAAACAGCACTAGTGAAGGTAATGATGGCCTTTGACAGTAGACTCATCTCTAGACCTCAGTGCAACATTTAATACCACTAAGCACAATACTTTAGTAAAGAGATTAAAACACACGGGTATTAAATGGTATTTGGCTGCAGTGGTTCGAATCATATCTGTCTAATAGACTTCAATCTGTTCATGTAAATGTAGAGTTCTGTTCACATGCCAAGGTTAATTATGGAGTTCCAAAAGATCTGTGCTGGGATACATTCTTTTTGCATTTCACATGGTTCCCTTAGGCAGTATCATATTAAAGGCGTATTATATATTTTCAGTCCTATGCAGATGATACCCAGCTTTATCAATCTATGGAGCCAAGTGACAAAGCCCATTAGTTAAGCTACAGGAATGTCTTAAAGACATAAAGACCTGGATGACCTCTAATTTCCTACTTCTAAATCCAGAGAAAACAGAGTATTGTATTTGGCCCTAAAAATCTTAGAAACATGGTATCTAACCTTACGATATAAAGTGCTTTGAGGTGACTGTTGTTGTGATTTGGCACTATATAAAAATAATCGAATTGAACTGAATAATTAATATGACCACATTCATTTTTCAACACACACCGGAACTGCTAAGAACTGCTACCACTGATTTTCAGTCCAGTTTTTGTGTAATTTGTTTCCCTTCCTTAAGAATATAGCTCTTTGGCAACCACCCTTCCAGTGAGACAACTTTTCAATGAGGCTTTGGTGAACAGTAGTTGGAGCCATCAAAAGATTTAAGATCTTAGGTCCTGCTTTAGTTCTTTGTTAGTCTTTTTCCTGTTTCATAATGACATGACTTTCAGTTGCTGTTCATCTGCTGTAGATATTTTTTTTTAGGTCTGCCACTTCTTTTGTCCTCCACTTGTTCAGTTTCCTCTTTTTTTAAGGACCAGCGTTGGTCAAGTTACTTGAAAATAGTAATTACTTACTAATTACTGATTACTTCTCCATGAAAGTAATCTCATTACTTTACTGATTAATTATTTTCAAAAGTAATTAATTACTTTTTAAAAACATGATACACAACCTGAATACATAATAAAGCGATAGACCTTTCAGCCCAATTCTATTTTTTCTGCATAATCCATCATATAAAACTGAATCAAATGAAAAAGTCTCTTTGGTTTATTAGTTTTAATATTTTAACTTTATGCACATTGCTCAAGCAAAAATGTAATTATATGAAACAAAAATGTGTTTAAACCTGTTTTCTGCATATTCCAGCATATAAAATAAAATAATTTCTTGTGTTTACACTAGAAAGAAGCTTTCTTCCCACGCAGAGTGTAAAATGGTCGCTAATGTTTTTGTCACTTTTTACGGAATCAAACTCAAAGTAATGTCAGGACTTCCAAGCTCTAAATGCTGCATGGTCGTTCTCTCTCCCACACTCCATATTATCCATTGTTGATCTACACATGTCTGTTGCTGCCACGGACGTCACATGCTCAGACATCATTGTCATGAGACACTCTCACAAACAAAATCACAGTTTAGTAACGCAGTAACGCAGCCTGCTTATGGGAAAGTAACAGTAATCTAATTACTTTCTGGCAATAGTAATCCCTTACTTTACTCATCACTTGAAAAAAGTAATCGGATTACAGTAACATGTTACTGCCCATCTCTGTTAAGGACACACTGCAGACAATGTAGACATGTTGTAGCAAAAATATTTTATACCTGTAAAACTATTATTTTTGCTATTTTCATAGATCCAACTACAGAAATGGGGAAAAAATGATTAGTGACAGATCGCTATATACGAAGTGTCTAAAGGTGTAAAACAAAATTAAATTTTTTTAAAAGCAGAGGTAAAGCTCGATATAGTCCAGCACCACAGAGGCTATGCTGATGTCTCTTGTACCAAAAAGAGAATCAACCCAGCTCTTATTTTGTCCTCCACTTTTCTGCTATCTCTTTAAATATGCTATTTAAAGTTGGTTCTTTGCTAATCTCTGTTCTGTTCACTAGTTCATGCCTTGATTTAGGGAATGTTTTTATGCGTCAATGATTCATGGGTTCGTTTTAAGTGGCTAAACAACCAAAACAAACAAACAAACAAAACAAAACAAACAAGAAACAAGAAAAGCCTCTGAAAATGGAGACTGTAGAACTATTGCTCAAGACCACAAATTATACAGAAGTCTGGCTCCTTGGAAGCAAGAGCTAAAGAAATGAGGAGTGGCTCAAGACATTAGTATAGTACTGCACATTTAGACAGCATCTGGAAAAGTGCAGGGCAGATTAGTGATTGCTTCTTCTGTATGCTATAAAGCAGTCTGATATCAATTATCCTCCCTAAGTGAGATTGTTTTGGTCAGCAACTCCTTTTAAAGTGTTTTGATGCAGATACATAGAACTGACAATTTCGTCTGTTCTAACAGCAGTTTATGTCATTCTTTATTCGGTTGCTTGTTTTATTTCATGCAAGAATGCTAATGTGTGAATGCATCACACTAGTCCCTACACTCATATCTTGTGTCTCTTTCCAATAAACAATTTACATTTCCTATGATTACACTGCAGACCAGTCTGTCCTCACTGAATAGAATATATTCCAGCACATGACCTTACTTCAGCTTCCCCTTTAGCAGATAATACTGCAATATTATCTGGTTATATCACAATATTCTCATACCTACATACCACTCATTACCAGTTTGCCTTCCTGAAGGAACCTCTACGGCCTCCTCTAAGTGAGAGTTGACTTTCACCTCATTAAAAGTTAAAGTAGGCGTGGAAAGAATTTTAATGCCAATTAATAATCAAAACACAGTCTTCTTCCCTTTTTCTCAAACATTTCCATCCCCCCAGGCAGTGGCTTAGATCAGACATAGATCCGCTACGATGTAGATGTAAAATTGGGTAAGAGACCAACAGGACATTGTTCTCTTACTTCAAATCACGTTTGAATTGTTCCCTCTTGTTCCAACAGGAAACACAGAAGAGCACAAGCATGTATGTCTCCTTGAGTATGTGTGTTGGGATTTCAATTGCTCTGTAGATTATGTAAATTACCATGTGTGTCAGTGCGACTAGGACTTTGCGGTACTTACACCTCAATGAAAATATTACAAATCTTATAAATTCTGTAAGTATTTTGTATTAATTATGCCTGTCCTGATTAGGTGAGCACTGCTTTGTCATAGTGTACAAAATTCAGAGATAAAGTAAATATATGTGTGGATACATATAAATCAGTCAAGAGCTTCATACTTTTAAAGATTTAAAAGTTCCAGTTTATACTGTATCTACTTCATTGTCTTTCTTTCTATGTTTCTGAAAATTCAAAACAATCACATGGTGCTCATCATGCTCAGTTTCTGTCACTGACTGGCTGTCATTATGGCTTTACCATGTCAGTCCACGGCTGTGCAAACTTGACACACAGTTTTTACTTTGATTCCAAAGGCCAGACAGAGTTTCAGACAGGCCTTTGATGTCAGAGGCGCTCAGTGCTCATCTCAGAGGAGGAACAAAATGAGTAAGAAAGCAAATAAAATAGGAGCTGACTGGCAGCTCCGTGGGTCTCCGAAGTAACTAAGGAAAATGTCACTTTTTATCAACTTAGTTACAAGGTCTAAATGGACACCTGTGGACTGATGATGAAATGTTTTTACTCTTAAAGACACGAGATGGTTGATATTCATGGAAAGCAATCCTAAAATCACACAGAAAATGCTGTTTCTTGTTAACTTTTTTAAAGTGTTTATTTTGTAACTGTTGACAGTGTAAACAGTTTTTTTTTCCATTAAATTTTATGTTGACTTGTTAAAAAAGAAATCAAAAACCTATATTGGACTTTAAGCCTTTGATAGTGTATAAACCTCGAGTCTTTCAGAATATCCTACATGCCGGTAACATATAAAGTACATGTTTAAACAGCTAGATAAAAGGTGTTAAATTTTTATTAAAAATTCTTAATGTGAATTTAAAAGACACTGCTGTCAAACCTAAATTTAATATCCTTACACTAGTGCCAGCACACACATAAACACACATATTACCCTCGGACCCGACAAGTTTGCCCCTTTCTCCCCTGGCCGTTTAATAATTAATATGCTTATTTTTGTCTCTAAGGCCAAAGCCTTGGGTAAGTGGAACAGCTATTGATGGGGGCAGTGGTGGGTAATGGGACATGAAAAAGACTTTTTTGTCCATCTCACTTTTCCACACAGATATGATGGGTGTTAATACATGCATCACCAGCCATGGCTTCACTAAATATTTAAATTTTAATTGTTTCTGTCTGTGGTACATGCTTTTTTTTCACCAGTGGTATTTTTTGTTAAAGCTCTGGATCAGTCTTCGCAATCTTCCAGATTGTCCTATTCAAGTAGAACCTATTCTATTTTCCAATACAAAGAGGTCACTTTGGTCAGGATTGTGCATATGGCAAGATCCAACACAGTCGTGCTCTTCGAATATGATGGCTGGCATCAGACATAAAACAGCAGGAAATCCAAGTGGTTATTAAAATATGTTAAGTGGCCTCACTATCTTGAGACTTTAGAGACAAAGGCACTCAAAGGTTAATTTGTGCAAGACGGTACACATTAAAAGTAATCAATGTAAGCTTCATTAGTGACTGGATCAGTGCATCTCAGTCATCCATGATCTTAGCTTTTATTGGTTCTTTGTCTTTATTAAACTTGTTCTATATTCTTCTTCTTTTAACGTTCAATTCCAAACAATAAAGTGGTAAAACTGGAAAATCTCACACAATATCATACAATTAGACAATATGAATGCAGAATGCAGTAGATGTCCCTCATATTTAAAAGAAGCTAGACATACATTATTTAATCATTTTTTACCCTTGATGCTGCTGCTCAAAAAGTTAAAAATCTATATATGAACCCATTTCTGAAAAAGTTGGGATGCTGCATGCCAAAGAAACAAAAAAATCTCTTTATTTTGAATTTAATGGCAGCAACATGTCTCAATAAGGTTGGGACAGGGGCAACAAAAGGCTAGAAAAATTAGGTGGTACTAAAAAGAAACAGCTTGAGGGACATTTTGCACCTAATTATGTTAACTGGGTAAAGGTCAGTACATGCTATAACTGGGTAAAAATGAGCATCTTAGGCAGAGTTTCTCAAACGTAAAGATGGGCAGACGTTTGCTAATCTGCAACAAACTATGTCGCCAAACCACCTGACATATTATCAGTGGTCACTTGAAAATCCTGCATTTCAGATGGTATCAAGGTGTATCAGTGCCTATGGAATTGCCGTTTGGAAATTCACCATTAGAGCTGAAAGGTATACAGTGGCTTGCAAAAGTATTCAGCCCCCTTGAACTTTTCCACATTTTGTCACATTACAGCCACAAACATGAATCAATTTTATTGGAATTCCACGTGAAAGACCAATACAAAGTGGTGTACATGTGAGAAGTGGAACGAAAATCATACATGATGCCAAACATTTTTTACAAATAAATAACTGCAAAGTGGGGTGTGCATAATTATTCAGCCCCCTGAGTCAATACTTTGTAGAACCACCTTTTGCTGCAATTACAGCTGCCTGTCTTTTAGGGTATGTCTCTACCAGCTTTACACATCTAGAGACTGAAATTCTTGCCCATTCTTCTCTGCAAAACAGCTCCAGCTCAGTCAAATTAGATGGACAGCGTTTGTGAACAGCAGTTTTCAGATCTTGCCACAGATTCTCGATTGGATTTAGATCTGGACTTTGACTGGGCCATTCTAACACATGGATAGGTTTTGTTTTAAACCATTCCATTGTTGCCCTGGCTTTATGTTTAGGGTCGTTGTCCTGCTGGAAGGTGAACCTCCGCCCCAGTCTCAAGTCTTTTGCAGACTCCAAGAGGTTTTCTTCCAAGATTCCCCTGTATTTGGCTCCATCCATCTTCCCATCAACTCTGACCAGCTTCCCTGTCCCTGCTGAAGAGAAGCACCCCCAAAGCATGATGCTGCCACCACCATATTTGACAGTGGGGATGGTGTGTTCAGAGTGATGTGCAGTGTTAGTTTTCCGCCACACATAGCGTTTTGCATTTTGGCCAAAAATTTCCATTTTGGTCTCATCTGACCAGAGCACCTTCTTCCACATGTTTACTGTGTCCCCCACATGGCTTGTGGGGAATTGCAAACGGGACTTCTTACGGTTTTCTGTTAACAATGGCTTTCTTCTTGCCACTCTTCCATAAAGGCCAACTTTGTGCAGTGCACAACTAATAGTTGTCCTATGGACAGATTCCCCCACCTGAGCTGTAGATCTCTGCAGCTCGTCCAGAGTCACCATGGGCCTCTTGGCAGCATTTCTGATCAGCGCTCTCCTTGTTCGGCCTGTGAGTTTAGGTGGACGGCCTTGTCTTGGTAAGTTTACAGTTGTGCCATACTCCTTCCATTTCTGAATGATCGTTTGAACAGTGCTCCGTGGGATGTTCAAGGCTTGGGAAATCTTTTTGTAGCCTAAGCCTGCTTTAAATTTCTCAATAACTTTATCCCTGACCTGTCTGGTGTCTAAATCCAATCAAGAATCTGTGGCAAGATCTGAGAACTGCTGTTCACAAACGCTGTCCATCTAATCTGACTGAGCTGGAACTGTTTTGCAAAGAAGAATGGGCAAGAATTTCAGTCGCTAGATATGCAAAGCTGGTAGAGACATACCCTAAAAGACTGGCAGCTGTAATTGCAGCAACAGGTGGTTCTACAAAGTATTGACTCAGGGGGCTGAATAATTACGCACACCCCACTTTTCAGTTGTTTATTTGTAAAAATGTTTGGAATCATGTATGATTTTCGTTCCACTTCTCACGTGTACACCACTTTGTATTGGTCTTTCACGTGGAATTCCAATAAAATTGATTCATGTTTGTGGCTGTAATGTGACAAAATGTGGAAAAGTTCAAGGGGGCCGAATACTTTTGCAAGCCACTGTATAAAGGTTTTAATGCAACATGTGTTCTCATCCAAACAAGAGAATTGAATTAATCTGTTTCAACAGTACAGTAGAAGAGGCCAAGCTGAACTGCCCTGCTTCAATCCAGACTTTTCACCAATTGAAAAAAATTGGCACGTTATAAAATCAGAAATATAATATATAAGAAGCTTAAATAGTAAGTTCAGCAACTGGTCTGAGTTCCCAGATTATAGACTGTTATTAAAAGAAGAAGGGATTCTACACAATGGTAAACTTGACCTTATCCCAACATTTTTGAGACATGTCACAATGAAATTTGAAATTAGGTAATATTTTTAATGAGGTAGTAAAAGATTCTGTGCAGATCCATTCTGTTTTTATTTGGATTTTACAATGTTTTGGAATTGTGTTTGGATATTTACAGTGCATGGGGTTTTGAAACATGGCCTTGTAATTTGAGAACTTCTATAGTGTGTCTTTTAGTGGGCCAATATCTCTGTTTGTCCCTTCTGTATGCATTCTAAGAAAGAGATCTGCTAAAAAAAAAAAAAAAAAGAGAGCTAGTTAAGAAAACAACCAAGGCAAAGCAGCAATCTTTTTAGTGTTCCAAAGGATCATATTCAAAAACTGAATGAAGACCTAACTGTTACAGAGAGGAAGAAAGCATTATAGTCATTAAATATGGGGATGATGGCACATATTTTCAGATAATCTCTGCTGGAAGGCACACTGTAAAATGTAATTCTAGCTGTTTGTTATTTCAACATATTATTCTATATCAGTTTGACGATAGATGACTGAAGTTGTTGTTATAACATAGAATTACAAGTTAAAAACGTCCCAATTACACCAAAAAAAGCTAACTTGAAAACTCATGTCCAGCTAAATCAGAAACTTATGTGAACTTGACAATGCGGGTAAGTTGAGCACAGCAGGATTCAAAACTGCCTCACGTGACTGCTACCGAGGTGCATCATGGGGAATTGGCGGTTAACGACATGCTCACTTTACTTGGACGTTTTCTAATCGTCTTCTTTGGAATATGCTTTCAAGGTGAGTAACATTGGTTATAACTATAAGGAAAGAGAGCTACAAAAGTTGGAACATGTTTTGAATTTATGGCATGACGTGTGTTTTTCTCTTTTACCGAAATGTTTGCTTTAGCTAATGTAACTTTAGCCGACAAGGTCCAGCTTGTGTGTCATGACCAAACTTGACCTAATAAACTGACATATGGCCTTTTTTATGGGTTTAATGTGGCGCTGAGCAAATCACAAGTATTGTGCCGCTAGCTTTAAGGTTGTGCACTCACCCTGTTGCGATATTAGCAAGCTAACTCAGCTAATTAATAAAGCTTATTTCATATTGTCTCTGTACTTGTAAATTCCTTTCAAGTTCACAGGCTGTTGTATTTTGGTGGAAGTTCATTTTGGCAATATTTCCAATAACTGGCTGGGTTCAAAAAGACCTTTTTGGCAGGACTCGGATGCTTGTTGTCATCTGTTTATCCCTATGTAATCACTTAAGGTGTTATTAACTGCTGCATGCTAAGCTGCAAGAGTGCACTGAGGACTGAGACAAAATATGGTCTACAAACCAGCATTATATTAGTTTTTATCAGATAGTCCTCCAGTGTGCTTATTTTTTGCTTTAATTATATTGTGCAGTTATTTGTTACCCTGAAATGCTTTATGCTTAACAACAGTTCACTATTTTGACTTATTTTTGAACTCTTGTGATCAGTATGACTAGATTGTGTGAGTTTCCATACTAAACGAGCTGTAGTGATAAAATAATTGGCATCAGAGACACTGATTTTTGGCATGGTATACTGCAGAAGTTTTTTTTTTTTTTGCATAATTTACCTTTTAATTAAACTGCATTCTCTGTATTGTAACAAAACTAACATTGTTTATATGTCAGAAAATTAGCAAACATGAATAAATGGCGAAAACAATATAATTATAACATATATTTTTATTTTACTTATTTTAGGTCTGTGAAGCCAAACTTGATGCTGGGGATTTATTTTTGTCAGTGGAGTCAAATGGTAAGTTACAATTTGTGCATTTTGTCATACTGGAAACACCTCAGATTATATTGTAATTTAATAGCTCTGTAGAACAAATGATATAAAGATTGTAGTGTCAGGGTACTTCTTAAGAAGTAATATGGCACTATTGATGATCACATGCAGGTGGCATAAACTAAATATTCAGACGTGTTACCAACAAATGATTCATTAACAAAAGCAATGGAGCAGACTGTTTAGGTTCTTGTGGTTGTAATAACATCCATAACTGCAAGTTTGTCATTAATTTATTTTCACAGGTCTAGATGATCACATTTGACTTTGTCATTTAAATGAGGTGGACTTGCAAACTTTGCGCTCTTTGGGGTAAATTGCTGTCCACTACATATACACAGAATGTGCACAGTATTTCAGATCTAAAAAGGGAGTATGTAATGGACTTGCTGGCTTTAATGTAAAAAGCCTGTTGTGTAACTTTAATGAGGCAGTTGGACTAAAACAGTATTGCTCATCAAGGTAAACATCTGAGGAATAAGGAAACTGTTACTTGTCCTTTTACTCAGTGTTCTTTTAATCGCACGTTTACTAAAGTTTTACATCACATAAGTCATTTTCACAATCATTCTACTTTAAAAGATTTCAAGACAGAGCTTATTGTTCTCTGAACTTCCTTGTTTGCTGAACGGCAGGTAAAGTGCATCTTTTTGTTTGTTTGCTTTTGTGTGTTTGTGTTTTCTCTAATGGGCCTCAGATGACTGTTTGCTTAAATTTGGGTCTCAAAGAATCTTTTTTTAATTCTGCCTGTACTCTCCACCCCTCTTCTTCTATTGCTCAGGTTGAAGCAGAATTTGCCCGTCTTACATCTGTTGACCTGAAAGGGTTCCTTTTTGCTGTGCTTGACCATTATGGAGAGGTTCGTGGAGCTGTACAAAATCAAGAGCGGCATAGAAAGGCTAACTAGGCTCATAAGATGCTTCGGAGATGATGTAAGTGTTCAACTGCGAAATCTAATCCTTTGTTTAAGTTTTAGGTTATCCAGTTCAACTGATGAACTCATTGAAAGAAAGCTGATAAGTAAAGTCTGTCATCATATTTCACAACTGGACATTTAGTGTGGTAACTTTTACAGAATCTATGTATATTGGTGGTAGGTTGGATATCATATTCTACTTGAATGTCCTGATAAGCCTGATTCAAAATCTCCAATGATAATCATATATTGATGGAATTATGCATCAAAAAGCTGTGAATTTGGAGCTGTCTACATGCTTCATAAACACTGTTTAAAAAGTGTTTTTGTTTTCTTTTTGACTTCTTTGACCAGAGCCCTACACAAAGGAAGAGGACAGAGGACCTCATTTTCTAAAGGAAGATCCCTCACACACTTTCAAGACTGTGAAGGTTAGCATTGTTTCTTTTAGTAAATTTAATAATGACAGCACCACAGTGGATTTTAAATTAAAAAGTACATGTGTACTTTTTCCTCACCAAATGTATTATTACAAGATCTTTGACACTGGATTTGGTCTGGGTTTCAGAGAAACTAACTGGCAAGCTAGCATTGATATTATTAGTGTCTTGTGTTTATTCATGTCTTCACCAGGGTCTTTGACATTTCGCTGCTGTACTGTTCACTTCAGCTTTACGTTTGATTTCTCACATTGTATATTGTAATGGCAGAGATATTAGGATATTTAAGGGGCTGCAGTGGCTGCTACAGCTGTGGGGGGCAATACTTTGGTGAAATGTCCTGGACCCTGGAAAAGAGACTGTGTAGACTGGGTAAGCAAGTAAAGGTTACTGGCCGAGAGTCATTGGGCAGCTGGGTAAAGGTGGATGTTGATATTCAGTGCCAATTATGCAACCTGTTCAGCCATGTCTATATGCTCTTTTTTCATGCTGTTAATATAGGGGGAAAAAATAAACTTCAATCAATAAACTGATTAAAGAAGCATTGTCTATGGAGCCATAATCTGATCCTGTAGTGTAGCTGCAGTTTGCACATTTCATGTATTCTCAGCCAGATTTGGTTTAGAGCACAGCCAATATTTAGCATAAGTAGATTTAAATTCACACACTGGTGATGGCAGCTACATTGTAGCCACAGCCACCCTGGGGCGCACTGACAGAGGCGAGGCTGCCGGACACTGGCACCACCGGGCCCTCTGACCACCACCAGTAGGCAACAGGTGAAGTGTCTTGCCCAAGGACACAACGACTGAAACTGTCGGAGCCAGGGCTCGAACCGGCAACCTTCCAATTATAAGACGAACTGTCAACTCTTGAGTCACGATTCAGTCATCCACCCATGTGTGTGAATGACTGAATGTGTAAAGCACTTTGGAGTCCTTAGGGGACTAGTAAAGCACTATACAAATACAGGCCATTTACCATTTAAATTGAAAATTTTGTTTGAATTCTGCAATTGAAGACATGCTCAGTTATTTATGAACATGGTCTTTGTTTAAAGCAAGAAATGGATTTGTAACATGGGGGTGCATATCTCATTCTGAAAAAACTTTAACAACTAATAAGTGTTACCCAAAGCCAATCACCATCATCCAAAGCATCAGTATGGCTCTTCTTTGGAAAGACATGAATTGTTAAGCACACGGGATATTGTGTAATTGTAATTGTGTAATTTTTTTTTTTTTTTTGTCTTTGAACCCTTTTATAGCCGACAGGTATTGAAGACACGTTTTCTAAGAGGATGAAAGTTGGCATTGCGATGGTGAAAGAAGAAGACATCGATGTGTTGGTTGTCCTTGAGGCAGCAGTAATCCTGTCTAATCTGAGGGATGTCTCAAGTGCCATTTCCATGCTGATGGGCCTTCTTTTTGCCCTCAACATACACTATCCAAAGGAACTTAAGGACATCTTTGAAGTCATTCAGAACATCCTAATGAACATTGGTGGAAGGCAGTGCATCTCACTAGTGCATGGTCTAAGAAACAGACTCTTGCAGAAAGCCATGCAGAACTGTAATTGTATGATCCTTAGTGTTAAGGACAGTTTTTATTTTACTGTTTGTTTTTTTATTCTTGCAAGTTCTCATTCTCACTTTTGTATGTCACTAAATGACTACACTTTACATTCCAGATTAGACAATTACTCATTTGTTCATGGTTTAAGAAACTTATGTGAACAACAATATAATGCTGGACTTTGCAGATGCTTATCTCATGCAAGTCAGTAGTTTTTCCTTTGTTTTGCAATTGAGCAGACTCAAACTAATGTTTCTGAAATATCCATATTATCAAATGTTTCAGAAGCATGCAGTCATTTTCAGAGATATTGGTTCTGTGGAATTTGTTGCAATTGTAAACGAAGACAAATACAAGAGTTTGATGTCTTAGTTGTTATAAACTGATCTTTACTGTCACTTATCAAAGGTTTTGTACTATTTTAATATTTCAAGTTTTATGCTAACAGGTGTGACTGAGCACAATGAAGTTTAAAAATTTTGTAAATGTAAAGAATAACTTTTCTAAAATAGCAAGTGTCCCGTTGATACATTACATTAATGCAGACTTTATGTTGTTACTTCACAAGAATCACTACTGCTCCTAGAGTATTGGTCAGAATTTCATCTTCACCCAAACTGGGCTCAAGACCAAGTTCAAATTTATTGTTTCACAGGGAGCAGCCTTTGAGTTTTGATGGATTGTGAGCCTGATGAGCTACGTCACTGATTTTTCTGTTTCTCAGATGACTAAGATGGCACAATAAATGGTGAATGTTGGGTGCTCATGAGTAATTGTCTTGTCATGTTCTTAAAACAAACTTTCTGTATGAAATGATCAGATAGACTTTAATGGAATCTGTGGGGTTTTATTTTTTTTCTGTAAACAACAGAAAATTAATTTAAAGGAATGTAGATATTTAAACCTGAGATCTAAGATAAACCTAACAGGTAGTTTTGCTGAAATGGATGTTAGAAAGCCAAAAAAAACCAAAACAAAACTTAAGATGTTTAATACACATTTTTCTTTACATCCAGTCAATCAACTCTGATAATTAAAATGAAACTGATTTACAAGTTCACTCAGCTACCTTAAGGAGCTCAGTTAATTAATAAACTTAAATCAACTTAGCTAACAGATTATGTTAGTTAAGCTAAAATAGATTCCTAAGTTAAAAGAACTACTAAAGTATTTGAATTAACTAAAAAACCCAAGTCAACTGAACTAGGACAAGAGTTTAAACAATAGATTATTTTAATTTAGCTGAAAGGGTTTTCCCAAGTAAAGATGACAATTAAAGGAGTTGAACTGACTAATAAATCTCAGTCAACTAAACTAAGATGAAAGTTTAGACAACATGTGATTTTTCATTAAGATAACAATTGGTTGTGTTATAAGAACAAACTCTATTTCTTGACTTAACTTAAAATTTTAAGGCAGCCCTTTACCTCATATTTTTAAGTTGAAACAACAAGTTATATTTTACAGTGCAGTCATAGTGTGTATACAACATGGCTGTGTACACACTAAGTGCCAAAAATAGCTGTGTAGTGAGAAGAGAGCTTGATAGAGAAGTTCAAACCCTGCCTTCTTTCTCACTTCAGTATGCTTGGCTAGTGACTGTGTTAAGTGGGTGTGAATATTGTGAGTTTTGGAAAAGTTATATGAAATCTTACTCAGTTCAAAACTAACTCACCTTTGCTGAATTTGCCAGTTGTTCTCATGAATCTTTTGGTGTCTTATTACTTGCTAATAGCAAGACCTTTTTTTTTACCTGTTTGTGTCAGATCAGTGCTGACTAGCTGAACCTTTCTAACCAAAAAGACAAAAAAAGAATATAGTAAGTTAATACGTTTTGATTAAGTGCTTTCAAATTGCTTAATCCCTTGGCTATAAATCTACAGAGTCTTGATGTACAGATAATGCTCACTACATATTTGAGGTGTGTAAACAAAGTAGCAGCCATGGTCTGCAGTGTGTTACTCACTATCTCTCATTTGACTTGAAAAAACAAGGTCTCGGTAACGTGTTGTTGCCTTAGCAAATCATGCACTGACTAAAGTCAGCTTCCTCTGGGTAAAACCAACATACTTGGTATGCTTGTGGTACATACCCGTTCTCTCTTCTCAGTCTCTCCATCTTTCCTTCTCTTTTTCTTTTCCCCTCTCAGACCCTGGTTTGTTTTGTCCATTCCAGAGCAGAGAGCGTGGCTCATTTTAATTCAGCTGGCAGGCTGATCACACATCAGCCTTGATAAGCTAAGTGGCCCTCAGCAGCAGCAATTGAAGGTCCTTTTACTCTTTTTTAATCACTTGCTTGTATGTTCCCTTGATAATCTTTTCAACCTTTATTTATTTCTTTATTTTCTATATTTTTTTTTGTCTAGTTCCTAATTTGTTTTCTTGGTTTTGTCTTCTTTGCTTGTAGATGTGTCTTATCTCAAAGTATTGGAATATGATTTTTCTCCGCTTCCTTTCTGCTCTTCTCCTTCTATCCATAAAGCTCAGATTATGAGGGCTTATCACAGTTCAAGTTGTAAATAAGGAAGGCTGCAACCCCACACCCCCCTAACAATTCTGTCATGATTTTATTTTTTTTTTCCTCTTCTTGTGTTTCAGCAGATGCTTTGCCTTGCTCGGGTATAATACTATAATCCCTAAATCTCAGCCATTTTTCATAAAGACTCATAGGAAACAATTTCATGAAGGATGGGCCAAATTTAATCAGCAGCCTGTGAATGCAATTATCTTGGTGAAGGAGAGGCGTAGGTTTGGGGGATGGGGACCTTGGCCAACACCCCCATGACATTTACTATACATCAGAAAAGAGCTTAACATTTCTCCTTTAGGGTGACACAAAGAATAAAATGGATTCATTTAAGTACTAACATTAGATCAATGTGTTGGTTTTAAAGATGTCAAGACAAAATGGCTTTCCACAGATATCTTTAATCTAATCAGTTTAGTTTTCCGTACTAGTTTTACTTATATTACGCTTAAAAGTGGGAGTTGAAGTCAGTTAGAACAATGGAACAATATTACATCACCCTAAATTAATTAAAAATTAAATGTGATAGGCATATATAATGCATCATAATATCAAATAAGTTTATTCTTTATGTGCTGCAGCCCAATTTTGAGTCCAGCTGACTCATACTCACTAAAAAGTAACAAAGTAACGTTACTCTGTGTTCCTGTCTGCAGATAATAAAGTATCCTTTGATTTTTTTTTTCCTTTTTTATTTCGAATTGGCATATGTCAATAAAGTTGTGGTTGTGGTACTTTAGCATCTACCTAGCATTACAGAAGGGGAGCTAAAACAAACATATATTGTAAAAACATTCTTTTTTCCTTTTTTTATATGACAGTTCATTTTAAATGTGACCTTTTCTAACAAACTCAACAGTTATTACCTAACAAAAAAGCTGTTTCTGTGCTAGCTACCAGTAGCATTGTTGATCCATTTACAGGAAAATGTATGCTAACTTGACTAGCAAAGATGACCAACAAGGACAAAAGAGAAAGACATTATTAGGGACTTGGCAAGTGACATTTGGAATGTTTGGAATGCTTTCTGACATGTGTTGTCATAATTAATTTTAGATTTGTCTAAATTAGTGGGTCTGTATGCACATTGTTGCTGAAGTTGTCTGGGTATGTCATGATGTTCAAAGGTTGTGTGAATAGTAGAGAATCTAATTAAGCACACCCAAGTGTAACTGTACGCACTCTTAAGACTGTAACTCATAGAAAGACAGTCTTTTCCAGTCTTTAACATATTCCCCTTTTCTTCCATTTCATTTCTTCCATTTTTCTCTTTCTATTATCAGTCGAGCTGTGTGAGATGCACATACACATACACAGTGCCCACGCTGCTGCTCCTGACCGCATGTTCAGAGACAGTCAAATCCCACCACTGCCATCTCTCTGTTGTAGCTCTCATGAAGCACTATGTAGTCAAATTAATGCAGTTGTTCTTTTCAGGTCAATAGTTAAACACATAAAAGTGCAATTGCATTTGAATGGGTACCACCATTTTGCTTGGGGACTGCATTAACAGTGTTAAAATTGCATGCAATTCCTGTGGGAGGTGCTCCATCTACGGACCTCATAGAAAATCTAAAGTTTGTGATGCATGATGTGATGCACTTCACACTATGGAAGCTGTATTAAAGAAGTGTTATTTTAATGTGGTAGTGAATGGCTTTATTACATTTCTAAGAACTCAGATGTTGACCAGATGCTTGCTACAGTAGTTATCCCTACAGTGTATAAAAGTATGCATTTTTCATATCCCCGTGAGCAATAATTCTGAAGCTAAAGTTAAGCCATGGTCTCTTGCTTACTGGTGGAGGTTATATCTTAGGATACTGAAATTTGGTTTGTCAGTACTGATAAATAACGATTAATGATTTTGGTTAGAAATGTGTATTGGTAATTCACTGTGATATTCATAGGGATGCTAATTTTCACAGGCAAAAACTAAATTACAAAAAATTCACTTGAAGAAACTGAACAGCCGACTCCTCCTTTATGTTGAACAAGACTTAACAGCCACCCACTCTTTACTAAAGGTTGCTATGTTCCTCTAAACATTACAGAAAATATTTTTAAAAATCTTTATATTTACTCTTAAGTTACAAAGATACTGTATAATACAAGACTATGGAAGAATATGTTATAATGGTATGATCTCTTTCATTTGGTCCATGATGCTATTAGAAGCATAGAAGTTCCACTGTGACCTCTCTCCTGCAGGGACAAATCCCTCTCAACAAGTGTGGTTGTAAATTATGTGGAAAAAACATGTACACAGTAATGTTATTTTCTCTTTCTTCTTCTGCTCTTGTATGTGAATATCTACACAATTATACAAATGAATGCACTAAAGCAAAAAAACATTGTATTTCGCTCTCACGAAAACAGACTAGGCAGATAAACTACATTTCTGCATCCTCACTGCATATCATTGACAACACTGGGGACTGTAGGGCACGGATGGAACTGCGTGGTGGCAGCAGATGATGGATTGGAGGGTAGATCACCTATTTGTAGAGCAAATGCAGAGATTTGCTGTCCTGACATCTACTGTCGGCAAGCAAGTGGCTCAAAGCACAGTGATTGACACAGCACTGGGTGGCAGCATGAGCAGTGTCTTAAAACCAGACACAGGAATTTTCCTTTTGTGTGCGTTTTTTTTAGTTATACAGTTAGTTATACAGTTTGTACCAGACTGTAAACATGCTTATTTCTGCTAGAAAGATAAGATTCTAATGATGGGGAGTTTTCACATTTAGCATCAGCCCCAAGTGGCAGTTCCAGAAACTACGTTTTTTTGTTTTTTTTTTTTGCACTTTCTTGATTCCTTTTTCAGCTGTGGCAGTTGATAATACATCATATCACAATGGCAGTGTTTTATTTTTTACTTTAATAGTGTGTATGTGTTACTCCTTATTATGTTTTTACACTTAAAAATTGAAAATTAGCCCTCAAAAACTGTATAATAACAATAACTTTATAGTAACCCACAAAAAAAAAAAACTAAGAAAAAAATGGTATTTTTCATAACCTTGCACTGTCTAATAATTGTATGATTTTTATTGCATTCCATGGTACATGTTGTTGTTAGATGTTTTTGATACCATTGCCATCTCTTTTATTCTTTAGCATTCCTAAACCAGTTACTGAATATATATTTTATTTCTTCTAATGGCAGATCTGTGAATGGTGACACAGTGTAAGTGGAATTAGATAAACTGTGCAGTGCCATTCTCTACGCTTTACCTGCGAAGCATCCATTTCTCTTAGATTGATTGGAAATGAAACTATGATTGATGCGTAAAAGAAATTGCAAGGGGACAGCTGAGTAGCACTGACATTCCCCACCCGCCCCTGCTCTTACACAAAGATTGAAATTAGTGACCTTTTGATAAAGCAAACTGGTAATTTAATTGATGCTGAAGCCATGCGATGAGGACCTCATTAATAGCAAGCATGAGCCATATTTGTAAATGTTTATATATGTCAAGGGCTTTTGAGCATGCTCTTTCTGTGTGCGTTTGTGTGAGTGTATGTGTATACTGCATGTCATATCTCATCTCTTATTTTGCTGCATTTCTGCCAATCCATCTCAGGAATACATCCTAGCAACTAATACTTCTGCTGGGGTGTCCAGCAGGATGTGTGCCTGAGCATTTAGCCTTGTTGACCCAGAATGCATCCTGATCTTCCCGCAGAGTTTCTCCCTACTGTTTTGATGAGCTGATAGCAACAATCGCCTGAAACCAAGCTGAAACTCTCAGAGTCAATAAGACAATACGTTGGAGACCCAGGGCTAAATCCCCAGTTCCACTGCTATAGGATAGAGGAAACACCTTTATCTTTTTGATTGAATACCTATCTATCTACTGTAATAGCCTGACTGTTTGAGTGTCTTCCTGAGTCTCTGGGTACCTGTCTATATTTCTAACTACTCTCTAGCTTACTGTGGTTGCTCTATCAAACAAGGGTGTTTCTCTTCCTGACACTGAAAGACAGCACAAAGTGAGACTGAAGTTAAGAATCGCAGTAAATCTGTTTCCTTGATTGGGCTGATTCAACACATGGATTTTCTTAAGTGTACAGAAAAAAATAAAGGTATACGATAATGTAATTCTCCAACATTACAGAAGCTCGGCCAGATTTATGGGGTTTTTGTTGTCCTACATATGTCTTCATTAAGTTGTTCACTCTGCACCAATTAATTCAGCCTTACGCACTCATTAATGTGCCTTTTTTTCTGATGATTGGTTTGCTTTTTGCCCCCCAGTCTTAATCAAACTCATCCCCACACTGCAATAAAGGGAAGAAAAAGAGAGAGAAAGCACTTAACATCATTTTGCAATTACCTGGATACATTTGTGCTGCCTTGAATATCATATTGTATTTCTGCAATGGTTATGCAGCCTGATACTGAAGATTGCTGCACCTTTTGAAGCCTGCAGTCACACAGAGATGCTTGGAGTTGCTCTAGGGACAAGGCTGGAGGTGATTGGGGGGGGGGGGGGGGTTGCATTTCAGAAATATGAGTAGTAGCTACATGAGCAAACTAATTAAGACATTTTCTCTACCCACCAAACAATCAACAACAGAATTTAACCATTGATCTTCCCCTGGCTACCAGCTGCACAGCCAGAAAATATGCAAGCCAAGCATGTATTTCTAATGAAACTAAAGCCTGCATGAGAAGGGAATGTTATTGTAATTATTATGTAATATTTGTTTGTTAATTATTCATATCTTGATGAGGAAGGCCATGAAATATCCTGATGGGAAATACTAAAACTGTCCTGGGCAAAGCGCCCTCAGGGAGCGAATTACAGTAAACTACAATCTAAATTCATGAACATGTCATGTCAGACTGTTAATACATGTTTTGTATGCGTAGCGCATGTCTAAATGCATCACGTGTGAAAAGAATTAGACAACGGGTTAGACAGTCAGGGGAGCCACTTGTGAGAGATTTACACGTAGTGTTTGAGATCACGACTGTTACATCCGTCCAGCTGATATTCGTCGAAGCAGCATTTCTTTCTAGGTTACACACACATGGATTACCAAATATGTTTTGGCTTGTTTCATTGTTGTTGTTTTCTTTAGCTAGATCACCGCCAAGTGATAACAATGATGTATTTTTATCTTGTAAGACTGGTAAAGTTTAAATATTTATAATACTAATTATATATACATATTTTTCATAACTGATGTATAATATGATGTATACATTTGATACATGTTGGCTAACAAACCAGCCAGGATGAAGATGAATACACAGAAAATATACATGTATCTCGCTAAACTGCGGTTCAAATCGTTCTATTGTGTAAACTATTTGAATTTGAGACATGGCCTCCTCCTGGTCGAGTGATATTGCTTATGTGGTGAGAAGCAGGATTAAATTCTTCCCTAACTCCCAGCACACATGCAGATAGATGGGGGTGGGGTGGGGGTGGCTGGGGTTGTGGGGTGGGGAATCTGTGTAGGTAATACCACTGCCACCTATTATCCAATGATTATTATTTATATGAGCCTTTGTGGGATGATATTGTATTTGGCTCGTTCTGTGTGGAGCTGGTGGGGCGCCTCATGTATGATTATGTGTCTCATCGGTTTCAGCCCTGTGTCAGTAATCTGTTTGTATGGAGATAGAGAACACACAAGCTCTGTAAATAATGCAAATCTGCTACTGGGCTTCACTTCTTCTTTCCTTTTCTGCCATCCGTCTCTTTGTGCCTTTCTTTAATCTTTATTTGTCTCTCTCTTTCTCTTTGGCACTCTTTCTCTCTCTCATAAAAGTCAAGATTAAGCATTCTCTAAAGTCCTGCATGACGATAATCTGAACCACCCTCCGTATCCAATCATTCAACAGACAGTGGTGTATATTTTTATGTGGGGGGGAAAAAAATCAATTGTCCCTATAAGCCTGATGATCATTGGTTTGACAAGGGAAAGCATTTTATGATTTGAGATACATCACATCCTTGATGAAATACAAATTTTTTTCAAAAAATATATTAGGCCTGCTGCCCCTTACTGAGGATAAAATCCTATGGATTTAATGTTGGCCATGGGGCATAATTGATTCTATTGCTCACAGCATAGAAGGAAAAGGATGAGAAAAACAACACAATGGGAAAAGATCAGAGGTTGTAATAACAGCAATATAACATGGCTTTGTCCTTGGTGCTTCACACCAACAGCAATCATTACATCTGTGTGACTCAAAATCAACTGTTCACCCCAAATTAAATCTAATCATTTCTTCTCCCCAGCTAAAAGAAAAATCTAGTCCTTAAGTTTTTTAATAACTATGGCTTTAACATCGTCTAGTCATGTTCTTTGTTAATTGAAAAATTAGAAGGAAAAAGTCAATCAGTTGAAAAACATATCCAGAGAAGGGCAGCATGACTGCTGAATTTGGTACAACCTACAGTTAAAAAGACATGAGAGCTCTTTGTATATATGTACTTAGTGTGTCCCTTATTTATTTGTTTTCTTACAGAAATCCTAAATGGAGGTGTTTATGTTGACCAAAACAAGTTCTTGTGCCATGCGGACACAATCCATTGGCAAGATATCGTCAAGTACCCAAGGATCCAACCTGTGGTGGTGCCCACCAACAGCAGTGTCACATGTAAGTAACCCAAATGGTACACGTGAAGAAAATGAGAAAAAAATTATTTGCAAAAGCCAAAAAAGGCACTTGAAATATATGGATATCCAGGAAAGCCCAACAAAAACCTGAATCAGTGGAAAGATGATTTCAAAAACAATGTACCTGTCCAACGTTTCCATTTTATGCTTTTCCTCTCCAAAGCATGAAGTGTAGATGCATGCAGAACATTTCAGTGAGTTGTAGTAAGCTGGAGTAACAACAGCGAGAGAGATTTTGTTTCAACCCAACGTGAAAATAATCACAGGATTTAAACAGACATTATTAGCACATTTACATGTAAACACATATTAGCCGCCTAGCTTAATTGTTTCTGGCAATTAAGGACCATGGAATGTACTTCACACATTTTTTGCTCACTACTAAACTTCTTGGTTTTAAATATATTATCTCCCCCTGCTGGTAATGCAACTTCTGCATGCAGTAATGCAATTTCTCCATGCATGTCCATTACACGTTTTGTAGAAATGGACAAGGTGGACTGGCGTGTCTATTACGTGTTTTGCTGTGATACTGGGTTCCATCAGATGTCGGTAACAATCTATCCAACCTACACATGCAAAGAAATCAAACCATAGGATGTCCATAAATTATTTTATGTGTAATAATGAGAAATGACACAGGGGAAAACTATTGAAGAAGTAATGCATGAAGAAAGGGAGGTGTAAAAAGGCATGGAATGTCATGACACAAGCTGAAATCTATCAGTAATTAAAAAGCAATCCTGCCACTTTAGTGCAAATTAATATCAGCCGGTTATGTCCCAACTGATGGCCTATAAAAAGGTGTCTCATTACTAAGGTATCACACAAGAAACATGATGGGTAAAACCACTGAGCTCTCTCAACACCTTTGCAACGTTATTGCTGCAGAACACACTGATGACACTGGTTGCAGAAGAATTTCTAAACTACTTAAGGTTCCAGTGAGCACTGTTGGGGCCATAATCAAGACATGCTTTACCATAAACCTGGTGTAGATGACCAGGTGTCCCACAAGATTTCAGACAGAGGAGTAAAAAGATTTATCAGAAGAGTTCTCCAAGAGTCAAGGGCCACTTGTAGAGAGCTACAGAAAGACATTGAATCAGCGCATGCAATTGTTTCAAAGAAAACGATAAGTAATACTCTCAGCCAACATGGCTTGTATGCAAGCTCACCATGCAAGACTCCTTTGTCGAACAAAAAGCATGTTGAAGTGTTTTAACGTTTGCTAAACAACAATTTGACAAACCTGTGAAATACTGAGACAATATAGTCAGGTCGGATGAGACCGAAATTGAAGTCTATGGAACATAACAACACCATAACGACAGTGTTTGGAGGTGGGAACATCATACTGCACTGGCACACTTCATATAATTGAAGAACAGATGAATAGAAAACTGTACCAAGACATTCTTGATAAAAATCTGCTATGAATATGAAACAAGGGTGGATGTTTCAGCAAGACAATGATCCCTATCTATATATATATATATATATATATATATATACATATATTGCCCCTGAGACAATCCAACACATAACAGCTGGTTGCAAGATCCTAGCAGGCAGGGCATACATGGAACACCATAACCAAGTGGCCGGCGTAGTATTACAGGACCATCTGTGCCGAGTATGGCCTGGAGGTCAAAATGGGACACATTCCCTAGTGTGGGTGAGAATGACCAAGCTAGATACAGACAGACAAACTGGTGATGGCTAACCAGCCGGACATAGTGGTGGTGTTCAAGCAGAAGAAGACTGCTGTAGTGATAGATGTATCTATACCGACTGACAGCAACATCAGGAAAAAGGAATATGAGAAGCTGGAAAAGTACCATGGGCTGAGAGAAGAGCTCGAGAAGATGTGGAGGGTGAAGACAACATGGTTCCTTTGTGTGTGTGTGTGTGTGTGTGTGTGTGTGTGTGTGCATTCTGCTGTTTTATGTATGTAATACACTTTTATACAATGAGTGAGCTACTGTTGCCCAATACCTTATTTCAAAGTTTTACCAATCAAACTTTTACCAAATAGGCGGGTTTTTTTTATTTAGTTTATTTATGGTATATATTTAAGGTACATTTAGTTTTGCAGCTGATAGACAGTTTTTTCCCTTTTAAACAACCTAATAATGATAACAATAATAATAATAACCTTTCACACATCATTATTTCTCTCACCTGTCATTTAATTTATTTCTTGATTTAAAAAAAAAGTAGCTGAGACAGTGTACCCTGATAATGAGGGTAGCTGATGACTACAGATGTGATGGCTCATTTGCTTAAACAAACTTGATTGAAGTCACGGCCACTCTACCTGGCAGTTTCTGTAACTCAAATTTGCAGGAATTTGTGCTAATTCTGAATTAGTCTTTGAAAATGTCTTTTCACAATTATTCCCCACACACTTGCCAAGGTCTTTCAGTGGCAGGTTATTTTTGACAAAGGAAATGATCCAGAGGAGGCCCATTATCACAACCTGGTCGATTCACAATAAATGGTTGAATGTGAGCAGCAAAACACTGTCATCACAAAATCACCCTTTGACCCTATTCTGTCACTCTGCTTACCATAACAATTCACAATGACTGCTAGCTCACATCACTTAAATGTCCTTCTGTAGCCAGCTGGAAGACCCGTTAATGAATGCATACACTCTAAGAAATGACACACTGATGTTGGTAGCATTATGTAAATGTTTCATGTTAAAACTAATGCCACCAATTGATTTTTAACTTTAAACACAAGTATGTTGTTTTGAATTTAATTAACAACATAATATTTCAATACAACAAAATGCAGTAAATTAAATCCAACGTAAAAAGTTCATTTAAAATGAAGAGCACTTTAATTTAAAGAGGATTGTCCTAATAGGCTCTCCATACTTCTGAGTTTGCACATGTGCAGTGTGGAAGTTTGATCATCCGCCATTTTCAACTGACGCTTGCATATGCTTAGTATCCTGGATAGAATCCATCGCCATCTGAGGATTATTTGGTAAGTACAACAATTTAAGGATGACAGATTTGATTAATGTATACTAACTGATAAACATCTGACACTTTCGGGAATACTTTTGCATTTTTTTTTAAAGAAATGATGCCTGGTAAATTTTTTAACACTCTAGCTTGTATTCCTCTCTCACGTGTTAGAAGTATGAAGACATTTAACAAATATTGTTGAACCTACTTCGGTGTAATTTTCCAAAATCTTTTGCGATTCCTGTTAAGGTGAGACTTGCCTACTAAGACTGACAGTTTTAAAATTACTCCCAACATCTACCGCACCTGCTCCCTAACATCAGTAATGACCACCGGGAGCACCAGCGATCCTGTAGTTTGAAGAATGAAATGAATTTTAGAAATGTGCATCAATTAAGTTGCTACATTGTTTAAAAGAATTCGACTCCATGTTGATTTCTGGTTTAGTGTCAAACGCAGGAATTTAAGCGCTTAACACTTTGATTTGTAAAGTATAAGACATGCGTTCATCTGTTGTCATTGAAGTGCAGAATAATGTGTAGTACTGTTATATATAATGCATTTAACTCCTTGTATCAGTTTCCATTGGTTATCATCGCTACCGAAGACAGGAAATCATCAAAGACATGCCATTCATTGCAGAGGTCAAATACAGACGGCCTGCCCTGTTTTCAGAGACTGAGGTAATTCTTACTAACTTTGTTATTGCAAGTCATTTTCATAAGAACTTGTATTTGAAGAAGAACAAAGTACTGTAAATTGTTAATTTTAAAAGATACAAAATGTTTGACTGAAAGTTGTAACATTCTTGCATGTGGCCTCTAATAAAATTAATAGAGAATACTCTCTAGTTGTAATTTTTAATATGTTTCAGGTTGTTGCAGAGTTCACTCGCATCAGCATGGTCCCTTTGTTGTCGACTTTCATGGCCAAGCTGGACCACTACGCTGACCACCTTCTTGGAGTGTTCAAAAAGAAGGGGGGAACAGCTAAACGCAATATCAACTTAATCATGGCAGCCATGGATGGAGTATGTATTTTAGTTGACCTTGATTGAGCTCTGAAATTATTTGAATGCTTCTTCAACTTCTGTGTCTGTCATTAATCAGAAATTTTTTTCAACTGAATATGTGTATATTTGAATATTTTGTAGATACATGTGAATCAGTGACATGCAGTCAAGTGAGGCACCTTAATGAGAAGTAAAAAACTAACAAAAGAGAAATTTAATTTGTACACTAGATTTTAAATTTGCTTTGTGTGATTTCAATATTTTTATGGTCAAAATTGCTGTCATTACGGATTTTCTGTTCAAATACAAGGTAAAACGCTGAGAGGAGGTGATGATGCTGTGTCTCACCGCGGACACACACATGCGCAATCCCACTGCTGTTTCTCTAAATTGCCAACGTACATGTTTGATTACACATGCAATACAGATGATGACTTGATGTAGACTACCGCATTTATTTGACGAATGTGTGTTACATGTTTAATGTTATTGGTCATAAATGTGCTGCAAAAATGCATGGAGTGAGGCTGATGGAGGGCAGTGCTGAACCCTAAAGGCAACATGTATAAGAGGTACACGTATATGGATTCACAGTGTAATCACATTACACTGAGAGCCCCATTGACACAGTGGATAAAGCAGCGCACTTAGGGAACATCAGTAAATTTCACAAAGGACAAATTGAAACCAAATCAGTCCTAAGCAATGAGACACACCAATTTTATTTCAATGCATCTCCTATTTATAAATTAATAAATTGATGTAAAATTAATGATTTTTCTATAATTGCTTCCAGGTCATTTGACCAATTTATTTACTACACACAAAAAATGAGACACACCAAACCTAAATAAATTTTAATGCATCTTCTGTAGGGCTGGGCACTTCTTGCATCGCTTATCAATATTGTGATAACACACGTCCTATGTGATTAAAATGATAGACTGCTTTCAAACCTCTAAAAAAATATGATAATTTAGTTGAGACTATTATTTCCATTAATGTCAAACTTATCATCAATTCAACAAGATAAATAACTGCTGGTTTGTCTAAATAGCACATTTGCTAAGTTTAATTTGCAGTATTTGTATTTGTGAGGCTGCATTGATAGATTTATAGGCAAAAATACTATTATGATCTTTTATTGTAACTCTTATTGTTAAGAAGCTTGGAAAGAAAAGCGTCTGGACTTCTTTAAGTTGCTTGAAGACGTTTCATCTCTCATCCGAGAAGCTTCTTCACTGAAGAAGCTTCACTTTTCTTTCCAAGCTCCTTAGACTACGATGACCTGGATGACTGAGAACCTTCACAGACTTATTGTTATCGCAAAAAATACCACAAAATGTCGTGATAGGATTTTAAGTCCATATTGCCCAGTTCTAATCTTCTATTTAATTTTAATATTTTTAGGGGCACAATTATTAAATATATTGTTGAACAATCTAGAATTGATTAAAGCAAAAATGAAAGCTTTCACGTAATGTCAAAATTGAAAAGCTTCGATTTTTGGGTTCATATATTTGTTGATCTGACTCAGAGGAGTCAGTGCCTTACCAATCGTGAACCTCACTGCACGTCACTGATGTGAGTTATGAAACATTGCTTAATCATTTACCTGGATTATGTGTTAATATTTTTGACTTTGTTTTGTAAAGAGGTTGAAAGGAATCAAAATAGGAAACTTCTCTCATATTGAGTTCTTATCTCCACCAGAATCCCAGCGTTGATGTTCGACGGGAATGCATTCTGAAAGCTGTCTGTGTCTACTTAAATGAAAAGCCAGATGACCTGTTCAAGGAATTCTTGGTAAGTTAAAAAAGGAAAACGATCAGTTATTTCCCTTTTTTTAATTTGGGATTGGAAATGGAAGGTGGACTTACTTGTCCATATGTATACGTATGCAATTAACTTATCTTTTTCTTTTATTTTTATTTAAAGGATGTGGATCTTGGTGCAAGCAGAGAAACGGAGCAGCTGACTTTGGGAGTCTATGTTGTCAGACATGAAGGAGCAAACTCTGCAGATACACCTGAGGACATTGGTGTCATCATAGGATGCACTGTGCTGCAAGCTCTTAGTGATGTGGCAAAGGGTTGTGCCCTCCTGCTTGGACTAATCTACAGTCTAAATCTGAGCTACCCAAAGCACCTGAAATACACATTTGAATTTCTTCAGAAGGTGCTGATGGAGTTGGATGGGAACAACCTATCCATGAAGGTGCAGGTTCTGAAAAACAAACTGCTTGAGTGAAACAGCCTACACTGAACTATAGAGGACACTGAACTTTAAGGTTCTCGAACCCTTCTCCTTGCACTTCATAAACTGTTCAGTTTGAATTGCCACAAGGCCTTTCACTTTTCTGCGTTCTTTGTTCTCGAACCTTTACCAACTTCCAGCTACACTGAAAAAGACTGCTCCTAACTTTGGACTTCAGTTTAAGTTTTGAAGCAAAAGTTATTTTTCTAAATATGGACAAAAATGACGCTAAAGTATTTTCTACCTGCTGTATTGTGGGCTTTTCATTGTAGCCCAATCAAGTTTAAACTAAGTCATGTTAATGTTAAAAATGTTGGAATCACAACACTTTCCAGTTTTAATCATTTCAGTTTAACATGACATTCTGTATCTTGTCTTCCTGCACTTAAAATGCACTTGAATATATGTAAAGATTGTTTAGGAAAAAAGATCTAGAAGCATTTGAATTGCTCAAAGTGTGCTTCAGCAAGTTTTACACAAAGTGTTATTAAAGTTAGGTTAACTGAATAAACTTGTTCGATTTTTTTAATTTACAAACTTAAATAGAGTAAGTTGCAATTCTGTTAAAGTGATTTAATCCTATAGTTTCAGTAGAGCATGTTTTGGGTGAGTAGATTTATCAGATTTACTTAAAATTTCTTGTTCAAATTAAATATATCATACATTTTATATTTCACTAACCCAGTTGTGTGGAACCGGTTGACATAACTGGGTGGAGTAAATACAACATGTTATTTCTCAAAGTAAGTAGAGCTTGTTTTGGTTGAGTAGGTTTTATTTAGTCTTCTCAATTTAAATCAACAAGGTTAGTTAGATCAACATTATGATATTCAGCTAATACAACATGATTCTTTTGATTTGCATTTAATTATCCAAATGTTATCATATTTACTTAAAATTTCTTGTTCAAATTAAATGTATCATACATTTTATATTTCACTAACCCAGTTGTGTGGAACCGGTTGACATAACTGGGTGGAGTAAATACAACATTTTATTTCTTAGAGTGTAGCATTATGATGGGATTTATTAGTGTGAAATACACATACTCAATCTGTCAGAGGACAGGGGATGATCAGTGAAATAACAATGCATTTACTGATCTCCTCTGACCCATTATTATTAATTTGCTGACTAAACCTCTTAGCATACTCGTTTCTTTTTGTTTTTAATTAACATTAATTTCTCATGCTTTTTGACATTTAAATCAAATGTTGTTTTCACAGTTTTTTTTTCAAACTGTCTCATCTCATTCATTTACAAATGGAAACAAATAAAAAAATGATAAAATACGCTATCACTGACTCTGATATAAACAAATAGACTTTTCCTTTTTGATGCATATGTCCTTGGAATCATCTCATAGTACTAGCTGAGGGCTTCAGATGCATGCTAAAAGCTCCAAGCATTGATATTCTGCTCAATCACCCTCCTCCCTGCAGCCCTGTTAGCCCTTGATCGACCCCGACTCCTTTGCGAGTCTTCCACCCTCGCTGAAAGATCAAGGGTCTGCAAACTTGTAATCCACAATTGAGAACATAATCTCTGTTTCATTTTTTGCGGCGACACAAGCTTCATGTTGTTTTGCTTGTGACTTATTTGTGCCACGGTTGTGTTGTGTTATTGGTTTCAAAATAGGACTGTGATCTTTTTTTCAGTTTTTTTAAACGGATGCCCTGTTGATTCAGTTTAAACACCTCCATCTTTCTCTTGCTGTACACTGACGCTGGTATGGCAGCAGTTTCAACATTTTAACCTTCAGGGGATGTTAAAGATTACGGTGCATTCCGGGAAAGGGGGTTTGATGGTCTTATTCAAGGTCATTGAGGATTTAGAAGATGAGATAGTGAAGGCCATGGTCACTGAATGAAAACTCTTTGACTTGACTTCCTGGGGCACATAGCATGGAGAAGAACAAAGAATTAAGGAAGAACAGCAGAAGTTCTGCCTGTATGGCTGGCGGACATTTGTATTAATATCCCATTTGTATACTGCTTTCATACAGACAAAGCTGCCAGCCTTTCTCTCAAATTTTACTAAATTGTCAGTTCAATAGGGACACACTGGAGAAACAGAAAAAAATAGAGAAATGTAGTGGTTTAAGAAAAAAAGGGACAGGAATAGGCACTAAGGGAAAGAGAGCTACAGAGGAGTGATGAATCTATAAGCGATGGATGAAGAGAAAAATATGTAGTAGATAGGCTCAAAAATGAGGAAGAAGAAGAGGGCAGAAGATGGAGATTCTCATGTTGAGCAATGGAGTCAGTCGGATGCTAATAGCTCTCATCTGGAGAGGCTGATGGACAGAGGACAGCACTTCTGCACTTATCCAGACTCACTTCTCCCGGCAGTCAATTACTAGACAGTCAATTAAGTCCTCCAAAAACCCAGAAAGGCACTGGCTAAAGCTCTGAGGGTATGATGCTGCTTACCGCTTCTTTACTGCTTTTATCTCAACCTGATGTGTGCTGGCTTCATGCTGGGCTGGTTTAGCGTGGAGTGGCAAAAAGAATCATCTTATTTTCCCAAAATAACCTGTGCCAAGGTTATTTTGGGTTTTATTACCACAACAGCATATATCAGTTAAGGAAGATGGATCTTTCCTGCCTTAAAATATATATGTATAAAAAAACATTAATGTTGAGAATTCACAAGGGTTTTTTTCTTAACTCTTAAGATTATATCAGTTAAATATAGTATCATCATCATCATATTAATGAAATTAACTGCTGCATGCTGCTTGCAGTACCTACAGTTCAATGATTACAATCATAATTGCAATGATGGCAATAACTTTAATTATTTGGTGCCTTTAAAGAGTTTTTGTATAAAGAGTTTACAAACTGCTCTGGCAGACAAGCAAAAGCAGGACTCGAACAGAAAAGAAGGCAAAAATAAAAAGAAGAACATTAGGACAAATTGCACAATTGTATCCCTAAAAAATACCAATAAATACCAATAAAGGGATTTGAAGGAAGTCAATGAACATTAAAATCTAAAAATCAATCCTAACATGTACAGGATTATATCCAGGAAGAAGTTGAGCTGTTGCATAACTGGTGAGAAAGACACTATTGTGGTATAACAGAAGAATGACTTATTCCAAGTTTTAAAAAGGTTACAGTTGCTCAGAGTGTGAGCAAACAGAATGCACCTATGCATGATTATCCAAAGAAAAACATACAAAACATACAAATAGATATTAAGTGAATTCAAAGTTAAACCACATGATCCTCCATAGTTTTGTTCACTATGTGAGTTTGGTTTGCCTTTGGTTGAGTGCTTGAAGACAAACTCCAGCAGCAATTCTCTGGTCTGTTTTAAGGTTGAATGACACTGACAATAGTTTGTGAAGTTGCAGTTTGAAATTCCAATAGTCTCTTTCCTTGAACCTCTGTGCAGGTCAAAAATGCCACCGTTCCTGCAATGGTCGTTGCTGGGGACCCAAAGAGGACCAGTGCCAAAGCTGTAAGTTAATTATTATTATCTGATTAGAACTTTGTAGTGAGTTGTTAGAATCACCACTGAGTGACTTTTGCATGCGTCAAAATTTTACTGATAACTGTTGTGGGTCAAAAATAAAATTTATCATATCTTTAGTATACCTGGCAAGGTACTTGGAACGAGATTCCAAGCTTTATTTAGTGGCTATACCTTTGAATGTCATTTATGTATACATCCATGTGACTCCATCTAAGGTTATGTTGGTTTTTCCCAATAGTTTATTGGATTTTCATGAAAGAGTTTTTACTAATATGCTGTGTGTTACATGCCACTGTACTCTGTTCCACTGAACAGCCAATAATACATTCTGGTCAACCCATAATGAAACTCAGCTGGATATAAAGATAGTTTGTTTATAGTTATAAAATCAAGCTATAGCATATAAAATAATAAAAATAAAAGCGATGTTCTTACTCTATTTTTATTTTGTGTGTGTATATGTGCATGTATGTGAACAGTGTTATGAACTGTGAGACTTGTTACTGCAGCATCTTTCAGTTTGAAAACAGGAAATGAAAGTGCCATTTTTGTAAATGACAAATCTCTTATTCTTGAATTAAAGTTGAGTCATCTGTTGGATTGGGCAAATTTTACTAAATCACAATATCAACTTTGAGACATTAGGCACTAGGCCAAAAACAATTTTCCAAATAATCAAAGACTTTTATCTTTTTGCTCACTTGTTGATATTTTGCATTTATTTTGTTTGGTTTATACTAGTCATAAAAAGAAATGCAACTTTGTGTTAAAATATAGACTGTATTGACCAACACTGTAATATGTGTGTAGATAGATATATTAGCTGGGGACAACCATAAATGTAATGTTATGTAGTTTCACAGGCAAAATTACAAAAATAGTTTAGGCAGCCTGTTTGATACATGGGTGACAAAGGGTTAAGTCTTTAGTTTAACCCAGGGATCTCAAACTCCAGTCCTCGAGGGCCGGTGTCTTGAAACTTTCCCATGTGTCCCTGTTGCAACACACCTGAATAAAATTAGTAGGTCATCAGCAAGAGTATAGAACTTGACTGCATGCTGGATTGGTAACTCCTAAGTAAATGTAAATGTTTGCAAAAATGTACTTCTAAAAGTACTTTTATTGCACCATGATCATTCACTGATGAACTGCTGTAACATGAATCATATGGCTGAATTGTCACTGCAGCATGCAGTCAAGTTCTATAGAGTCTTGCTGATGACCTGCTAACTGTATTCAGGTGTGTTGCAACAGGGACACATGGAAAAGTTTCAGGACACCGGCCATCGAGGACTGGAGTTCGAGACCCCTGGTTTAATCTATGAAAAATACCATAATATAAAGAAAATTTTCTGACAAACATAATATTTTTAGACCATCGAGGTAATTCCTAAAGTGCAAAAACTTGGCATGTCTTTAGCATGGTGTGCAGTGTGTTCTTAAATAGAAAAAAAACTTGAGGAAACTGGACAGGTGGAGGACAAAAGAAGTGGTAGGTCTAAAAAAGCAGGTGAAAAGTATCAGATAGTCATGTCCCAAGAAATAAATAAAAAAAAACAAAACAGCAAAGACCTCATAGAGGACCTGAGAGGAGAGGACCATCCAGCCCTTCAGTAGAACCATCTACTGTTCACCGAAGCCTCTTTAGAAATGGTCTAAGTGAAAGAATGGCTGTCAAGAAGCTAGTCCTAAGCAAGAGAAACAGGGAAAAAGGCAGAGGTATGCCAAATTACACAAGAGCTGAACTGCAAATCAGTGGCAACAGGTGTTTATGGAAATAAGAGGCAGGATTGAGCACAGTAGTTTGTAAGCATATTACTCACAAACTAAGCGCAACTCCATGCTGCCCCTGTGGAAACGGGACATGAGAATATCACCAATAAATTGGCATCTAAAATTATATTTGAATTCCATAAAGTGAAGGTTTTCCTGCTTGTTGCCCCAAAGGGATGACACCAGATTTTTCTTTGGGGTTTTTTTGCTGTTGAAAGTCATCATTTCTTTTGAGGAGACTGTATGCTCTCCAAATTAACACACATGATATTCTGGTATTTAAATGAACACAGCTCCACGCTGCAAAAGAATTTTAGCCTCAAAAATGTATAATCAACAGATCAGATCAAAATAATCAAAACAGGGATACTCTTTAGATCATTCTGTCAAGCAGAAAGTTTGATGTGGCTTTGACTGGTATTAAATAGATGTCTTCACACGGATTTTATTAGTACTACTGGTTGGAAATTTTTAAAAACAAAGTTTTAGCAGCAATTTAAAAATCAGACAAATCTGTGTTAACTTTATTAAAGATCATTAATACAAAAATCCTAGATTCAAGGACAAAACACAACATCATCTACATTCACTGATTAAATTACTTGCAGTCTACAAGAGGAAAAAAGTTTTACACAAGGCTGTGATGAGTGGTTGTTTCTTGTCTTCACCTATGAGGAAAGCTCTTATTTCAAACCGGATCATTAAACGATAACAAAAGTTTCACTGTGATGCAAATGATGTGTGACAGCCTAACAGCAAGTAGTGAAACAGGAAAAGCAACAATCCCTCCATTTTAACAGTGCTCTACAGTTCTGAAAAATACAGAACAAGGTTTTTTAGAAAAAAATATTTGGAGAATGTTGTAAGAGAGGGTTCGTCACATATTTTCTGATGATGATTCCCGCATCTCAGGCATGGGGAGTGCTGTTTAGGTTGGGAACCGGTAATGATTGTAATGCTAATGATGGTTTTGGCTCTCATACCTGTCAGGAAAAACAATTCTTAATTGTATACAACATGTTTCTGACAAGGCATAGCCTCATCTGGATGTGATGCAAGCAGTCACCCATCTGTGCATGGACTGCACAAGTGTTTAGATCTGCTGTTGAGGAATTGCTCTCCATTCCTGGATGAGTGCAGCCTGCAGCTGTGTAATGCTCATTGGTTGTGGCTGCATTTGAAGAAATATTGGGTTTAAATAATGGCCAAGGAAGTGTCTGGATATGCTCCTGATCCAGAAAGGCCTTCACTACCCTGGCAGTGTGAAGGTTGGCTTTGTCCTGCTGAAACAGCCACAGGGCTGGGATCCTGCTGCAAGAATTGCACAAATGCATGTTGGAGTATTCCATTTTTACTCTATCCAGTCAAATGTTGACCAAGTCGACCAATAGGCAGATCAGAGATCGTTGTCTCATGGACATGAAAGGCTGCAGCAACAGCTAAGTCATGCATGCCAGCATCCAGCATCTGGTCTCATTCAAATTTAGTCAGTAGCAGCACGGCAGCACTGACGACAATTTTGTGCATATTCTGATGCTTCAGAATGCAATTAACTTAACGAGTTCTGAGGTGTTCGGTAAACATTGGCTAATGCAACATGCTTATGTCTACACAAGTAAACATCAAATAAGGCCATTCCTAAAATAGTGATATTTACAATATTGGTTGCTGCAAAAACATTAAATCATTTTTTAATAATAAAATTAATAAAAAATTATATTTTTAATAATACTAAAGAATTCTTTTGTTGCAATTGCATTGTTTTCCAGCGTGGTTCAGAGTAACTGTGCTTAAATTAATTAGGTGTCATAAAATGGTAATTTTTAAGGCTGCACTTTTGTTAATGGTTAGCTCTATAAGCCCTCTTCACAGCCCACAGTGGCTCACTCTTCCATCTGTGTTTAACACATACTAACATCCACAGGAAGACTTCATATTTAGTATATGTTTGACCTTTTTGTAGTGGATCAGAAGAAAACAGCAAAACTGTATGTACACATTTAGTTTTAGTCAGAAACAAAATTATGTACTCACATGGACACATGCTCACATTTATTTCCCCATTATATACCTCTTTACCTCTCACATTCCTTTTTTTTTTTTTTAAATTGTACCACCCTTCATCAAGTTCTTCCTCTTTGTCCATCACTTCGTACTTAGACCACTTCATCTATGCCTTCCAACCCTGGCATGTCACATCTTATTTGTTCTGTGGTTGTGATCTCGTTAAGATAATGAGGAATGGACTGTTTGACCAGGACCTGTTAACAACACGTCACAGAGCAGGCCCAGATAAGCCCTGGCCCCATCTATCTGCTTTGTTTCAGCTGTGATCGCACCATCTCTATCCTCATCCACTTATTTGTGGATGCCATGATTCATCTTTTGTTCTTTTCAAAAAAGAAAAGCTTTTTTTCTTGCACTGGAATGGTTTTAATTATGAAGTTCTTTTTTTAAAGTCAGCTAAAAGACTGGTGTAATTGTCTTTTTTTGTTGCATATAAAAATCTGAATTAAAGTAAAAAAAAATTTTATTTTAAAGATCCGAGGAAGTCAATTACAATTCAAAACCACTCTCTTTACTGAGTCTCTCACATAATAAACTGGATCTCTGTCAGCAGAGGTAGTTTTTTTTTCCATAGAAGTACATGTTATGTTAGGTTTTTTTTTCTATAAAAGGATACAGGATAAAGTACTCACACCTGCTCTAAATGAAACAGCAATTTTTATTAGTTGTACCACTGGCTGCAAAGATCGCAACTGACAAGTTCTGTGGTCCTTGATAATAACAGATGACATCAGACCCTTTGAACTGGTTGGTGATTGTGGTGTGTGTGTGTGTGTGTATATATATATATATATATATATATATATATATATATATATATATATGTGTGTGTGTGTGTGTGTGTGTGTGTGTGTATGTACTGCGTGAAATGCAAAGAGGAAGTTTTGCTCCATCTTTCCCATGTTAAATTGCATCAAAATAAACTTCTGGACCTTCTAAACACACAAAATAGAAATACTGTGAGACTACAAGTGGTGAATATCTCAGATCTATCAGCTCATAGATAAAAAAGAAGCATATGTAGTCACAAACATCCCATGATGAAGGTGTTTATTCATTTCAGTTTATTCATCATAGCCTTATCACTACATCTAGTTAATGAGGCATTTTTGAAACGCAAATAATTTCAAAAATGGGGCATTAACAAGGGCATTAATTAGCAAATAAAGACTTATACTTGTCAAATTAAGCACACTATTTATCGTTGATATGCTTTCCATTTGCTTTAAGAAGTCATTTCACTTTCATCATTGGAAATCACTGTAACTGATATGCAATTGAATTGACCTCATACGGCAAACTGCTACCTTTTAACTGTAAACTTTTGAGCCATAGCACTGTAAGGCAAACATTTGATCTATAGACATTCATGCGCTATTTAAATAAAGTTTCACTTAAGATTAAATTGAAAAATTAACTGAATATTTTGTCTCAGAAAAAGACAGGTGTTGAGAACCAGATGTGCCCCATAATAATAATAATAATAACAATAAATTCACAGGGGAACTCAGAGGCATTGGTTCCTGTGAGTGATGTCAGCATTGGCAGTGTTTTCAAATGAAAGCTTCCAGGCATATTTCATGAGATGACTACATTTAGTGTTTTTTTGGTTCCAGCCTGTAATTTGATTTGTTTTGTTTTTTGTCTTTAGTTATTCTTAAAGTGGATTTTTAAAGCCAAATTGACAAACGTCATTGTGTCCGTCTCTGGCGATCTGGCTTGGCCATTTGTTTGACAAAGTGTCTTTTGAATAATGCAGACCATATTAATGCAGGCCAGGCACTGTTAATGGAATGCTACTGATGGTAAATCAGTAGCATTCCACTCAGTAGCATGAGCGTGTGTGTGTGTGTGTCTGTGTGTCCGTGTTTGTTTGGCGACTTGTCCATAGCTTTTATCTATCATGGCGATGGTGTCCTGTCAACACAAGGCTGAAGGGAAACATAACACAGATCAAAAAAACAATGGCCCTGCTCAAAACAAAAATAAGCACCACCAATAGATGTGTTATGTTGTACAATAGTAGCCTTACGTTCCCCAGTAATATTTATGGTTGCAATTTACTTTCTTAGTTTCAGTTCTGACCAGTTCGCTTTAACCTTTATCACCAAATATAATCTTAAAATTACATTGAATTTTATTCTAATTACATTCTTTTGTTGTTTGTGTTCAGTTATCGCTGGTTCCATGTCGTCGAGCATCTTTCACCTCATACAACCAAAAGCCATAGCTGTCACTAATTACCAACATGACTGAGTATAAAAACAACAGAGAGCCTCAGTCATTTAGAAGTAAAAGTAAATATGATAACAACAAAATTATGCAAATAGTTTAATTTGTAATTACAGTACATCCATTTATCCAAACCACTATGTATAATATCTTTTTTTAACCCACCCCAATACTTTATCTTGTGCCAACTTTACTGGTTCATCCATAACTGCTTAGTTATGTATTCCTGCTCTATAATGAAAGTCCCACTGCTGACACTTAAGCTATGTCAATTACCAGCTGTCTTTACCTGTGAAATTGCAGGGTCCTATGTACATTTATATATGGCTGTCAAGAAGAATGGCACACAGACATACGGCCGCCCATATGATTGCAAAGGGCATGTAAGGAAAAGGTGGACAGATGTTCACTTTGGTAGTACATTCAGATAAGAATCGCTATGTCTTTGTCACACTGAGCCAGACAGCAGACGAGAGCAGAGATGAAAACATGATTGAAGATAGTTAGTAGGTGGTAAAAAAAACTTCTGCTTCAGCTGAACTCACCAGACACAGACACGTGTAAACATGTGTATGCATACATTTTACAAAGCAATAGATGGTAGATTGTTTGACTTGTGACTTGCCATCTAGTTAGGTTAGTATAGTATATATAACTTCCAGAGCAGATGATGAAGTTGAACCAAATTACCCCCCCACCTCTCAAAGGTTTTACAGTGACAACTTTCCAGTGACTGGGCTTTAATTTTTTTAACTTCACCTGCCATTTGAACTGGCTAGACAGACACATTCTAAGACTGTGTTGTGTTTACGTTTTATATATGTATGCATAAAGTACGTGTATTATATATACATTTTATCCTTTGTTTGTGTCTCTCTCTTTTTAACATGCCTGTAACTTCAAAGTAACTAAGACAGTGTGTGCGGAGCAGTGTGACGGCCGTTGCTTTGGTCCCTTTGTTAGTGACTGCTGCCACCGTGAGTGTGCAGGTGGCTGTTATGGCCCAAAGGACACAGACTGCTTTGTAAGTGAACACACACACACATACACACACTTTACATCATTACGGTGTGACAAAAGAGGTTAAAGTGATCATTTTCCTGGTGATATTACCATGTCAATATGGTTACGCAGATAACATTTTGTGTTAACACTTTGTTTTACGTTTCTCTTATTCTTCTTTTTTTTTTGGTTTCTTAAATCTGACACATTTTACTTGTGACTTTTTCCTTCCTTCAATTTCAGGTACCTCTTAAAATGGATTTCACTCAGTTTTTAAATGCCACTTGTATGGCAAATATCATTTGATGACATTTAATTCTCTTTTCTTCCTGACATGAGTGTCATTGTTAAATATAGACTTCACCGGGAACTCTTCATTCTGACTTTTTGCCATGTGCTTTATCACTTTTATCTGTGCTCGTTTGCATGTTAAACTTGTTTCTGAGGCTGTGAGTCCGTGGCTAATCGAGCTCTTCTTCCTGGCTTTGGAAAAGCAAGTGCTGTATCATAATTTTTTATTCTTCTGTCCTCTTCACAATCATCATAAAATTGAGAAAATGGCAAAGCAAATTCTTGATTGAATCTTGGCAAATTCAAAGTCTTCAGACACAAGAATTTATTTCTAAATTATTATCATAGATAACATTAAATGTGTACAAGTATATGTTTTTTAGGGTCTGTAATCACATATAAATACATGTCTTAGTACAGGGATATTCAATTAAAATTTAAGGAGTTCCAGTCAGAGAGAATTTCCTCAAGCAAACATCCAGAAAATCAAGTTCAACATGCATTATAATTACGTAGCCTAACAGTTGTACCAGTGTGTGCATATAGTCAACCTCTGGGTGTAAAGTAAAACAAAGTATAATTAAATTCATCAGTATTTCAATCATATTTGTTATTAATTTTTACAATGGACTGGCAGGTACTGCAATAACAAAATAATAATAAAGTAGAGGTGAAAAGCATTTCAGTGTGTGTTAACACAATGCTAAATAGGAAAGACATCAGTAATGAGCTTAGAGAAGCAATTGTTGCTGCCCAATCTGGAAACGGACAAGTCCATCAGCCTACAGTGACAAAAATTGTTCATTCAAGTAGGAAACACTTAAGAAAGTCATTCATCTTCCCAAGGTCAAATACGCAGAGAAACTACCAAAAGTCCAGGAGTTACATCTCAGACTCTACAGGCCTCAGTTAGCATGTTACATGTTAAAGTTCCCATTGCTATGGGCTATTCAGTCCTTATACGAACGTTGCAAGAGCTTGGTCCGCATAGCCGGCAATAAGTCGGACTTGTTCCTGGTGGGTGATGGGCTCCGCCAGGGCTGCCCTTTGTCACCGATTCTGTTCATAATTTTTATGGACAGAATTTCTAGGTGTAGCCAAGTGGCGGAAGGCTTTCACTTCGGTGGTCTCAGGATCTCATCTCTGCTTTTCGCAGATGATGTGGTCCTGTTGGCTTCATCAGGTGATGGGCTCCAGCTCGCCTTGGAACGGTTCGCAGCCGAGTGTGAAGCGGTGGGAATGAGAATCAGCACCTCCAAATCTGAGGCCATGGTCCTCAGCCGGAAAAGGGTGGAGTGCCCACTCCGGGTCAGGGACGAGACCCTGCCCCAAGTGGAGGAGTTTAAGTATCTCGGGGTCTTGTTCACGAGTGATGGGAGAAGGGATTGGGAGATCGACAGACAGATTGGTGCAGCAGCTGCAGTGATGCAGACGCTATACCGGTCTGTTGTGGTGAAGAGAGAGCTGAGTGTACAAGCGAAGCTCTCAATTTACCGGTCGATTTACGCCCCTACCCTCACCCATGGTCACGAGCTGTGGGTAGTGACCGAAAGAACGAGATCGCGAATACAAGCGTCGGAAATGGGTTTCCTCCGAAGGGTGGCTGGCTTCTCCCTTAGAGCTAGGGTGAGAAGTTCTGCCATCCGGGAGGGGCTCAGAGTAGAGCTGCTGCTCCTCCACATCGAAAGGAGCCAGATGAGGTGGTTCGGGCATCTGACAAGGATGCCCCCCTGGGCGCCTCCTGGGCGAGGTTTTCCGGGCATGTCCCACCGGGAGGAGGCCCCGGGGCAGACCCAGGACACGCTGGAGAGATTATATCTCTCGGCTGGCCTAGGAACGCCTTGGCGTTCCCCCGGATAAGCTGGAGGAGGTGGCTGGGGAGAGGGAGGTCTGGGCTTCTTTGCTTGGTTTGCTGCCCCCGCGACCCGGCCCCGGATAAGTGGAAGAAAATGGATGGATGGATGTTAAAGTTCATGACAGTACAATTGCATAACTAAAAATGACTGAACAAGTATAGGTTGTTTGGAAAGATGCCAGGAGAAAGCCTTTTCTATTTAAAAAGAACAATGCTGTATAGCTTAGGTGGGCAAATTTGACCTTTGGTCATTTTGGGACACACAAGATTAAAGTTGCAATGTGTGGCTATAGTGACACATTTGCCAAATACAAAACACAGGATGTCATAAACACCCTATACCAAATATTAAACACGTTGGTAGACGGGTGAGGATTCAGGTTTGTTCAGTAGCCATAGAATCTGGCCACTTTGGAGTTATTAGGTTAACCTGAACTCTTCTGTATTCTTAAGTCATATGCCAAGTTGTCTGTGTCATGGCTACAGCTTAGTCCAAATTGGGCTGTACAACAAGACTGTGATGGCAAGTGGAGCAAATCTAAAAATCAATAGTTGGAAAAGAAAACGATCAAGGTATTCCAATGGCCCAGTCAAAGTCCAGAGCTCAACCAGACTAAAATTCCGTAGTAGAACTTTTTTATATTAAAAAAGAATCAAGCAAAATACCATTTCTGTATCTACTTTTTTCCACACCAGCTTGATTTTTCTTAGTAAAATTAAAGGCCTTAAAGGCCAACTCAAATGGTATTCTTTCCTGATTGTAATATCATTGGGTGCATGCTGATAGTCTCCATCTCCACCTTTCACTAATATCACTACTGGACACTGAAAGGAAATTGCAATACAAACCTGGGGTCAGGCTGGCAGCAGTTATGAATAAACGTGAAACCAAACTTTGTCCACCCAATCAAAAGTAACCTAATCTGTGACTGTGTACGGATCATGTAAATATACTACTACTACTACCATTACAAGTACTAGTACTATTACTACAATTACTACTGCTAATAATACTTATGTGGATGTTTGCAGGCCTGCACCAACTTTAATGACAGTGGGGCATGTGTGACCCAGTGCCCTCAGCCATTTGTCTACAACCCTACCACCTTCCAGCTGGAGCATAACCCTAGGGCAAAGTACACCTATGGAGCTTTCTGCGTCAAGAAGTGTCCACGTAAGTCTCACCACCTGGACGAACACAAACAAACATACATACACACACAGACACACACACAAACATGGATACTCCACATACATGCATACTGCTTTAAACATTAATCTTAAGTCATAACCTCTACATAGCTACACTTTAAGTACAAATTTAATGGGACAGTTTCAGTTTACTGTGGATAATTACACCTGCATCCACGTGCAATCCATCAGCTGATTGCCTTGGTCTTCGAGACCCACAAGCAGGAGGAATGGACAGTAGCAATGCCTGTTATGTTCTTTATAACCCTCATTTGCATTGGACTGGAAGATAAATGCAGCTGCTTCTTGAATTGCATTTACTCCTTAGGTTTCTCATAACTTTCTCATTACTGCTGGTAGATCATTTTTAGGGCAAATACTAGCAACATAAATATAGCTTGTCTCTTTCCTAAAATAGTCTTTATGTGTGTGTGAGCGTGACTATGTCTGTGAGGACGAATTTGACTTTTACAGTTTTGTAAAAGGGACATTTTGCAAAGGACTTTTTTTTTAACTTCAGCAAATGGCTGTTTAAGAGTAAAACTTGTATAAAGTTTTGTGTTAAGAGTAGAAAAAGTTGAGTTACATTAGTCATTAAGTTTTAAAGTTTAGGTCAGAATAAGAGGCATGGGATGTATTTGTTAGGCTGGGTTCTCACATTTGTGTGTTCTTTTTTCTTTTAAGTCCAATCAAATTGACATAACTGCCATTGTACATATAAGTTGGCAGTCCAGGATGTACATAGCCTCTCACCCTGTGAAAGCTGGTTTAAGTTCCAGCATCCCCACGACCCTTAATTAGATAAGTGGTTAAGAAGATGGATGGCTGGCTTGCTACACTGCTACACTTGGTCATTCCAACATGTCATCTTGACAAGCCATCAGTCTTGTTTGCAAAGCCAGTACAGGTGATGGGGAAGTAGAGGCCTGCGTCTGCATTAGCAGCATATCTCTTCTCACTCATTTTATTCATAAATTATTCTTTGGCCACTGCTAACCACAAGCTAACCACTCACCACACCCACAGCTAATTGTGGACACCCCATGCTGTTCAAAACATCACTGAAAAGGCCAACCAGCAGGGAGGGAAGGGGAGCTCTGCGCTTCAAGGCATTGTTACTTTTAAACAGACACAGGATAGAGAATAATATAAACATTTAACTGTTTACTGTTATGAAAGTATGCTGCTTTTTTTCTTTTGGTAGTTTTTCACATAAATCCTATGCAAAATAAGTAAATAAATAACCAAATAAATAAATAAAAATAATGGTGAGGCAAAGTCACTTTCAAAGTCACTTTCAGCACTTTTTTTATGTGATTGCCTACACTCCACTGCCACTTATTGTTCTGTATGTTCCAGTGTGACAAACAGCAGCCATCTGTATTTGACATTTACAATGAATTGTTTTCCAGATAACTTTGTGGTAGACCACAGCTCCTGTGTGAGAGCATGCCCCAGTAACAAGATGGAGGTGGAGGAGAATCGCATTAAGATGTGCATCCCTTGTACTGACATCTGTCCAAAAGGTAAAATTCAAACATATAGTTGCAGCAGATAATTACTGAATGTTTTTCTCCATCGATTTAGCTATTTTATTATTAACACTATATAGTTGTATGTATGCACTGTTGTCAGTTTCACTATTGGGTTTACTTTGGCAAATGCAGGAAAAGTACATGTTGTCCTGATTGCATCAAACCGTTAATCTACCTCGTATTTTGCATGTTTGCACCATTGAATTAATTGATGCAATTTTTTTCTCTTCATGGTTTCACTGTGTTTCTTTCAGCATGTGATGGAATAGGCACAGCAAGCCTACAGACTGCTCAGACAGTGGACTCCAACAACATTGACAAGTTTGTCAACTGCACCAAAATCAATGGCAACCTGGTGTTCCTCATTACTGGAATCAAAGGGTGAGAGCTGAGAAGATTCAGCTTATCAGAATGACTGAAGACAGAGTGGGAGAAAAAAATCTGCCTAAATATAAAATGGCTTTTCCCATTCCATTCAGCCTTTCTGTATTCAGCTGAGCGAGCACTGAGCATTCACAATGGATTGTTGAAAAAGAGCCCACAGGTAGTGCACACCTCACTGAAGTTGGAAGTAACTAAAAGTAAAAATCGCAGCTGCAAGTCTACTGTGACCATTTTAGCCTTCAACTAGACTAAGTGTGCACCTGTTGGTCTCATAGCATAGATGGTGTGTTTAATTTGGGTCACCTGGCATACAGAGTGGGGGATTGATTCAATTATTAATTAAGATAGATGATACTCTTCAGCTAACACACAAGTGAACATCCATGATGGACACATTTAGAGCATGTGTGCTTAACAGATGTTAGTTGAGAGTGGCTAAGTGTGACCTCTCTGTGCAAAGATCTCTCCGGGGCTGTATCAGCTTCTCCACCGCTGTACTTGCTGACTGCTTCCTTCCTTTTATTTCCCATTCTCAGTCTCCTTAATTGAGTTGTTCTCTCAATAATCAGAAACGTTGTTTTTGACTCAAAATTGCAATTTGAAATAAAACTGATTATAATACTTGTGAAAATATGGTATTTTAAATACCATCGAGCTATTAACAGTGTGATTAATCTGAATAATGTTAGTGGTTAGTTATGTCTGCATGGATATACAGTACTATTTGTGTGCATTCATTCATATGTATTTAATATAGTTCACTTAAAATATCCCAATCAGGTATTCTCAGTACACATACATGATTTACCTCTTCAGCTGGTAAATGTAGCAAACCTTTCTTACCTGTAAGTAAGAAAATTTCCTGTAAGTATCGCATTTTTGTTGTACATGTACAATGACAATAAAGGACTATTTTATTCTATTCTAAGTAGGAATATCCTTTACACATACAGATGGAAATACTAAAAAACATTCTTTTTTTTCTTTTACTTGATTTGTTTTTGTCATTCTGATCTCTCTTTTTATTCACAGGGATGTCTATCATAACATTGAAGCTTTGGACCCGGAAAAACTCAATGTGTTCCGCACCGTTCGGGAAATTACAGGTAAGTGTATAAGTTGCACTGCATTGGTCTTATACGCGTATGTATTTAAAGAAAGAACAAATGTTTACTCTTACTGTCATCTCTTTTCTTGAACAGGAAAGTTTCACATCAATGCTTATAAATACTTGCATGTATCAGCATATGTGTATTTCTTCAAGTCCTCCCCTCCTCTTGAGAATGTCCAAACCAAGGACAGGCATTGCAGAATAAGATGAATATCATATGAGTCTTTCAGTCTCCTCTTTCTCTCTACTGCTTCTCCCTCAGGGAGTCCCTAGCCTTGAGTCCCACAGCCCCAGCTCTCCCTTCACGCACCATGAAGAAAAGAGCCAGAACATGCGGTGCACATCGTTAATCCCCCAGCTCTCCATGCCACCTCCACTTTTTAGCTGCGTGTACACTGTCATCCTTCCAGCCCCAACATTTGACAATGCCATCAGAAGGACACATCATATCTCTGATGTCATATTTTCAGAAGTAATAGGAAAATATTCTTGTAAAATATCAGTGCTGCTATTTAGCCATGAATGACAGGAGCAGATGTCTTATTAATCAGTGCATCCCTTTCATCTGAACACCACTTATTTACTTAGGATTACATCAGTTATATTTTGTTAAAAGAAAAAATTGTATAAAGTATCTAAGATACCTGTAGCAGTTATAATAATAAATATTGTTATACCTGATGGCAGTTACTCTTAAAAGCTAATATGGGGGGTAATAAATATACACAATCAAGTGCCAAAATACATGTAGTAGTAATAGCAGTGTTCCTACTTTTTCACAATCCAAATCATGCTTTTGAGCTGGACCATCATCTGTCTATATAATCTAAATGTGATAAATCACACCACTCTGATAGGAAAAAAGTTGTATTGTTGCAGTTCAAAAGCAAACTTAAAAGGAAAGATTTAGAAATGAAATGACTAATAACTGCTGCAGACAAAATAGCATTTTTATTATTGCGCTTTCCTTAATGGAAACTGACAACTGATGTCAGTTATAACTAATATTTAAGCCTGCTCAAAGGAAAAAAAGGAAGGATTATAGTGAGTTAAGAAAGCAAGTTAAACTAGTGCAGCTGTTTTTCATTTGATAGAGTGAATTGTCCATTAACACCATTGGGGCCATTTTGATACCCGCTCCTCAACATGCTGAAGTGTCTTCAGGCAAGACACTGAACCCAGTTGATTGAAACCCTTGCATCTGAACTCTTTGTATCTGCTAAGGTATATAAATCTCTGTATAAGTCCAGTTGTTTACTCTTTAAACTGACTTAGATATACTCCAAAACTTGACTTCGAAGTCATTTTGTATTCTTGCTTTTCCTCTCTGATGGTTAGTGATGACAGTTTGAAAGCAGGTGATGGAGCATAAACCAGCGGCCATGTGGTCAGACACGTGTGTCATCTCAGCTTGTCGTTTCTCTGAGCTGGCAGAAGAACGTGACTTCTTACAAAAGCAGGCAACCTGCATCCATGACCCCAAGGTCACAGCTAGCGTTGCTCTAGCTTTCAAATGAGCTCTGTAGGAGGACAGCTTTCATCATCTACACCAGCACACGCATCTTTTTGTCTCAAATCAAATTCTGATCCATTATTTTTTTGTCCTTTCGTTGGCTTCTTACCAGGTCAGGATTTACCCAAAGAGTGGGTGTAGCTGGCACGATTCAGCATAAGTGGGTTTCTCGGTGTTGTGACTCAGAATGTAATTAACTACAACTTAAGCGCTCTTAACCTTTGTTTATGAGCTCATGGCCTTCTTGTCCAAGGGGTTCCACATTTTAATTCACCATGCACATTGGTGTGCTGCTGATGTGGCTCCCAGCAGAGCATACACTCCTGATAAGTGATCTTTCCATGTGCATGAAAATTCACATGAAAATACAAAAAAATACAAGAGCTAGCATAATGTTGCACACAAAATTTTTGTTGACTCGCTTTTTGGCATTGATCTTTCTATCTAGTGAGGTTCCACAATTTTGGGGAAGTCTGAAAAGATCAGGCCTACACTTTTCCCCGTATGAAGGGCCTCATGGACAGCCTACATGATTGTTGATAGTGATGCCAATGCACATTAAGGCATCTAGCACAACTTAGAACCAAATTAGCTACAATGACTTAAATCAGTTCAGTTAATTTCAGTTATTATTAATGCCAATCAACAACAACAGTTACCTCAAGGAAGTTGAACCTCTGAATTGATAACTTGCTGTAATATATTTTCATCGCTCTTCACTGGAAGACCTATTATCAAGTTTGCCTGAAGTGTAAATGTGAAGTGTGTAGAGACCTGCAGGATATTTAATGTGTATATAGTTAAATTGTTCCAAAAATGCATTGTGACCATTTACTCTGCACAGACTTCAGGAAGCGCGTACAATACAATACAATACAATACTGGTGTATTTTTTCATATGATACACAAACTATATAGACTTAGACCTTTTATTGTCATTGTACAGTTGCTTGCACAATGATATTATGTAACAATTTCTATACAATTTCCATACATATACAGACTGTATCACTTGTCTTTGTTGCTGTATTCATATGTAACAGGGCACTGAACAGTCATTCTAGCTACCTTTCCAGTCACCTTTAAAATTGTACTATTTATTTGTAGCTTAGCAGCTCAGTGCCCACCATGTTTATTAGCATTTTTGTCTCTTTTACTACACCGTGACAGTTACTATTACTTGACAGTACAATAACACAATTGCAGCAACCTACTCTTTTTAGAGTGTCTCTCTGCTTGGACAAAGACACATATTAATCACACTGAAGCTTAAACAAACACCAACCTTATTGCCAGTGTTTATTTATTTATTTTGACCTTTCTTATCAACAATCTTCACCCACTTTCTGATGATCCGTGCCTTCCTCATACAGATAGTAAATGTGCGCTGCTATCCCATCCCTACATTGGAACAGACAGGAAAGAGTTCAACAGGCAGTAGACTGTTATCATGAGTAGAGAACACCCAAAGCCCTCTGAAATAGCACCGTGCCAGAACTGCGAGGTGCCTCAGCACTGCAGGTTTTGTCATTAAGACAATTAGTGTTGACAAGTACAGCGCTAACGATTCTATAGAACTGCTGCCTCTGGGCTAAGAGGCACTCACAGCATCATAAACTGCACATCATGAGAATCAAGATGGACAAATACCAAAAGTGCAATTACCTTTTACAAACCACCATTCCCCAGCAATATATTTGACATTCTGTATGAATACCTCATAATGGTTTATATAATGGAATAAATTCCTCTTTTATCCTAATGACTGCCATTAAGATGCTCTCATTAAAGATTCACTTTTAAAAAAAGAAAAGGGCTATATGTGTAAATGACATAAAATGTTAAAATGTTTTTCCATTTTGGGAAGTTGCAAAAATACAATTTTTCTACCTTTTTGGTTGCAACTGCAATAGGAAATCATGCATGATTCCTTACCTGTTTTGGACATTTCCCAACAAAACATTCATAATGAGCATTTATTGAGACCCTGTCACTACTCAGACTGGATGCTCTTTGTCTTTTGTCATCAAGCCAAGCTTGGCATTGTGTTGCCACAAGCTCTACTTACCTTTCTCTGCCATTCCTCCCTTCCCGGACCAACAAAATTATGCATCCTGTGGGAAGAACTAACACTGTCTAGCATAATAGAGTCTGATACTGTTTATTGACTGGAGTATTGCATGTTTAGTTTTTAAAACATGCCATTTTATTTGTCTAGACTTTCCTTCCACCTCCTTCTCCTCCCCTCTTACCTCTGCTCTTCTACCCACTGTGGATTTTTCTTTGGTCTCGTAGCCTTATCCAACTCTGTTGTTTGTCCTCTGGTGTTGGCTTGGGGATTGTAGTCCCCTACTGTTTTTTCTAATAAATATTTCATATTTCTGAATCTATTATTAAAAATCCTAAATGAGCCATGGCCATTTTCTCAGCTTTTGATTTTATCTCCTAAATTATTTAACAGCAGACAGGGAAATAAAGGAAATGCAAAAATATTGATAAGTCAGACTTGTTATAGCTGGCACCAAACTCCTCTGTGGCATTGCTGTGCCAGACATTTATCTGGCTTAGAAGTGCTTGGCTGATTTCAGATGAGACTCAGGTGGTGTGTATTGTTGTGTTTCTGGAATGTTGCTAATTCTAGAGAGAGGCCGGTTCTCTCTGCTCACTTTCTTCTTGTCAAATGAGGAAATGGACAGTATGATAGACAGGTGATTCCGGTCTGTCAGTACTCATGTGGATTTATAACCTATGTTCATCCGTGTCTTCATTTAGGTTTTCTAAACATTCAGTCATGGCCTGACAACATGACAGACTTGGGTGTTTTCTCCAACCTGGCTACTATTGGGGGAAGAGCGTTGTACAGGTACCCGAGTACATAATACCTTCACAAATTATTTTTCTTTTTCTTTCTTTCTTTTGTATTTTGTTTTTTGATTGTTGTGAATAGTTTATGCCAAGTTGTTTCACAAATGTCTCAATCAGAGCTCAGTACTCCTAAATCAATGGCAAGCAGGAAAATTAGTGGTTTTAGATTTATTTTTAGTTAATTGTAGCGAACAATCTCTGAAGCCACAGCTCACTGGAAAACTGAAATGAAGGAAAGAAAGAAGGAGCCGATAACAGTCATTTTAGAGTATTTCATTGTGCTGTGTTTTATTATTATTGTTACCTCTTATAATTTATTTCTATTCTCTTTTTTATGTTAAGCACTTTGAGTTAAGTTTGATCATTTCCTGTTCTATACAAATAAAGTTTATTATTATCATTATACTAATTTGTATTCCTTTTTGCTATTGTTATGGGTCAGCTGTACACATATTGTATGTATATGAACACATAGATAATATTTACACTACACAGCTTATCTCACAGATGTAAATTCGCATGCATTGTTGCAAACTGCTGTGGTTTAAAGAAGATCGGAAAGACGAGGTTACAGTCGCAATCAAATGTCTCTACCTCTGGTTATATATTTAAACCATTTTAATGCAAACTGAAAGTGGATCTGGTTTTGTTGGATAGCCTTATCTGGATAAGTGCTATGCATGTTAATGTGTGAAGTGCGATTTTTTTTTTTTTCTTTTTTTTTTTTGTTACTGCTGAAGAATGCTGTACTTAAAACATGACCTTTCTAAAGACAGCTTAATTATTTAACCTAAATTATAGCACCTAATTATTCATCATTTAGATTTTTTTTTTTCTTAATTTGGAAAACATGCAATAAAAATGTAGCGGGATTTGGATGTAATCAAAGCGAGTGTCTGCTGATAAAGTGTAGACTGTGAGATTCAGTGTGTTTGTGTGTGTGTGTGTGTGTGTGTCGCTCAGTGTGCGTGAGAGTGTGTGCATGTGCACTGCACCTGCCTGCAGATGGAAACAGCAGGCTGCAGTACAAATTATAGCCTGCCACCCACCCCTGCCCCGTGCTTGATCCTGCATACTCTCTGTCTATCTGATGGTTCTGACACCCACTGGCATCCTGTCATTTTTAAACCATGCAAGTGGGACATATCAGGATAGCTGGGGGTAGGAAGAAAAAAGAGAGAGAGCCTAGCAGACAGAATGATTAAAACACATGTTGCATTGTTGCAACATAGGACAATGTGATCTCATAAAAACACAGTGTATTCTTCTTGAAATTATGATTCAGTGATAGAATTAATGTTTACTAATGAGATCACAGTTAAGATGACTGGTAGACCGCGATGATGTTTGAACATCATTTCTACCAAACCTGTGAAATGATTCCATCTTCTCTCTTCCCTTTCTTTTCCTCTTTTGTCCCTGCTCCACATCATTTCTTCTCCTCCTGCTCCTCTGACCTTCTTTCCTTTGCTGTCGGCTCCGTCTTCCTCTCACCTCCACCTATTCTTACCTCTCAGTGGGATCTCTCTGCTGGTGTTGAAGCAGCCGGGGATCACATCACTTCAGCTTCAGTCTCTGAGAGAGATCAGTGCTGGGAATATCCACATTGCAGAGAACAGCCAGCTTTGCTATTATAACACCGTCAATTGGACAAGACTGTTCCGTACTGCAAACCAAAAGGTTCTTATTCGCAACAACCGAAGTCCACAGGAATGCTGTAAGTTGATGCCACAATCATTCTAAACATCTAAATATTAAATATTTGGTCAACTTTGCACTAAAAAAATGACCATATCTCATGAGTTGCTCTACCAAAACAAAAATAAATGATCAAAAATGATCAAAAACCTTCACCTTGCTTTGCATCATATCAGAGGCTACTTAGATTGTATATGTACTTTTACAGAGCTATAACAGCAAAAGAAGAAAATAGTCATCTGAACAGAAATAAAACAGAAATAAAACTGCTGCAGATTTTCAACAATGCCATTCTTGGCATATATTTACTTTTTCTTTTTTTACCGATCTAATGAATTTGATGTACTGCAATATATTTTACCACAGTCCTATAGGTCCATCTTCCACTTACAACACAACTCAAAGCGCATTGACACTTTTAAAGAAAACTATGTGGCTCCAAACATTTAAGTTTTTAGTTCTTTGCCCACATCAACACCTTTCTACCAAGTTTCATGGTAGTTGGTTTGCTCTTTGTCACCTCCTAGTATTTGTGAAAAAAAAAGCTACAGAAAATATACCAGTTGCTATATTGTACTGCACTGTATGATACAATTTAGTTGCAAATTTGCTAAATATCCAATATAAACTTTTAAAAAACTAAAAAAGGTAAATTATGTTTGTATGTCCACAAAAACTAAGTAGCAAACCTGTCCAGTCATAGTTTAACGACTTATGTTAAAACATTATATATGTATGCATTTGTATATTGAAGAGTTAGTGAAATCTACCACAAGAGCAGATCTTTGTACTGCAGCTTTTGAACAGCTATGAAAACAAAGACATTGTATAAAAATTATGTTTTAACCTCTGATTCTGGATATCCTCTGGTAGCAGGACATATTTGAGTCATTATAATGTGCTAAATGACCTCTGTGTTGTACAACCGTGATACATTTGCATATTTTAGCTGTTAATTTAACACTCACTGTCTAGCCTCAGGCACCATCAAGAGTACGCTTTTTTTTTTCCTCAAACATGTTCATATTTAAAACAGGTTGTACACTAAAGAAAGGAACAAATCTACTCAACATTTCTTGTAGTATAGATTTAAAAGAAGTTTGAATTGTCGAACTAACAAGAAACCAACAGACAACATTCTGCTTTCTAAGTTATCACCCAGCCTTCATAACAAAGTCATTTGTTTTAAAGGAGCTATTGTAGTGGCCGTTCATAGTAAGGTTTTGAGGCATAGGACATGATATATAATAGTAGTACTATACCCTCAGTTATTGCTTGTCTGTCTTATGAATGGTAGCCATTATCTCACTAGCTTCTGAAGGACACTAAAAACAATAATTCAATAATTAAACGAATTAACATCAGGGTCATTCCGAGAGTGCAAGGTTTAGAAAAATGAAATTAGGCAAATAACTGATTTGGTGAGATAAAGATTGCATTTCTAAAAATGGAAGAGCTTTATTATATCACTGCCACAAGTGTTAAGACATTATTCATTTATGTATAATGTTCATTAATGAGCCAGTATTTGCATTATTGAGTTGGCCCCTTTTCACTGTTCATGTGCTCCTTTCCCCTTGGCACTTCCTTACTGTTGAATACACACACACAGACAGATACACACACGCACACACACTTTTAGAGTCTTTGAAGACTTTGGGTTAGTTTCAAGAGTCACATACTTGACATGGTTCTGCATGTGTGCATCAGAGTGTGCGTGTTTGTGTGTCTAAACTTGACTGAGCCTCATGGGGCTAGAAAAGGGCAGCTATCACACTGTTACAGTGCAGCAAAGAGTATTCTTGTGAATATGCATGCGGTTGTAGCGATTTAAGTAGTTGCTGAAACCTGAAACTAAGACATCTAGTTTTCATAGTAGTTGGAACAGAGATTTAGTGTTATAAAGTGTACTAGCATGTAAAACAAGTAATACATTCATGTTATGTGGTATTAAAACACAGTTATGATGGCTTTTTAACCATCATTTTTCTTTGAATTTGTTTACTTTTTACATATTACATATTGGCATAGCCTAAACAGATATCAATAATAACCCAGGATTGTATGGAAATGTAATATATATATATATTTATATAAAAGCAAATGGGACAGTTTAAAGTTAATATTTTTCTATTGGCATTAATTCGACTGTATTAATTATTTTATACATATTTAGCATCAAAATAGTTTAACTCACCTCATTGTGACACAGTTAAATGAAATATCCTTGGTTTGTTTCTGCACTATTTTACATGCGCGTACAGTAAAGAAAGAAAACATCAAAGCAGAAATGTTGTGGTTCTTGTGTAAATATGATTTTCATTGTGCTCACTGAATTTGCATATTTTATAATACTTTAAGAGACTGTCAGTAGCACCAGCGCTTTTTATGCAAGTCAAAATACTGTGAAAAGGGCACACATACAGTATGAATCAGTGTAATTTTCCCTACAGCTCTGATTTTCTCACAGCAAAATTTGGATAAAAAGCTGCAAGAAATACTCCCACTGATGGAAACAAATGTACTCTGATGATGTTAGAAATTTTGTTACTTCACTGAAAGAAGTCACTGGTGCCCACTATGATAATGCTCTATTAACACAATGTAAAATAGTACAATCAAAGATCTGTTTGGTTAACTCAGTGGAACACAATAGCCAACACAGTCTCTCATATTGGCTCATTATTTAATTACACTATTAACTAAACAGTAAATGGTCTTTAAACAAGGTGCATTTTTTAAAATACAAAACTATTTTTTTCACCCATGTTGCATGTGAAAAGAATCCCTTCTCCGGCTGCCCCTCTACTCTCTTTAGCCTTTTCACAGACTGCCCCTGAAATGTTAATACAGAAAAGAGAGGTCCCCAAAACTGGAGGCACTAGTTGAGTTCCAGCTAAATCTCTCCCCTCAGTTGTGCTAATCAGCACTGTTCAGGGACAGGTTTTTTAATCTTTATTTATTTCTTCTGATGTTTTCTTTCTTTTTCTTTCTTTCTTTTCTCTGCCCTTATAATAATTGTAATCATAGCCTGAGCTTTTGTCTTCCTTTAGTCTCAAAAACACTCCTGCCAGGGCTTTTGTTAGTCAGCCATATCAGAAACATCTGAAGTTAAGATATGTTTTTGATCTTGTTGTATAGTTAAAAAGCCATGCAACCACCACTTCCCCTTGTTTATATCTTGCACCAATCATTCTCCCTTTTCCTCATTTCTTTCTGCCTGGTCAGTTTACCTATGAGGCTAGAAGCATGAAAGAAGTGGTTTTGTCTCTTGCGAAAGACTTTCATCCGCTTTTCTTTATGTATCTGCATCTTTTTGTCTGAATTTTTAAGCGTTTGGAACAAGGCTGTGGCTATGACACTAGGGCATAGACATTGGCTTGCATGTAGCCAGGTTGCCAAAAACACCCTTTTGTAACCATGTTCTGTAACCACTGGCTATCGAAAAAAGAAGAGAAGAGAAAGAGAAAACCTACGGGGGGGGAATCACGTCAGATGCAGCCGGGATGATAAAAGTTCACAATGTATCTGTAGCGCCGTCACCGCGTTACTTCAACACTCATTTTGTCACTGTAATGTTCTGAAATGTAGCAACCTCTGTACAGCTGAGTGCTAGAGGGGGACAAGAGAGAGACAGAAAGAGATAAGAGATCCAGGCCATTATGGAGCAGATGTAATGGCCTGAGTCAGTCGGTGCTATATGAAAAACATTGAGGCAGAAACACAGAACAGATTGTTCGCTACGAATGAAATGAGAGAATGGGGCATTTTCTTTACATGATTGAGTGCAGCAAAGTATATCAGACTTACAAGTTTAACATTTGTATCTTTGTACCACAGGTGGCTTTTAGTATTGCTTTACATGGCTATCCAAACAACACTTGTTTGTGCTGTAAATGTGACGCTAAGCACTTGTGGACTGAAACCAGATACTGTTGCTAAGAAAAACAACTTCATAATATACAGTTATAGTATTCAGTAGCTGTATATTTGATTGCATTTTCAAATTGAAAGGCTTAAATCCTTTTTTTTTTTTTAATTATTTGTAAGGTTTTGTTAACTCAACTAGTCTGGCATCTGCACGTGCTTCCTGTATCTCACTCTTCATTGTTTGCACAGCAATTTTACAATGAAGCAACCCAGCCTTCTACTTTTCTAATTGCACCATATCAGTCAGTACTGTAGACACACTGTGCATGCAGACCATTTATATTAATAGAGAACATACAGTATACACCAACAATGAAGTGCCAACCAAGTCCTCTGATGAATTGAGTTAATTAATGTGATGTTTTTAAAAAGTTTCTGGGATACATGAGAGCTTTTTTGTGGGAGGAACTAGGTTGTCTTTTAGTTCATCCAGGAGGATAATTATTCTGTCACTCTTTAGTGTACAGCATATTGTTTGACTATTTCTTGTTTACCGAAGAGAAACCGCTTTATCCCAGAGCACGTGTTTCAAACGCACACCTTTTTCCTCTGTCTTGCTGCAATTACTCTTGCCATTGTTTAGGAAAGAAGTCCCCAGAAGAAGAAGAAGGAAAAAAAGCTAGCTTTTATAGGCCAAGAAAATGAACATCTGCTCTGTGGAGGCGGAGAAATTTAATGCAAAAATAAGCCTTCGCAAATTGCAAGCGCCTTAGTAAATCTAGTCCTGTGTCTTTTCATAAATAATAGGATTATTTGGCTAATTTTATACCCAGCTAATTTGGGGGAATTTAGGGTTTATTCATTGCGTCTGACACTGAGTCATCAAAGCTCAGCTGCATGCTACATGAGTATAATCCTTTGCCTTCTTTGTTTATATGTGTATTAAGCAGCCAAGGAGCACATGGTGTGTGACCCACTGTGTTCAGATGCTGGATGTTGGGGTCCCGGCCCAGACCAATGCCTGTCCTGCCGATATTTCAGTCGTGGACGAATGTGTGTAGAATCCTGCAATCTTTATGAGGGGTGAGTCCTGAATATGCATGCACATATACATTTATATAGTGCTGATAAGAAGATGGAGGTGGATAGATGGTTTATGGCTGAGTTTAATTGTTGCTACTGGACTGACTCAGAGAAAGAAGATGTGGCATTGTTCGTATATACAGAAGTTTATATGTTGTCCTCGAATACCTGCTTGACAACAACAACAACAACAACAACAACAACAACAACAACAACAAACAGACAAACAAACAAAAACATATATAAGGAAAGCAGTGTCTGCTATATTATGCCAGCTTATGTAAGTAAAATAAATATTCAGCTTTTTTATTTAACAAGTAACAGTAAAGCGGACAAAATACGACCAAACAAGTTACATTGTTACAGCTAGGCCAGCATCAGCATGACAACACTGATAAAAAAGCCTTTTATAATCAGTGACACTTGTGACAAAACAAGGTTTGTATGCTTCACCCTTAGACTTTGCTTGATCAGGATGTGTTTACCACCAAAGTTTACTTTATTTTGTTAAGGTGCCAAACATATCTTGCTGCTGTTGTAGGCTATAAAAAAAGTCCCCACAAATGCTTAGTTAATGATTACTCTTCAGCTTCTTGACAGTAAAATGGGCTAGAACACCACAGAAACACAGTCACTCTCTGGGAATTTTCATAAGTTAGGCAAAAGGAACAGCAGCAACAGCTCTCCTTATTCTTAAGTGTGTTCGAGCCCCTAAGAGCCATAACTCTCTTAGATTGTGCCAAAACAGACACGCTGTATGGTAAATGGGTCATATAAGTGCCACATCAAAACGTTGATCTAACATCAGAATGCTCTCATGAGTGTCATGTACGGTCAGTCCTTTACTCATACAGTTGTAGCAACAGATAATGATTGTCATGTCACCAACTTGGGGCTTTTGACGTGACGGGCATCTGTGGGGCAAAATGTAGATACTTAAAAAAGTAAAGGAAATATATTACCCTGTTACTGCCAAGAGGGAATTTATTTAACTTATTTATGAACGAAATAAAACATGCTCACAACAACTAGGTGAGAAAAATTTGTTTCGTTTTGTTCACTGCCCTCTGAGGTGTCTTTTATTTTCTTGGTTCATTATCTTCCAAGAAAAGCTTTTAAAGATGGCCCCAAACTCACAGATTAAACAGCGTGACAAGCAGTTTATTTTGTATTTTATCAGTTCTTAAAGAAAAACAAAGTTTTTTCCAATAGATTTTTGTACAGATTATATTTCTCAGCAAAGGAATATAATTCCATGTTCCAGGGATAGTTTATTACCTTATCCAACAGAAGGCCAGTCAGTAGGCACACGTGACATCTCGTGGCAAAATCATCTGAGAATATAGCTCGGCTATAATGGTACTGAAGTCAGCAATGGCAGGAGCATGCTGCATGCCTCTAAATATACGATTAATCAAATGCATCAGCAACTACCGAATGATCTTATAAATACTATGAATAAATGCAGTTTTAATTTGACTTATTGATTTTTTTATGCTTTTTTTCATTAGACTTGTTTAATGAAATACATTGTGACATATAAAACATTTTGTGACATTAAAACAGTCCTCTATTTTTAAGACCTGCTACGCCATCTGCTCACCAAAACTTTACCTGAACAGCCCGTGGCGCTTTCATTTTTGAGTTAAGCAGTACTGTTCTGTTTACTGGGGATGATATTAAGAGCCAGGGGGTGAAAAGAACAATTTAAAATGTGGTGCTAATTTTTAGTTTAAAAGGCACCCCTGCAGAGTGTCATAACAATAGAGGTCCCCTGACTTTAAAAGAATATATCTTGATGCTATCTACCTCCTAATGAAAGATCTGCTCCCCCAGGGAGTTTTATTAATGAAATTTTAGATGTTTTTACCCTGCAGAACAGCTGGGATGATGCTTTTAAGTTCTGTCCCAACTTGATCAGAAAAGTTTGGTGGCCACATTGGAGAGGACAGAGGAGGACGAGGAGGTGTTGCTCGGGCAGGGGGGCTAGGCGTGTCACTGCGTGTCACAGTCACTGCTTGCGCACGGGGCCACGCCCTGCCTACCTGTCCACCTGCACGTCAGCATCACCTACACCATCAGCGTCACCCACACTGGCACATTCACCAAACCCAATAATTCTGTGAATGCAGTCCAAACCCTTTGCCATATCCGCACAAGCACAGCACTTTCCATAGTTCCAGTATTTTATGTTAACACTGGTTGCCCTTTTATTTTTATCTGAACAGTATGTATCAGTCCAATCAAATGGCCTTTTGTGGTTTAAGTGCATGTTGTTGCAATTTTCTTGGGTTGTTGTGGCTCAGGAGGCAGAGCAGGTCATCTGCCGATCGGAAGGTGGTGGTTCAATCACCGCTCCAGCTACAGCATCCTTGGGCCAGATACTGTTTTGCTCCTGATGCATTCATCGGAGTTGTTAGATAGCAATCAATTATACATAGAAAAAAGTGCTTGTATGAATTTGTGTGTAAATGGGTGAATGGGATGTGTTATATAAGCACTATGAGTGCTGAAGAAGAGTAGAAAAACGATATATAAGAATCAGTCAATTTACCATTTACCAGACATGATCATTGTGAGGTTCAAGTACCTTATCAAAAGTGATTTCTTAGAGTTTCTACAAAATGTAAATAAACTAAAATCAATTTAAACAAGAACACTATTTATTTTTATTCACTTGAAGTGTATTGCTTTTTCTTTCCCTATAACAAACAGAAAATAAAAGGAATACAGCAAATACAGGAAAACATATCATACCAGAACATTATGCAATGCCCTATAAACCGTAAGTATCCATGATATCTTCCAGCTACATTTCAGCCTTTATTATCCCAAACAGCATGCGCTCAGACAAAAGCTTACCTTCCTTGCCTCTTGGAAGGTTTTATGAAGGCCGATGAAGCATAATTAATAGTAATATGATTTTGTTCCCACTGGGTTAGCAAAATGTTTTTCTATAGCCAAGAACATTCTGTGTTTCCTCACTGGCCAAAAAAAGTACCCCAATTTAATTTTCTTCTCCTGTAGTGACGAAGGCAAAGTGCCAACTTAGTAGCAGTTTGGTCAAATTTAATGCCTTTTTCTAGGCCACTCTGGTGTTGCGCAATTATAAAGGGATTGGAGAAAGTGAACAACAAGACATTATTTGATTGATTTTTGAAAATGCAGCACCCCTCCCAGGTCCTGAACCTTTTAACAGCACTGATCCCCTGAGTTATGCTTTCAGTGTTAAGGATAGCTAACAGGTAATAATGCTTGTGGGTATCACAGTTGTATGTATGTTTATGTGTGTGTGTGTATATTACATACTATAATATAGTATATTATAGTATATTATTGCTCTTGGCAGGGTTCCCTCTACTCTGAATTGATTGATCAGTCATTAAAAGCAACAACGCTAATTCAAAAATGTGCTTTACATAAAGAAAAGGTCATTGCATTGTTTTGTTTGTATATGTATGTATGTATGTATGTATATATATATATATATATATATGTACACACACACACACACACACACACGCTGTCCCTACAAATAAAGAGCTGAGTTGACATACTTTGATTTTACAAGGACATATCAGTTCAGTTAAAAAATAAATATTAGTGCTGTTTTCTTTACGCCAACTACCCCAGCAAAGATACAAATTTAACTAAAATGGTTGCTTCTGCTATCAAAAAAATATGTTTTGGGCCCCAACTTGTTTCAAATTAATGTTTGTTTTTCTCTTGTCATCCATCAGACTCACTCTTTCTCTCACTTTTCTCCATTTCTGTCAGGGATATTCGAGAATATGCCAATGGGTCAGTGTGCGTAGAGTGTGATGCCCAGTGTGAAAGAGCTGACGGTGACTCTTTAACCTGTCTTGGGCCGGTAAGTTTTCTATTACATAAAACAATATTAATTCAGATCAAAGCATTATGTTCACATATGTATTCTTAATATAAAAAGTGAAGAGGTCTGTTTTAAACAATTCAAATATGCTGTATACAATACTGTATCTCTGAAAAATGAACTTTGCTTCCATGTATAATCAAACCACAATATGACAGATAGCAAGATAACATAAAAAAAACATCGGAGGTTGTAGTTGTTGCAATAAAATAATACATAAATAAAAAGGTCAGAATTCTTTCGTTATTTGAATTGTTAGTTGTTAGTGTGCTTGGATTTGTCTTTCAGTGTATTTGTATTCCCAACAAACTTTAACTGTGCACTATTAAAAAAAAAAAAAACATCAAATTATTGGAAGATTCTCTTGGTAGCAGCTGCAAATAAAAATAAAAAAAGAGAGAGTGAAATTCCTGACCTTCATTTTTCTGTCTCTTGCGAATCCGCACAACACCCACAGCCACATTAGTCCCCTGACCCTGCTCTTTCTCTTAAAATCTTATCTTGCTTTTTCAGAGAAATAGATGATTCGCGACAGATGCAAGCCAGCGGGTCCTTGTACTGTCTTTTGTATCCCATCACACCCTGTCTGACAGTCTTGATCACTTTAGTTTAAAAGTGTGGAACCCCTCCAACCCCTGTCTTGCCATCCCACCTCAGACACGCACAACAAAAACAACAATATTGTTTGTGATTAAGTGTATAAGACACAACAGAAATAATCTCTATAAACAGATGTGTTTGCTGAATCCTTTTGAAAAAGTTTTTGGCACTGAAAGCCAGTGTAGTATTGAATTGGAATGTAGAAAAATATTGGCAATGCACACATTTACATGCGTTGCACAGTTACAGTAAATTCATTAACCTGGAGACGAATCAGGATGTTGTGTGTTGTCCTTCTGCAAATCATGCATGTTATATACAGATTTCGGGTTTATTTGGTGGAATAGACCGTACATATGTATCCACACACTCCTCACCAATTCCTAACAGAATAGTTTAACCTTTTTGTCAAGAACATATGTGTTCTGTGTCAACCCCTCTTACAGTGTATCATTTTGATTAGTATATTAGTCTTTCCCTCATCAGGTCTGCTTGTTGTTGACTCACTAATTTGCGCTGCTCTCTGTAGAACACGGGTCACTATTGAAATTAATTGGATGTGTCTGTGTTTATAAATTAGGGCATTGTTAGTAACTTTCTGCTACTATCCACATATTTTTTTGCAGTTGTGGCCTCAAACTAATTTGCCCCACTTAGTAAATTTGGCCCTTAATCATTAGATGATAGCCAGCCGGTTCACATAGTTCGGAAGGGGAAAAAAAGGAACACATAAATTATTGTTGGATCAAATGCTGCTGCTGAAGTACATTTGCTTTTTTTCATTGTCTTGGTTGTCCACTTCATGCCTCCAAAGTCCCACCCCGGTTTCAGTACAATAAAATGATCCAAAGACCTTTCCAGTCCAACTTTTGAGAACAAATATTGCAGACAAAACAATTATGTATGAACTCCTTGAATAGAGCAAATGTGAAATGAGTAGCTGCAGGAGCCACATCCTTATCGTCCGAAATAAAGGTCGTCAGAAATGATCTAAGATTGGAATAATCCTTCAACCTGTTGGAGCATGTGTCGATCTCATATGTGCAGCATGGGAATCCAAATGGATTACAGAAATCATGTTATAACTACAGAGAGTAATTGCTTACAGCTTACAGAGAGTGATCTAATGGAGTTAATGCAGTCTAAAGTTTAAAGACCGAATTTCTCATAATATTCATAATTATAGGCTATTCTGTGGGCCAAATAAGAGCTGATGGTAGATCTAGTGTGTTTACGATTTTTATGAGATATACAAACACGCTCAAATCATTCAAAGAGTGGAACATTCATTCATTTTTACAACAGGCAGTTAAGTCAAAGTCATGTTGATGTCAGACTGAAAATCTCACAAAGCTAAAATACACATTCGAAAATAGATCTGAAAATAAACCAATATTATAATTTTATAACCTGGAAATCCAAGAGTGTTTTTTTCCTGACATAACTGATCTTTTTAAGCCCAATACAGCCCATCATATTTCTTGTAAGTGTAAATTTAAAAAAGACGACAGGTTTAGTGTTTGTAAATTCCAAATCTGCCAAACAGATGAAGAAGCACACATTATAAACTGTGAGCAGCATCCAAACTTCACTGTATATATTATAAAGATGGAAAATGCTGGACTTCCCACTCCATGTTAGGAATGATTTGCTGCCTCAGATGGAGGAGTTTAAGTTTTTCAGGGCCATGTTACTGATGGATTGGTGCAGCATCTGCAGTGATGTGGACTGTCGATTTACTCTGCATTTCTATACAGTACACAACTTTAGCGACAGATGCTGGTTAGCAAAAATTACAGAAACAAGCAGCAGATATGAACTTCCTCCAAACGGTATCTGGGTTCAACGTTAGATACAAAATACGGAGCTCAACCATTTGAGGGGAGCTGAAAGTGCAGTGGCTACTCTTCAACATCTAAAGAAGCAAGCTGAGGTGTTGCCCATTTGACTAGGGCACCTTCTGAATACTTCCTATATCAGGTATTTACATCAGATACAACTGTAAGGAGATTTCAGGCAGACCCAGGACACACTGGAGACATTATGTCTCCCAGCTAGCTTAGGAAAGCTTTGTCATACGCTGAGAAGAGTGATGGAGTGAAGCGGACCAGTTAGAAGCTTTCAGAGCCTCTTGCCCTGTGAAAGCTGGTTTAGGCTACAGCGCCCCCATGACCCTAAATTGGATAAGTGGTTAAGAGGACGGATGGACTTATTATCCTATTATCAACTTATAAATGACTCTCTGCAGCACTTTGAACTTAACTCTAAATCTTGAATGTCTGACATACTCATCCTCTCTCTGACACTATGCAGTAGCCATCTATGACCATAGTATAAACTTAACACACAATAGTGTCAGCAGAAGGAACGTTACGCCACCCATTCAAGTGACTTCCTTATTGACTGCAAGTTTCCTCAGTCTTATAAACAGTATATTTGCATGATGACTAAAACTAGCACCACTGACTAAAAATGGGCCGCGAGGTCAGTTTCATGATCATTAATATATAAATTGTCAAAGGTGATTCTTTCACCATCTCATGGTGCTTTGGTTGCAATCATTCCTCAACTCTGTGTGAATAGTGCTCATGGCCATTGATCGGTGGTCATGACATTTGGATGAGTGATGAAGCGTTTCTCCCACTGAAAACTCTTCAAGATGAACAGAATCAACTTTCTGGCATTTCCTTACCTGAATGATTGAGCATACAGCAAGTAAATATACATGTGCATAGTTATAGTACATAATATAGATTTTTTTTAAGTGTCTCCTGAATGTGTCTAGTGATGGAAAAAATAGGCATACACTTATACTGTAAGAGTATTGCACACGTTCTTTTGTGCTGGCAGACTAATTTATATTTACAGCAGGATGCTTTGGTTGGAGCTTTAGTTGCCCCAATACCCCGTTGGACCAAACACCATTTACTTGCTCTGTCACATAATTTAGCTTGTTGATGTGATGCCACAAGTGCATACACACATACATACAAATATCCATGGGTGGGAAGACACTCAGAAAATCAAAGTGCCAAGCTCAACGCTAAAGCCAGCGAGAGCAGCAAGACTTTCACTTTGCATAATTATACCCACGGTGAGAACATTTTCGCACACACAGAAGCTATAAAGAGCACATGCAGAGGCATTAGTACATAGGCACCCATATAAAGTCTATGCAAAACACTACTTCTTGTTTTGATTTGACTGACAAAGCAATAATACACATAGAGACAGAAGGAAAGATATGGCTTTTCCTAAGAAAATTGATTTTTATGTGTCTTTCTTTCTCAGCTGCATTTGTCGTGCACAATATTCAGTTCAGTGTAGTTTTATGCCAGGCATTGTAAGATAAACATCTCACAATATTATACTGTGAAAGCCAGTGATTTCTTTTTGCAAAAAAGAAAAAAAACTTTTAAGAAGAGGAAACCTCTAACACATTCAGACTGAAGAAGGGTAGCCATCTGCCTCTAACTGCTAGGTTGAGGGAAAAGCAATAGAGAAAAGAAGAGCATAGAGAAACAATTAAGAACAAACAATATAATAATAAACATTTGGCGGATTAGTGGGGCCTGAAACAACAGGTCAGGAATATGAAGCTCAGGAAATAACCTTTGGAGGAAAATGAAGACGAAGGGGAAATAAGAACACAAACTGCACAAGGGAAAAGTCACCAAGGTAATGACATGCAATAGTAGCGTACAAATGCATGGGCAGTTATAGAGATGAGAGTAGATGGCAGGTGCTCAGTTAATCATTGGAGGTCCTCTAGCAGCCTGTAGCTTACAGCAGCATAACTAAAGGATGGTTCAAAGGCAAGAACCCTAACTTAAAACTTCCTCAATAAGGAAAGTTTCAGGCTTAATCCAAAAAATGGTGAGAGTGTCTGCCTTCATGCACGCTGTAGCTGAATGTTCTGCCTCTAGATGTACTTTTTGGTAACTATTGGAACTACAACTAAGCCTTCATTCTGTGAGTGAAGTGCTCTTTTTGGGTGTTGTACTATGAGGTCATTAAGATATGATGGAGCCTGGACTTTGAGGCCAGGGAAAGGGAAGATTTTATAGGATCCAGTGGAGATCAGTTTAAATGAGAGAAATGTTAGCGTGCCCTGTCAGTGTCATAAATATGCTTCATGTCATCTGCATAGCAATGCAATGGAAATGTATTGTTTTCTGTTGAGCAAAGTTTCAACCTGTGTAACTTCATGACTAACTTTAATTTGTGTTGCAAAGAGTCCTTGAGCAGTTCAGTTGGGATGGATTTGATTGTTGAAGTTGGCACATAGAGATCTACAGGAGAGAATTATGTGTCTGTGGGTCATTTTTTGTTATTTATTGTGTATATACAAGTAAGAAATCAGTGTTGTTTATGTGACTCAAAGCTATGGCTGTTTGTTCGCTTTCCAACCATTGTGCTTATGTATGTATATTGTCTGTAAGTACGATGTTCTTTAGGCCTGCTGATGTTTCAAGGCCCGTCTGTGAGATTCTTTCACCTCTCTTCCTCTCCCTTCCTACCCCCTCCTTCGCCTATATTAGCTCCATAAATCCTGTTCTAGGCGGATTGTTATGGTCATTGTGTGTGCTGTGAGCGATGGTTATTATCTGCCTGCTCTGCTCACACAGCTTTATGATGCTCGTATGCTTTCTTCCTCTGCTCCCAGTTCTCTCTCTCTCTCTTACTATATCTTGTTCACCCTTACTCTCTCTGTAAATCTGAATGTCCATGTCCAGTCTCTCTCCTTCGCTTATTACTCCACAGCACTTCTTTTTTTTATTTTTCTCATCTCTCCTCCACTCCACCAGTTCCACCTTCTGTCTTTTGCCGCTTGTTATCGCGTTTTAACTCTTAAGCTTCCACTGCTTCACAGATTTAAAAGAAAAATCATAAGTAACTAACACTAACCCACAGTTTGTTCAGCCTGACAGATTTGTCCTTCCTATTTGTTTAATGATATCAGAAAAATCAACAGTCTATACTTCCAGCAAAGGATGCTTGAAATAAGTACATGAAAGTAGAAACTGACACCTTACCAAGTGATAAAAAGCTGTCAAGAGGAAGTCAGACTTACCAGAGATAAAACTAATCATACTCTCATTTTACAAATCTAGCACATATGACAAAATCAGTTTACAACAAGTTATGGTCCATACATGATAAGTTTTCATGTAGGAAAATAAGGTTTCACAATTAAACAAACAAAAAATAAATCAATAAAAATTTATGGGTTTTTTTTCTTTTTACTAAGGGCCCAGAGCATTGTGTGAAATGCCTTCATTTCAAAGACGGTCCAAACTGTGTGGAAAAGTGTCCCGATGGCCTGCAAGGTGCCAACAGCTTCATCTTCAAGTACGCTGAAGCCAACAATGAATGCCATCCCTGCCATGCTAACTGCACCCAAGGGTAAGTGCAGACAGGAAAAGGACAAGTTAGAGATGTGGGGAGTAATCAGCTTAGAGTAACGTCATCACAAGAAGTGGATTTGCACACCATTTCCCCCGCAAGCAGTTGCTACATCACTGTTTTATTTATTTTACCAAAGTGACTAGTTACTAACAGAATATTCATGCTATATTTTCTCATGCTCATATTGCAAGTGAAATTTGACCTTCATATATTTAGTGGTTGAAAAGCACATGCTCGCAAAGCTCTCGCCAGCCATAGTCTGCAATCATAAAATTATAGTCCAAACGTCTTGCAAGACAAGTGAGATAAATAGAGAAGTGAAGCAGAAAATGAACCTGATGAGAAAAAAGAATGAAAGTAAGGGAAGTCAATACCCTGCCACTCTCCACTGCTCACTAGCCACTGATCGCTCAATGTAATATTCAACAAGGTTTGGAAAGACATCATTTTGTATTTAACTCCACGGGGAGTTTATGTCACTTCCCTGTGTGTTATTTCTCCTCTTGTGAGTGACAGCATCCAGCTCACTTAAGCATAACAATGTTGTCGTAAATGGAAAACACCAGGCTGACACTGTCACAGGTACAGCTTCATAAGCAGGGCCGCCTCTCAGAGAAGCAAAAAACCCAACAAGCTGATGAAGGGGGAGGGGAGGGATATATATTCTGAGTGGGAAAGAGACAGAGCCGGAGGCTTCCAAACATTCAAAAGAGCTACTAAATTTCAGAGACAGTATATGTGACGTGTGATGCCACTGAAAGATTAACACAAGGCGACTGGTGAAACATCCAACAGATTTGGTTAGTTTTCATTAGAAGTCAGTATAACTTTGTAATCTGTCACTCTAAAAGTAAACTCTTAGTGAGTTCTAAAGCAAGGCTAAAAATGGTAGCCAACAAGGGTTTTATTCACATTTGTGCCACACTTAAGGCATAACGCGTTAGTCATATAAAAGGTATCGTTGTTGTGTTGACATCTGCTCTACAATGAGCAAGCAAAAACATCTCTGACGGTCAACACTTTCTGGCTAATTTTGGCTGCCTGTGTGTCATGGTAACATTTTTATATATGCGATATTAATGTTTGAATAGAATAAAATACAGCATTTGTCCTGTATTTATTTACTAAGGTGCATTGGACCGAGACTTCAAGACTGCATCGGCTGGATGGACAGGTACAAAATTCGTTTTCTTGGATCCCTCTATTATGTGCTTACGTACAAACACACCTAAACAGAAGTACACACACACACGCACACACATAGAAGAACCATACAGTAAGCAAAGTCTCTGATTAATGGATAGCTCTAAGGCCCCAAATCCCTGTGAGGTCCTTAATGCTTCTCTGTGCACGGTTGTGTGTGCATGTCTGTGTGTGCGCACGGTTGTGTGTGCATGTCTGTGTGTGCGCACGTGTGTGTGTGTGTGTGTGTGTGTGCCTGGTTGTTGATAAATTGATTGTGCTTTAGCATTTGTTCTGAAGCTGGGGGGAGAAAAGGCAAGAAAATGCTGCTCATAGTTTTCAGCAAATAGATTCAAGACTTCATAAGTGAAGCAGTTTGGAATCAAGTGTGCTAAAAATTGTTGCGTGGCGTTTTGAGGGATGATTAAAAAAAGAGGCTGGTAGGCAAGAGGAACAGCCTGCACTTCACTATTTTGCAATGACTCTGGAGATTTCCAGCACATCAAAAAGAATACTATATACAAATTTCAGGTAAAAGGTAAATGCAATGGGATGACTATCAAAGTGGGTATCAAACAAAGTGAAACGAAAGAAGCTTTTACTGTATTGCAGCACAGCATACATTCATATAGAGATAATCACTGTAAAGGCATTTACTGTATATTCCGCCTGATATTGACCAATCAGTATTCAGTATCTTGAAGCTTCTACTGTAGCCCAAAAAAAACAAGTCATATCCTTCAAAAGACTAAATCTACAAGTGTGTTTCTGAAATAATATTTGGGAAACTGCCAGCAGGATGAATGGGGACTGCAGCAGATGGCTGAAAGTAACTATCAGCCGACCTTGTGAAGAGATCAGCTTTTATCAGATCTCTGATAGCTCTGGCCAGGATGTAGCTGTAGCCACAGCTATCAGGTCTAGTTGCCTGCTCTGATGTGTCACACAAGTAGTAAATCTGTTAACTGTTAGATGTGTCATTTTTGAGCATAGCTGAAAGTGTCATGTCATTACACAAAGCCTTTTTCTTTTCTTTTCTTTTCTTTTTTTTACACAAAATCTTCTAATGGCAGTATTTCAGAAATTGCTGATCTACTGGGATTTTCCCACATAGCCATCTCTAGGGTTTATGGAGAATGTTCTGAAAAAGAAAAAAAATATGCAGCAGTTCTCTGGGTAAAATGCCTTGTTGATGCCAGAAGTTAGAGGAAAATAACTATACTTTTTCAAACTGACAAAAAGGCAAGAGTAAGTCAAATAACCATTTGTTACATCTGTGGTATGCAGAAGAGCCATTCCAAATGCACAGCACCTTGAAGCACATTGGCTAGAGCAGCAGAAGCCCTGACCAGGTGTCACTCCTGTCAGCTAAGAGCAGATAGGTGAGGCTACATGTTGCATTGACTCAATAAAATCATACAATAGAAGACTGGAAAAATCTTTCCCGGTTTGATGAATTTTGATTTCTGCGGCAACATTCAGTTTACGCAAACTGAAAACATGGATCCGCCCAGCCTTTTATTAACAGTTCTGGCTGCTGGTGGTGGTGTAATTTGATGGGGGATAAGGAGCCCACACTTCAGGGTCCTTAGTGCCAAATGAGCATCATTTAAACACCACAGCCTATCTGAGTATTGTTTTCATGTCCATCCCTTTATGACCATAGAACATCCATCCATCCATTCGCTTCCGCTTATCCTTTCCAGGGTCGTGGGGGGTGCTGGAGCCTATCCCAGCTGTCATAGGGCGAGAGGCAGGGTACACCCTGGACAGGTCGCCAGTCTGTCGCAGGGCTAACACATAGAGACACAGACAACCATTCGCACTCACATTCACTCACAGATTCACACCTATGGGCAATTTAGATTGACCAATTAACCTATCCCCACTAACTGCATGTTTTTGGACTGTGGGAGGAAGCCGGAGTACCCGGAGAGAACCCACGCAAACACGGGGAGAACATGCAAACTGCACACAGAGAGACCCCGGCCTGATGGTGGAATTGAACGCAGGACCTTCTTGCTGTGTAGCAACGGTGCTAACCACCGTGCCACCCCGACCATAGAACATGCATCTTCCAATAGCTGCTTCAAGCAGAAAGCAGCAGACCATGCCACAAAGCTCACACCATCTCCAACTGGTTTCACACACAGCAGTGAGTTCTTAAAGGGCCTTGAAGTCACCAGATCTCAGTGCAGTACAGCACCTTTGTAGTGAAGTGGGATTTTTGCATACATGAATGTATAGTTGACGTCAAATCTGTGAGGAGTATTTCCATCGTTTTGTCGAAATGTTTCAAGTCTAAATCTAGTTCTGAGGACAGAAGGAGATTCAACCTAGTGCTATCAAGTTTCTGCTGAGTGTGCAAAAGCCACCAAATTTGAGTATATAGAATGAATTGCACATTAACTGTTTATCCCGATGCCAAATGACATTTGTCATTGTGAGAAAACCCTCATGTAGCTACTGCCAGTGCCATGCTGACGGTGTCTTTCACCATCAGTTTTCTTTTCATTCTATAACAATAAGACATGTGCACAAAATTAACCGTGTGGCTTTCATTTCACACAGATTAGCTTCATTCCTCTGCTTTGAAATGTATCCATAGTGAAACTGCAGTGCGTAAGTTAATGAAATCAAACATAATATTTACATTTACCACTCTCTCTTAAACTTTTCTGTTTAAGAAATTTATTGATATTTTGTGGAGAAAAACACAAAAAAAACATTGCTGTCTAGCTGAGAGTTAGATGAGAAGATCGATACCACTTTCATAACTGCCTATTAAATATGAAGGTAACACCAAGAGATAGATAACAGCATAAAGATGAGAAATGGGGAGAACAATTAGTCTAGGTTATTTTCCAAAATAGTCTACCAGCACCTCTAAAGCTCACTAATCATCTCGTTATACCATATCTCATTTGTTTAATCCATATAAAACTCAGATTGTAAAAGCAGTGCACGGCTTCACAGGCATTATATGCTGGTGCATTTCACCCCCGGGTGCACTGAATTACTTTATTGTACCTACTAGCTGCCTAATCATTTCATTGTGGCAGCAAGAAACCAGTGTTGCTATCTGTGTATATACATATCACATGTAAATGATAAAATAAGTGTGTTGGATCTGCAGATATTAGTAATCCTCAAAAATAAAGTAAACATCACCTGGTTGTAGCTTCAGAGCAATTTTAAAATGGATTTTAAAATGGCCTCAATCTCTTCTTTCCGAGAAACAAACCTGTGTATGTTGGCAACGATCAAGCTGTTTCACTAAAGAATCGTGATGATGCCATGGAGTCACCAGGGCATTTTATAATTATCAGAAGTCTTTAGTGGATAATCTAAAGAACCACCATTTTTCTATATCTAGATTATTTTTTTTCTCCTTCACTGTTGGTTCCAAGACACAGATTGGGGTAAAATTAAGACTAGGATAACATATAGTAGTAAGGTGTCATGCCACCACAACAGCTCCAGTCACAAATCATAGGATAAAGTTGATCAAGTTGACTCAAGTTAATTGTTATTCAGTGATAGTGATAGGTAAGAGGATAAACAGACCCAAAGCACACCAGAAAAAGCCCCGATCACAGCATAGCCACGACACTCGGTCATTGCAGCGATCAAATGTTCAGGCTGTGCCATTCTTTTGGTGCACAGCAGTGGTTATGGTCTTATTACATCTTGTATTGAAACTTTCAGTCACCATAAGAAGAGTAGCTCTTGCATACTGCACTAATGCCCAAACATCAGAGTCACTAAATGGGTACAACCATAAGTTCTGACCCTAGTTATGTACTTGTGTCTTTTTGATAGCTCTAAATACAAATGTAACAATCTGTAATTTAGTCACTGTGCTATTGAAGCACTTATGAATAATGAAGTCTATGGGACTGAAACATTAAACCCTCCTTCAAAGTCACTTAGATCTTTTCTATTTGCAATCTTTTTACAAAATCTGAATCAATTGTGCCTGCTCAACATTTTTAGAAATTCAGTGGAGCATGCTAGGATAATAATTGCATAACTATACAATAATGTGTTGCACTTTTTCTGCTTTTTTCCCTTTAATTTGACACCTGTCTCTATCTAAAGTAAGGTAATACTGCCCGTGTGTCTTCATTGGTTGGACCCCCTTTCTTTTAACCATCACATGTATAGTGATTTCCCCTGCGCAGCCACAGACTGTGATGACAGAGCGATAAAGCATTCTTCATTTCCCATGAACAGGGCTGAATGTGATATCATTTTATAGAGGTGTATCCTTGAAGTCTGTAATATACAACCCTGAATAACATCCTTATTTTGATTATGAACGGTTCTTCCGATAGATCAAATAAACCAGCCATGGCCGAGTATATCAGAAAGCCAACTCGGACAGTTTGAGGAGCATATCAGTAAAAATATTGAGATTCTTCATTTCAAGTGACAGCATCAGTGTGGTTCTGAGGATTCTCTTTGAAGATTATTTCCATGTTTTTGATCTCAGCCCCGATTTTAATGAGAGGGCATGGAGGGATATTTGTTACCACATGAAGCTTAGTGGGAAAATACACAAAAACCGAAGGTGAAGAGGTTTTTAAGGGATCAGCCACATAGATATATATTGTAGAAACATGTTATGTGTGTTAATCTTTGTGCTTGTATAAGCCTGATGTTTGCCTGATGTATTTTTAGTTTAGTTTTTGTGTGTGTGTGTGTGTGTGTGTGTGTGTGTGTGTGTGTGTGTGTGTGTGTGTGTGTGTGTGTGTGTGTGTGTGTGTGTGTGTGTGTGTGTGATCTTCTATACTGATACCCAGTAACATTCTCACTTTTCTGTAATTTCATTGCACGCCCTTTGTTCTTTATGTATTTTCTTCCCTTTCCTTCTCCAATGTCTTTTCTTCAGAACCCCTCTGATTGCAGCAGGGGTAATCGGAGGACTCTTCATGGTGGTGATCATGGTACTCAGTGTAGCAGTGTCTGTGCGACGGAAGAACATTAAGAAAAAGAGGGCCCTTCGCCGCTTCCTGGAGACAGAGGTAAACAGGAAAATGGATTAAGTTTTAAAAAAAAAATGATGTTCCAGCGAGAAAGAGCATGCTGTTTGTTGCACTGAAAGATAATCAGAAACTAAGGACATAGGTTAAGTTACCTTGGCCCAAATTATGCTAAATGTTTTGTGTCAACAGAGATCTTATAGTATACGCCTCTGAAATTGGATCCCATTAGCGCAAATAACTCTGCCATAGTTTTAAAGAACAAAAAGTAAAATGTATTACTTTAATCTTGGCTCTGTTTCTCGTATTTGTTTCCCTCTAATATGCCATGGTACTGTTATGCCTGGAGAAGATTACATAATCAAATTACAGGCTACATTGCAATTGGATTTATCAGTAAGTAAATACACCTGATTTTGTCCCCAAATCAACACGTTATCACAAACCACCCTTCCAGATTTTGAGGAGAGGTTACAGTAAAATGACCTATTCAGAAGAAAACAACAAATGTCAATAAATAAAGAAGTATGGATATATCTTTGTTCACCAGGAAGTGCAAAATAGACAAATGAAAGTTTATTGCTGTCTACATCACCCCTACTGCTACACCTTTCACTATAGTGAGCTTGTTGTATTTAATTTAGGAAATGTAGGCCATTATTTATTAAAATGCCTAGATTGTCCTTGTAAATGTATTCATTCATTTCAAAGTTGATTGGAATTTTGCCTCTTACGTACCAGTGTTTGGTTCATTAGTTAGTTTGTTTCCTCCTCTCAGACTCATTAATTCACAATCACAGAGCAAATGGATGAAAATGGTCTTCTGTGGAATCACAAGATATTTGTTTTGCTTTTGAAACATATTACACATTGCTCATTATTTTAAAAAATGTAACACAGTATGTTACTTGATTAGTCTCCAGACAAAAAATAATTTGTTACATTACTTTTGGAATACTTTTAATATGGCCTAAGATGAATTGTCACATAATTACCATTTAACACTATAAACCTATCTAACAAGCACAATGTGTCATTTTGTGCAATAAAAGTGTTTTGTTGTTTTTTCAAGAAAGCCTTCATAATGCCACCGTTGTTACTACAATGCGATTCATGACATTACTTTGTTATGTCAAAATGCGTAGACATAGGAAATATATATGGATGTGACGTTTTCATTTGTATGTGCTTGCAGGCCTGTGCTTGTGCAAAATATGAGAAAAACAAGACTTAAAAAGCAAAACGAAATAAAATAGAGACTGATTGGTGGATTCTAAATAACTATTGCAGAACTGTAGAAAGTTTTAGAAACTCTGACGACTCAGGTTTGAATATCCTACAGTGCATTATAGGGGCACTTCTTTTAGGAAGAGCTAAGGGACTATACCATTAGAAGAGACAAAAGTACTCTTTCTTTATCTAAAAAAAACAGAAGAGTACTTCATCTAATGTACTTATGTGTCCACACTGAGAATAAGGTCTCATTTCAGTGCTTTCTCTCTATTCAGGGCACAAGTATCAGTGAAGAGTCTTGAAAAAAAATAGCATCAAGATGATAAATTATTATACTTCTTTTATGCCCGTTCATATATGGGCCACCCTTATACTGCCACTATTTCTTGAGTACTTACATTCGTCTCTTTTTAGTAGTCATACATAAATTGAGGCACTATTTTAATATATTACAGAGCCTTTCTTGTTACACGTCATTTAGTTAATAAAAATACTGTATTTATGGCCCAATAATTGTATTAGATGCTCCAAAAGTAGTGGCTGGTTCCAAGGACAGAAAAAGAAATAGAATGCAGGAACAGAGAAGGAAATGGGAAATCTTTTTTTCTCTTTGAAACCATCCTGTCTTCATTTGTGTCTGGGCTGCAAAAAAAAAAGATAATTTTTCCTTAATTTTTAATATTTACATTAAATTATGCATTTTATGTAATTGCAGGGAAAGTCTTATATTGCAGGTTCATTGATTAATAGTCATTTGCTTAAAATAAAGTCTGAAACTAGTTAGTTTTCAGGCACTGCGCATCAGTTTCACCCTGATCCTATCACTATATAACAAATAATTTTAGACTTGTTAAAAGAAAATGTTGATGGACTATAGATCTAATCAGATCAGTCTGCACGTGAAATGTTTGTCTAATGGTTTTAATGTCAGTTTGCCCAGCTCACCACATTAATAGAATAGCAACATATAAACTGCTTAAAACAATGAAGCAACACTTGAGCAATTTAATTTAGATTTTTGGTATGATTTTGAATTTAATCTACAAATGATTTAGCACTTCAGATTCCACTAACCGTTGTTTTCAACAAATTACATTATTTTACGTAGTGAATTTGAGTGCAATATTGCGGCAGGATCCCGGTGTTACAATAAGACAGTTCATGAAATTCTTTTTGCTCTTAGATATTCCACAATTACCTGTTAGTGGAATTATTTTAGAGTGGAAGCATTTAGGAACTGCAGCAACTCAGCCACAAAACTGAAGACCACATAAAGTTACAGAGATGGGTCGCTGAGTGCTGAGGTGCGTTGTGTGTAAAAGTTGCCATGGCTCTGATGATTCAATAATTGCACAGTGGCAAATAACATCAACACAAACACCGTGCACCGAGAGGTCCATGGCATGGTTTCCATGGGCCGAGGACCTCCTGTAGATGTAATGTGTAGGTGACTCAGTACTTTTGTACATATAGTTAATGTTAACTTAAATATTTCATTCATCAAGATCTGATATGTGGTGTTAATTTTTTGAGTGGTATATTTCAGGCAGCAGAGCACTTGCTTCAGTTTCAGAAATGCAGTGTAGAGAGAGAAGGTGGATAGCTACATTTGCTGCTGTGCGGCTGCTACACAGCCTCAACATCTTCAGCACCACTAATGCTGGACAGCTCCCAGCACAGTGGAAATAGCATAGAGCTTTGCCTTTGTGTGTGTACGGTTAGATCATTTTAAAGACGTCTGTATTGTCCTGGGTGTGTTTGTGGCCCCCCAGCCTACTTGTTTCCACCCTGCAGAAGCTGATTTGTTATTCCATTTAAATGAAGAATGGCTATTGTTTTTAATCAAATGGTAACCATAAGCCAGAGGGACAGAAGCTGCCAAGCACAGCCAGGCTGATTTACACTCTGTCTGTTAGGCTCTCTCTGTCCTCTCTCCCCCTCTAATCTTCCACCCTCTCCTTTAATTCTCCTTATATTGCTCCCTCACTTATGCTTTTGCATCCTCTGACTAATTCAGCAGCTCGCTTCTCCATCGCTGTCTTGTTGTTGTTTCTGCTACGGTTCCTTTCCCGCTCCACATCTTCCTTCCTCCCTCCTCGGATATAATCTTTCTGCTTCTCCTACTATTTCATCTGTTTGTTCCTCCACTTGAGCAGTAATGAGACAACCAAAATTTCAACTCCCGTTCAGCTGCCTCAATTATCTGTCTCCCCCAGTCTTTCTCTGTTTTCATCCACCTTTCTCCATCACTCTCTTCTGTTCCCATGTAGTATCGCTTTCACTTCCTTTTACCGTAGAGAATGTCATAATAATGGTTCATCATAGTCTAGATTTATCTTGCTGGATAAAAAATCCATTACAACCCTACTGTAACCATAAGTGCAGGGGCAATAAATGTAACTACAACCAGCTGTCTTGATTTTTAGTAGATACACCTATGGTATCAATTTGAAACTCCAATGTCGCTTTGTTCTTGAGTCACAAGTTTTTCAGAAAATTTGACCTCTAACCTTGAGATTCAAACTCATCTGAGATTTTTAGTAGAAAGACCTGTAGTATAAATTTGAAAGTCCTACGTTGCTTCGTTCTTTAGTTATCAGTGTCACAAACATGGGTGTTCATGTTGCCTGTCCACCCACCCAGTGTGTGTGTACTTTTCTTACCCACTGGAACCTTCCTTAAGAGTAAATGTTGCATTTGAGTCAAACTTTTGTATGAAATTGCTCTTGTTTTTCTACAATTTAAATAGTAATTTTAGTTTTGTTATTGTAAAACCTGTTTCACTACCTGACGTCCTGGAATTTAGGTCACAGCTTTTAGAAACGGTCCTATCCTCTAAAGAAGGATTTTGCATGGAAGAAAGGTGTGTTTTATTTTGGGGTTTTATTTGTTTTGTTTTTTTTCTAATATGGAAGTGTGTTCCTGAGATCCTGAGAAGCTAAATTGCATTTAATTGCTCAGCAACAAGTATCGCATATTGGACTAATCCTGTGATAAGTTGTGACGTTTTAATTTAAAGTATTATGAATTAATCTTAGTAGCTTTTGTTATGTAGATTCTAGACTTGTCTTCCAGCACTCACTGACTTATTTATTGCATTCTTAGTTGGTGGAACCTTTAACACCCAGTGGAACGGCACCCAATCAAGCCCAGCTTCGCATCCTGAAAGAAACAGAACTCAAAAGAGTCAAGATCCTCGGCTCCGGAGCTTTTGGAACTGTTTACAAGGTAAAATACAATCAAATGTGAATTAATGGTGACTATTTGCATTTTAGCTTCAACTACTTAACTGCTCCTCTACTAAAAGTGAGACCATGATGTCACATTGTGTTCACATTCTCACTTCATGAGAAAAAGACAAGAGGGACATTGCAGGATCATTAATGACAGGAAATGAGATGGAAGGCTGGAGGCGGGAGATGAAAAGAATAAGTAATAGCAGACACTGAGACCCCTGGGGTGACAGTGAAATAAGAGGTAGCTGAGGTCACCATAAGAGCAATGAAGGGTTGGGTAGAAGTTGGAAAAAAAAATCTGAAATTAGAAAGAACAGACTTTCTCTCACTGAAATTATAATTGGTCATTTTTTGTGTCCACCCATTCTCATTGTAGCACTTTTTTTTAGGCCAGAGGTATGTGGCATCAGTGCATGTCCTTTTTCAAAGCAAGGTCTTGCATGCTCTCCTGGGAAATTTCAAGGCACTTCTAGACTTGTAAGGATCTGCTGTATAGTCAGTTTCATGTCTTATAGGTGAGCTATAGAACCCTGACAGGTCCTTTACAGCCAGAAGACATCAGACTTGTACCTAATCTCCATAGCTGAGAGTTCATAGGTTCAGCATTTAGACCAACTTGTAAACTGAGTGCTTTATAGGATGGCTCATACAGCTAAAACACAGTTAGTTAATTAAAGTGTAGCAATATTTAGGTTTATGTTTAATAAAACTAAGGCCACATGCTGTTCCTTGATTTGACCCATATCCATAGTTGGTGGCAATATGCTTAACTGGCTCAACTCCGCATTTCACCATTAAGAGAACAATTTGGAGCTATAAATTCTTCTGTCACATGTTCTGTCACAATGTGCAGTTCAACCCGCTCATAGATCACAAGTAATTAAATAAATTAAGAAAGATGTGTGTAGGTCTGTATTAGTGGTGTAGCATAGTGATAGATCGCTAGGTAAGTATATGGTATACAGTGTATGTGCAAAAAAGAACTAAAAGGAAAACTCAAAGCAAAACAGGATGACATGGCATGGAGATGGCATAGACACCTTCACAGGAGCAGAGCAGTATAGCAACAAAGGCGAGGTTCTTGAAAGTCAAGATTTAAACAGCTGCACAGAACACTGTCCTCCCGTATCACAACTCCTGCAACACAAAACACACAAACGAGTACTAATCCCTAAAGCAGGCCGTAACATATGTAAATAATTGCATGTGTTTTCTAAACATTTTAGAATAAAATGGTAAATTCTGTGTATGGATATGTTCTCCTCCTAATGTAAAATATGTCATTTTATTCTGCAGTGTTAGCTGTAGCAGCCCGTTTGCAGATGCAGTTTTAGATAAATGCGTTGTTAATAAACTGAGGCATTTACAAACCTGTAAACCAGTTTTTCCAGTAAGAACATCGATGTCCAAGCTTTCATAAAGTGTGGCCTTAAATTATTGTGCTAAATAATGATCATCTGGAGAATTACAGGTAATAGGGAACATAAAACTGCATTAAATCGATTGTCATTATCACCTTAGATAATTCTTTGAGGGGATAGTTGTTTTTAGGCTAAGTGTGAAATCTAGGCCTTCTGTCACTCTGGGTGTGTAGTCACATAAGGGTGGAACAAAGGTGGAACACATTTTAATCACTTTGAAAAAGTTGAGAGGTACTTAATTTTTCTCCTCTTTCAAATATTCCATCCACTTTGGCAGCTGTTAAATCACTTTAAACCTCCCTAAAATTAGATACTTCAAAATGATTAAATAGTTTTGCCCAAGTCTTTTTGAAGGGCAAAATAACCTTAATCGTACAGCATGCAGTTCATTTTTATAATCAGCCAGTGAGAATATGGAACGTTGTTATTTATAAAGCTGACAAAGTAGAATTTAGAGTGTAAAACGCTCAATTTATTGAGATTCCTGCTGTTCCTCCAGGAGCTATAATACTTTTTTTAAACATCATTTCTGTGAGTAGAGGATTTGTGACTGTGCAATTAGTGTAATGACTCATCATCATGTTGTGTGTGTGTGTGTGTATGTGTCTGTGTGCGTTTCTTCTTTAGGGTATCTGGGTCCCAGAGGGGGAAACTGTGAAAATCCCTGTTGCCATTAAAATCCTAAATGAGGCCACAGGACCCAAGGCTAATGTGGAATTCATGGATGTGAGTATCTTGAAAACAAAATCCAAAAAAAGAAACTTGACAATACAATTCAAACTCAGCTTTTATAAAGATAACATATACGCAGGTAAATTACAAGCTAAATACTGTGTTGTTTGTACACCTTTTGTTCCAAAGCCTGTTAGTCACACTGTTTAAAGGTGCTGCAATTTATACATAAAGTATGTAAGGGAGCAAACACTGAGCTTTTCTTCTAAAAGCCTTTAACCAGCTGTACATTGCATTCGTTGCTGACAAGTTAACTTCAGTTTAGCGCTAAACTAGCCTACAAAAGCACTACACAGATGGTTGTAAAGTGAAATCTCGAACAACTAAAGTTGAACCCCACAAACAGCAGACTAGAAACCATAAGGGGCCTGTAGGAGCCCTACATATGCAGACATACACGCACCATGCCATGGGCTCCTAGCACAGTGCACTAGGCCCCATTTATAAAACATTCACATCTTGGCTCATTTCAAAAGGAAGAGTGAAAAAAAAATCAAAATTATTACCCTGTGATGATGCAATGCAGATGAAATAACTCATATCAACACACGTACCCATGCACGCGCACACACACACGCACACACATTGAAAGCGACCCACTTGCACTCATGTTTTGCACTTAGTTTGACAGTCTAAAAGGAAGAGTTTTGGAGGGTTAGCATTTCTATTTTTATCACGATGTCTTTGATGAATATCCCATATGTGTTTAATTTATGTTCCAAGTGCTTTGGGAGGTTGTCTGACAATCAGAAAATCAGACAGAGAAATAAGATAACATGTAGGGGGCATAGAAACAGTGGACATAACGTATATAACAGCAGAAAGGCATGTGTCCATGTGGATCTACGCGTAAACTTGGTTAATTTTCCTCATAAATAGTTTTGGGGTTTCTTTTCTCTTTTTAAGAATACCTTCCATCACCTCTGTCTAGATCCACAGTCGTCTTCTAATGACTGACTGCTGAGCAGCTGGGGGCTCAAGCTTCTGCTCCAGGGAACACCAGTGGTAGTTACAAAGGGAAAGCAGAGTGCCATTCATTTACTTTGCCATCCATTATTTTCCAGGCAGACTGGGATTTCTGACTGGTGACCTTCTAGCTGCAGGCCACTCAATGCCCCAGTCTCACTTGCCACTGACTGTTTGAAGAATGTCACAGAGAATTGATTGTCTTTCAGCATGCGTGTGTGTGTGGTTGGTTCTGTGTAGGAGTTTGCCACTCCTTACCTGTGGTGCAGTAAGAGAAGGGAACCTCTCTTTTTTTATGGCTAACAATAAAATACCAAGCCTGTCTCCTTTCAGCAAGTGCTTGGCAAAAGGAAAGGGTGTTTATTCCCTGCAGCACTGGCATGTGTGTGTCGATCTGCATGCATTTAGGAGTGTGCATGTTTGTGTATGCAATAAGGATAACAGCTAGAGCATGCTATTCCTTTAGTTTTGATTAAAGAAAATTAAAATCTTCTTTTCTTTTTTATTAATGTTTTACTTAGGTATTATTCTCCAAGGCCCTCCAATATATCAGTTTTAATAACGTGAGACATCCATACAATGCACAAAATGCAGCAATCTATAAAGCACTTCTCAACAGTGAGCCACAGAAAAGTTTCAGTTTAGCTTTTTTTTTTAAACAAATTGTTTTAAAATTATTACATATTAATACAATTCTGAAGACTTGTAACTACCTTATTTCAGTTTACCTTCATGACGAGCTACAGAAGTAGCACAAGTTTGTAAAAACAGTGTTTCCTAATGCTTGTATTTAATTGTAACAGCGAAATTACAATTCAGTGGGGATGTAAACTTTATACAGTCAGTGTACAAAAAAGAACAACCCCTGCAAATCCTTTTTTGTGTTTTATATAACTGTTATCTCAGCCCAACAGTAGTGCTTTCCAGGGCCTAAAGGGATGTTCACAGGATTTCACAGACATATTCTCTCTCTCTTTTTTTTACAGTACCTAACCACAACTACTACTGCCCCTACCTCTCCACTTAATGGCTTTAAAGTCTATTGTCACAATTCCTCATGTCATGTGTTTTTCAATTAGTATAATTCTTGTATATACTTATTTTATATATAGAAAACTCTTTAGGATGCTGTGGAAGTATTTTGTTTTTTGGATAATAGCTCACAGAAGGGATCTGAATAGGATGCAGGGCTAACAGATTACAGGATACCCCACTGCAGTGCTAAGTAAACACCACAATATTAATTTGCTTGTAAGGAATCCTGCAGGCAGAAAGGAAAAGCCAGTCAGTCAAAGACTTTGGCCCGATTTACCATTACCCTCAGTGTAACTATACCCATCACTGGCATGTAAACAGGGACCTCATTATGTAAGCATTGTGATAGATGAGCCATATCAGTTCTAAAATGTATAGTGGTTGCATCTCTCTGTCAGTGTTCATTGGAGCTTTATGCATTGATTCTCTCCCCAGTAAAAGCAAACAGCCACACCTGCCTGTCTTGTGTATTTTGGCGTATACCTACCCACCCGATGATGAATTTTCAATTGTTGTAAAGTTGCAGGTGAGCAAATGAAAGCCTGTTTCTGTCTTTTGGAGAGTTTCTATACCATGGGATTAATAGGGGTCTGTTAGTGTTTATGTTGCAATCATATGCAATATTACAAGCTTCAGGTATAGTTGCTTTGTGTCTACATACTGTAGAGTATAACAGAAAGATTTCATAATACACAACATCAGCACAAAGACACCATTGCTACTATATTTAAAGGCAAATATTCCTGATTTGCAGCAATCTGACCTTGGTCTATTTACTACATTTTTTTTTGCTTACTACATAGAATGCTGACAATCTCAAAGTGCGAAGTCACTTTGATGTCAAGGTTTTGAATAAAATTGCACTGTTTTTGACTGAGTGGAACCTTGCTGTTCACTTCAAGAGGAACTTCAACCTTAAACAGAATAAGGGGTCCTATGATCTTTGGCAGTTCAGTCTATGCTGGTAAACATGATGAATTCTCTAGAAGTGTGAGTCTGGCATTTGTCTTCTGACATTCTGACCCAGTACAACATATTGTGAAAAAGGTGCTAGTGTGTATATACAGTGGCTTACAAAAGTATTCGGCCCCCTTGAACTTTCCCACATTTTGTCACATTACAGCCACAAACATGAATCAATTTTATTGGAATTCCACATGAAAGACCAATACAAAGTGGTGTACACGTGAGAAGTGGAATGAAAATCATACATGATTCCAAACAATTTTTACAAATAAATAACTGCAAAGTGGGGTGTGCATAATTATTCAGCCCCCTGAGTCAATACTTTGTAGAACAACCTTTTGCTGCAATTACAGCTGCCAGTCTTTTAGGGTATGTCTCTACCAGCTTTGCACATCTAGAGACTGAAATCCTTGCCCATTCTTCTTTGCAAAACAGCTCCAGCTCAGTCAGATTAGATGGACAGCGTTTGTGAACAGCAGTTTTCAGATCTTGCTCCAGATTCTCGATTGGATTTAGATCTGGACTTTGACTGGGCCATTCTAACACATGGATATGTTTTGTTTTAAACCATTCCATTGTTGCCCTGGCTTTATGTTTAGGGTCGTTGTCCTGCTGGAAGGTGAACCTCCGCCCCAGTCTCAAGTCTTTTGCAGACTCCAAGAGGTTTTCTTCCAAGATTGCCCTGTATTTGGTTCCATCCATCTTCCCATCAACTCTGACCAGCTTCCCTGTCCCTGCTGAAGAGAAGCACCCCCAGAGCATGATGCTGCCACCACCATATTTGACAGTGGGGATGGTGTGTTCAGAGTGATGTGCAGTGTTAGTTTTCCGCCACACATAGCGTTTTGCATTTTGGCCAAAAATTTCCATTTTGGTCTCATCTGACCAGAGCACCTTCTTCCACATGTTTGCTGTGTCCCCCACATGGCTTGTGGCAAACTGCAAACGGGACTTCTTATGGTTTTCTGTTAACAATGGCTTTCTTCTTGCCACTCTTCCATAAAGGCCAACTTTGTGCAGTGCACGACTAATAGTTGTCCTATGGACAGATTCCCCCACCTGAGCTGTAGATCTCTGCAGCTCGTCCAGAGTCACCATGGGCCTCTTGGCTGCATTTCTGATCAGCGCTCTCCTTGTTCGGCCTGTGAGTTTAGGTGGACGGCCTTGTCTTGGTAGGTTTACAGTTGTGCCATACTCCTTCCATTTCTGAATGATCACTTGAACAGTGCTCCGTGGGATGTTCAAGGCTTGGGAAATTTTTTTCTAGCCTAAGCCTGCTTTAAATTTCTCAATAACTTTATCCCTGACCTGTCTGGTGTGTTCTTTGGACTTCATGGTGTTGTTGCTCCCAATATTCTCTTAGACAACCTCTGAGGCCGTCACAGAGCAGCTGTATTTGTACTGACATTAGATTACACACAGGTGCACTCTATTTAGTCATTAGCACTCATCAGGCAATGTCTATGGGCAACTGACTGCACTCAGACCAAAGGGGGCTGAATAATTACGCACACCCCACTTTGCAGTTATTTATTTGTAAAAAATGTTTGGAATCATGTATGATTTTCGTTCCACTTCTCACGTGTACACCACTTTGTATTGGTCTTTCACGTGGAATTCCAATAAAATTGATTCATGTTTTTGGCTGTAATGTGACAAAATGTGGGAAAGTTCAAGGGGGCCGAATACTTTTGCAAACCACTGTGTGTGTGTGTATATATATATATATATAATTTTATTTTATTTTCCTGTAGGAGATGTTTCAGGAGTATGTTAGGTGTTTGGCCATTTAGTACCTGTACATATAGCGGATGTACAGTAGATCCACAGGATCTCGTCTCTAATTTTTGGAGATGATGTGGTTCTGTTGCTTTCAACAGGTGGTGGTCCCCAAGTCCCACTGGAGTGGAATGACAATAATGGTGTTCAGCGTTAAAGGGTAGAGTGTCCACTCCGTTCAGGGACTAGTTTCTGCCCCAAGTGGAGGAGTGAAAGTGTGTTGGAGATTGAGATTATGTCCCTCAGCTGGACTGGGAAGCCTCTGTGTTCCCCTGGATGAGTAGGAGGAGATACCTGGGGAGAGGGAGGCCTGGACTCCAAGTATACACCAAGTGAACCAAAATGTCTTCCTAAAGAAATCACATCCGAAGCTACAACCATTCAGTGTAGGGCAGGACCAATAGAAGTAATATAAGATGATTAGTTTAAATTTTGTGACCTCTGAACATTTATGGTAAAAGGTAACAGAATGCAAAACATACTTAGCTACCAAAGATGGTCAGATCAAACTTTAGCATGCATCTGGCAGTTAAGTTGGATTGTGGTCTGATCACCACTCTGGAGTTCATTTGGAACCAATTTGAGATCACTGCCTCCAAAGTGTCTCAGTTCAACTGTTGTGAACCGGACCAAATGCGATTGCACAAATGAACTTCACCAGGGAAAATGAGCCAGAGTTTGATTTAAATTGATTAGGCAGCACAGGTGTGAAAACACCCTTAGACCATCTAAAGCTTGACTTCAGCAGATGACAGAAATCAGTTATGGTCAGTCCAAAACTGAGGTCCTCGATAACACAGAAAGATATGTGCACCAGTTGCCAAAAAACATACATATGTGTCAGAATCTTAGTTCTCTGTTCTCGCAGTGAATATTCTGACACATTCCACATGCACAAACAAGCCATAAAACAATCATGAAAGAAAGCAGAATAGCCTGACCTATGAGGAAATGTTGTTTTGAGTATGAATTTTATTTAGGGAAAGAAACATTCAAACTCTTATCAAACTGATAGAAAAGAAAGAGAAAGTTTAAAAATTACCTTTGTGAGAGTGGTTCATCTCAGTTTTGGTGACACAGCATATGAGTAAGAAATAAGGGGGGAAGACAAGACACTGTCAGAGATGATAAATGTGTGTTCAAGAGGCTCGTCTGAGCTAACATTAAGGTTGACGTAAATATCACAAAACACAGCAGATACTTAAATCTGTGTGTTGCCTTTGCTTCTAGGCCACCAAGAAAGACATTGGCATAAAAGCATTCATGGTCTTACAAATTTGATTTTAACTAGTGAAATCTTTGTTTAATGGAATCCCTGCAGCAACAAATATTGACAGATGAAAGGGAACAACATCCTAATGATATGGTGATTCATCATTATTAAAAGTTTATAATCTTCAAACATCAAGCTACAATAACATTTGTTTTAGTTAAAATCTCTCATCTAAAAGCAGACACAGAAACTTTGTTACATATGAAGCTGAAGTTTACTGTATCAGTCCAGAGTAGCTGACTCTTTGTAGCAGGCCACGAGTAGAGGCTGGCACAAGGTTCAGAAATGAGTTGGCTTGGAGACCTAACTGGTGTAATAATAAGGAGTTGAGCTGAAGTACAGGAGACACGCATTACAAAAGAACTAAATTGTTTAGAGACCAAAATGCAAGAGCTAGAATTTGGCCATCACACATGTACCACATGGGATACTGAACATGGAGTGAAGAGACTTGATGTGAAGATGAGTCTCAGGTGTGCCAGTTCAGTGAGTGTTGCGAGTGCTGGAGTTGCCACAACCAGCACTCGCACCAGACAGCCAAGGCTGTTTCCAGGATATTTTCAAAAGAGTGTCACACTGTAGACTAAAACAAGACATCAGAATAAGTATAAAATTGGTGCTGAAAACACAATTTTCAGGCTTGTGTCCTAATGCAGGTGTATTATTTGAAAAGTGGGGCTGTACAAAAACATCATTTAGCATCAAATTCTTCTTTGGCTAAAGTGAAAGGGAAGCTTATCATACTTGTGGGGTGACACCACCATGTGCTGCCCCACTCAATATGTCCCTGCAGACAAAGAAAAACAGACAGGAGATATGAGGAAGAGATGAATAGAAATGTGAGGAGAGAGAGGGATGATGAAGTGCTGCTAGGATCCTAGTCGTTTTTTTTTTTTAATGTAGGGGTCTCCTCAGGTATGTAATTAGCATGCCCAGTAATAAAATATTTCTTGAAACTCAACTCGTAATTCAGGCAGTGAAAAGTCCCATCTTCTTATCCATTCACAATTCGGAGAACTAAAAGAAACAGTATTTCTTTTATTATTAAATAAAAAAAATATTACCAGTAGAAAGAAAAACACAAATAAATGTATTTCAGTCTTTTCTGCAGCCAAATTGTTTTGGCACAATTTACCTCATACCCATCACACAATCTGACATGTTTCTAATAAATAGCATATTTTTTATGTGTTTATTGAAAATGACTACTGTTGGAAATAAACATTGCTGACATACTGTTACAGATTAAAACAGCCACCTGTAATCATTACCCTCCACATGCCTGAGTGTATATCTGTGTCATTCAGGAGGCTCTGATCATGGCTAGCATGGAGCACCCGCACCTGGTCCGACTGCTGGGTGTCTGCTTGAGTCCGACAATCCAGCTGGTCACACAGCTGATGCCTCACGGATGCCTGCTCGACTATGTCCACGAGCACAAAGACAACATTGGATCACAGCTATTGCTCAATTGGTGTGTCCAGATAGCCAAGGTAAGGAAACTGAGCCTTTATTACCTATTTAAGTATAAAATACATGATTTGCTAATATGGTCAGTGTATTTACCTTCTAAGTGATATTTGGTGATAAACCTAGTGCGTGGTTTGAGTGGCATTCTGGTTCATTCATCAAGGGTTTTTATTGAATGCGTGCTTGAATTTGCTTTGGAAAACAACTACGGTACTATTCTATTATGTTTCAAGCGATAGAGGCCAAATGCATTATTAATTAATTAATAATTTCTAAACTGAGAAAAAAAAAAGTGTTTATGTTAGTCTGTAGCACATGGCCGCAAGCCATGGACAACTGAGTGGCTATTGGTAAAGTGTGAGTGTTTATGGATTCAGCAGCAGACACCGGCACCTCCGTTTCCTCGTCTCTATGTAGAAGTGAAGTAAATAATTCAAAGTCTTACTTGACTTTAGTGGGGGAAGTGTGGAATGCAGGAAATCAGTGTTATAGTATCATGGATGTTAGAGTTTATTACAAATTGTTAGAATTTTGTTGTCAGTATCAATAGCTGACAGATACACATGAAGTCATATGAAAAAGGTTTTCACTGGAGTCTGTGCAGTACCTTTACTGCTTTCATGGGAAATAAGAGAGCCAAATGCTTCTACTTCAGTACTCATGATTAACGGGATCATCAGCAAATGCAAAGTTTGGGCAGGCTGCTGGTCTCAAGCATTTAGATTAGTGTCAACACAATGCGACAATCTCCCCAGAAGTGGAAGCAAATTCACCCCAAGATCAAATTGTACAGCACTCAAAAAAATTGCAAGAAACCCAAGAGCTACATCTCTGACTGGTCTCAGTTAGCATGTTAAATGTTAAAGTTCATGACGGTAACATTGGAAAAAAGTGGAACAAGTGTGAGTCATTTGGATGGGTTTCTGGGAGAATTCCCTGGCCTCTAAAAAGAAAATGGCAGCAATGCAGCTTAGGTTTGCATACTTGCATCTAAACAAATCACAAAACCTCTAGAAAAATGTCCTTCAGAAAAACGAGACCAAATTATTGACTTTCACGCACAGTAGTGGAAGGGTTAACAATTGTTTTGCAACCAAGGGAGCTGGGCACCTTAGTGTTACTGACTTGACCATGAACTCCTTTGTATACCAAAGCATTTTGGAGTAAAGTGTTTAAACCAAACCAGGTCAGTCATGCAACAGGACATTGATCCCAAGCACAACAGCAAATCTACAGCAAAATGGGTGAAAAGAAAAGAATTAAGGTGTTGCAATGGCCCTGTCAGAGGCCAAACCTCAACCTGATTCAAAATATTATGGCTGGGCTTTCAGAGAGCTGTACAAACCACAATGAAATGAGGCAACAGTGGAAAATAGTGTTGGGTCAAAAATCTTCCACAGTGATATGAGAAACTGATAAAGTCATACAGACAATTATTACTTCAAGTTATTCGTTGTTGTTCTACAAGCTACTGAATCATAGGCTGTATGATGATGTAGGTATTCACAGGACTGCAGAGTCCTATGAAAACGTTCTGTGTGTTATGACTGTGTTAATGTGTCCGGTTTTCCCATGTCTGTGATTAAATCTCCAAATGTCTTGCATTTTTTGAGTGGTTCATGAAATTGTCATACACACACAGAAAAATAACAGGTTAAAAAGCCAGGAGAATCCGAATGAAAATGGAAAATGGCTTAGTAATCCCTGTAGTCCCTGATTTAATATCTTAGACAAATTTTTCAGTTGCTGTTTTTGGCTACATCAGAAGCAGGCTTTGCCCAAGTGAGTTGCCAAGGGAAAATATTAAACCATCAATTAAATTTGGGACACAGTTGTGATCACACCACATATAAAGTGCTTTTTATTTAATACCAAAGGCGATCAGAGCTTGCGTTTAGTCTTGCCATGCCAATGCTGACAAACCCCCATGCTGTGTAACATAAACATTTTCATGGTATAGAATTAATCATACAAATTACGTTGTCAAAAAACAATGAGATAAGCTACATGTACATGAATAAATATATGCCTGCTGTGAACAGTTGTCAACATGGAGAGATTTATAATTCATAAAGGGTAGATATGATGATGTATTATTTACCACTGTGTTGTGTTACAGTGTGTCCCATGCATATATTGTTTTGTGTTTTCAATAATTGGCTACCACTCCTGGAGACACAAATAGCCACCAGGGGCCTCGGTTAATAAGGTGCCCACCCTTGAGTTGACACGAACACAAATTGTCCTTCATAAATACAAAAAGTATTCTCTGAATGAGACTCATAATAACGTCTATCTAAACTTGAGTCTTGAAAATACACATTTTTTATTCTGTTTATCGTCAGCGCACGCACTCTTGCGGTCTTACATGGCTATTAAGGTTCTTGCAAGTGACAGGGCTCCATTCTGAGGCAACATCCCTGTGGTCCTCCCTCTCAGTCAAGGCCATGATCATAGCCGTAGATTATTAATGGAGTGATCTGTCATGAGAGCCATACTAATGAGCATATTCATCAGAGCCACCGCATACGCAGAGCTATGATGCCCAGAATTTTCTTCCTTTTCTTCTTTTTTTCTCTATTTTGTTTTATACTTCCATGTTCTGTTACTACGAATCATTTTCTCTTCCTTATGACTTCTTGGTTTTTGACTCTCTGAATCCAACAGCACTCTCTTCCATATGTTGTAGTTGTGATGTGAGTAATTTAGAACTGATCTGGCTACTGCTAAGTAAAAAAAAAAAAAAAGTATTATTCTGCTGTTTTGCTGTGGTAAGCACAGTGCAGTCTGAAATGCTGTTTCCAGTCAGTCTGGACAGCTTCTTTGAGAAGTTTTTTATACAAGGGGCTTGATGAATAGCTTTGTCTTTATATTAGTGTGATGGGTGCAATGTGGAAACAGTTCAACCATCACACTAATTTGCCTGGGAAGGGAAGTGAAATCCACTTGTAGACTTTGTCATATGTTTAGTCAGTTCTGGCTCTACACAACTGAATACAAGGACTACAATACAGAGTGATAACTGCGATATCAATAAGTGTTATATCTTAATGATTAAATCAGGCATTGGAATGCAGTTGACAAGAGGAGGACTTTAAATCTTAAGTTTAAAGTGCCTACCACCCCAAACAAAGTCGCCACTATGAATTTATTATTGGTAAGCCATACAAAAGGTTATACTATAGAACATGTGTTCATAGGCACATTGAGTCTAATGTACACATGATCTAAGAGGATAACAAGCAGGTCTGCACTGTTGTGAACACAACATCACACAATTTTCATATTGTCCCTTGGCCTTGCATATTACTTATTATTTTCACTTCCCAGTGTTTTCCTTTAACCATGCTAGCAGACCGGCTCCAATGGTCTCTTTCAAATTGAAGTAATGGCCTTCCTATGTATACTTTGTGTGTTCTCCCTGTGCCCGAGTCGGTTTTCTCAAGCCTTCTCTTAAAGTTCAAAGACTGTTCAGTGTTTCTCGAAAGAATCTCCACCTCTAAAGTAAGACTGATTTTTTTTTTTAAAGAAAAAGAAAGTTAAGTTAAATCACAGGTAATCATGGACTGTATCCTACTATGAGTTTGACATTAAGTGGAAAAAAGTGAAATGTGTGAAGGACTGCCATCAAACTTGGGACAGGCAGTAATTTACCCACTGGAACATATTTCTATCTGTCTGCTGAAGTTTCATCGAGCACACTTATCAGGTAAAAATTATCAGGTAAAAACCTCAAACCACTAAGCTCTTTTAAAAAAAAAAAAAAACACATTGCCATTTATAATCCTTTTATCAGACTAAGACTGACAAGCTGGCAATGTCTATTCTAAGAAAAGATCGAGGAAATATTGCATGCATTGTACTGAAATTCTTTAAGCCTTTTACCTTATCCAACTTTCTGCATCAATCTTTGTCAGAGCAGAAGAAGGTGGTTGGATGCAGTTAAAAGGATTGACACTGATCATGTGAAGGACATATAGTCTGTTCTATTTAAATGTCTTCTTCCTAGTGCATAACTTTTGATTTTTGTCTTGCTTTTGTCTTCTATGGTGTCTCACATATATATCCCTATTACTTATTGCTATAGCTACCAAGACTGTCAGCAAGGACTTCTTGTTGAGACATGTTTCTTGTCGCACTCATGGGTTCATCTTTTGTATACTGAGGCCAATCAAAATGTGGGATATTTTCTCAAGATATGGGACAATAGATACAAATGCTGTGCAGTCTCACATAGAGTGGGATATCTGCTCACGCTAGGTTGCAGTGTTTATACTCCCAAAAGTCCAATACTGCTTTTTTTGCAAAGCAGCTAGTGTGCAAATGATCCACACAAGGTGTCCTTGGTCCTTGGCATTTGCTTGGTTGTGGCAATGGTGACACTTGTCTCAATCCCAACAAATCACAAGTCCTGGTTTAGCATCAGATTTAAGTGCTAGGGATTAATGCATTAAATAATGCATCTGTAATCACTGTGTTAAAAAGTTACAAGTTCAATAAAAATGTGACAAGAAGTGTCTGTATGATGCCATCGAGCTTGTGATTTTTTATTTTATTTAACAGCTCGGTGTCCCATTAACTGTAAGACTTGTCTCAGTATCAAGTAGTGACAGCAATTCAATGCCACATTTTGGACAACGTTACGCTGTAGGAATGCCTCACCGAGCCAAGCATTATAGTAGAAATTCTTTTCTGAATACACCACCACCTTTTCTACTTCTTTCGTCAACATTGCTGGCCTGGGTTGCCTCCAAGTCAGTGATTGTGTGAATGTGTGTGTGGTAAGAGGGCCACACTGTGTGTTTCACAGGGTCATTTCTCAGTGTAAACCAGACTAGGCAAACATGCCTCTCTCCAACTCATTACATACATCCCCAGGGTTCCAATGAAAACTCAGTTCACTCATTTCCCCAGTCTACTTTGTCTATTCTCCCTCTCCTGTCTGTATTTATTTCAGTATGTGAATCTCCAATTTTTCTTTTTCTGTACCTCTTGTCTGAGCACTGTAGAAAGAAGAATATACCCTAGGCTCCCATGGATGCTTATTTTTGTTTGCAATCTTTTGTTGGTACAAATATTGGACTCTCTATTCTCATGTCAGTAATAAGGCAGTGTTGACTCACCATACGCAGATCTCTGTGATAAACTACCCACTGGCCGGTTGTTTTATTTTTCCCTTTGAGCCCACTTTGTAAAGCCATGTTCCTATAAGCAACTAGTGCTACATAGATTTGTTACTGTGCTGTATATGGCACAGGCCAACTTTGTATGTGTTTAACATATATTAACAGTGTTAAGGCTATATAAAGGGAATAGTATTATAATTAGTGGTAGTAGGAGGAGTAGCAGCAGCAGTACTACTTTTTAAAAATTATTTAATGATTTTGTATTTTGATTTATTGCCTAGTAGTCATGATTGGAAGCAAACATTTAAATAAAAATTTATTTTTGGCAGGACACAATTTTTCAAGGGCACCATCGACCTCAGGGCTAAGATCTGCTCTTGGACTAATGTGAAAACCTTAATAAATTAAAATGACTGCAGCAGTGTTTTTGGTTTTCCTTTCTTTTTTGAAGGAAGTGATTGTGGTAGCCTAGCAGGGGGTGCACTCCTTACTCTTAAATTTAAATTCAAATGGACAATGTTTCAATAAAACTTGAGAAGTGATTAAAACAGACATGAAGATGCGCTTAACGTAACCAAGCTAATATTTACCCATGGGAATCGGAGGTGGGGATGGGGGGGTTATATTCTGGTCGCTAACATTAAATCATATAGTTATTTATGCAATCATGAAAGACCACCGCAAAAAAAGAAAAAAAGAGCTTCAGAATTAATTAGATTGGACATGAAAGAGAAGGAGACAGTAAGAGCAAGAGAGGAAGAGAGATAGGCGGACACTTGTTGACGTTTCTAAGGTTTGGTAGTATCAAAGGCTCGATGCTTGTGATCTGCTCCGCGCTCCATGTCTTAACATGAGGTTTGAGAGCAAGGGTGCTATCTGCCAAAGCTTGCTTGGAATCAAACATCTGAATGCAATTTGAATGCTTTGCTTTGAGAAACAGAGGGGAGAGAAAGAGAAGAGCATTTGATAGTCTGTGTAAAAACTGAAACAGGGATTTCTGAGATCTGGAGATTCTACTGATATTGCCCTGATAAAGATCCATCTTCATTTTTTTTATTGTAGGACTGTCTTGAAACATGTTGCACCCTGTATTCAATATGTTGTTGTAATTGTCAGTTTATCCAAATAAAAATGAAATCATAATTGATACGAGGAACCCTATCTGCAGAGATGCTGATATCGCTTGATTAGGGGTTTAATGGAAATCCAACACATTAGCATATACAGCATATACTGTTTGCATATTAATTACAGGTTTCGATCATTTTATTTCTTATGAGTCAACTAGAAGTGTCATTCTGAGAAACTGCTGACTTTTGCCATATAGAGTTTATTTGCTCACTACCAATCAGGCAGAAGTTGACACACATCAAATGTGCGCAGACAGCGTTTTTTGTTGTCTAATGAACATTTCATTGTTAACTATTTTGATAATATTCATTAGTTCTTTTGAATGGTACACAGTTGTCCTTTTGGCCACAATGAGACACATAGGTAATACCCGAGAATAATACCAGATGCCTTAAAGATTTAAAAGCATGTAATTTAAAATCAGAAATATCTTTAAACTCAAGATGTCACCACATAATGAGCTAGCTAGTAAAACATCTTGAGTAAAATCACTTACTGGGGTTTTGAAATAATAACCTGCAGTTGTATTACTATTTTTTATTTATAGCTGTGAAAATACTGTCTTGCTCTCACCTGGTTGGGGTCTTTGCTCCAAATGAAAAGGAAAAAAAATCGAATGATCGTGAGGTTGATAGACTGACTGGTGCAGCATCAGTGGCAGTGTACATGTTGTGTTGGAACATGGTGAAAAGGATGTTGAGCCTGAGGCATTAACTCTGGATTTGCCAGTCTTCCTGCTTTCAAATTCTCACATACAGTACGGTGACAAGCTTTGGTTTGTAAAAGAAAGAATAGAACATGGATACGAGCAGCAAGGTATTTTAAGTTAGAATAGCTGTGTCTTTACATCAAAAGGTGCTATTTTGATTGGTTTAGGGATACAATTAGTATTACATCCTTGCTGCCTTCCTCTGCAGGCATTTTTGGATCATGTAACTGGGAACAGGAGGGGAGGGCAGAACACATTGTAAGGATTACATTTCCCATCTGGACGGGGAATGCCTTGGGATTTTCCCAGGAAGAGATCGAGGGCTTGGCTAGAGAGAATTGAAAAGGACATCTGGGATACCTTGCTCAGTCCACTGCCACTATGACCCAGACCAGATAAGCAGTGGAAAATCAACAGATGGAAGATGTACAGATGGATGGCCTTGTTGTCTTAGTAGTAATTATAGTAGGGGTTTGTTCTACCTGAAAAATGTTTGTTGATTTTATCAAGAAAATATATTAAAGGAATTTTTTTTTTTAAGAAAAAAGAAAAGTGACACTTGGTCATGAAACTTGGATTGACCTGAATGCAAAAACACACACCGCAAGGCAGCAGACAGATAAGTCACTGTAAAGGACAGAAGGCTATACAAAGACTATACGACTGTACTGACTTATAGTTGCAGTGTTGTCAGTCAAAAGCACACACAAACAAGACAAGAGAAAAAACATTCTCTCTTCTTTTCTTTCTTTTCCTCTGACTCTGCTTTACTGAGTCACTCATTCACACACACGCACACACACACTCACACGCAGCAGTGACACAGTTTTAACAGTGTCTGGCTGAGCGAAGATGGATGTGGCCAGGTGGGGGAAATGGATGACTGCAGGCAGCCCACACAATGGATGAGACTGGCAGCTCAGGGAGACGGGTCGACACTAATGAGTGACTGCCAAACACACACACACACAAACTCACACAGGTAAACGGAAGCTTGTAGACATCCGAACTTGAAAACACAAACATTAACAAAGTGATTGAATGCATGCAAACACGCACAAATACATATTGTGATGCCCTCAAGTAAACAAGCACACGCCCACAGGCTTTGTTTAGCATAGAAAATGTACTATATGATAGTTTGTTGTATTTTTTTTATTATTTACTTCACTTTTCCTTTCGCTCTGTGTCAGTGTCAAACTACAAATGATCTCACTTCTTTTTAACCTTTCATAAACACAAACAGAAATAAACCCAAACACCGTGTTGGAGATGCGTATTTTTACAAACTGCTTTATGTCAAGCCTTTGCCCTAAATATCCTCCCCACACTTTTCATTACGTGATAAGTTCTCCCTCACATTTTATATTTATTTCCCAGAGGAAATAGATATATCAACAGGCTCTGCAAACACAGATCTGGAGATCTACACGTGCGTGCATGTGTGTGTGTGCTCGTGTAAAACCCCTTCTGTCTTTTTTTAATCACTATGTGACCTAAAGGCTGTGAACATGGACTCTAATGTTACATTTGAAAAAGTATGGGACTCCGCCGAGAAAATACCAAAAGATTTTTTTTAAAGCATTATAAAAACAAAGAACTACTTTGTACATTTGTAATTGTTATTGATTCTGTCTCCTGATTCTATCTTCTATCTGAGTAAAATTGTAATGATGAGATTAAAAACAAGGCAACACTATAGTGTGCGCAGCTGTAAAAGGGCCAAGTTCCACATATTCTTTGTTTACAGTTCATCTGTAAGGACATTTTGAATTCTGGAATTTGTGAGTTGGTGTCACCACAAAAATCAGCTTATATATTGTTCCATAAGCTTTTCCATTGTGTCTCGAGTCAGTAGTAAAGTTCCAGTAAATGCAAACTGCTCAAATTTTACCTGCTCTGGTTGTTTTGGGCTTTTTTTTCTTTTGGCATTAGAAAAAAAGTTCACTTTTAGCCAGTCACATCACTTATCGGCAAACAAAGATGCTTGAAAACCAGGATGTCTTTTTTTTCACCCCTTGGCCATAAAAGGCTGATGGGATATTGTCGACCTCACTGGGTGGGCGGGCAGGTGGTATGGACACCCGAATTTGTCCCAATGCGTTTGACCTCAAATTTAAAGTCAGAGGTCAAGTTTTCTGAAAATTTTGTGAACACAATAAATCGAGAATGATATCACCTAGGATTTTCAAGTTCATACCATAGGTGCATCTACTTAAAATCTCAGATAAGTCCAAGTTCCGGTGTTCTTGACCTCAAGGTCAGAGGTTAACCTTTCTCGAAAATGACCTAGAGTTTCGAATATATACCATAGATGCATGTACTAGGAAGCTGAGGAGTAGCACTGGCGGCCGCCAGTATTTTTGAATGATGGGAATACACAACCTGAACAACACCTTGAAAATGCACATCAAAGTAATATGTACAATAACGAAAAGAGGAAAGAAAGAAATAATATTAATTATGAATGCATTTCATTAAAACATACCATGCTACTCTGGTACGTTAGAAAATGAGGCCATGCCATTTTGTTCTAGTGTGCCAATTTTCAGTAGCAGTATTTTGCCTCCCTGTAATGTTATTAATGACAACATCTTCAAAGAGAAGTATTTGGTCATTTTTAATAAATGTTCTGTTCAGTTTTTGCAAACTATAATTAAAATATGCTAAAATTTAGCATCCAGAATTTTTGCACGTGTAGCATTCATTTGCTATTTATTTATTTGCTAACAGGTTCTTGCATTATTGTAGTGGTTACTGTGTGAACAGAAATAACTTTCTTTAGCTTTTTATGTGCTTTTCATACTGCATGTAACTATATTTTAAAGATGCATCTGTTTATTGTGGGCATGTTTAAGTTGCAAGTTCTTACATTGTGCTTGTAGATGCCTTGTCATCTGATAATGATCACAGCTTAGACCAGGGGTGTTGAACTCCAGGCCTCGAGGGCCGGTGTCCTGCAGGTTTTAGATCTCACCCTGGGTCAACACACCTGAATCAAATGATTAGTTCATTACCAGGCCTCTGGAGAACTTCAAGAAATGTTGAGGAGGTAATTTAGCCATTTGAATCAGCTGTGATGGATCAAGAATCCATCTAAAACCTGCAGGACACCGGCCCTCGAGGCCTGGAGTTCGACACCTGTGGCTTAGACCCACTTCACTTTCGATTACTAAGCTGCCACTGTAGATACATCCTCACTAGCTACTCTAGAATTGACTCAAACCTTGCTGTGTGTGTAACAATATAACAGATTAAGAGTCTGGTAATGTGAACTGTAAGTGTGAATGAATTGTGCTTACCTGCATAAACATGTTTATTTGAGCACTTATGGTCAAAGATAAATTAATGAGTGGATTTGTGTTTTTGAGTGTGATGTCTGGTTGACATGTCCGCTGTTTTGCCAGAGCCAGGTGCCAGGCTCTGTGACATCTCACCCACCTGGGCTGCAACATGCCTGCCAGCTCTTTGAATTGAGGACAAGGTGAAAGCGGACTAACTAATTGTGATACATTGCTTACTGCATGACAATATCAGATGGTGGCCTCCATAGATTACTTTGTCAACGATACACTTTTTATGTATGAGGTGATATCACAGTCGTTCCTCCTGTAAATTGTAATAACATTTTTTTCACACCCATGATTCTGCAAAAATGCACATTTACAAGACATTATTAAATGCTAATCTCCCTAGCCCTTTGAAATATGAAGTCCAAATTAATAGTTATAATTTATTGATATATGTGGTAATTTGCTCCATTAATTAGACTTACCTCATTTACATAAACCTTAGTTTATCTCGTCATGGTGGTTGAGGCAGAACATTTGGCAGGTTTTGCATCTTGTTTTTGTAATTGAAATACTTTGCCTGCTAAAAGATTTGCCCAGCATATATCAGTTATTGCTATATAAAAATGTTAGAAGTGTCTTAAGTAGCTCCCAACACTATCAATTTCGGTAGAGAAGAAGTCTTTTTGGTGTTTTAATAATGCACATGCCAAAATGAGAGAGACTAACTGCAAAGAAAAAGCAATCAAAGTCAAGTACAACCAACATGCCATTAAACCTTTTAATGGTCTCAACCTCTCCATATTCCAGTTCACTGCAATTAGCAATAAAATTGTTAATGGGAGTGGACTTATGATGTAGCTGTAGTGCAGGTCAAGTTACACGGTCACACATAAAGACCTACACCATCAGTTATTTTCAGTGGTCTCTGACTCATAGAAAGGACATTTCTTTCTTTTTTTTCTTCTGTCTTCAATTATTTTTCAGGAAAAAAAAACAATTTCAAGTACATGAGTCAGACTTCAGAAGCACAAATTCCTCTGTGTCTGCAAACCTTTTTCATCAGAGTTTATTATATTTAAAGATTTTTTTCTTATTTTCTGTTTTGGTTAAAGGTATATAAGCAATAACATTTCTGAAAATGTCATATAATAAAAAGACACCCACCTAAATTACAGCCTGGTGTCTTAAAAGGGAATAATATAGTAACTAATAATGCTTACAGTTTTGCTTGTAAGCCATTAACAACTAAACCTTAAAACCAAGCTATTCTCCTCTCTGGAAGATCCGTCTGAGCAGCTTCATCTACAGCTTACAGCATCCAGAAAACCAGTTCACATGCCGTGAAGGCACGTTCACTAAAACTGCAGAACAGAACAAAAAGCATAACCAGACCGACAAGAGATGCAGAGTCAGACATTGTTACAGAAAAGAACCACTCTGTGTCTTTACTCAATCGAGACATGAGAAATGATATGCTAAAGCACCTGCTTTGAATTGAGCCATACTGCCTACATTAGCACAACCAGAGCAGGTGGGTTTTGTTAAATGAAGATTCACCTTGGGCACCTTGAAATACATTTTGGATAGAGTGTCAAAATGTCGTACCCCAGAGGACGTAAAACTAGATATTTATAGTTTTCAATCGAGTCAACCAACCTGAGTAACGATAAAGTTTATTTATGTCTTCATGTATGGACACAGTCTATTCTTAACTGTTTTCAAAGTGATATATTAAAACAAAGCAAAGATAGTTTTTGTATTTTGTGGGGGTTTCTTTTAGGCATAAAAACTAACTAACTTGGCTAATTTGGAAGTGATAATGTCCTAAGTAAATAACCTGCTTAATTAAGCTGTTAACCTACATAAAAAAAGCTTACCTTAACAAGAAACACAGCTAACTACTTGCACTAGAACCTTTTTCCAAAGTAAATAAATTAAAAGTTTAGATCAAAGTGTAACTTACATTTTTCAGAACAACTTTGAAAATATTGTCTGTGTTTGGAAAGTGCATGATATGTCATTAACAGTCATAAAACTGCAAGCTTCCTAATTCAAGGTCCTAGGCTCTGCTCTGCTGTCTTATTTAGCATAACTGTGATTCAAGCGATATACAGTACTATCAATATAAATGTTATGTGAATACACCATCTACAGTAGTTGTAGAATTATTCAGTGCATAGTTGTACTGTTTCTTGTTGTTTGGAGGTTTGGTAGTTTGGAAATTAGTTTATGCTCATACAGGGCTGCTTATCTCAAGTGTTTGAGGGAAATTTGAATAATATCATTACACGAAACCGCAATGTTTGTATTTTAACTTTCCTTGTCCTTATCCAGTTCTGCGCCCCTGACCCTACGGAGCCTGTTCGAGCAGATTCCTTTCCCAGCACATCTTAAAAGCCAGCATAGGACATTTTATAAGCTAACAGCTCTTTTCAAACCCTTTCAAGGGTCCCGGTAGAATTGTCACAGCTCAAGGTTGTGTTGGGATGTCATCGGTATCATCTGAGAAATGAAGCAAATGAAGCTAAACTATAGAAAACCTGTCCTACTCATTTCTCCTGATCAGGACTCAAGGTTCCACATTGTTGAAGCTGTTATCATGGCAGAGACAGGATCCTCCTGTTACAATTTGGCTTTTGTTAGAACTCGTTGACAGCATGCAGGCAAGTCTCACGCTGCCTTTGTCAAATTGGGGCTGTCTATAAAGGCCTCACACACTCATGGTCTTACACCCGCACACACACACACACACACACACACACACACGTTGATACATTCGAAAGCTTAGAGGAAAAGAAAGTACAATATTGATGACAGTCTTCACTGTCTCCAAGGCTTACCACAAAATCAACTTCCATCACACACACATGCGCGCACACACACAATAGAGGGTTGCAGTGTGCAGACAAGCAAGAGTGCACTCTTAAAAGGGGGCTCAAATGCACACCATCATATATAGACATACACACATGCAGGTCTTTGTGTGCTCATGTGCATAAAAGTGCAGATATAGTCTCTCCTTTGTCTCTGGAGACAGTGTATGCATTATTTACTGAAATGACGGTGGACAAAACACACTAAGATTACAAAAATAGCAAGAATTTCAGGAATGGACAATGCTGTGTGGTTTTATTTTTCAGTTTACCTTTTGAGTATTTGATTAATATTGAAGGATGTTTTTTTTCTTGGTTAATAGTAATAGCAAAAGAACTGGTAGCTTTTATTGAAAGTGTAATGCTGCATAACATAAAAATACTCAAGTAAAGGACTGCTACCTCAAATTGAATGCCTCAAATTTCACTTTAAGGTGCTATACTTGAGTGACTGTGCTGAATTGCATTGCACAGTTAGCAAGGTTGTTTTATAGTGTGGTTGCAATTAAGAAAGGGGAAATATGGCAAATAATTTTCTTACAGGCATGAATTCAGATTGATTACACTTTTGCTTCTGGAGCATAATAATAATAATAATAAAAAACAAACATTTATTAGACACTCGGTACTCAACAGATACTCTCTACATCAACCCATTCCACAGAATTCCTGCTCGATTATCAAGCTGCCGGCCTCGCAAAAGATCAATCATAGATCACAGTTAATGTCTCCCGTTTCGACACCCAGTGATTGCCTGGTTATTATCCCACTAATTATGACTATCATCATTATTATCATTTCTCTATTACAGTTCATTACTCCAGCGCTGAAAAAAGGATGGTATAATGGTCTAAGTGGCAGTTATTCCATTTATTGATTGGTTGTAAGGTGCAAACCTTGTTGCATGCTGTTTTCTCCTCTGACTGAAAGTGTCTGAGAGCTGACAAGTTATTGCCGGGTTTTGAACTATTGGGCTGTAAAACGGCAAACTCACCAAACAAATAACTGACAGTGGGCAGGCATTTAATACACTTTGCTCACAGGATTGACTGCAATGTAAACAACTATTTGCTGTTGGGCAAAGTCAGGGGGGTAAAGTATATTTTATGATGAGCTATTTTATTGAGGCAATCAAAGATCAAACAACTATTTGATTATTGATAATCAAATATGTCCAATGCATGCTTTTGTGTTAATACAGTAACTCAAAAGAAAATGCCTGCAGATAAAATATTTTCACACTAGGGAAAATTGCTTGATCACATTTTCTTTCAAACAACCACACAGGCAATTTGCCATAAAGATCTGCACCAGTGCACACTCTGGTACCTAGCGAAACAGTAATCTACTAGTAAATTTGTTATTTTCCGAAAATCAATATTCCATGCTTTTTTTCTTCCCGATTCAAAAACTTGGTTTGGGTTGATGCCAATTGAAGGTCTATACACTATATTTACACACGAGTATTGCCTCCAGCCAGATTTGCATCAGCCTAAAGAGTGTAACCTGACAGTTCATTGCTTGCATTGAACATGTACAGTGCAGTTATTGTCTTGTCCAGCTTCCATTTAAGGGAGCTTTAAGAACTACCCACTATCCTACTTGAAAATAAAGAAGTGTACACACTTGAAGACCCTTCCTGTAGGCAACATTACAGTTCAAATCAAACGCAGTTGATATTTACTCAAGTGCTTTCTCAGCAGTCTTTCAACACATCCACCCCTTTGCAAACAACCTGAGGCAATCTCCATACACTCCCTCACTGGAAAGCACAAACAGACCAAGCTGCCTACACAAGCAGACGGATGGCTCAGTAGATAGCGAGACTGTCCCACCTTTGGAAGGTGAAAAAATCAGAATAAACCCCTGCTCTAAATAGTTGCGGTTTCTCGCAGTCATCATCCTTAGTCAACAACTGACTCATAACCTATGTTGTTAAATGCCAGATGCACAAGCTGTACCAATGCGATTAAGGACATAAAGGAATATCGCATCATGATGTTGTTGGCAGAACATAAATTATCTCCGTGTGAGTCAAATATCTCTGAGTCAAGACAAATACACTTAGGGTTAGACTGACAACCATGCATTTTGGGATTTAATGACATAAGCAGTGAAACAGTTTCATTGGCCGTAGGGTTATACTCAGTTCATAGAGGAACGTATTTACATTCAGCTCGACAGCATACAGACATTGAATGAATCCTGAAATCCGTCTGACTCCCATAGTGACACGATTCTGCTGCTCTCTTACGCTATAAAGAGCATTTTGATGGTATGGTTTGATCTTCTTGCTGCAAATTATTGCAGGTTCACAAAGATGTTCAGAGTTATCACCTTTAACCCATCCATCCTGATGTGGTTGGTCTCTTTAAAGATGACAGTGCCCACACACATGCAAAAGATCTTGGTCACATAGCGCTCCACCACATCATCAAAACATCAAATGAGAGGAAATTGGTTTTGAAGATTAATCTCAATCATATATTCAGTCAAGTCAAAAAATCCAGAAACTTCCTTGGACATTTTTTTTCTTTAATTGGTCCGCTGCTTGTAATTGTGAGGCACACAAGTCGAGTTAAGTAACACAGAAAAAGTCATTTTAAACTTTACTCATAGGAGTAATTTTTAAACTTACAGTATGATGTGCAGAGTTCACTCATAAGTCTTTTCTTTGAGTCTGCACTCCTTTACTGTCCTTAATAATGTTTAGAAGGTGACAAACAAAATGTATATCTCAGTATGTTGTCATAAACAACACAGATGTCTTTCTTAGTACATATCAATAAACAACATATCCATTTAACAGTAATTCCAAGTTGTGTACAGTTATGAGAAAAAGAAAGTTCTCACAGGAATTTATGCAGTCTAAGTACATCGTTATTGCTTCTATAGGAAATAAAAAAGAAAAGTAACATGGAGGCACTGCTAATCAGATGCACTTGTGTCAATATCCCAGCAAATTCACCCCAAGGTCAGGCTGTACAAAGCTCAGAGAAACTGCAAAAAGCCCAAGAGCTACATCTCAGGCTCCACAGTTAACATCTTAAAGGTTAAAGGTCATGACACTACTATTAGAGGAAGACTGAACAAGTATGGTTTGTTTTGATGGGTTGCCAGGAAAAAAGCATCTTCTCTCTTAAAAGAACATGGCAAAATGTCTTAAGTTTGCAAAGTTGCTTCTGAACAAACCACAAGACTTGTGGAACAATGTCCTTTGGACAGACAAGAACAAAGTAGAGATGACTGGCCAAAATACACCGCACTGTGTTTGGTGAAAAATAAACACATACCAGCACCTGATACCAACTGTCAAACATGGAGGTGGAAAGGTGATTATTTCGGCTTATTTCGCAGCCATAGGACCAGGGCCGAATTTCTCTGTATACCAAAAAACTTTACAGTCAAATGGGACTTGGCTTAGCTTGGCTGAAACTGGATCATTCAGCTGGATCAATCAACAACGATCTCAAGCAAAGCATAAAATGCACAACAGAATGACTGAAAAAGAAAAGAATCTAGGTCTTGCAACGGTCCAGACAAAGTTCAGACCCAATTGAAATGTTGTAGTAGGACCTTAAGAGATCTGTGCATAAACAAATGCCTGCAAATCTTGATCAGTGAATGAAGCAACATTGTAAAAAACATTGGGCCAACATTCCTCCATAACGATGTGAGAGAATGATGAAGCTGTATAGAAAATTATCATTATATAAGTTCTTGCTGCTGAAGCTGGTTCTAAAAGCTATTGAATTGGGAACTATTCTTAGTTTTTCACAGGACTGCATATATTTACGTGAAAACTTTCTTTTTTTCACATGGCTGTATGAAGAAAAAGTTAGCCAGACCAAAGTACAATGTCAAATTTTAATTACATATTACAGAGATTTGTGAAACTATCAATTGTAATAGGGGGTCATATACAGCTCCTGTCAAGTTTTAACTATATTATATAACAGTCAGTGACACTACACACCTTTAAACTGAAACATAGTGACAGATCAGCAATCATCTCACTAACAGCAAATTAAACCAGACCCAATACTTCATGTGAGAAGAACAGAGTAAGAAGAACACAAAGTTCTGCTGACCGATGGAACCCCAAAGGAACAAATTTTAAATAAAAATTTAAACTGTTTATCATTTTGAACACCATTTCAGTTATCATTGCCTTAGAGCACTTTGTACATACATAAGCATGTGTTTCTTATTACTCTTCATAAGATGTGACTCATTCTGAATATAAACTTCCAGATGATGATTAATTTATCTTTTTTTTCACCATTTCCAGTCAAATCATTATTACCCGATTCATAGTCTTGGGAGACTCTTTTTTCAGAAAGAGTGTATAAATCAATTATGTTTCTATTTACAAGTACCTCATCTCATTGCAAAGAAACAAAAACACTTAGTCACACCAACAAGTGTCTTAATTGTGCTAAATTAATTGAAAAAATGCACAACATACTATATGCAAATAAGAAACACTTTGATCTTTTATACTTACTGATTACTGTTGTTCCCATGGGTGTGCAAATATTTCATAGCAGAATGTCAAGAAATCCATTTAAGAACAAAATTTTCAAAGAAAAACATCAGTTCATGCTACTTTAAAGGTTTCCAGTCAATGCCAAAGAGTCAAATGCTGAAATGTTTGGCTCAGGAACTGTGAAAAAGAAAGAAAAACTGCCAAAAAATACCCCATCAACTGCACCATCTGTACTCATCATTATCGTATTGAGTGCTTTAGCTGATATTTGATTGGATCTCTGCTTTAATTAGTGTGCTGAGTTCCCTCTGTTATGTATTTACTTTTTTTTGTAAATTATAGGCTACTGTAATTGAAGAGGGCACAAATTAAATGAGTCTGTGCCACAAACTTGATTATGTGTGGCTACAGCTCTGGCTGGCTCATGATAGAGGGAGCCGAGTCATCTGCTTCTTTCTGAAGCTTTAAGAATGACATTTTATGCCGTGTGTGCTCATTGACAAATTGAGCAAGCGAATCAGGCTGAAAAAGAGAAAGAGCAGAAGAGAGAGAGAGGGGAACAGTAGCAGATTACAGCATGCCAACTATATTAACATATCCATCTGGTGTCTCATTTTTCACCACTCTCACTCACCCCATTGGCCCCTGTTGCCCCTGTCACTGGGCTCAAGCGGGCCCATCCAGGACAAGGTCATGTTGTTGCCGTATGTTATGAACCTGCCACCTGATCCCAAAGATGCCTGTAGGGACCTGGCATACCAGCATGCTGGCAGGGTGGCAGCAGCGACTCTGTTGCTATACACTGATAGAAAGCAAGGCAGAGTAATGTAATGTGGGTCATACATGCACACACATATGTATTCCCACACAATAACACCTTTCGCCAATGCTGTCTTTTTCAATCACCACTTTTATCCCTTTTCTGTTTGTATTTGTCTCTCTTCATCAGGCAGTGATAATGGTATAATCTTAACATGTGTATGAGTGTATTTCTGCCGCACGTATTGGCAATCTTTGCAATCTAAACATCTATCTTTTGAAACAAATAAACAGCCAGATGGCATAACTAGAGTGCAACTAGGCATCGAGTGAAACATGGTAATATTGAAATACTGTAAGAATGAGAGGAGGAGGTCTCTTCCAAAGAGAAAAGCAGCAAAAACAGAATGTCATATTGTTTATGTGGTTAGCACTCCAAAGTCATCTACAGCATTTATTGATTTGACAGAAAAATATAATTATGAAAGTAAAACCACAACCACCTCCCTTCATTTATCTCCTTGAGCAAATAACATTTGTTTGGAAGTTTTCAATGCCCTATAGATTCTGCAGCTTCTGATTTGAAAGGTCAAATGACCCTTGAGGATTTTATATGCACAGCCTTGACTTTAGAGTTCAGTGAACCAGTGCCTCTGCAAAGACAAAGACAGAGAAGTGAAGAGTGAGTTGCTGAAACAAGCTTTTCCCAAACCATCATTTAACATTTCATTCTGACCTCTCAGTATAAGATGATTCGGTTAAAAAAAAAAAGGAAGGATGGATAAATTTCTGCTGAGTGTTTGCATTTCTTTGCCCTCACCATGCATAGACCTGATTTTTTTCTGTGCCCTTTTGTTGTAGACCTAACCCTTCTCCCCAGCTTCCTTGAATCCCTATGACATCACCAGGTCTTAGATGATGTTGATGTAGACGTCGATGAAATGCTGCATCATTCTGAAAACCTCTGTGGACTCCCTGTTGTTTCACGTTATATGTGCATATACTGCACATCTCCAAAGTAAAAGTGACCCATGTGGATGAACATAACCATTACTTAAGGAGTAATAATGTTTCACATTTTCCACCAACTTGCAGTCAGACTTTCATGAGTCAAGAGCTCTTTGAACAAAATGATCACTTACTTTTTAGGCACAATTCAAAATGCATGTGTGCATTTTCATTCTTTAAAAGGATTAAACTCCATAATTGATTTGAGTAAGTGCAAAACTGTGACTTTCCCAGATATTAGACATTTCAAGATACATTTTGCATAAACTTTCAGTACATAAAGCTGCATTAAATGCGATGTGTTACTTTATTTCCATCTCTGTGCCATTGTTCTTTATATTTCTCTCTCTGTCTGAGCTTTCTCTTTGTCCCTTCTTCTGTGGGTGGTGAGGTCAAAAGATACCCTTCATGCATTCATTCATAAGAGCCAGCTGGATGATGGGCTTCAAAAATATTAGCTTTCTCTCAAGCAAAGAGCCCTGGGTGCTTTACTCTCTTGTATTGTTTGTTTATTTCACTCAATTTAAGCTCCCATTTATGTGAACATTAAATCTACTTATTCACAACAAAATTAAAATTCTTGATATGTACAGCAAAGCTATAAAAAAATCTCTCTTCCCAGCTAAAATGCATGAGTCTTAAAAGGCAGGCTTAAACTGCCTAATAGACTTGAGATAAAATATGTGTTTGACTAGATAAGTAATTGTTGGAGGAATGGTTGAAAAAGCTCCAAAAACCAAAAAAAGAGAAAGTTTAGGGATTCCCTTTGCATTCTTAATATTTTATTGTTGTTATTCTCTCAGGCTCTTATATTTTTCGGATTTTTTATACAACCAATGACATGAAACTTGACCTTTTCCTTTTCTCTATTGCATGAAAAAATGGATATTTTAAATTCCAGTAAAATGATCAAGTTCATACCCTATTCTCCACTGATATGAGCTAAATCTTTGACTGAATTATGCATTATCTATTTAAAAGCAGCTTATATTCATTGTATGATGGTAGATAACTTACACCTACAGCTATGACTAAGTCAGGTCAGCCTCTGCTCATACAGAGCCAAGAGAGTAAATCCCACTTATCATGATGGCTGCTTGACAGCTCTTTAGCAACAGCATACATACCCTATACGTTACAACATATGGAATGAGACACTTCCCCTTCATCTCCACTGTCATTAGATAAAGCACAGTTTCATAGATATGTATCATCTTAGGTTACTCATGATGTTATTGATTGTAAGATCAGAAGATTATCCATGCTGCCTGATCTTTAACGGTCACCCTCTTTAATGTAAGTATAGATAAAAAGTCTGCAGGCACATGTAATTACAAATTACATGCTATCAGAGATTCCATGCTCATACTGGCAAACTCATTCTGCTGAATCTTTTAGTGAACCCGATACCTGAAGCTCCCATAAACATCACAAATATTTAATATTTCCAATAAGATTTCTATATACTTCATGTGTTTCCTATAGTGGACTTTGAGTTTTAAAGCAGGCATTCACAAATATCATCCGCATTGGTGGGTCTTGAATCTCAAATCAGTCAACTTCTTCTCATTCCCATTGTGTTAGACAGAAAAGACACTGGATATCAGACAATGATACAAGGTATTTTGTACTTTGATGTGCCCACTGTATCCAATGATAAGAACAAACTTTACGTTACTGGGTTTATCAAGCAGGGCTTTGTCACTTTTTTAAAGCTGAACAGTGTTTTCAGCTTTTAATGGGTACCAAACCCCTGCTTTCAGTTTTACTCAATGTTTGGCTAGATTAAGGCAAAAATTTTGGTTAGGATTAGGGATTAGGAAAAGATTCTGATTTGGTTCAAAATTTTAAGAGACTGAGAAATAACACTAATGAGTTTCTAATGTTTAAACGTGATGCCTGCCCAAGTCTCCAAATTTGACAAGTCAGGAGTAATACTGGTCTCTTGCAAAAGCACACAGTGTGAGTATCTGTCAGATGCCTGTGGCTTTCACAAAATAGCAACAACAATTATGCTATTTATCCAGTGTGCAATAGTTTTCCATATTGTAAGCACTACTCTGATTAAGTTGCATATTATCAGGGAATTTCCTATATTAGTCCAATTTACCTGCAACCTGCAAATGTATTCAGCCCTGATTTGCTCTTTAAAACTCATTCAACTAATCTGAATTTCACCAGTTCTACTTTTTAAAAGAATTTAAAATAGTTCAAAATATACTTCATCCAGCAATTACCTGAGAATTAGCGGTTTTATACTATTAATTTACATTTCCTCCCAGAAAAAAATAACTATCCAAAACAGCCCCATAAATCAAATGATTAGTTGTAAATATTTATTGCTGGTTGTTGTAATTCAAAACAACAAAACAGTTTTGCCAGTATTGCAATTGTTGGGGATTGTAAGGACTGAGTTTTATATGTGTACAAACTTATCTTTTACCATTTATTATTAGTGTTCCATCTCTGCTTCTGCCAGGACACAGGTCAGAAAATAGAAATGATAGGTCACTTGGTGAGTAAAACCCTTGACTTGACTTCAGCTGGCATTTATTGCTTCTCTAACCCCTTTTATTAATGCTGAACCTGACATAGTAGCAATGGCGAGACACAAGAGACTTAATTCTACAAAAAGATTCAGGCCAGCTCTTTGCTCTGAGGCATCCGTGAATGCTTTACGCACAATTGAGGATTGTCTAGGCGTACTAATGTGTGTATGTGTTATAATTCTACACACAACACATGCTGAAATGCAAGCCAAATGTTATCTCTTTTTAAAGGCACATCATATTTGCATAAGAGTATGCAAAGAGTTTGGAATACATCACTGTGAGATGCACTCAAAATGCAGGAAAAGTACTATTTTTCATATTTTTGGAATTGTTGTGGGTCAAAAGAAACTATGGAAAATTACTTCTGTCACAATATTCCGGTTTTTGTCTCTGAGATCACAGATAATTTGTCTAGAGAGTGAAGTAAACATGAAAGTACAAGGTATAGGCATTATGCCTTCATCCCAGCGCACAGTTCAAAACAAAAAGAACTTTTACCAGTGGGGGATAATTGTTTGTACGGTGACATCGTTTTTTAAAAAAAAATACGAGATCAGTATCACTTATCCTTCTCTTCAATACCTTTAATTCCCAACTTTTAGTGTTTTACTAGCTGATCTTTAATTAGAGAGATGATTGCATATTGCTCGGATTCACTTATACTTATGAGAGTGGTTTTGTGCATGTGCACATTTGTCTGTTTTCACATAAAAGAGAAACCCCCTCGTCTAGGTTGTAGGTATGGTAGTGCATCTGCATTAAGGGTTCATCAGAGAGAATAAATGTATATGAACAAGGTTTCCTTTTGCAAAGTGCTAACTCATTCTGAGCACAGACAAATTGCTCATATTCAAGCTGCCCACTAATGTCATTTTCTAAATTCATTCCGACATGGGAGCTCAAAATGAAATGAAAGCCTACCGCTTTCATCATTATTGTGTTATCATTCCCCCCACCTTTCTCTCAGTTTCTCCTCCACATTGGTCCGATTTGTTTCACCTCATTCCTTAAACAGTGATTCACCTTCTCCCGAGCCCACTGGGGTCTTTTTATATCCAAACCATACATTAAACATGTACCGCATTAAGCAGATCTCTGTACTGATGTCACCGGTCTCCAATAAAACTGCACCATTATTCTCAATATGATAACACAAAACAGACAGTCACTAAACATCCTGTGCCCTCCAGAGATACTGGCATCCCTGTTAAAATGAGCAAAAGAGGCAGAATAATAAAAGAGAAAAATAGCACAGATGAGTCATGCTCTCTTGCTGCTCACTATTCAGTATTATAAAATTACTATCATTCATTGTAATCACACTTTTCTACAGGGTCTGATGTTATGCACTCAAAAGGAAATGCACAGTATTTTACAACAACACTGACATCACAGAAAATGTGCATTTCACTTTGATTGATATACCTGTTGGTATTATTTTCTATAGAATCTAAATTCCTGAGCTACTAACAAATACCAAGCACAATATACTACTCAAACCTAACTGAAAACATGAGCGAGAGATACGGAACATAAGCCATACTTAACAAGATACGAATCAGGTGTTGAGGAACCAGGACATACTGATGAAAAGTGTGCTACTGGAATAAGGCAGTCGACATGAATGGACAAGGACTGATCATATGGTATGCAATGCTACTATGCCAGCTTATCCAGTGTGAGGGGTTATATGCACTGCATGGAATAATGGACGACTAGAAAGGGAACACCCATACTGACCAAGAAGCACCTAGTAGCTCTGTGCAATGGTCCTTGAATTTAAAGAGTGAACTCTCTCGCAAAGAGGGAATTTTTGTGTATAAGTTTATGCTGGTGCTCCAACATTACCTCCCATTCCAAAAAAGAAGCTGCAGACGCTCCCAGGAATGAACAGCTGGGCCATGTCTAGGTTTTGTGGGCGATCAGAGATGATCCCTTGAATGCAAGATGTGTGCAAACAACAACCTAACAAACTGTGGACTGAATTACACACTGTCAAAGGCTGACAGGGCACTGACTACTTCCTGCTGTGAGTCACATTGGCAACTTCTCTTTGAAGGCTTGTGAGCAGGTGACTTGGGTCCTCTCAGAGGCCTGGCGGTTTGGGGGATCTGCGCAGCATCTGATGACATCTGATTTTATTTGGAGTCTGCTGGAGCTACTGTTTGAGTTTTGGGGGTTACAACTCCTAATGCTGCTATTACCAGTGGTACCACTTTGGACTTTGTATCTTTCTATATTTTCTCATGCTCCTTCTTCCTGATGTTGCTATCCACAACTACAAATCACAACTCTTCTACTCATTATCAGCATCCACTATATCAAGTTGGTTAGCCAGCATCTGCTTGTCTGTCTGGAACCTTATCCTTGCTGTTCTCAACAACCTTTAGTCTCCCATCGGGAGTTGGGGACTTCTGCTCTGTATGCGGCAAAGATGTTCCTGTACACTATCCCAGCCACATAGTTGTGCTTCTCAGTGTATGCAGTCCCAACTTCCATCTTACATCCTACTATCGTGTGTTGGATAACCTACGAAGCACCTTTGCGCAGACTACAAATTGGGTCCTGTCAGCTATGGTAGACTCCTCCCTCTGTGGCTCTTGTGCTGCCATGATAAGAGCTTCAATACTATCATTTAAGCCGCCTTTTTCTACCCACTGGTAAGATTTCTTATTGTCTGCCACCTTCTGTATCTGTCACAGTGTAGTGGCAACATGACTGTCTTAGGATCACTGGGTTGGAGGTTTGAATCCTGGCCATGGTACACATCTAAAAAGGAGCCCCTAGACTAGGCCTCCCAATCCTATCTTGAAATATGAGCAAGAAATACAGAACCAAAGCCAAACCAGCTGGGTCTTCCTACTTTATTTGTGTAGATTCTTTATCATCCAGGTCATGGTAGTCTTGAGAGCTTGAAAAAGAAGGAATCTGGGTTTCTTTCATTTCTAAAGAGGTTTAGTTGCTTTCTCTTTCAAGCTTTCAAGACTGTTCTTGGTCAAATGGGTATCCACTTAAACATATTAGCCCACAGAAACCAAAGGAAGCAGAAATAACACAGAGAATTAGCCAGAAAGGGAACAATGCAGTCCAAGGTAGAATTGATTTGTTGATGCTTGGTGACGGTATCTTCAATACTAGTTTGTGTCTTAAGTGCGGAGTTGTTTTAACTGAAAGATATTGTATTCCTATCTTATTTTCCTCTCACACCCCACAAAAATGCTGTAACTGTATTTGTTTAATGAAATTAAAGTTCACCGTTCATGTAGGAAATTGTAACAATATGAATACAGCTTTAATTATGTGTCACCATGTGCAATCTATAAATTCTTCCTGAATCTTTATGAGCATAAATCCACAGTGAGAAACATCACTCCTACATAAGCACAGCATGAGAATAACCTCAGACACACACACACACACATACACTCACTGAAGAAAGCGAACACACAAGAGGTTTATAGAGCCTCTGTCGGATGTTCAGTCTCATTAGAAGTGTTTCCTCATGAATAACATTATTCAGGATGAATCACTTGATTATAGATTTCTCTGTGTGTGCGCGTGTGGTGGCTATGTGGGTCGACAGCTTTCTCTGCATGCATCTGTCTGTGTCTGTGTCTGTGTGTGTGTGTGTATCTTGCCAGAATAAACAACAGTGGGAAGTGCCAGTCAGTGAAAAATGGGCACCACCTCTCTTCGCTCTCCTCCTATTGATTTAATCTCCAGCCCTTTGCCACTCGCTGCCAAATCTGTCTTCACAAAACACATCTAAGGACAATGCCTTCCACTTGGGTTTTGTTTGCAGGCCTCTCTGAAATAGGCCCAAATAACCATGGCAGGATATCAGAATATTTTCCGAGAGAGTAGCGATTTTCTTCACTGCCATGAGGATGGTTTAGCACCTGTATAGATTGTATACCTGAAGTATCTACTTATGTCCTTTTCACCTTCACTTCTATAAATGAGATCTTCTTTGCAGCTTTTTTTTTAACAAACATTCTTCCCATCAGAAAGTTTAATAAGGATGGTTGAGTTAGTGTAGATTACAGTGACGCTATTTTATTATATGTAAATAAAACCTGTTTAATGTGAGAGTTACATGGTGTGAATGGGTTTTGTTGTTTTTGTTGTTGTTTTGTGTTTGTTTTTTTTCTCTACGTACTGGTAACACTTATATTTCCTAAAATTCTGATGGGGGCATTCGAAGACTGTTCCGCTTCTAGGTATTCTAGAGATTTTTCTCCCTGGCTTGCTTTGCCATGTAAAATCTCAGTGTGCAAGGTTTAGGGCATAGGTCTTATCCCTACTGATTGGAAAGCACCTCTCGTCTGGAGGTGCGATCATAACAGAGTCTGTCTGAACCCTGTGGATTTTCTCTGGTGGCAAGCTTACCTGAAATACAGCTTCCACTACTGGCAGCAGCCTGGCTGTCTCATCCAGGTTTGCTGCAATTACAAAACCTCTGGCAGTGAGTTGTTCTCATCATGTCCACATGGGAGGCCAGTAAATGAGAGCAACCGAGTAGAAAAAGAAAAAAAAGTTTGTTCCTTACGCACGTCTGCAGCCACTTCCCACTCTGCGCACACACCATCACCTCCCCCTCTCAATCTCATCGTGCTGGCAAATTAAAATTCACGGGTTGCCAAACCATCCATTCTCTCTCCGCTGTTTAATTGTCTCGAAAATTGAGGAGATTACTGGGTGCGATTTATGTACAAATAAGAATCTGTCAGAAACCTGGCAGTGTATACATTGACATACACACAGACTCGATGAGCCATGGGCAATGACCAGCTTGGCCTTTGTCCATTTTCAGTTCTACCCATTCTGCAGCATTTTGGGCAAGGTATGCTTGCAAAAGTTGGCACAACACTGTGGGAAAAAAATAGACACTCTCATAGATACTGAAAATCACACATTGGCATGTTTGAAATGTAATAATCATCCCCTTAGTGTATATCACCGTTTCTGCTTTAATGTAAATTCTGCCTTTGAGCATATGGTACATCATAACATATCAGTTCATGGATCCTCATTGTTACTGTAAAAAAAAATTTTAGCTCTGGCGCAAGGTGGAATCAGACATCGTTAGATTACTCATGTAAATAGCACAAACCTGCACATTAGTTATGCTGTATGTTTTACAAGAAAAAAGTTTAAATACAAGTACATTGCTCGAGTTGTATAGTTTCCATTAGTCACAGTCTCAGCGACTGGGCACATTAATCTCCTAACATATTGCCAAACTGGCAGCACTGGCTATAAGAGCAGAGCTCTTATACACTGTAAAATCTAATTAGTTCCCAGAACTCAAAAAAATTATGGAAACTCGTTGCCTCAAAAAAATTGAGTAAAGCTTAGCTAAAAATGACTAAGTTAGGACAACTTATTTACTTTGAGTACTCTGTACAAGCTCATTTGTTCCCAGAACTCAAAAACATTGGATCAAGTTTACTTAAGATGACCAAGTTAGGGCAACTTACTCATTTTGAGAACACTGTACAGCCTTGTTAGTTCCCAGAACTCAAAAAAATTATGGAAACTCGTTGCCTCAAAAAAACTAAGTAAAGCTTACTTAAGATGACTGTTAGGACAACTTATACATTGCAAGTCTGCAGTATTAACAATAACTTGATATTTCTGACTGTACAATACTAATTGTTTACCTACTGACAAACATTTCAAGTTCAACTAAATGAAAAAACAATTTGTGTTAACCTGAATATGATTAAAAATAATTAACAACACTTTTTGTAATGATGTTAAAATGAACCCAACTTTTATTTTCAAACACAACAAAGTACAACAGCCAACATACTGGACATGTTCTGCTGAACAACAAACAATTATATTGCCATCACTGTTATAATCTTACAATGAAACAAAGTCTCAGATTTAATTATTCTGAAAATAAGTTTAGGCCTACCACAAGTTTGTTTTGTACTTACATTACTTATATAATCAAAATAAAATATTTGTTGTTCTGTCACAAGTGCAGTCTCTAATTTAAACAACACATTTGTTTTTCATTCCAACACAGGAGCTGGAATGTTGTAATATTTTAAGGATGGCTTGTTTCCAGTCCAGGCATTACTGCCTGAATGACTGTCATGGATCGAGGTGATCCAAATGTAGGTGCAGAAGAAAGTCTTTAACTTCCCTTAAGTACAGTGGCAGTGGATGTGGGTTGGAGATGCAATGAGCTTGAACCTGCAGGCGACCATCTTCACTGACCACACCATCTGTGACGGAGGACTCATCTCTCCTGTTGTCCTGCAAGCAAACAATCATATTTTTTGGAACATGAACTTAATTGCTTTCTTAAAACATTTTTTTCTGCATTTGGTAAAGAACAGACTGCAATTTAGACGATCTCAGGCTCCATCCCCACCGGAGAGGTGACATTCAATGTCCCACTTGTCAGTCTGGATAGCCGTGACCACCACCCAACACACAATAATGTCATGAAAGCATCATTTTAAAAAAGGGCTATGCAAACATGGCCAATAACTTTCATTCTAATGATGTGCAAAATGATTTTGGGCACAAAACAGATTTTGCTGTTAGAAAACTTGCAGACTTCACTATATACAGTGTAGACCCTCTAAACTAAGTTTGGGGGATGTGATCTTTCAAGAAATGCAGACCAAACTGTTGTTGTTTGTTTACTTACACAGCATGTCTTGTAGAATTAACTGGAGTCACCAGCAACAGCATAGTGCAGTCATATCTCAAGTCTAATAACAGAAGACAGGAAAAGATCAGTAAAGAAACAACTTCCCCAAACCAAAGCACAAACAAAACAATAAGTAAAACAGGCTGATCTAAAGTATGATTAAAGTTCAGCCTGATTAATATAAATGTCACTGACGGTTGCTAATATATTAGAAAACCAAAATCCTTACCACTGAGTTGATGTCTTTCTGTCCAACAACAGGAGTGCTGGTCCCGAGCCTCAAAGACAGAAAGAAGCAAGCAGAGGGAGAAAAAACAGAACATTTTTCAGAAACTGATTTGATCCTTAATGGCTGTGCAATCATTGTAACATAGAGTTTGCTTATGTTGTTAAATAAAGGCTAGATTTGACATTAATAGATGCCACAGATGTTCTAAAGCTGCCACAAAGCATGAAAAAAAAAATAGAAGTCTCCGAAAACGTCGCAGCATTTTTGCAAATATGTGATGTCTTGATAAATCGAGCAGATATTTGAAATTTACACAGCTACATTAAGCTGTGTAAATTTATCTTTTAAGAAAATATCTTAAAAGTTTATTTTGTGACCCAGAAAAAGTAATAAGTTTTTCAGCGGCGCTCCTCCGCCATTGCCGCGCTTACAAGTACACACAGGCTCCGACAACCGTGGCCGACAAATGCGATCCTCCTTTTCCCCAGACTACCCTTTCTGGGTCACAAAATAACCTTTTAAGATATTTTCAGGCGACAATGTAGCTGTATAACGCTCAAATATCTACTTAATTTATCAAAATATCACATATTTGCAAAAGTGCTTCCACGTTTTCGGAGAGCTCTGTTATCCACCCCCCACATCCCACACCTACCTACCCCACCCCTAACGGCTGCACCTCCCAAAGAATTTTGTCTGGGCTCTTATCTCACTTATTTATTTCAAACAATCAACAGAAAATTTCACCACATAGTTTTATGTAAGGTTTTTAAGGCTGTGGTGTTAATTTTTAAGTAACATGAGCCCAGCGGCAGCAGCAACGCTAGGCTAACACTAACTAGCTAGCAAGATTAGAAACCTGGTGCTAAACTAAGAGAAGCCACAAATTCAGTTTGAATAAGAGTAAACATTTACTCACCAAGTCAGTAAAGATCCACAGCAATGACAACAATAATATCTTGAGCTGAGGTTTGCTCAAGTTATTCCATAAAAAATGCACCGTGAACACGCGGACTGATCCGGGAGGGAGGAGGACCTGTAGTCACGTGGCATTTTCAAAACACATCTTTCATCCTTCCGCACCGAGAAGCAAAACTTCCAGCTTACTTAGTTTTTCTAAGTTAAGACAACTCAAATAAATGGAGTTTATCAGCGTTTTTGCATAAAAAGTACTGGTAACTTATTTAAATTGAGTTCTAAAAACAAATTGATAAAAATTGAGTTCAGCCTATTTAATATTTTTAATTAAACACAATATTACATTTTACAGTGTAGTGCTTGTTGAGGTTAGAGCCAGTAGTAAAAGTCATAAAAGCTAACGCTCATAAATAAGCACTCATTTGTACAATCTGACCATGCATTTCTGAGAGATATTGATTCATTCTGATATAATAGCCAAAACAAAGAATGCACTCTGTTGTACTGTAATAGTATGTTTATCTATGATATGTTTGATTACTTCATTGAGTTGCTACCTACAAATTTCTGTTAACAGTTATGAATCTCAGTCTCCACAGCAATTTATGTGATTTTTTTACTGGCACAAATCATTTTACTTTTCATGAAGTGAAATAACTTCACCTCCTGCCCTTAATTTTAAGGGCAGATGTAGGTGCATGGTGATATAGTCCCGCATATGCAGTTATTGAACTTGTGCCTGTACTGTGCTGCTAGCAGTGAATAGCTGGATGGACATGTAATAGAATTATCTGCTCATGAGAATGATTTATTATGTCAGCGTCTTATGAAAGCAATATTATGTCATATTCATGTCTACAGGTGCATATGGGTTTGTATGTAAATGTGCAGGTATGCTAAAAGCATCTGTTCTCTCCTGAGATTAAGCCAAACGAGGCAGTGTGATCATAGCCTTACAACTGTATGAATGTTATCTCACCTCTTGGACTGCTGTAGCTCGACCCCACCTATCCCCATCCCTCTACTCTCCTCCTGCTCCTACTTCTCGTTTCATTCCAGCCCATTCCAGCTAAATCCAATTTGTTATGGTTTCAAATAAGGCCTCGTTTTCTCTGTCTTCTCACCACTTCAAACAAAGTGGCTTCCATTATTGCTTGTCCAATTTGAAACAGTTTTCCCCCATTTTTCTGTCTCTTCAAGTCCACTCTAGCAGTGATGCACAATAGGCAGTGTAGGCTCAAGATGTGCAGCACAAGGTGTAGAAAGTGAAAAGCCTTTACACAGCTTTATGGAGATATTATATTGTAGCTTTAGGACATGATTGGCATTTTGCTTCACGCTGAGGTTGCCTTTCTGATTTTGTAATGATGCAAATTCTGATATCCTCTTTACCGGTGCACATGTTTGTGCACGTGTGCTTCTGTACACACGGTAATGATGTTTTTTGTTTTCTTGTAATTATTTCTTTGTTTTGTTTTTTATTAAGCACTTGTACTTTTTGCTGAAAAAAAATGGGGAAAACATCCCAGTGACATTATGATTGGGATTTTAAATATTAACCTTGACAAGTAAGACTGCAACAGTAAAATGTTTTGGGGGTTTGTTTTGTTGTGTTTTTTTCTAAAGCATATCATATCAAAGACAGAGCACACGCCTGGTTTCCTAATTGTTAAGTAAATATACAGATGGAAGTGTTTTACTCCAACATTCTTGCTCCTATGAGTCCTGTTTTAATTGAAAACATGCTTATGGATACTGCCTTTGATTGCATTGCCAAACATTTGGCAGTTACGGGGGCTTTTCTACAGTCTAGTTGTTAATTGATGGGGATTATAAATCTAAAAATATCAAAGTGGTTTTAATGATGCTGATATAAATAATTAGAAAAATTCTAACGTTGACTTGATAGTGATAATGATGACAACATATGGTGATGTTAACTTGCATGCATGTGATTTATAGACAGCAATGTCATGTATGTTGTATGGAAATGAACTTGGAAGGAAATATTGTCTTTATGTGCATCTGTTGTGTTGCAGGGAATGATGTATCTAGAGGAGCGTAGGCTCGTCCACAGGGATTTGGCAGCCCGAAATGTTCTGGTCAAATCTCCCAACCACATCAAGATCACTGACTTTGGGCTGGCTCGCCTGTTGGATGTCAATGAAAAAGAATATAATGCTGATGGAGGAAAGGTAAATTGTGAAATCTCCTTTAGAAACACTGTCAAATAATGAAATTTGGTTAATTTTGGGGGGTAAATAGACATTTAATTTCCTTGTGAGAATCTGAGTTGATGATCACTGCCACACTTAGAAAAATTAAGCCATAGAAAGCAAGCATTAAACAATTTCCTGGCTGGGATGCCTTCTTTTCTACTAGAGAGAACAATGAGTTTTTAAATGCTAGCGCTTGGAAGCGCAGTGTACGAAATTATAGCCTCAAAAAACATAAATTAATAACTATGTTTTCATAGATGAATGTGCTGAAGTTATCAGAGCTTGTGATTGTGAATAAGGTCTATCTAACATTAGCAACACTTTAATGTATGAAGTTGAAGGCTTGTGTTGTTTATATGGGCTATTATTTTTCTTTGGTCGGAAGTCTCCACTGTTTGTTTGTTCCTCTCCTTTGCTCTTTGTTTCACATTTTCCTTGTGTCTTTTGTGCTCTTCATCTGTTCCCCTATATGTGTCACACACAGAGCAGAGTAAAGCAGGCACACTCTTAGCAGAGGAGAGGAGAGGCAGGTGAAGTGAAGATAATGTTACTTGAGATGGTGACAGCTAGGAAGGAGAGTCATTTTAAAAGGGATCAGAAACTTTGCTTTGTTTTGGTTTTTTTAAGCTCGAATAGCTTTATCCTACTATGTAGTGAGTTTTTGAGGTGCTGATTGCCGGATTGTGTTATCTTCAAAAAGACCCAGATCAGGCATTTAAGCTAAACTAATCTGCTGCTGGCTTTTGCTCTGTATAGACTGACGAAAGTCTCTTCTGACTGTCAGGAAAGTGAACAAGAATAATGTAAAAGCTTTTATTTAAAAATCTCAATTTCATTTGCATTTGAACCAGACATTTAAAATATGCCAAAAATGTTTTAATATAAAGTCTGCTTTATAATTCTTTCCTTAACATTTAAATGAAAAATGCAGTTTGAATGTTGGAGTGTCTAGAGGCTGCAGTAACCATCATGTTAGTGCTTTTTGTTACTTTTGCAATTAGTCCAGTATGATCACTTGAACTTGTAATAAGGGCCCATCTACCTCAGTTATTTGTTGAATAAAGTGTTGGTTTAGGAGATACAATATTAATAAATAACCATTTTGAACCTTACGGCTGACATTTTGTAAAAGACAGCAATACACATTAACATTAATGAGGGTTTCATATTCTACAAGAAGAACTTAGCCCATCACAAAGGACAGTTTCACTGGAGTGAAATGCTATTCTGCTCTACTGGACCGTGTTATTTACCTTTGGGGATTTCAAAACCCTGTAAACATAGTAAACAAATATATCCTTGAGGCTGTACTTACATGGAGTTCTGACCTCTTCTAATCTTTGTTTATCCTTTGCCGCTTTTGTATTTTGTTTTCAAAACCTCTTTACTCAAGAAAGTCTTTTTCATCCCTCTCTCTTCCTCTCTTTCCAGTGTCTCCAACACGGTTTATATCAGTGACGATCACTGTAGTATTTTCCCCTCAGCTGAGTGAAAGACAGAAATTCTGACCTTCCATACCCCCTCCTCTCAGTTTCCATCACTGTAATAAATAGAATTTCAAATCTAATTATAGTGTTAAGCTGCATATCAGATTGACATGTTTTTGTCTCACCTTATTCCAGCAGTGCTGGAGCTTGTGTATGTGTGTGTCCTCTTTTTTCCTAAAACTTTGTTTTCTCTTACACTTCTGCTCGCCAGTGTCGTTGATGTATCTTTGCCAAAATGGTCCATTATACACTGTCAACACCCAACTAGCTGATATTTAGTATAAAAACACTTGGAAAATTAGAGTTTTCCTTAAGTATAAGGGTACTAACATCTCTGCTTTTATTAACAGATGCCCATCAAATGGATGGCCCTTGAGTGTATTCATTACAGGAAGTTTACTCATCAGAGTGACGTTTGGAGTTATGGTAAGTGTCCTTTGAATATAACAATGAAAGTTTACTATATAATTTTATTGATAACAAAGGCACTGGTTGACCTTCATCCAATGAAATGTAAATAGAAAAGCTGAAATTAAAAAAAAAATGGCCACAATTTTAATAAAGCACAGATTCTTATCACCTGTTTTGCAAAAAGTTTTATTGTTTCTTACTACTTTATTGTCATGTTGCCATCAATATACTAGAAACAACAATGTCAGTTGCTAGGCAGTATATGGCAGCATAATGTATCACATGTGTAATTCAACTTTTGTAGATATAAATGACATGTTATGGTCCCGAAATTAAGCAATAGAATATTTTAGTATGGTGCTTTAGGTACATAAATACTGCAAATGGTTATTTGAGCCAGTGGTGGGTGATTGTTAGGTAACATGATGACATCATAATATCAGATGTCACTAAGAGCATTCGGGGCCCTTTAAAGTGTACCTGTGTGCCTAGTTTGGTTGCTCAACTGCTGACAGTCTAGCAGGAATTTGCAGACAAAGAAAAAAATAAAATAAGACTTGTGTGTGTGACAAGAAATAAAGAGGGGAATAGAAAAAGGGTGCATGAGGTAGAATGTGTTCAAGGCCATCTTCATATTCTTGGTTTTATTCATTATTTATAGACAGTTACATCAAAATACATGTAGTGGGAGAAAACTATTGAAGGTACAAGGCTGTGAGGGAGAGGACAGAAGGACCAGGAGAGGAAAGAGGGTGAGATCACGCTCCTACTGAGAGCTTGGCTCCGACTCTTCCCTGTCCATTTAACACACTAAGAGCAGCCAAGAGACGGTGAATAGACAGTGGATGGACACTTTACTTTGAACTTGTATACGTGTAGTGTAATGTGAAGTAAATTGTGATTAATAAAATCCTGAACATTATTTTAACTCATCTTTTTAGTTTCACAAGAATCAAGAACCATTTGAATGGTTGATTTTTTTCCTTGGTGGCTAATTAGAACAGACCAGACCTGGCTGATTGGTGGGTTTTGCAATCTGTAAAAATTGCAGAGAATAAGGGAATAATTTGGGGACACTTGAGTGTAGTTTGCACAAGGAAGCATAAAACTGTAGATCATTAAGAATTGGTCACATCATGAGTCTTTGCACAAGGTGTTGATTTTATCCAAGCCAGAGGTCTAAACCCTTGTCATTTTTGCATACCTCTGTCTGACAAAGATCTTACCCATAGCTTACAATGCAACACTGTAGCAAAGTGGTTAAAAGCAGAGTCACGCCTATGTTTTCCTGTCATTTATTTATGTAATTTGCTTGAGACTGAGACTTATTGGTAAAACAACATTTACTGTTTTCTTAAGACATCTCTTTTTCAAATGTCTGTTTCATTAAATGAAAAAGATTTCAAAGTGCACTTGTGCTTCCTTACTCTAAAAGAAAAGGAACATTTATTTTTGTTTTCCTATTTCCACTTAGAGTGAATTGGGCTGTTACACACACACACACATTTCTACTTGTTCTTGTTTTTGTAATTATCTTTTTATTTCTCCTTACTAATCTGTCTGCCTCTGTGCTCATATATCACTACTCCTACATCTTTCAGGTGTAACCATTTGGGAGCTGATGACCTTTGGAGGGAAGCCATATGATGGGATTTCTACAAGAGATATCCCAGATCTGTTAGAGAAGGGAGAGCGTCTTCCTCAACCACCCATCTGCACCATTGATGTTTACATGGTCATGGTCAAATGTAAGTAAAATCTCAAAGTAACCAGAAGAACAGAGACTCTCTTTAATAAACTAAAATCAAATGCAACAAATCAAATAAATCAGAATTAATAATTACTGTTTCTACCATATTAAACTGAGAGCACTGAGGACACATCCCATATGGAAAAGATATATATAAATCTTAGAAAGTTTGTATCTGTCTTTTGTGAAACTTGTATGAAAAGCATACAAGAGTGAAAACAGATGTAAGATCCCTAGAAAAATTATATAAATGAAACTTGTATGTTTTGGATACTTCCTAAAACAATACATGAAAGTAATGAGAAAGTGGCCACTTTCATGAGTAAATCATATAAGCATGATATGATTCACTATATGAAGCAAGCTAAAGCTGATGCAAGTCTTTTATAAGGTTTTTCTATTTCTTTTCCGTATGGGATGCTAGCTAGTTTTGAATAGAAACATGTTTAGAGAACATTTGGTAATCGGTAGATTGCGGTTCTACAGTTTAGCCCACCTGTTTTCTTTTAATTGATCATACTTGTATAAAATTTTAGAGGACTGCAAAGCATGAACAGGTTGGCCTTAGTGGTCAGGCACTGCTGTTATACTGTCAGGCACTGGGGTCACAGGTGGCACTATACCCTCTGGCCACTGCTGACAGGACAAAGACTGGGTGCCAGCACCACTTCAGCCTTCTCTACTGCTCTCCAAGGTTCAGCCTCTGGCCGTTTCTGTCACCTTGGCTTTTACGGTCACCCTCAACCTGCGCCAATCTGGCAAGTGGACACAGACACGGCAGGGAGAGGTTACTATCACCTGCCTGTTATCTGACTTCTTTCTGCAACACTGCACATGCTGAAAAGGCTCATGTGCTCAGTGTACTTCTGAAGCTTTAACTAATTTCACTATCCTCCGCTTTACTGGCAATAATAATAGACGCTATGCACCAAGACAAAAGATAATCAATTTTACATTTGAAATGGCTTTTATGTATGTATTTATGTATTCACATCTAAAGCCACATTTAACCATCCTTTCCCTGGATACCTAGTCAGCCTGTACTCAAGGCCAGACCACATGATTGCTTTGGCATTATATCATCATGTTCACATGGAAACTGGCAGAAGAGCACATAGCTCCATATGGCCATTCTAGCGATGAAACAGTATTTATATTTAAATTTGAATAAAGAAGAGAACTTTATTTAAACTCATCTAATTAATCATTATGAAACAATGCATTCTGGAAAATGGTTTAAAAATGAAATCTTAAAAAATCTTAAGAAGTAGGGGAATATGGCCTGTTTTCATGTCATGTGATTGATGTCAAGCTTTCACAGGTTAGCTACAGTTTTTTGTTACCCAGACCTTCCCACCACAGTTAGCCCAGGGATAATCCACCACATCTGCCCCATCAATACACGAGCAAACACACCAGACTCTACTATCACCACCACTTAATAGCATAATGGTTTAATACAGAGCTGCTTTGAGTGCAATTGAAACCACCATCATGATAGATTTAACCTACCATATCGACCAGTCAGGAAATAAGTTAAATAATTTCAACTTATCACTTTACGTATACATACCCATTCACAATGAATTATTCACTCTGTAGAGATAGTTGCATGTCAAAAAATAATGCTTGAAAGATGATATCAAAGTCTAATTATTGTGTATTATTATGTAGCCAAAGGCTCAGTCTATGGAGGCATTACCCTTGACACCAAAGTAGGAAGATCACTGAACTGCACAGCCAAATCTCCACTGACACCTTCTCAACATATTGTTCCTAATAGTTAAATGGGGTCACAGTAAATTTACGCAGGAACAAAAAACAGGATCCTGATGGGGATAGATGAAGCTTCAAATTGAATGTTGACTGGGAAAGTTATACACATCAATAAGATGTATAGATGGCATCTCCACCCCACACACACATTTGTTATTTTTATTTGGAACATCATATTGCTAAAAATATAATAAAGAAATGCCTTTCAGGCTGGATGATTGATGCAGACAGTCGACCCAAGTTCAAGGAGCTGGCTGCCGAGTTCACTCGAATGGCTCGAGATCCCCAAAGATATCTGGTCATCCAGGTAGGTAAATTGATGGTATTGGAATATGTATGTTATCTTTATAGTGTGTCTTCGGTTACTGTGTCAGTTTTTCATATAGAGAGTTTTTCTGTTTCCCATTCCTTTGTAAAAGAAAAAAACATGGACTTTGCTTATGTTGTGTTAAAATAAGTGCTCATTCAAAAAAGGTTTCTCTAAGTAAAACAGTCATGAAACAAATCTGACATTATCACACTTGTTATTCTGATATTTTCAAATTAACTTCAGTGAAATACAACCTGCAGAGGCTATAAAAGTGTTAAAAATAATAGCTAATATGTTATCAGAATAACAAGCTGGACCTCACTCCAAACACTCCCCGTCTGGTAATATATCTGAATGTCTACCCCATACACATTTGTTGTGGTTTCTGTGCCCCACCCTCCCTCTCTTGTTTCTCTGCATATCAGCCTTTCTCAAAGTATCAGATGGATCTGCCAAACCTGAGAGCTAATGACAAGGCCCCAAACCACAACCTCTGACTTAACTTGTTGCTTTATCGTCAATAAATGTTTTCTCCCTCCCCTCACTTCCAACTGGTGGCAGCAGATGGTTGCCCCTCCCTGAGCTTGGTTCTGCCGGAGGTTTCTTCCTGTTAAAAGGGAGTTTTTCCATCCCACTGTTGCTAATAGGGGTTTTTGTTTTGTTTTTTGATTGTTGGGATTTTCTCAGTTTTATTGTAGAGTTTGTATCTTACAATATAAAATGCCTTGAGGCCATTGTTGTGATTTAGCATTATATAAATAAAACTGAATTGAACTGAATCAAACTTTACTCAGGGTGATGATCGCATGAAGCTGCCCAGCCCCAGTGACAGCAAGTTCTTCCAGAGCCTCTTGGATGAGGAGGAACTAGATGACCTGATGGATGCTGAGGAGTACTTGGTGCCCCACTCCTTCAACATTCCCCCACTGGCATACACTCCCCGCACAAGGATGGACTCCAACAAGGTATTTTATTTCAAGCGCCCTAATACAATGTTCAATATGTGGAAGAAATACTGAAGATACACTTACATTGTGTTATTAAGGTGGATCATTATGCAATGTGACTGCACAATGTGTTTTGCGGTAGAAATAGATTGTTTAAACTTGGAGGAATTTTTAAAAATAGCTTAGACTTAACAGCATGTTTTCATCTTAGCATGTCAAATACTGCTATTCTGGCAGATGCCACTGGCATCTGTGCTGTGACAAGAGAGATTAAGTCCACATTTGGAGGCTAGAAGGGTGGTGGTGGTGAAGTAAATCACAAGTTTGCCAGCCAACAACTCACGGTTTGTCTCCTGTTTCAGACTTTGTTCTGCGTTGATTTCACTTAATAATTAGTTTTAGGTTTTGTAGTGGCCCTGGCAGAACCACAATGGTGCAATAGGCTTAAGAAAAGGCTATGGATTATGGTGTAGGTTCACACTCCTTCACAATATCAAGCGTGCATAAAATGTTCAACTAATTTTCTTCTGTGAATACCCAGCTGGCAGTGGTGATAAGAGCAAATAGAGTTCTTAAATGACTTGCTCTTGTCTATGTAAAATATCTAAATAGAGCTTTAAAAAGATGACAGATCTGGTTAGCCAGCTGGTTGAACATGTGATTGCATTAGCACTCCTAATGTAGTCATTGTCAAGATGGATGGGCTATTGATTTTAACTGTTTTTGATGTACTCACTCAACAATTAATTCGTTCTTGTTGCTCTGTTTTTATCAGAATTTTAAGCTAGAAGTAACAGTAGTAATAGGAGGTGCCAACTGCCATTAGTCACAATGGTTTTCTACATTCTAGACATCTAACCCAATATTTTAGTGTAGTTTTCAGTTCACTGTACTGTTGTTGATGTCCACAGATTTTCCTACAAAAATATTTAGCTGGAATATTTGTAAATAATTTATTAACATTGTAAACAAGATTAAATCTATTAAATGATAAACTGTAAAGTCATAAAGCTCGAAACCTCTTGCAACAACCTAGGTAAGCTAGTTTGTGTTTTCCAAGTTAATCCCTTCATTAACACTGTAAGGTAGACTGGTGGCCCAACCCTTTTTCATTATTTTTGTTATTACTTCTTTAATGAACTTAAGTTTTAATTTGTGTGTTTTTTTAACTTTTGTCATTAAATTTGTTTCTTATCTTTTAATTTGACATGGTCTCTGGATTACCATCTCCTATTACCAGTTCTTTTTAAACATAGTAGCAGTGTGGCTGGTTGAAAGATGAAAAATGGGACAATATAGCAAAAGTACTCAAATCATTTAGATGCATTCTAAAGTGATATGGGAATGGTTTTCTCAGTGTAATGCGGGACTATTCTGTTCAAGCACAAAAGATTGAGGCCTTAAAACTGCACTCACACAGCTTTCTCACGTTCACTCCCATCTGTCTCTTGCTGTCCAATTCTCTTTCTGTTTTCCTTCGTCTTTCTCCATTGTGAAACTGTTGTAATTGCCTTCTTCTGAATTGGAGTTTACAGCTAGATCTTCTCAGTTCTTGGACTGTTCAAATGTTCATGGTCTCTCTTTGGACTTAAATCTATCACAGCACCAGTCACACAGCCAGAATTCAAACATTTTGTATTCCAAAATCCCCCTGTGTTTATGTCAGAATAAAAATACCCACTGAATGCCAATGAGAGACATGTCTCAAACCTGTTTTAGTGCATTTCAGAGAGTGAATGATTATGTATTTGCCTGATGTGTATATATATTTACAATCCCTCTGTTGTTCCCTACTATTGCCTCTACTTTTCTTCCACTACTGGGCCTTTCTTTTTAGTTTGAATGCAAATAACTTCATAATAATTTAATTTCAAATAGGTTGATTATTGTAATGAGCTTCATTATTAAAACACTTACTTATACAGCCATATTTCACTCTATTATTGTGAATCATAACTGGAAGAAATTTGTTCTGCACTCGCTTAAACAGACATTGCCACCATACTCCGAAATGTCATTATGAAAATGCATGCTAAGATTAAAAACTATTTGGTTTAAAGGGATGAAGACGTTTAGCCTAGCCAAAAGCTTGTGCTTTGATAAAAAGGTGAACAGGGCACTTTACTTGACTCTTCAAGTAATAGTTAATATTTTACTTCACACTGGATTAAGTCTCTGTTCATCTTCAGGGTACAAAGTAATACAGCTGTGCATGTGTTTGAATATGATTTAAAGAAACTGCACAGTTCTATATTTGTGTTAAGGTTAGTGATTGTTTTTTTTATTTTTATTTTTTTTTTTTTTTTTGATGAGTGATAGGTATAAATGAGGATTGAAAGAGGGAAATTTAGTAGATATACCTGCAGTTACACTGTAATGAGAAAACAGCATGAGCTCTCAGGCCTCAACTAATTGCTTCTGGCTTATAATGTAGAGCACTAGATGAGAAACTGGGGAAGACTTCACGTGTAATATATCAGGAAAAAAGAACGATGCCATTGCATACAGAAAATGAGAATGCCCCTCAATTCTGCCCTTTGAAGTTTCTGATCATGAAAAAAAAAAAAAAAAAGATTTACATGACTGTGCGACAAGAGCCAGATGTCATCAGTAACTGGGTAGTCAGTAAAAACTTTATTGGAATAACTTAGTAAGCTTGTAAGTAAGTAGGCTCATTTCCTGCTTTAGATTTGTATTTGTGGACTTCACTAAATTATTTTCCATAGTTCAAAGTAATTTTCTGCTACAATGTACTTTGATAAAACTCCTCAATTCACCGTCTGTCTGAAAAAAGGAATCTAGCTTCTCCCGTTTTAAGGACACTGATCTTTTAAGATAGATTTCTGCTGATTTGGGTATGGCAAACAAAAGGTTCACTTTTGTGTGCCTGTGATGAGCGTATTATGGATCTCTCCATCAGTATGTACCTGTCTCTGTGTGACACCATATAGACCCAAAAGAGAAAAGAAATTGTTGGAAACTGGGCATTTAGAGTATGAAGCTGTTTGTATCTTAGATACAAACCCAATTCTGAAAAAGTTGGGACACTTTATAAAATGTAAATTTAAAAAGTTGCAATAATTTACTAATCTCATAAACCATATTTCATTTACAGAAGGATACAGAAAAGGCAAATGTTTAAACTGAGACTTTTTGCTATTTTATGAAAAGTATTAATAACATCTCAAAAAAGTTTAAATGGGGGAATAAAAAGCTGGAAAAGTAAGCAATATTAAAAAGAAACAGTTGGAGGACCATTTTGCAACGAATTAAATTAACTGACTACAGGTCAATAACATGATTATGTATAAATAGAGTATCTCAGGGAGGCAGAGTTTCTTAGAAGTAAAGGTGGACACAGGTTCATCAATCTGGGGGAAAAAAAGTGCATCTAAAAATTGTGGAACAATTTCATAATAATGTTCCTCAAGGAACAATGTTAAAGACGGTGAATTATTCTTCATCTACAGTATATAAGATCATTAAAAGGTTAAAAGGATCTTGAGATATCTCTTGGACGTGGACATGTGCACATGGGACAAGAGTGAAAATCAATATTGGATCATGCTTGTGATCTTTGTGCCCTTAATGCGCTGCAAATTAAAAATAGGTCAGACTCATAGAAATCCGTCCATGGCTCAGAAACACTTTCACGACTGTGAACACAGTTTGCTGTGCTATTCAGAAATGCAGGTAAAAGCTCTATCATGCAAAGAAGAAGCCATATCAAAGCTTTTTTTAAGATGGACTGAAACAAGGCAGAACGCAAATCAATATTTGAAATTCTTTTGGAAAACACGGAACCCACATCCTTTGGACAAAGAGAACAGCTTGTATGCATGCAGGTATACATGCAGTTCTGTATGTAGTCCAGAGCTTTCACCAGCTGAAAACATCTGGCGTGTCGTGAATCAAAAAATACAAACGCAAAGAAGACCTAGGACTGTTGAACAGCTGTAGTTTATTATATAAATATATATATATATATACACATATATATATATATATATATATATACATATATATATATATATATATATATATATATATATATATATATAATGAATATGAGAGAGAGAGAGACAGAGAGACAGAGAGAGATAAAAAGAATGGGACAGCGTGCCTCCCCCAAAAGTTCAGCAACTTATATTTTCTGTTCCCAGATATTTACAGAGAGGGGATCCTGTAAACATCGCCCTGTACTTACTTTTCTTAAAATGATACATTTTCCCAGTTTAAATATTTGATGTATGTTTGGTTCTGAATAAAGTATATGTTTATGAGATATGCAGATCATTGCATTCTGTTTTTAATTTACATTTTACACAGCATCCCAAATTTTTCAAAACGTTTATTAATCATATGCTGACCTCATTATCTGGTAATTTAGCCATGTTTCATTGACTATTATAACAATTTTTTTTAGCATTAGATAAGGTGAATAGCCGGAGGTCCACTTTAAGGGAAATAAATTACATATACTTTTGCCATAAGATCACAGACCACTCAGACATAACCTAAGGAAAAGTCAGTAAAACAATAAGTTAATAAAAAATGTAAAAAAATAAAACTTGCTGAAAATATGGGGGAGAAAAGATAAACCGAGTAAAGCACTTGCTGAGGTTCATAAAAGCCCTTTTTTGTTATTAGTGTAGACACAAATGCACACAGCATGACATTTCTGATATGGCTACTTAAAGACTTGCTGCATGGAGCCTTTTAATTAAAATCCTTTTAATTGTACTTGGCAGTCATGCTGCCATATCATTGTTTGGCACTGCTGTTTGTCTCCCCTGCCTGTCACATTTTAATATTGCAGATGGACAATAGTGCAAAGTACTTCAATTGTCACTTTTGCAATAGTCTTTGTCTTACTTTTTTTGTTGTAATTTTTATATTGTTTTTTTGTGCTTTTGTACTTGTACCACACCAGAAAAATCAAACTAGTTTGTAGACAAAAGATTGGAATAGAAGCAGTTTTCCCTTGAAGGTCATGAACTTAAAGTTCATTGACTCTGACATTAGATTTTAGATTTTAAACACAATTTGCCATTAATCTCTCATTGTATGTCTGTCTTAGTAAACTGATTTTCTTTGAATTCAGTCTCACATTCCTGTACTATCCTAACTGAACCCTTTCTCTCACTTACTTCTACTCAGAACCAATTTGGCTGTCAGGATCCCAGTTTCAGCATGGAGGATATGCTGGCTGCCGTGCCGAGAGTGATCTCTGGTCCCCCTGTTTCTGGAAGCTGCCTCGCTCCACAGGAACTTGCCTCAGGAGGAAAAATTGTTGGTGGATTTGGCCGTGGTAGCCAGGATGACCCCCGCTGTAATGGCACTCTGAGAAAACAGGCATCCCCAAGGTCAAGCACCCTTGAGGCTGGCTCAACTCTCACCACAGTGCAAGGTAAAGTAGAATGACATTCAAAAGCAGCGGTCATGGGATTAAATTCAATTGAGGGACTCTGAAAAATAATTTGGGTTGCTCATACCAGTAAATTGTGAACAAATATCAAGCATGGAGTCATAATGTTTTGTGTTTTTGTAAACATTACCAAACTCTACATGAATAAACTGAAACTTAATGACATATCCTAAGAATTCTTTGGTACAGTTTATTTATTTTAAAATCTGGTTTGATTATAATATGTAAAGAGAGGATTCGCGAAACGAAATCAGCCCTCATTTTATTTTTAGTCACTGAGCCTGAATGTACCACAAGGTGACGCCATAGCCAGTGACACAGTGACAAAAATGTCATGTCACAGTCTACAAGATAGGTGAGATCGGAACAGAGAAAATGTTCTGAATTATTTGTTGACATTGTGACTCAAGTTATTCTTTTCTACGTTTTCCCTTTATGCTTGCTGCCAATATTTGTTTGGGTAGGTAAAGTGAGTTTAACAATGCAAGCGTGTCTATAATGTCACTTCATTGGAGAAGTAAGAAGTGAAAGAGATGAGTGTAACATATTGGTAATGGCTGCGTTCGAGCACTAATCGTAATCCATGTACTGTATGGTCAGCCCATGAAAAATAAAGATGCCATCCCTAAATCACCCAAATTAAAGTTACTTGGCTACAGTTATAGCTCTGCCTCGGAGTTTATTATGTATATATATATGGATCTTGACATAAGGTTTTCATAGCAGCATACTTTAAAACTCTCTCTTGCTTCCTTTCCTCTTGCAAGGCGGAGGTGAGGACAGTAATGGACAGCGTTACAGCGCCGATCCCACCGGTCTTTTAGCAGAGCGAGGAGCAAAAGGCAATGCCATGAGAGACAAGAGCAATTCAGGTTACTCTGACAGTTTTGAATGTCTTCATCAAATTTATAAATGTTTGGATAAAATGAGCTAAATGACATAGTTTGTGTTGTGATACAGTACTTATCTATAATAATATATTAAATGTGTACCCAGTTCTTTTAAGGGTTTGAAAGCATCTGATATGCACACTATAACTTACGACATTCAATAACAGAACTGTAGAGACCTTAGCTAATGCTAATATCCCCTTTTTGTTTCCAGATTATCTCATCCCTGTAGAGGAAAACCCCTTTGTCACACGGCGTAGGAATGGAGATGCCCACACAGTGATTGATGGAGCTAGCTGCCACACTCTGCATTTGGCTGGAGCCACTGCTGCCCCCAAAAGTCAATCCACTCATGGTGATGATGAGTATGTCAACGAGCCACTGTACCTGAATACCCTCCTCAACGCTGGGGCCAAGAATGGATTGGCTGGCACAGTCTCCATCTCTGGCTCTGGATCCTCTGTTGCACAATCAGTACTGCAGACAGTCAACCCACCAACATCAAGCCACACCATCTCCTCCACTGGATATGTGGTACCCCCTGGCCACCTCCCCCACCCATCGTATCCATCACACACCCTGCATCCGGGGCATTCAGGACACGCTCTGCACTCAGGCATTACCAGCAGCACCATTATGTTTGATAAGAAAGGCAAGAAAGCCACTTTTGACAATCCTGAATACTGGCAGCACAGTCTCCCTCCCAAGTCCTCACTGCACAACCCTGAGTACCTGCAGGACTGCAGCACACGCTTCTTCTACCGCCAGAATGGACGCATTCGCCCTGCTGTGGCTGAAAACCAGGAATACTTGTCAGAGGCTGCTATGAAAACAGGCAATGTATTGCCACCCCCTCCATACAGACAGAGGAACACTGTGGTGTAGTGACCCACCTGTAGCACATTAGCGATGAATAGAGGGGTATGGGTGGGGATGAATGGACAGTAAACAGTCCTCACTTTTCCATGCTGTTCTTCTCAAACTGGGTTCTTCTTTCACCTTTCCTTAACACTTCTCTTTGTCATGTCTGCTAATCTTGTAGTCTCACTCACTGGTTTTGCATTTTCTATGACAAAACTATAATAACATTCACTAACGGCCTCTTTTGTTACTTTGTCCTTGGCCCCCAAAGCAAACACAGACATCTCTTTGTTGTGTATTCTGTCCTGGAAAAGAAAAAGTCCAGTTTTTTAGAATCAAAATTGCACATAAATAATATTAACACAATCAAAGATGAAAAGAGGAGGAAAAAATAAACTGTGGTTAGCCCCAGCACGATTATTTCCATGACCTTACATGTCTTTCTTTATACACCCTTAAATCACTGTTCACTGTCCTTTTGGCACATTTTCCATCCAGCTAGATGCACACATTGTACTATTCACAAACTGCTATTGCTTGGGTGCAGTCAATCAAACGTCCATGCACATAGAGTTGTGTCATGACTTACCAGCAAACCTGCAGTCATGCTGAAAACCCCAGATGTGGCCTGCATGCCTGCCCTCATGCTGCTTTGACTTTTACGTTTCACTGCACCAGTAATGAAATTCAGACATTTATCACACACTTATTTCAAATCATACCTGAAACACGTTAACATGCCTGTAGGCTTGACACACCTACAATAACCACACATTATTTAATATATATCTATATATATAGATATATATATAAAAATACATACACACCGACAGATAAGTCTGCCGCCACTTGAAATATGTTCTGAAGGAGAAACAACATTAGACCTTGTACTTGAAAAAGACAGTGTCGATAATGGCAGCCAGAGTTACAGCACTAAAACGGGCCAACAGGATGGTACATACCGCCACAGCTGTGATATCACCTGGTACCTGATTGAGCAGCAATTGACACATTGTTGCCACGGCAAGTTTGGATTAGAAGGTTGACTGCTCACAAGATGACCCTTTAAATTCCACTGTAATTTTCCATGCTGTTCCTCATCTTTACCAATCTAGTCCGAGTAGCGAACAAACCGCACAGTTCAATGTTACCTTCATGAGCTCATGTGACTAACTAAAACATTGGTAACTGCAGTAGAAGAGATTTTATTTCAGTGGAACCGGTGCTTAAGAATGGACAAATCTTTTAAGAGGTACAACAACATGTTTCTGGAGAAACACAAACTGAGGGGGAAAGATGGTATTTTAAAATCTTTATCAGAGTATAGCGGAGGTATTTTTTTGTTTGTCTGTCTTTGTTTGTTAATCCATCAGGTACCTGTTTATTTCCTCAACTTGTCTGACAATGTACTTTATTTGATCAATAAAGGGATGGGGTAAACAGCACAGTAATGCAGCCACGAAAGAACGTTGTGGAGATGACAGAAAAAGGCTAACTCTCCATGGCTGAAAATAAGCCAATTACATGTCATCGCCAGACAGACACAAGCAACGAAAAAGGAAAAGAACACCTATAAGAGTTTTTTGTTTTTTTTAACCACTCTGTGTTAATACTGTTGTATGTCATAAAAAAGAGAAAACTAAGAAAGTCACCATCTGCCCTTACTCTTAGGTATAAGATAGCTAAAGCAAGGGTCAGCTACATTATTACCCTGTAACAAGTTTAAAAAAAAAAAAAGGGACATTTTCTGTCTTGGTGTTTGACATTGTAAGTTATCACTAAATCTACTGATGGCTAGCTTGCTGTACTCATACAGTACTGCCAGATGCCACATTAAATTATGATGGAGAGTGCTAGCATCTGTCGTCAAATGACTTTGAAGCCTAATTTAGGTCGGGGCTGATAATTTATTAGCACTTAACACTCTGGCACAGCCAAATTGCGTTGGTGTTATTCTCACTATAAGCAACAATTCGTGCAATTTTCTCCATCACACTCCAACTTCCATTTACAGTGAGATAACACCTGAGTTTTTTGGGTTATTTTGCTTTTTTTTTTTTTTTTGCATTTAACTAACAAAGAAGCATTCTGTAAAGAATATCATTTTGGGCTGACAGTGACATCAACACCAGGGGGAAAGAAGCTATAAACACGGTAGCAATATTTAATTTGAAGGATTCTTCATCGCTTTTGATTGTTTATTTATTACATTCAAGAGATTCAAGGGATATTCTAGTGCTTAGATTTTGTACTTCTAATGTTCTGGGATTAAAGTGATTAATACGAGGAGGTGTAAATAAATCACCATCAAATATGTTCAATTTTAGTTTTGAGTAAGGGTCACAAATGTCAGCTACATCACCAATAATGCAACTCTAACCTGCTTCATAAAACACTTCTTATATTCTTTCTTCCTAAATGTTTATTTCCTGCCAAACATTTTTGTTTAAGATTACCTTGGCATCAGTGATGAGATCACCAGGGATATTTTTCTCAGCTTTTTTTTTTTTTTCAAATGCAGAGTGGTAAGCAGTAAGTAGCTTGAGCGTCATAAATAAAACTGGAGACCTAGCCTTTAAACTCTGAAAGATATGATTAGCTTGACTTAATTTCAATAACATTTACAATATCACAGCATATATATGTGTGATATTATAGAGGGCCGAAGCTGCCTGACCCCTGTGCATGTATCAGTGCTGAAAGAATACACAAGCACAGTTACACAACGTTGTGCCTCAATATTACAGATTCAGATGAGCGGTGCCGATGATTTTCTGTTCAAAAAGCAGATGTTGCCCTGGCACAGCATTTCTCCACCTCTCAGGTTTTATGGAAATAATAATCATCCAGTTGAGTTCCAGCTGAGGCACAAATTTTTAAATCAAAAAGAGACATCAGGCCTATTGAAATGTAATCATAATGGAAGACAGATTAGTCCCACAATACCACAATAAGAGCACTTATAATAAATGCATCTCAACAGAAATGTGAATTTTATAGTGAATTTTATCGTGTTAAGTATCACTTTGGCCTTTGTTCTGTTAGAAATCTGATCTACTGTCTTACACTTCTGAAATCACAAGTATTCTGATTTACTATCATTTGAATATACTCTTATGTATACATTATTTGTCCTAATTTATGGAGCAAAATTGCCCCTCTATATTTTTTACAGATTAATGTCAGTTATGTAAGTCAATTTTGACCACTACCCATAAAAAAAGCAGTAGTGCTTGTGGACTACTATATGGCTGTGTGTCTAAGTGCAGCAGCAGCAGTTGAGAGTCACTGTAAGGCTTTGAAATGGCTCTCTGTGGGAAAATACAGCCAATCTTGTGGACGAGAAAACCTACTGGTGCTCTCAGCCAGCAACCATCACAAGGGGCTTTTAGCTTTTTGAATGCTAATTCATCCACTTTCCCTTGTTGTTCTGTGGGGAAATCATGTTACCCAACATCTCACCCAGTGCACCAGCTGAGAAACCCTGAACGACAGGCAATAGGTTGTAATCCTGCAGCGAGGTTAAAACGTAGGTATTAGCATTCAAGAAATGTTACCCAGTCAATGCATCAATGTTATAAAAGCTACAAGGGTGGAAGATGCAAGAGCACTGAAACTGGCAGAGAGGACCAGAGTTAATTGCCATTCTTTTTTCCTCCTCTGTGGTAACTATAGAATTCTTTGTAGCAAACACTGTAGTGCGGCTGAAGCAGTGAAAAATGAAAAGCAGTCATTATTGAGTGAACATAACCAGAGGAGTCCGGAGAGAAAAAGTGATCATGAAAAATGTTAACATGAATCACAGCACAATGTGAACGATACAGCAGTCTGTAATGTTCTGCGTGAAAGCTTCATAAGCGTAAAGTAGTAAAGGAGCACAATGACTCCCTCTCAGTGCTGACTGCTAATTCAGTAAATGAGCCTTTTTGGTAAAATTTGTATTTATATTTCATATTTTTGATGAGTATTAAAAATGTAATTATGTTTTAAGTTGAGTATAAATTTTGTTTTACTACAGCTTTTGGTCTTCAGGGTCTCATTGTGATTTTTTTTTTCTTTTTAATAAGTAGCTTCATCGTCTTATGCCTGTCATGTTGTCTAATACAGTCACAGTAGGGAAAACAGTGGTTGCAGACTGCAGTTTATTGCAGTCGTGTGTAATAAATTTGTAGATGCGTGGCTGCTTCGAAGACAGGGACCGGGTCTGAGACCACTTGAGTCTTCAAAGCATCTCTGGTGCATCAAGAAAGAGATAAAACAGCAATAAGACAGAGAGAGTTTGGGAGTAAACTGGGTCAACCTGGCAACTACATACAATCTGTTATAATATGGTAACTGTGAAAATCGCAAATCTGTTCGCATATACAACAGAAATTCATTTGAAGTACTTTCAGAATTCAGCCAGAGCCTTACTGATCTGAAATGGAAATTCAGAAATTCCTCTACAATTTGTTTTAGGAATATAACCAGATACAACCAGTTGTTTTGAGTCCCCTATAACAATGAGACCTAATTAAGATGATATGCGCCCATCGATGCAGACTGACTCAGATTGATTGCAATATAGTAACAATCTTTCTGCATTTTTAAATTACCAGTTATTTTCAAACCTTCACCAATAGAGGTGATTATGGTCCGTCTAAGGGGCAATGTCACTGTTTGGACACGCATCGTCTCCCACCAGGTGACATTGCAATTGCGTCACAGTTGAGAGTGGTCACCGCAACAATTTGCAATCAGTCGCCGACTACAAAAAGAATTCATGCAACTTACCAAGGAGTTGTTTTCAAACAACCTACTATTGATCTACAATTGGCTGTCTGACACCGTTTTCACAGTATCTGACTTGTTAAGATTATTTTGTTTCATCTCAGCCCATGATCAACAGCTGGCAGGTTTGACCAGGTTTAACCAGCCAAGGCTATATATCCAAAAAAGGCTTTGCTACTAACCCCATGTGATTAAAATGTGTGTATTGTCAACATGAAAAAAAGATAAAGTTTACCATCTACCTTAGATTATTTACACACCGTTATAGGTTTTCTTGCTGGTGTTAATATTTAGGGTAACATTATGTAATTAATGTCAAAACATAATGCGTTAGAAACTGAGTGGTGCACATGTAACTGAGAGTGGGTTATTGAAGGCCCCAAATAATAGACCAGCTAGTTATATTAAGATCCATCAAGCCTAGTAATGGGGACTATGGAAGGACAGCATATCTCTAGTATTTCCTTTATTTCTTTTTCATATCATTAGAATATTTTTTACAGTATAAGGAAATCCAGTACACCAATGGTCTGAGTGGATTACATTTTAGATATCAGTTTTTGTTCAGTACATAACAAAAAAATACAATTTTTTTTTAAGGCAAACACAATGCAGCTGACAAACATAATCTATCATTATAACAGATGTTGCTATTTTACACTGATTCATATTTGTAAATTCTACAATGCCATGACAAATTTGGGTAGGTGGTTAAGTAAGCACAGTTTACAATGTACTGAACTGATGGTAAAACTGCACAATGGAACTAATAATTTTCTTTTGAAAATACATTCAGATAATAGATTGCTCAACAGTTTTACCACGGGAAAAAGTAATAAAAAAAATTGATAATATTTTTATAGGCAGGAATAGGGTGGCCAGGTGCAGCTGTAAATAGAACAATGATGCTTTCTTTTTCAAGATTTTTGTTTTTTATTTCTCCTTGCATCATTGCATTAGTAGTGATCTACTGTATTTTATCGTTTCTTTGGGGAATATCTTTTCTGTATGTATATACATATATATACAGTACATATATATATATATATATTCTGTAAATGTAATTTGAGCGTGAACTCTGACTTTAAAAAACGCTTGCAGGGTCTTCTTGTCACCCCCTCCCCCAAGCCATCATTCTCCTGTGATGTGTGACTGTGTTTTCCACACAACTTTTGTGGATTTTGTGTTTCAACCTTGGCTCTTGCTCACTTTGTAGGAGTGATTTTTTTTCTCCTTTTTTTAAATAATGGGTGTATTATTACCAACACTACATTTACACACATCTCTCAGTATTATTCACCTCTTGAGTCTTATTTTTTCAAGTTTTTGTACACTTTTAAAATGCTGTCGCAATACTAATGAATATTCAGTATGACATCACCCTTTTTCAACCTTTTCCTAACTAATGCTATTAATCCACCAGTGTCTCTTTAGGAATTTTGAGGACCTATACAATATTTTAATTTCCATTTGCAGTAAGCTCAGTGATTCTTTTACATCCATTTATTTGGGACAATAGTGGTTGAATGGTGTAGCAAAATCATGTGTACCCCCAAGAGTGTTCTCACAGTTTGGATGCTGAGATGCTGGCATTGCACTGCTTGTGCCGGTTAAGTAGGTACCTTCTGTTTTTAAATGAAGCTAATATTTTCAATTCACTGGATTTTTAAAGGACTTTTGTGAAGTTAGGCACACAGAATAGTGCAGAATAGTGCACAAAGTGTCCATTGGCATTGGAGCCTTGATGCACTGGCCATGACAGTACTGAAACAAGCCTCATTCCCAACTCATATGTGAAAGCTCCTTCTAAATTTTCCATAGGTAACTTTAAAGAATTAGTTTGAAATGTTGAGAATTCGTGTTGTAAAGGGGCTTGTCAAAATCTGAACATTTTGTGAATTTAACAAAGTAGCTTTGGTGTTAAAACCTAATCAAATAGTAAAAGAAAAACAAAAAAAGTGTTGAGTATGAAGCATAACTGGCAAAGCTTCCAAAGATTCACTGCATCACCATCTTTCCTGCCGCTTTTTTTTTTCCAAACTGGACTGTTAACTCCATCTCCAGTATTGACATGATCAGTACATTGAGGCACTAATACCAAAGATTAAGTCGTGCATATTTCTGTAATGTCAGGGGTTTCTGACAAAGCAGCAGCATTTGAGATTCAGTGGGGTGTATTTAATTGTTACGATTACGTTTGCCTACAAATAACATCTTACAAGACATGAAAAAAAAAAAATTTACTACAGGTATTTTTGTATTATTTTTACCATGGTGGATTGGTCATGACACCTAATATCTAATGTGAATAATGCCACCAAAATCATCATTGTGGCATTGTAGCAAATGTGTCAGTAGCAATCAAGCAGTGCAGTTCGTTCTGACATAATGTTTATGAACTGAAGCTCAATGGTCCATTAAACTTAGGATCTAAATCTTGAACCTAAATCTTGATACCTATGGAAACTGAATGGATGCACAATTTTACAATTAGATGTATAACTGTCTGTTGCATTATTTTACCTATTGAAAAAACACAACTTGCATTATTTATGCAGGAAATGAACCAGACAGCTTTTTTTGTTTTGTGCTGTTTTCTGATGACACTGTATCGTTTACTAATGATAACTACTGAGAGTTTGTTCCTAAATTACTTAAATGTTTGTCATAGTTTTTGTATATTTACACTACATTTACAGACAAATATGGGCCAATGACACACTTAGGCTGAGATAGCATATTGGCATTTGCATTTGATGATTTTGGTGGCAATCCTACCATTTTGCAATGTTCAGCACTTACATGTATATCTGGGAATGTGGTCAGTTTGGAAAGTTCCTCAAATGCCCTTGAATCTGATCATTAAATTACACTGAAGTTAGGAAGAAAGTAGGTTCCATCATTAAATGAGCATAAATTATAATTTGTTTGTATCGATTCACTAGAATGATTGAGAACTTAGTTTTATAGGCCTGCTTTGTCACATTTTACCAGTTTTAAATATTTCTTTTTACTGGTTAATTGACACCCTTCCCAAGCTAATACATTTAAATACATATTCCCTCTGTTTTGTTACATGGATCTGTCAAAAATATATTTTTAATTCAATATGAATAAAGATCAGTCAATATTTAAAGATGAATTGTGGTCATTTTCTAGACTTTAACGGTGCTTTCCATAAAGTCCCAGCTGGCACACACTGGAAAAACTTAAATGGAAATTAAATCCATCAAAATCTTTGGCTTATATTTAACAAAACACTATGTTAAATATAAACAAAGTGGTTTAAATATAATGTTTCGAAGACATCTCCAAATCAGTTAAAATTCAGTGGTTTTCTTTTCACTTGAGATCTTTATGTCACTGATAGCTCTTATTAAGTGTTATTATGTTTTGTTTTGTTTTAGCAGAAAATAATAATTCAGTGTGTTAATTATCCAGAGTTTCTATTGGTTTTCTGTGGTTACCTATTTTTATCTCATTGTAGCAGGGATTGAGTGATTCTTCAAATTCAACCCTAATAGTTTTGAGTGCCCTTGCACGTCCTTATTTCAAATGTCAGACCATTCTCAAGTAGTTCAGCCAGTGTTGTGTAGCCTCTAGACACAGCACGACATCTTCATTTTGTCCAGATGAGGCTGGAGACATCTCTCACCATTCAGCATATTATGCCTTTAAGCTAGAAAGACCAGACAGAGCACTGCTACCATCACCGCAACCTCTATTTTTCAGACGTTTTTTTCACATTAAAAGCCACTCGTACACACACACAAACTTGTACTCTTGCCAGAAAATCACACAGGAGCGCCAATAGTAAAGTGTTATTACTTTTGACACTTGCTCATGCATGATAGATGCATCTCTTTCCCAGCTGATGACATTTTATGACATTATCATAGGAAATCCAATAACAAGATCAGCATCTCAGAGCCCTTGTCGCATGCAAAGTCAAATCACTTGCGTTAAGATGGTAATAGAGTGTGATCGAAACAATCTGTCACTGCCTATCCACTCACTCTCACACACCAGCTGCCCTGACAAACTATATAGATTTTTACGTGATGTGAGCGATGATCGGCAGAGCTGAATGTAAACGATCTTAAGGTAAATCGATTGACTGGCACTTCTCAACAAATAAAAGTGAAGGCTCTATTTGATGATGCATCATTCTTTACCACTGTGTTTTATTGTCTGCACATTTGCTTGTGCAGCTGTTTTAATTGCTTATGCTGCTGTCTTTGAAATGTGAATTTTCAAAGAAGTGGTTGTGTACCAGAGCTGCAGTTTTCCTTGGTTCAGCACAAAGCCATTTTTCCACAGCATGCCACAGGGTGTAGCATACACAGGTCTATACTGCTAACATTTTGGCTGGCTTTATGAAGGAGCCAGTTGTCACAGCAAATTCAACACAGGTGAAACACGCAGTTGTTTCACTGGAGTAAATAATCATTTTTATTGTGGGATATATATTTATTTATTTTAACTAATGCAACTGTGCAATCATTTTTCATATTAGAATGACAGGAGCAAAGCTCAAAAACTTGTTCTGTGTTGTTTCCACTGTTTTGGCATTGTTATCTCTTTTTCTCAGAGAGCCACTGGTGAGGGCTACTGCCTCTAAATCCCAGCATGTTGGCAGCCTCTGATTGAATGGACTGCATCAAGCCCACTAAGTAGTGTTGCGATCCCCTTTTCATTATGGAACAGCATATTGGATTTTCTTCGCAGGCCGTCTGTCTCTGCAGGCTTCGGTGTCTCCAAGAATTCATACACAGACACACACACACACACACACACACACACACACACACACACACACACACACACACACACACACACACACACACACAAATATTTTTTTAAAAAGGCAGCATGTAGGACCACCCAGCAGTAAATTCTAAGAAATCTTATTGAATCAGGTATTAAACACTTCACATGACCTCTAAAGTAACTGGTATGCCCACGAACCAGACAAGAAACATGGGTTCATATTCATATCACATCTGTACCTCACCTCAGAAAACATGATTTTTAGCTACATGGGTGGCCTGCAACTGCTTTTGAATTTTATGAATTTCTACAATAGCAGAACTGTAACACTTTCTGTACTTTTAAAAACTCTGTCTGCAAAGGTTATATTACCATAACATTGATAAAGGGTATATAAAACTATTGTGCTGTCACACTTTGGAGAAAGATAGCTGCCAAATTTTAATAGAGCCCACTGTTTATCTCCTAGCCACTGTTTTTGCATTAGAACATTTTGTATTTTCAATCAGTGAATACAGGTAAAACACCAGCGAATAGTTGTTACATTTGTTACATTGGATTTTTTTTCCATGACTCCCTAAGAATTTGAACAAATTTTGAATGAACATCATGAGTTCTAATTGGACTTGTGTCTTGAAATATGTCCCCAATGAAATGGCAACAGCAGTGCTACATAAAGTGGCAAAAATATACAACTTACAAATTGTTGCATTATGTCAGGACAATGAGTGGTTAAATCGTTTCATAACTCTGAGCATCCAAAATCATTTTAATGATTTATTGACAATATTAAAATTTGACCAGTAGATATGGAAGGTTTGCATAAGCTACTCCCTTTTTGTTCCATTCAAATAATGCCACTTCAAGCTTGGGAGAACCTAAAACAGCGCAACAGTTCAGCAAGTAGTGGTTAGAAAATGCAAACATTAAGATTAATAAGGCAATCTCTCTGGTCATTTGCATATTGCTTGTGAAATACAGCTCATCTGATTAGTGTTGTATATTAGCTGCTCAGCATTTAGTGTTTATCACTTGCTTTGTTAGACAAAGCAATATTCGCTCAAAGAGGTTCCCGTTGAAACTGCATTGGCACTTTAAATGAGAAAGTGGTCATTACAACTCATTTATTTTCTCTGTCACTTCCAATAATGACAGATACATTGTGAGAACTGAATACATCTTCGGAGGAAAGGGTGTGCATCTGTGTGGGGTGGCATTGCCAGTTTTTGACTTATATCCAGGGCAGTTTCAAAGGCTACCTTCATGTCAGTGTTTTAGAAATAACATATATATTTAGAACTTAAATGTTAGTTGCTGAAACGCCTTCTTGGTGTTGCTTTCATATGTTTCTTCTTGTCTTGCTAAAAGAGGTTTACTAGATGTACTGGGGCCAACAGCTAGAAGACTCCTGAGTGGGAAAGGTAGGTATGGGTAACCATGGTGTTTTTACCTTTACAACTCTCTATGTCACTCAACAGTATCCATCTCTCCCACTGATAGTTGCTTCAGGTGTCATGTCAAAGTTTAGATCAGTTGAACTCAGGTCTCGAGCACATTACATCACCTGTCATTGCTAATTACTACAGGTCACTAAATTCATTGACATTCTGTGAACTCTAGTTAACACTGGCTCAGTTGATTCAGGGGTCCTGGTGACAATCGATGAATGTGCTCTGGTTACATGCAAAAGACTTGGAGGACACTACTTACATGAGATTCAATTCTACAAGTTTGATCAGTTGCTTTGTCTCATTTCTGTTAAAGTTTCTGAAACAGTTTGTGAAATCCTGTATTCCAGTGTTTGTGCACAAAAGGAAGAACATTCTGTATTATTTGCTAGCATTTTGCAAATGTCTTGGCTCATCTCATATGACAAAATTGATAGGATTTCTATCAGATGAAAGTTTTTATTCTGCAAACTATAATGCGATCATGTCATAATCAGTGTCTTTTTTTCAGATTTTATTCAATTTGTTGAACTGTGTTGTGTGAATTCATTGTCATTCTGACAAAATGTCTAAACATATTCACTACCTGGGTTCATACAAGGACATAATACATTCAGTTTTAAATGTATAACCTTCTTCTCCTGAAAACAGCATCTTAAGTGTTTTCACCAATACATATAACTAAAATTATAGTCTGATACTTCTAAGATCTACTGTGGTTCTGACAGAACATCTAAGCATTTGACAATCTGGGTTTACAAAATGAAATGTTATTATTTCGGTAAAAAATGACAATTTTTTACATAAAAACATTGTTTGACACACAATTTAAGCAATTGTGATGAACAATTTGAAGCCTTTTGCAGGGTATTTACAGTGTTTAACTGCATGTTTGTTTTGTTTTGGGAAGTATATCCTTAGTGCTGACAAGTTCAGATGTGCCTCGTGAAAATGTGCCAAAGCAATTAAGTAAAACTCTAAATCAGTTGGGCATTTACATGCAGTAACACATTTAATTGGAACAGTGTGGCATGTGCAAAAGAGACAAATATGTCATGCAGACATCTTCCTCAGCTCCCGTCTTATCTATTTGGCACATATTTGATCAATTCCCTGCAGATGGATATGTTTTGTCTGTTTAGTGCTGTTACTATGTTGCTATAAATTCTTGAAGTTTGAATTATGAACAAACTCACCACAGAAGACCATCAATTTGGAACCATAAGTCCTGACATTTAACATAGTGGAAAAAAATATTTAATATATCATCCATAGTATATAAATAAACAAAGGTTCAATGTGGAGGAAAAAGGTGCTCAGGTGGATGAAATTCCGGTATTTTAATGTTCATACAACAGCATTTTTCCTGATATGACCAGCAGAAATGATGGCAATGAAAAAAAGAGTCACTCTTTGCTTCTGATTTTTGTAGTGTTGTGAAGTTCAGCATATACCTTCACTATAGCCATGAAAAGAAGTTTCAACAAGCTTATACCACATTTATCCCATATTCAGGTGTGTAATTATAGCTATATAAATATTGCAACTTATATGCCTTGCAACTCTGGGACTATTTGCTTTATTTTTACAGAGACAGTGGAGACTAAAATTAAAATCATTTTCTGCATGCATGACCTGGTCATCTTTGTTTGTATGGGTAGGCTTTGCTAGTTTTAAAGCCTTGTATTTAGAGCTATTACATTTTTGTCAAAAACACAGTCAAGCATAAAGTCTTTTTAAATATAGAGAAAAGCGACTATATCATGATACCAGTTTTTACTAATTAAGTTGTGTGTAAGCGCATCCTCTTAGTCACATTAAAGATTAATCAAGGACACAGCAGCCAAACTAGCATTTCCGCATGTCTGCAGACTTAATTGCAATGAAGTAAGATTTTAAAATTACTTTGACTCATAGAATATACTAATAACATGTGAGCAGAGTGATAAATGAGACCAGTTGTGGGCAATGCTGCATTTTAATTAAGCTGCGATCTTAAGTGAGGAGGCGTCATTGTTAACGTCAACTCCATTGCAATTATGTTGCTCTATTCATGTGTAACATAATGGCTTGCTGACAGTTCTTTGTTGGCTTCCAGTAGAGTAATTGTGTCCTTTCACACATCAAGCTCGCACATCTCAATACCATATTTTGATTTAAGTAGCATCCATTCAGTAATAAGATAACGTGTACATCTTTGAGTTCATCCTGCAAAAGCACACAGTACTTAGACTGTTCAAATTTTAATACTGAATTTTCTTAGGCAATTGCAGTTCCATGTGGCATCTGCCTTTTATTTCATTACTACAAATTCCATCAGTTTATTACACTCTTGTGTCAGCAAGTTGGTATGTTAAGACTTGTTATCAACAATCAAGTTTTTTGTGAGTTTTCTGGATAACTAGACTCAAAACTAAAGGGAAAAACATTCTTTTTAGAATATTTATAAATCCCTTAATGATGTAAATTGTGTTATAGGCCATCTATGTCCACTCTGAACAATCATCTTGAACAGCCAACTACAATGCAGTGTTAACATTCCTTCCCAGGCGCATCAAGCTCCATTCACACCTTGCATCAGGTGACTTCAAATTCATATAATGGGTTCGGTCAAGGTCTCAGTGGTTTCATTCTTAATCCCAGATTATGATAATGACAATGACTTGTGCTATTTTTCCACATGTGATGACCCATATGGTCAATAGTGGATCACTGACCCTCAGGACTACTTCCAAAGAATAACCCCCACTAGGGGTTAAATATCTTGGACTCTACAACATATTTTAGAACAGAAGAAGCAGACCCTTGGATAAAAAAATGAAACATCTAGTACCAGGTACTAATATGTGACATCATCAGACTGCATGCCACCAATTGGCTGGTCAGTAGCATTAATCGATGAGTCATGAAAGAGTCTCATTCACGAAAATCAAAACCACCATTTTTGAACCCAGCAACAAAGGAAATGGCTACAAAAAAAAACATGCTGTTGTCACAGAGTCTGACAAAAAGGCACAGACTGAGCAGCAGGTATATTCTTGCCTCCACGTCCACCTTTTTTGTAGCATTCGTGTCGCATTAATTATGTCGCAGGACACTCTGAAGCGTTGCTATGACAATGACCACGCACATTAGGAGGTACTAAATTGGAAAACCAGTCGTTTCAAGTCGAGTGGTGGCGAGTCAATCCGAGTAGGTACTAATGGAAAAGGGGCTTATATGATGCTGCAGGAATAGCGTTGATTTATTTACAATGTTTTTCTCTCTCTCCAGACTGCTTGTACAGCTTTTCAGTTGCCTTGTTCCTGGCACTGTTCTCTCTTTCTCTGATTAGTCTCAGCTGTCCTGCCTGCCTATCTGGCACTGCCCACTAAATCCACTGCACCACCCCTCTCCTGCAGCAGAGCCGCAGACCACACCCCGCCACATACCTCCCTCTCAGTTTCTGGCCAATAAACACAACTGGGCGGTTGACCCTCCCATACCTGCTGGGTCAAAACAGCCCCGAGCATTCATCTGCAGAATGACAAGGAGGGAAAAGTTAAGGGTATGGACCAGGGGTTCCCCACAGACAGCCTTTTAAATCCGATTAAACCATTAAATGGACCAGATCTGGAGCACCCTGTCCAGCTTCATGAAGCTAGACACAAACCAGTGGTAGTAGCCAGCCAGCCAGCCTCATAATCCACCTCACCTCGTGTTTGTTCCCAAGACACGGGCAGGCTGCAGTGGCTGCTCTTTTCTCCAACTGTGGATGCAGCTACCTGCCTTTAAGTGGTACTCCAAATACAGTATCTCCCTCCATCCAACCACACACCTCTTCAGATTCGACGTGACCCCAACCTGCCTCAGGAATTCCAGGACCATGGCCACCTACTGCACATGCTCCACCCAGGTGTCGCTATGGATGACAACATCATTCAAGTAAGCTGCCTACAGACATAGCACTCAGTCCATGAAGAGGTGGAAGGTGGCTGAGGCCCCAAATGAGCCAAATGGAAGTCTGACAAATTAGTAAAAACCTTACAGAGTAGAGACAGTCATTTTTTTTTCCTTTTTGGAAACAACAGACAACAGAATCTGCCAGTAACCCTTGATTAAATCCAGTGTTGTGGAAAAAAAACGAGCAGTGCCTATCCAGTCCAGGACACATGGATCAGGGGCATGAGATATGATGCATATATGTCCTTGGTCTGTGGGTGGCGCTGTCACTTGGTGTTTCGCTCGCTTTGTGGTAGAGTATCACTTCCTGTTCCTGCTCAAACACAGTGGTGTTTCTGAGTAGCTTTTCTGCTTAGCAATTTAATTGAAATCTTTTGATACATCCCTTTTTCATAGTATAATCTTAACGTGCTTCATCTGAATCACCCTTTCTGTGTGCTCACTACCTAATTTATAGCCAAAGTATTCACTCACTGTCTCTTTACTGTTTCGCTAGCTTAGCTTAGCTCGTAGCCGACTCGTTAGCACCATGGCTACTTCACCTGTCCCTGTTGCACTTTCCTGCTCATTGTGTCAGATGTTTAGTTACTCCTCGGCCTCCTTTAGCAGTAATGATACCTGTAACAAATGTAGCATATTTGCAGCTCTGGAGGCCAGGATTACTGAATTGGAGACTCGGCTTCGCACCCTTCATTCACCCGTAGCTAGCCAGGCCCCTGTAGCTGGTGCAGCCGACGATAGCGTAGGCCCCTCTAGCTCTCCCCCGGCAGACCCCAAGCAGCTGGGGAACGAGGGCGGTTGGGTGACGGTGAGGAGGAAGCATAGTCTTAAACAGAAGCCCAGGTACACCACCAACCTGTTCATGTGTCTAACCGTTTTTCCCCACTTGGCGACACACCCGCCGGGGGTCAAACTCTGGTAATTGGTGATTCTGTTCTCAGACATGTGAAGCTAGAGACACCGGCAACCATAGTCAATTGTCTTCCAGGGGCCAGAGCAGGCGACATTGAAGGAAATTTAAAACTGCTGGCTAAGGGTAAACGTAAATTCAGTAAGATCATAATTCACGTCGGCAGTAATGACACCCGGTTACGCCAATCGGAGGTCACTAAAATCAATATTGAATCGGTGTGTAACTTTGCCAAAACAATGTCGGACTCTGTAGTTTTCTCTGGTCCCCTCCCCAATCAGACCAGGAGTGACATGTTTAGCCGCATGTTCTCCTTAAATTGCTGGCTGTCTGAGTGGTGTCCCAGAAACGATGTGGGCTTCATAGATAATTGGCAAACCTTCTGGAGGAAACCTGGTCTTGTTAGGAGAGACGGCATCCATCCCACTTTGGATGGAGCAGCTCTCATTTCTAGAAATATGGACCAATTTATTAACCCCCCCAAAATATGACTATCCAGAGTTGGGACCAGGAAGCAGAGTTGCAGTCTTACACGCCTCTCTGCAGCTTCTCTCCTCCTGCTACCCCCCCAAAAACCCATCTCCATTGAGATTGTGTCAGCTCCCAAAAAGACAAAAAACAAACCAAAAACCAGCAATAAAAAACTTAAACATAAAAAATCAAAAAGAAAGAACAATACAGAATCCACATCTGAACCAAAGAGTAAAACAGTGAAATGTGGATTATTAAATATTAGGTCTCTCTCCTCCAAGTCTCTGTTAGTACATGACTTAATAATTGACCAACAAATCGATTTACTCTGCCTTACAGAAACCTGGTTGCAGCAGGATGATTATGTTAGTTTAAATGAATCAACACCCCCGAGTCATTCTAACTACCAGAAACCTCGAAGCACAGGCCGAGGGGGCGGTGTGGCAGCAATTTTTCACACCAGTCTATTAATTAACGAAAGACCAAGACAGACTTTTAATTCATTTGAAAGCCTGATGCTTAGCCTTGTCCAACCCAGCTGTAAAACTCAGAAACCAGTCTTACTTGTTATCATTTATCGTCCACCTGGGCCTTACAGAGTTTCTCTCTGATTTCTCAGACTTTTTATCTGATTTAGTGCTCAGCTCTGATAAAATAATTATTGTGGGTGATTTTAACATCCATGTAGATGCTAAAAATGACAGCCTCAACATTGCATTTAATCTGTTATTAGACTCAATTGGCTTCTCTCAAAATGTAAAAGAACCCACCCACCACTTTAATCACAATCTAGATCTTGTTTTAACATATGGCATAGAAACTGAACATTTAACAGTGTTTCCTGAAAACCCTCTGCTGTCTGATCATTTCCTGATAACATTTACATTTACAATGATTGATTACACAGCAATGGAGAGTAGACTTTATCAAAGTAGATGTCTTTCTGAAAGTGCTGTAACTAAGTTTAAGAATATAATCCACCCACTGTTATCATCTTCAATGCCCTGTACCAACATAGAGCAGAGCAGCTATCTGAACGCTACTCCAACAGAGGTCGATTATCTTGTTAATAATTTTACCTCCTCACTACGTACGACTCTGGATACTGTAGCTCCAGTGAAAACTAAGGCCTCAAATCCGAAGTCCCTGACTCCGTGGTATAATTCTCAAACACGCAGCCTAAAGCAGATAACTCGTAAGCTGGAGAGGAAATGGCGTGTCACAAATTTAGAGGATCATCATTTAGCCTGGAGAAATAGTTTGCTGCTTTATAAGAAAGCCCTCCGCAAAGCCAGAACATCTTACTATTCGTCACTGATTGAAGAAAATAAGAACAACCCCAGGTTTCTCTTCAGCACTGTAGCCAGGCTGACAAAAAGTCAGAGCTCTACTGAGCCAACCATCCCTTTAACGTTAACTAGTAGTGACTTCATGAACTTCTTCAGAAATAAAATTTTTATCATTAGAGAAAAAATTACCAATAATCATCCCACAGATGTAATATTATCTACAGCTACTTTTAGTACCATTGATGTTAAGTTGGACTCTTTTTCTCCAATCGATCTTTCTGAGTTAACTTCAATAATTAATTCCTCCAAACCATCGTGTCTTTTAGACCCCATTCCTACAACACTGCTTAAAGAAGTCCTGCCATTAATTAATTCTTCAATCTTAAATATAATCAACCTATCTCTAATAATTGGCTATGTACCACAGGCCTTCAAGGTGGCTGTAGTTAAACCCTTACTTAAAAAGCAATCTCTAGACCCAGCTGTCTTAGCTAATTATAGGCCAATCTCCAACCTTCCTTTCATATCAAAAATCCTTGAAAGAGTAGTTGTCAAACAGCTAACAGATCATCTGCAGAGGAATGGCTTATTTGAAGAGTTTCAGTCAGGTTTCAGAGCTCATCACAGCACAGAAACAGCTTTAGTGAAGGTTACAAATGATCTTCTTATGGCCTCTGACAGTGGACTCATCTCTGTGCTTGTCCTGCTAGACCTTAGTGCAGCGTTCGATACTGTTGATCATAATATCCTATTAGAGCGATTGGAACATGCTGTAGGTATTACAGGTACTGCGCTGCAGTGGTTTGTATCATATCTATCTAATAGACTCCAATTTGTTCAAGTAAATGAAGAGTCCTCTTCACACACTAAGGTCTATTATGGTGTTCCTCAGGGTTCAGTGCTAGGACCAATTCTATTTACATTATACATGCTTCCCCTAGGCAGCATCATTAGAAGACATAGCATAAATTTTCACTGCTATGCAGATGATACGCAGCTCTATCTATCCATGAAGCCAGGTAACACACACCAATTAGTTAAACTGCAGGAATGTCTTAAAGACATAAAGACCTGGATGGCCGCTAACTTTCTGCTTCTTAATTCAGATAAAACTGAGGTTATTGTACTCGGCCCTGAAAATCTTAGAAATATGGTATCTAACCAGATTCTTACTCTGGATGGCATTACCTTGGCCTCCAGTAACACTGTGAGGAACCTTGGAGTCATTTTTGACCAGGACATGTCCTTCAACGCACATATTAAACAAATATGTAAGACTGCTTTCTTCCATTTGCGCAACATCTCTAAAATTAGAAATATCCTGTCTCAGAGTGATGCTGAAAAACTAGTTCATGCCTTCATTACTTCCAGGCTGGACTACTGTAATTCTTTATTATCAGGATGTCCTAAAAACTCGCTGAAAAGTCTTCAGCTAATCCAAAATGCTGCAGCAAGAGTACTGACAGGGACTAGGAAGAGAGAGCATATTTCTCCTGTTTTGGCTTCCCTTCTCCTGCTCCTCACTTACAAGGTCTTAAATAATCAGGCCCCATCTTATCTTAATGACCTTGTAGTACCATATCACCCTATTAGAGCACTTCGCTCTCGCTCTGCAGGCCTACTTGTTGTCCCTAGGGTATTTAAAAGTAGAATGGGAGGGAGAGCCTTCAGTTTCCAGGCCCCTCTTCTGTGGAACCAGCTTCCAGTTTGGATTCGGGAGACAGACACTATCTCTACTTTCAAGATTAGGCTTAAAACTTTCCTTTTTGCTAAAGCATATAGTTAGGGCTGGACCAGGTGACCCTGAATCCTCCCTTAGTTATGCTGCAATAGACGTAGGCTGCCGGGGATTCCCATGATGCATTGAGTTTTTCCTTTCCAGTCACCTTCTCACTCACTATGTGTTAATAGACCTCTCTGCATCGAATCATATCTGTTATTAATCTCTGTCTCTCTTCCACAGCATGTCTTTATCCTGTTTTCCTTCTTTCACCCCAACCGGTCGCAGCAGATGGCCGCCCCTCCCTGAGCCTGGTTCTGCCGGAGGTTTCTTCCTGTTAAAAGGGAGTTTTTCCTTACCACTGTCGCCAAAGTGCTTGCTCATAGGGGGTCATATGATATGATTGTTGGGTTTTTCTCTGTATTTAATATTGTGCTATCTACTGTACAATATAAAGCGCCTTGAGGCGACTTTTGTTGTGATTTGGCGCTATATAAATAAATTGAATTGAATTGAATTGAAAATAGATACGCATCAAAGTGCAAGACCTCATTCACCTTGTGATAGTTTGTAGAACCATATAGGCCCATCTGTTTTCACCACAAAAACTAACAGGTTATACCAAGCACATATGAGTCTTGTATTACTTGCATTTTTGACATCTAAACCAATTCCTTCTGAACAATTTGTATTTTATATTTATGTAACCTGTAAGGCCCTGAACGCATGACATGAACAATGTGTCCTGGTTACTCAGTATCTCTTTCCGGATTCCGACCTGAAACAGCACACGTGCCACAGTCTTTGCGGAAATGGTGCACAGTAGCACTGCTTCAGGACATCATGTTGCATAATCCACCAATACAAACTGATATCCCCCGTGCACTGCAGTAAAATAACCCGATGAGGACCATGCCAATGTCCCAGACGCAGGTGTCCCAGCCATCCGAACCTCCAGCACTCCTGCCTCAGCTTTTGCGTGGCTTGCTCTCCACTGCTGGCAGGGGCCGCTCCGACAAGTTTCCTTTTTATTCAGGTGATTTGAGCTTAGTACATGAGTGAGGAAAGAGGGATCTACAACTTTTGAGAAGAGGAGATATAAACACTACTTTTATTTATCTATTTTTGCTGAGAGGCTTACATGCTAGGCTTATCTCTAGCATGTAACTGAAGGAGTTGTAAGTAGGGGTGGGTTTTGATTATCGATTTATCAATTAAAATCGATTCTGGCTTGGATAACATGATATCGATTCATTAAAATCCTGAATCGATTTTTAAATATAAATTTATTTTGCCCGAAGCGCCAGAATCTCAGGTTAAACCTCACAAAATTTCTACAACCACCAAACAGTTAAAACAGTAAATGAGAGCAGGTACACTGATTCTGCACAAAGACGTAAACACAAAACGCGGACCCAACGCATCCGAATCAGTGAGATGTCACCTTTCTCACCCGAAGGCACGTACGAGGACGCGGACACGCCGTCGGGGCTGAAAGCAGACAGCGCTAGATTCTGAAGCTGCAGGTTTTATCTCTCTCCAAACAATATTGACTGAACCAGCAGTCAAAGACTATCCAAACTACGCTTCACATTTCGCTTCACATAAACATCGTCACGAATTTCCTCTTAAGTTTGCCGTTTTGCTTCCACCACTATAAAAATCACACTTCATGTAGAGCTCTCTCTCTAAATCGATATTCAAAACCCAACCCTACTTATTACCAACCAGTCTACGGTGTCGGCCGCTGGGTTTTTTTGTTTTTTGTTGTTTGTTTGTTTTACTTACTTCCGACAAGAAAGCCTCATTTCTGCTGTTCAATACTGAACAAATTTAAACTTTTTAAAATTATGCAAAATTGCAAAATGCTTAGCTGTGTCTCTAATCAAACCTCTGTAACTTTGCTCTGCTTCACTTTGTTTTTGACTGCACAATATTTTTAAGGTCATCTGCTATAAAAACCCAGACCAGGAAAACCGCCTTCATGTTTTTCTGTGTTTTATCCTCAGTTACTTTGACACAAAGGCATCTGCTGTGATGCTTACACCTTTGATAAAGTCTCACAGTGTCAGCTTTCTTTTTATAGATATAAAAATATAGATATGTACTGATAAGTGATCAGAATTATAATATTACTGACTGTCTGAGGCAAAATTTCCCCGATTCAAATCAAATCGAAACGAATCGAATCGTGGATCGAATCGATTCGGGACCTTGTGAATGGGAATCGAATCGATTCTAGAAATCAGTGACGATACCCAGCCCTAGTACTCAGACTTGTATGTCTGTAGCCTCAACTTCTACTCATATCTGTTTCAAAAGGATAGTTCCTGTAGTGATTGCACTATATGGGTTCACTTTCAACTTTACTGTTGGTTTGGAATTAATACTTCAATAAAAATCTTGCATTTGTGCACTTGTTAGGACAGTAATTTTTGTTGTGTAAAAGCCTAATTTTCATATTGTTGGTAATTATGTGATGTTTTCTCAGAGCATGTTAGGGATAATTAAATAAACTTTTTAAAAGTAAAGTGTAATGTGTGATATTTTTTGGAGTAGTGATTGAAACACTGGTTATATTTGTGCCGCCAAGAGTTTGCACATCAATGTATAATAAACAGTAAGACTACATGTTAAAACTGTTCTAAAACTGTGAGAGGAAAAGCTTATACTTAGATTAGCATTTTTCTTAAAACCTAACTATCTAATAAGATCACAGTCCTTTTGATAACAAGCTGATTTTTAAAATATTTTATCCATACTGGAGTCGCAACACAGGCAGCTGGAGTCAGTCAATGTTTGCTAGACCTCATTTTTACTGTGTTTGTACTGTTGATGCCTTCTTTTTGAAATTGTAGAATTTAATTTATCTTTTACAAAGCTCTAATTAATTGCTTACTGCCCCTGAGTATGAACAAAAATGGCTCACTAAGCTTAAGCATTGGCTGATAACGTAGTGTGCACAGTGTGATCCAAATATGGTCATTTCTGGCTCTAAAATACATTAAACACTAATTTCATAATTTCAGGTGTGGCAGTGAATTTATACTTTAGTTAACTTAGAAAAATTTGCTTACATTATTTGCAGAGCTAACCATGGTCATATTTGTGTTTATATTTAGCATTTACATGTTTGGATATTTACACATGCATCTTTAATAACGGTTATGAATAATTTGTCGCTACTTCTATGATTTTCACACATTTACCTCAGTGTAGAACAGGGGTAGGCAACTCCAGGCCTCGAGTGCCAATGTCCTGCAGGTTTTAGGTATCACCCTCTGTCAACACACTTGAATCAAATGATTAGTTCATTCCCAGGCCTCTGGAGAACTTCAAGACATGTTGGGGAGTAATTTAGTAATTTGAATCAGCTGTGTTGGATCAAGGACACATCTAAAACCTGCAGGACACCAGCACTCGAGACCTGGAGTGGTCTACCTGTGGTCTAGAACCTTCTTGCTCCTGATTGGGTAATGCAGTGGCCCACATAATTAAACCTCATGTTGCTTTAATATTGTTTAGTTTTAAAACAGGTAGTCCAAAACCAATGAATGACATCACAGTGGCTATATTATATGCCTTAAATAGTGTTAGTACACTAGTACGTGGTGATTAGCACAAAGTATAGCTTTTTTTGGGGGGGTCAATGGGCAAGTAACTTGATCACAGCTTTTGCTGTTCACATTAATGCCTGCACCATGGAGAGCATTATTGATTTTGGAGACTGTTCTCTCAGCAATACTATTAGACTGTAAACTTTGGCTTATCCACATGGCAAAATGCTCACTGTGAATGTAGCAGTTTATTTGGCCTTGGTGAAGATCTCTACTTTGTAGAGTGTTTTTTTCTATCCTCTGTGCACTTAGTGTGAGAGACTAAAAAGAGCTCATAGACCTCTATGGCTGAGAGAAACAAATGCAGACTGTCCAATTGTGGGAATTTGTGTGCCTGTGTGTATTTTTTCTTATTATATTCAATTTCATACAATATCTCATTATTTTTAGTTTAAATGGCCATATACAATATATTTCTTTCTATTTTCTATGAAGAGGACTAAATGTTGAACTGTAAGTCAAAGCAACATGTGAGATGATGTAACAAATGGTTTTGATCACACACTGTGATCAAAAGAAAATGGGTAAAATATAAATAAAATAAAGCTATGTATTATTAGGTTTCTCCAGTTTCTCATACATGGGCATGTTCTTATGAACCTTTAAAGCACTTTATACAGAGCTGCTATATTTAGGTCATTCCTGAAAGTCCATCACTTGCATCGCAATGCTGTCTGGATCTCTCTCACTGTGTGACCTTTCTGGTTGAATTTAATTTCTTGGAGATATGATGAAATCATAGGGCATCCAATCAGGAGAGGAGGACAGGTTGAAAGTGAAAAAAGTCTTGGTACAGACTCCTGCTTTTTCATCTCTCTGAGGTCTAAGTAGTCAGCTGTTATCAGTTGTCAGTTAAAAACATAAACCAAGTTGCAAAAGGCAAAACTGCAGTGCTTTTTGCTTTATATTTTCCACCATTCTACCACCCGTTTTGATCACTTCACGGTATCTGTGTGCCCACATAGTGACAGTGGTATGCAGCACAGTTCAGGTGGTTTCCACCAAATGTTGTCCATCTTCAAGGCTTCTTGTTGCCATCCACCATGTTTAAGTTTGTTTATCTGTAATTGAATCTGCTTTTTTTCATAACAATAGGACAATCAGTGCACAATTCCTACAGTGATGTACCAGTGTTTCCGCTATGACTGTGGCCACAGAGTTTTAAGGTGCAGTTTGCAAGTGGACAGTCAGTACTGATTGGACACAAAGACATTCTGCATTTTACACCACTATATCAAAAGAAGAGGTGATGATTGCATGTAGAGAATCTCTCAAAAAAGGTTGTTTGTTGAAAAGGGTATAAATCATGGTATTGTGCTGAAACTGTATCCACTGTTACCTTTCATGGTGCAAATGTGACTTTTTGTTTTAAAGAAATAAAGAACTGCTGAATAACGAAATGAACCACTGAACTGCCCTTTATAGTAAAACAGTTCACTCTGAGTGGCTACACCTTTAAGTATGCATTTATGTAAGTTTTAATACAATTCCTTTGATGACTGGGAATTGCAGTTACTGGCATTTCAGCACTGGCTTCACTTTCAGCCCCTGGGGTTGCTGCTTGGTGCTGACCTCTTCTTAGATTTTCTTTCCTCATGCTAGACCCACACCAAAGGAGAACCTTTGGGATCCTCCCACAAAAGATCCCAGTCTTAACCCTTCACCTTCTCAAATCACAAGGGCTGAACATGCGTAACAGAGGAAAGGTCAGAAGACCGAAGGCCTGGTGGAAGAAATCAGGGGAATGTAAGGTTACTGGAGCAGGTTATTAGACCAGATCTTCTGCTACTGTCAATCCACAACCTCTTTGTCTGCCAGAGATTTTCACGAAGATGTTTCCACTCAGAAAAAGATCAAGAGTGAAATTTAAATACAGTAAAATGCTAGGAAGACATTTTAAAGATTCCAATTTAAATGAGTCTTTAGGGTTGTATTGTCAGCTTGAATGCACAGCTTGAATTCAGTGCTGACTGAATACAGTTTTGCTAAATGGATTTGCATTACTGTAGCATTACAAATGGCATTACTTAATTTTTTGATCACACAACCAAAGCTGCCTTTTAAAATAATTTCTCAGGGTTTCCATTTTTTCCCACCTACAAATTTTCCTTGGTTGTGTGCTGTCACTGTTTCTGTTAAAGCAGCTTCATATGATTTTGTTCTAAAAGTGTTACACAAATAAATCAACATGATTCTGATCTCGAAACAAGACTGTTTTTCATGTCCTTTCCCCATGTGATTTAGCTGACATATCCCACTTTGAAAATCACAGGGAAGCACATGCAAAATAAAAAAAAAATGCTCATATTACAGTCACATGGAATAGAGAGAAGGTGCCTCATTGGCACAAAGCAATTACAAAACTCATGCATACACCAGCACACACACACACATACTGACAATGCCATAGTCCACAGGCAGCCAAAGAGAGACAAATTACCTCCCTGTCAGATAAAATCAAACTTGACATCATTTAATTAATTTCAGTGCATATTAGCATTTCTTATTGTGGTATTTTTCCCTTTTTTTTCTTGCTTTGTCTCTCTGTCCTCCTCCCAGACTTGTCCTGAGGAAAACATCAGTTTGAAAAATGATAAGCCTTCTTTTCTGTCTGTTCTTTTAGGCATTTGCCTTCAATTCTCTCTCGTGTCTTTTAATCTGAACAGGGCAGTGGCATACCAGGTGTTGCCAAACTAAGGCTGTTTGTATCTAAGAAGAGATACAAAACCATACTCCCTTCACAGTATTAGGGAATTTTTTTAAATAAATTTGCATTTTACTATACTCTTGCCTGATCATCACACAGAGACTAACTAAATAAAGAGACCCAAACTAGTTCTGGAAAAGTATGATATCAAAAACATAAAAATCAAAGACTTAAATTGCTATTTAGAATTTTCAGACAAACCACAAACAGACTTGAAAACAAAAGAAAAAAACAGGACAGCAAGACAGTGGTCAGATGCGCACGAAGAGTTACAATTGGGTTCAAGGTTAGGGTGGGGTTAGAGTATCAGGGATGAGCTCTGAGCCCCTTCTTGTTTGCAGTGATGATGGACAGGGTGACATATCTAGCCAGGCCAGCATCTCCATAGACTTTAATGTTTGCAGATGACATGGTGGCTTGCAGTGAGAGTAGGGGGCATGTGGAAGAGAACTTTGAGAAGTGGAGGTATGCTCTGGATAAATAAGAAATCGAAGTCAGTAGAAGCAGGAGAGAATACATGTGTGCGAATGAGAGACAGGCGCATAGAAAGGTCAGCATGCAAGCAGTAGAGATAGTGAAGGTAGATGAGTTTAAGTACCTGAGGTCAACCACTCAATGCAACAGACAGTCCACACAACAGGTGAAGAGGAAAGTGGAAGCACGGTGGACTGGGAGGAGATGATTGTCAGGGGTGATTTGTGACAGACAGACAGTAGCAAGAGTGAAATGGAAGGTTCACAAGATTGTAGTGAGACCATGGCACTAACAAAAACATATGACGCAGAGTTAAAGTTTTGGACCTCAGAGAAGATTCATGGGTGTAGTGAAGCAGGACATGCAGAAGGTTGATGTGACAGAAGTGGATGCTATAGTGCAAGAGTGTCCAAGTCCAGTCCTCGAGAGCTAATGTCCTGCAGCATTTAGATGCTTTCCTACTCCAGCACAGCTGAATCAAATGGTTAGTTTACCTCTTCAGCATGCCATCAAGTTTGGCAAAGGCCTGATAACAAGCCATTTATTTGATTTAGGTGTGTCGGAACGAGAATGCGTCTAAAAGCTGCAGGACGGTTGCTCTCGAGGACTGGAGTTGGACACCCCTGCTATAGAGCTAGGTGAGATAGAGGCAGATGATTTACTGTGGTGATGCCTAAACTGCGAAGCCAATTTTTTTTTTTCCCAAAACTCTCTTCAACCACCTATCAGCAGTAAAGTAGCTCGAAAAAAGACTAAAACAAGCAACTTACCCAAGTCGAAAATCAACCTATTTGGTTGCCATATAGCCGTTTGCAATGACAGTTTCCCCACAGTGGAATATAGGAGATACATCCATGATGCCAACAGGAGACATTTGCCTGTGCCTAACTGTGCAGTGAAAGGTACTACTTTCAAACAAATTGTTATAATTTCCAGAACCGGGCAAACATTGTAATCATACAATATGCACACTTGATGTATAAATTCTGTTTTTGATTTGAGCCATTACCATGCCCTTAGACTCTAAATGTAATAGTTGATTTTTATGCTGCCTCATGAGAGCCGCTAAAAAAAACAACCAACCTGTTCTGTCATTTAGACAGCAGAAGTTGTTTTCAGTGAGTGCCGTTTGTCTTTCTTTTTTTAACTGTAATTATGCAGTTACACCTTATAACTGCAGAAAAAATTTCTTTCACTTTTGTCTTGCATATTCTGCAATTACAATAATGTCATCATGAATCTCTTGTTTAAATATAAGCACAGGCATCTTTCTACCTGTATTATAATTTCTATGTATCTCTACTTTCCTCTTACTCTCAGTATTGTTCTCAGCTAATCCCCTCCTGTGCACACGAAGTCACGACCAGACACTCTCCTAGCCACTCAACACCACCCAGGGATGACACTATCTGATATCTCCCTAGCAGATTAAGGCCTTAGATTGCAGCACCATAAACAAGTGCCTGATCAAAGCTCTGTGTCACGGATTACCTCCTTCAGAAACAATGTACGGTAAAATTGACACAGGTAAAGCTGCAAAATGTCAAGGAAGCTTGGTGCTTTATTGGTTTTCAGCTCAATTGCAGTATAAAAGTGTAAGAGACATTGTCTGGTATTTCAAAGAAACATTCAGCACCTGTGATAGAAAAACGTGTGAAGATTTTGAAAAAGCTTAGAGGATGGTGTTATTTGCTGTTACAAGCAAGTTGCCAAATATGGAGCAACTGAGCTTTTCGCTATTCACAATGTCAAAAGGCTGCTGAACTGTCACTCTCTGTGGAACATGTTTTATTGTGCAGACCCTTACCAGTTTCATAAAGTATATGATTGTCAAAGAGTACATACAGTACTTGGGATACTAGACTAGACGATGACTACAGACAATTGTAGATTTCATTTTTTTTTTTTTTACTTCCTAAATCCCAACATAATACAAAACAGCAAAACAAAATACAGATATAATACACTCTTATACATTTTCCATAAAGTCCCTTGTGGTCTCTCAAGGACTAGCAGAAAACAATTAGCTATATATCTAATCTACACAGATAGAAAAAAAAAGACCTTAAACACACACTTTAGGGACTAACAGATAACTTTCATGCATTATCTGCAACACTGTGGACTTAGTATTATACTAGTGTCAACTTACTAGCTTTTTATACTTACTTACTTGAAAAATCTAGATATTGTTACATGTTTTGCACACACATACATCTCTTGACCTTTGCTAAGTGTACATAGGGATTGGCCTGTCCTTGTTTACTACTACCAGACATGCTCGATTTAGGGGATACTGCCTTTTGTGATGTAACAGAAAAACAACTTCTCTTACAGTATAATGTGTTATGACAGACTGGAGCACAGTATATTGTAAAGAAAATGGTAGACTTTAAAACCTGAAGATTATAATGAAATAAACTATTATCATGAAAAAAAATATTATGAGAGCACTTCTTACCCTTACATAAAATGGAGCAATGCAGCAAATCTTAAAAAAATAAAATAAAATACCAGATTATCAATAATGCCTGCAGTGTTACAAAATGTTGCTTATTAATTTGGATTAATCTTAGTTGCTGTCACTTTCATCATCCCAGTTCAGCTTGCATGTCTGGATACTAGCAAAACATTACACCCATCTTTGGAGATGTTTAAAAATCAGACCAAGAAATTACAGGTAGCCTTACACTCTTTGAAGTTTATACATTTAAAAAAAAAAAACCAACAGTCGAAATCAAAAATGCTCAGCTTCCAGCTTCTTAAATATTCTGTTACAGGGAAATTATCAGGAGAGAGTTACCCTTCCCCCATCAAATTAAAAGTAGCCAGTAAAGTAAAGAAACTATGAGTTACCTTCCTTTTTTTTCTCTCTTTGCAAGAGGGGTGTTTCTGGAACTAATTGATGAATAGCTGCCATAACAGGGAGCTGCGTCCTTCAATTGAACTTTAATTCCTATGTGCATCAATCATTTTCCCCCTTTTTTTTTATAACATAATGGATACTCACAGCTCTTATTATGGTGCATTTTGTCCTTGTGATGTGACTGTGGTTTTGTACACGTGGCTGTGCCTGTTAGTGTGTGTGAGAGAGAGAGCGAGAGAAGAGGGGTTTTTCAGTGGAAATAGTAAACGGAGCAGGGAAATCTCTTAAATCATGAAAGCAAGTCTGTCTGTCTCTCTCTCACCCTCCCCCCCTCCCTCTGTGGCCCAACACCCTAACATTGATTTTTTTTGTCCTTCAAACAGACAACCTAAAACAATGTGAAAGATTCTGGAAAAGGGTTGCTCATTGAAGTCCATGCTTCAACGGATGTCTCCCAATTACACTTAAATCGTTATTATATAGTAATAAAATAATCAAGTTACCACTCCCAATTCAAATGCTTTATCGTAGCTCCAGTGGGCTCTGGCTGCCATTCATCTGTAGGGAATGCAGACTGTCAGTCTGCTGTTGACCTCAGTTGTTGTCCACGTCCGTTTACTGTGGAGGCTGTGAAGCACTGGGAAAGGAGGCTGATGTGAGTCTGTGAGTCAGTGAAGCTCACACCAGTAACAGCGATACTGAGCTGAGCTGTCGAGGACATACTGAACCTTTTTGTCAATAAGCGTTGTTGTTTTTGCTGTTAGCCTCTGTTAGCTTTTGTTAGTGAAACGTTCTTTAAAGTGGATCTAACATTATTAGAATGTTTTGTTCTCCCAAGTTTTGTCTTTAATATTTAATGCTTTTAGTTTGAACTTATTAAAATTACAATTTTTCAAAGTTTGGTCTAAAAATGTTTTAAACTGGCAGTTGCGTCAAATGCTAGAACTTACCAAAAATCAGCGGTATGGATATAAAGCCTTATTTCTAACTGAAACGGTAAAAATCATTTTAATTTAAATGTTTATTTAAATTCATTAAAGCTAATAATACTATCAGATAGACTGTACTTTGGGCAATTTTGTTAGGAGATCATGTTTTTTGTCTTTTTTTTCCCCCCAGTGACCAAATTTGTTAAATTTGTGAAATAATGAGTAAGATAACAGTGCACCTGGTTTGTAATGGGTAAAATATGGGATGGCTTCTTAGTCACCCTGAAGAACATCTGTCCGCCTGTCTCCTGATACCCATCTGGTATCTGATTGCTATGTTTTCCAACCTTCTGGCCATCTTCTATCATGCCTGGAAGTCCTGTATCCAGCTATTCCACCTCAGAGGACCCACCTGTGCAGTTAGCTGCCTGCCCGATCCCCAGAGGGCTTCTGATTTCATTACTAGTCTCTTGCCTGGCCATTGGAAACCGCTACACCAGTGGTAAGACATGCCCACCCTGTCTTGAAACCACCCTGCTCCCTGTCTTGCCAATTTGATTTTTCCATCAGATACGAGTAACCTGTCTGATGGAAAGTATTGTCTTGACCGTCGAATCCTTGTTTTCACTGACCTGGCGTACTTTGCTCATCAACTTTAAAGGCTATATATCATCACCCTTTTACACTTCACATCAAAGATCTTCTACCATATTATTTTGCTCTATTCATTCAAACGTATTTGCACATAGATGTGGAAATTATGTATTTAGCCCACACTTACAAGGCATATTTATTTTTCTGCTTGGGGCTTTTTCTGTTCTGTTTGGGTAGTAACTATTCTTTTATTGGTAATATACAGGCAGCATTATACTACAATTGTCTTGTATCCTTCTGTCCTTCTCTTTTAACTTAATGAATAGGATTTCATCCATAATGGATACATCCATTTTTTTTTGGTATGTAGAGCTGACCTGTAATTTCTCAAGTTGGGTTTACCAGTATTGTAGGTTTAATAGTTTTGTCTCAGTCTTGCATTATAAAGGTTAGGATGAAAGTTGTGGATGATGAACCATTTTGTTACTATGATCTAACGATGCTTTCATTTTTTTTTCCAGTAATTGAGATCAGATATGTGACAAATTGATTTCATTTCTATGACTTATGTAAAACCTTCAAAGATGAGCAACAAAGCAGCTTCCAAGTGAAACACCTTCCTGTTCCAGTAACATCCTCATCAGTACTGAAACTAAAGAAGGCACATGTTCTTCAAATGAGTTTGCATATCACCTAGTTGCTTGCTAATGAGCTACCTAATTTCATTCATTATTTTGCCATATAAGGATGTGACTAATGAGAGTGACCCTTTGCTGAATACAAAACCTTCATCTTATAGTAGTTGTGGGGCATAACCAGATGAGATGTCTCTCTGTTCTTAACACACAAAATCTTTTTAGATCTTTGTTGTATTCACTGAGTAATTAAGATTCATATACTTTTTAAATAATAGGTGCACTCAAAGTGATTGTCATTCTTCTGTAGATTTGGAGTGGCAAACAGCATGACACAGATTTTATCAAAGCAGTAAACTGAGAAGAAAATACTGAATACACACTGTAAAAAAGTGTATGAGTAAGACAAACAAAAGTATAATATAACCCATTAAGTCATATACAAACACAAGAGGCAGACCCTGCTCTACCCTGAACTACTGTATAACAGTTTACGTCAGACAATGCATGAGCATTATGAGTAGACCCATACCAAACACAGGCTGAGTAGCCTAGAGGACAAGTTAGTCTGACCAGAGATATAGTGACACAGGGGAAAATGGAGAAAAAAATCAAACCCAAACTGTTCTCTGTTTTTAACAGAAAAAAACAAATGAAAAAAGGAGCTAAAGAGTAGAAATTAAAGAGCAACAGCGAAAGTTGCTGGTCAGAAGTGTGCTGGAAGTGTATTTCTGAATGCCTAAATAGATCAGACTTGATAAAAAATATGTGTAATATGATTGGAGTTGATCGTGATTAAACTGTCTCAGTTTGCCAATATGGCAAGGAATGAGTTCCAGTCACGAAAAAGGTGGTACTGCTTCAAATTATGACTGTCCATAGAAAGACCCCAGGAAAATGCCTCAGTTATCCCCCTTTTCCCCCCATTTTTCTCTCTCTAAGACCAAATATAGAAAGGAAGCCCTTTCATTATTGAAAGGCACTTTCTTTTTAGCCTGTTGAGGCTGTTGAAGATGGAGAACACATTCATCCACAGCCTCATATGCCCTTTTACATCTCCCTAGTCTATCTCTCTCTGCAAGCACAGAGGCCTGCAAAAAGTCCATTAAGGCCTATCTTAATGAAGAGAGACGGGACACAAAGGCACCTCAGAGAGGTGAGTGGTGATCAGAAAGGTTGATGAGGAGTCCAGCTCGTCTAGTCATTCCCCGTGGACGAGACAAGGCTTTGGGCTTCAGTGTGTGCCGATACAGCAGCACGGGGTAATGAATGGAAAGGCTGTACTGCTAGAACCATCAACTAACCAATCTCTCATCACCAAAGCTCCCACCGGTGTTTTGTTAATATACTCCCCCATCTCTTCCCATGGCTCTGTCAAAGGTGTCTCTCCATGCCACAATGGCTTTCACTCACTCTCGTAGAGAGATGGAGCTTCTTGAAGCCAGAAATGATGAGTAATTGTATCATTCTACTGAGCTCCACTGAAAGAAATGTTTCCAAGCCTGACACCAAGCCTATTAGTTAGATAAAAAGGTTTGTACTCCAACATGTTTTTGGTTTATTCATATACGCACTTTATATATATGTATGTACTTTTGTGAGATGAATTTGGATATAAAACATATGCAAACAATTTTACAGAATCTGTAGGTTTGTCTATTTTTAACTTTTTATAATTACAATCCACATTCACTACAATGCAAATCTGAGGTCCAGACATTTTTTCTTACAAGTTATGGTGCAAATGAATGTGGCTGCAAAAAAGCTGTTAAATTGAATAATTCAATATAGAGTAATGGCTTGATATTTGACACTTTTAAGTTTCCTTATTTTTTCCAGTACTTTTTATGCTTTGAGCATTGAGATCATTGAGTATATCATAGTTTCAGCAGCAACACTCTACAAATTTAATGTTTATAACATATAGTAATGGAAACATTGTTACATTTTATTTTTAATATCTTTATTTTTAACACTCATTAAATGTTGAATTTGACAGCGTGTTTAATCATAGATTTAAAATCATGATAATGTCGAGTGAATACTTATGCATGCATACAAAATGGACACAAGTGCGGTTTGCAAGTTTAACTTGGATCTTTGGTGATGTTCTTCGCAACAGGGCAAGTCTTGATAATCATCCATCCATTTTCTTCCGCTTTATCCGGTGCCGGGTCACGGGGGCAGCAGCCTAAGCAGAGAAGCCCAGACCTCCCTCTCCCCAGCCACCTCCTCTAGCTTATCCGGGGGAACACCAAGGCGTTCCCAGGCCATCATAATCACAATATCATAAAAATAGAGGTTTTCCAACTAGTCGTCATAAACATGACGCTCAGCAGATGCCATAAAATCAGTACTGATGAAAATATTATTTTGAGACATTGTGGCAAAACATCATGGATCAAGAAACCTCTAAAATCTGTGTTTTCACGGAGGATAAATGCCAAAAGAAAAGCTACTCTTGAAATTAACCATGGCTAAAAGGTATGCGATTGAACTGGTGGTTCAATTAAACGCCTTGTAGCCAGAGCCAATTTGCAACAAGCAGCAAACAAATGGTGAGCATATGCTGACCTCACAGCAACTATTTGAGCACATCTCAGAAATTACTCAGTTCTCCATTTCAGCCACTGGTGTTGATGCCAAGAGTGCAAGGTTGAAGGAACCTTTTGAATAAAGAACAACATTCAAGGAAACCTGCAGTCATCGCACTTTGTTCCAGTCACTCAGACTAAGCAGAAAACATGCAGGTCGCTTGGCAAAGAAAGTACAACCATCGTCCAGAAGGTCAGTAGCACTGCAACAGCGCCAGCAGTGGTACAAGTTAATACTAGCATAGATGTGGATGCTGTGTACAAAAATGCATGGTACCTTGGAATAGTTACAAATGCTGCAAATTAAGACATCCATCTAGATTTCATGAAATCAAAAGGTCATGCAAAACAATTTTCCTGGCACTACAGAAAAGGCTGGTGTTAAACACTAACATTTACAAATAAGTAGAACAAAAACAAAACAGAAGAAAAAGAGCATTTTGGCTCAAGATTGTAACACTTGGAGCTGGTTTATAATTTACTTAGTTGCAGTATTTTCTGAGCCAAGATAGTTCAGATGGGACTGGTGAGCTGCTATCTGACTCTGCTTCTTCATCTGCATGCCTCTTTGCAACCACCAAAGATCCTGCTTTATAAGCTGTATCTGACTTAATCAGTGTCATCACTGTTGTCATTGATGCCTACTTTGCCCTCTACCTGGAGACTCTTTGCTGCTGTTCTTCTCGCCTCAGGCTTTCCATGTGAAGGGCAGAAAGGTCCCAGCACAGATCCATACTAGCAAATATAAATTACTGTGGATGGAATAATAATTTACTCAGACTAAAGTGGCCCTGACTGAACTGAACTAAAATTACATTTTTCATCTAGTGGCTTTCCAAAAGATTGCTGTTTGTGGGAAGTAGATCAAAAATTCCTTCACATAGCATATTCTGCATTTGGAGAGCAAATCCTCTATACTTCATTTGGAATTATTATATTTTTATACTTTTTTTGTTAATATTTGCTCATGATGCTCCCCAGTGCATTGTAGGCCATGAATGGCCTTTTGATAAGAAATGTTGACAGATTAGACAACTTGCCCCCTATGGCATCATGGTTAGGAGGAGTATCACCTCCCTCTCATGATGCCTTGCCGGAATTGTAAGCCTTATTCAGAGAAAAGAGAAGTTATTTAGTGGAGGGGGATGTTCCCATTAGGGTGATGAATAGCCTAATTACTGGAAGTAAACAGTCCCTTGGAGATAAAAGACGAACTGGGGCCTACAAGGAGGGATGAGTCGCTGTATTGCAGGCTCCATCCAGCCTGGATTAGGACAGGGTGCACTGCTTGATTCTTCTGTCTGTGTTTTGGTGTCCTTTGCAAGCACATTTTTCTTGACATTTCTTCTGGCAATCACTGTTTTGTTTTAGGAGGCCCAAACCCTTTGTTTAACATTTTCTCACATATTTGAACTTAGTAGGCCTCTTGTCTAGAGTTTACAGCCCTATGCTTACATGGTTCGTCCCCAGTTTCTCCCACCATGGAGGCATTTTCACAAAAGAGATGTTAAGAACTCAAAGGATTGATTTCCTGGTTAAAAAGTACTATGCATTACGTGATTTGTTCAACTAAAACACACTTCCCACTTAAATGTCACTAGAAGGGCTTTTACCTAGCTATTATGACTGTATTTGAGTTGTAATTCACACACACAAAAAAACCCAACAGGCACCTTTTGTGAATGACTGCATGACTTGCATTAACTTCATATTTGCTGCATTTCACTGTTTTAGTAATGATTCAAATTGTCACAATAGCATACAGTCAGTGTCAGACTGTTTGCTGGAATTGTGAAGGTGTTGATGTTGCTCTCAGTGTCTTTTCTTTGGATTTACAGCTTCTCTTTGTTGCTTAATCATAATTTCAGTGTCAAAAGTTTATAATTAAATATTTCATGTGAGTGCTGTAGTTGTACCCATAATTTGTTTTGCTTTGGTGTCTTTCAGCTATTTTCCCCACTATGCAGGAAACTGTCTGTGGTTTTCATGTCTATGTTGTAATATGAATCTTATCTGTTCGTATTTCCTTTTTAAATTCAAAACTTGGTTTATTTTAAATGCAATGTGAAATTCATTTGGAAATAGGCGATAGGAACCAGCGGACAAGAAAAGACATCATCCCTCGAATATCTTGATGCATGCTCAATATCCAGGTAAGGAAATCCCCCAAAATTTATTCTGTTCATCTGGGCATCCCTTGAATACTTAATTACTTTAACATAGCTTGAATGCTTTGGTTAAATTCTCACCTATAATCTAAACAACATTATATCAGTAGCCTTAACTGAACACAATGTTTTTTTTTAAAGAATCTTTTAAATTAATACTCTGATTTTTCATTGTTTTCCACTGTGGTTTCGCTTGTGGATATATGCAACCCAACTGGGCCCAACTAAACTGAAGGTGACTTTTAATGACTTCCAAGAATGTCTAGTACTTCATCATTTTGTTGGAGACTGTTTGCATTAAGCATTATTATACCGTGACTATAATTCACACTTCCAACAGTCTTAAACTGTTTGAGTATAAAGGGTGTTGCATGTTGTGCATAATGTGCAGCTGCTTGTGGCAAATTCATAGTTTCTAATATTGGGCTGTAAAAGTAACACCGTTGACTAGACTTGATGGTTCAGAAAACAAGATCTTTGTTGTGCATGCAAGAGATGCAACTGTTGGCTTCATCTTGAGCAACGCTAATGAATGAATAATCCTAAGGTATTCCTTTGAGCTTCAAAAATTCATGCTTATGTGGTTCAGGGTCTGCATGCAATCACATAATGAAACCAAGGCACAAATCAATAGCTCTGATATCTAAATTGGCCATTGAGCAAAAAAGGATGGATATGATTCAACAAAAGTATAATTTATTTTAACCCAATACAAATTAGAATTTTATCCAATAAACTAGCCCAGTGTGACTGAGTTCATACATTGATCATAAAATAGCCTGTGCACTGGCCATCACATAAACCATCATTAACTCAGTCAATGTCCCTTGTACACGACTGCCTTCTTGTCTCTTGTCCACACTGAGCTAATCAGCAGTTTTTATGATCGATTACACAGTTATTCAGGGGAAGCCACTGGCCCTTTGGGGACCGGCACACACACACACACACACACACACCAACGCCTATGCTGCAGAACATGTTTAAAATCCTCCTTTAACCTTGATCATGAACGATGAAGAACATGACACCTAATAAGTGTTTTTCATTGTTCACTTTCCCTGTAAATACATAAATCACTCCCACCTTGTACAGTCAAGGGTACAGTGGACAGTGCAGAACCATGTGCAAATGTGTGTGCGCTGAGGGAAAACAGTCCAGTCCAGCTGGCATCGACACAAATGGAAAAAGAAAACAAAGGAAAAGAAAATCAATGTGAAATATTTTTTAAAAATGTAATTACTTTTATGTTTTTAGCAGACAAAGTGGGACAGAGAAAACATATCTGTAAATGTTTGAGCAGATATAAATGCATACGTGTGAATGTGCATGTTAGGATAACATACCCCCTGGTGAGAACAACAGTAAGGTCACAGGTAACAGGAGAGTCAAACCAGGGGGTGGAAGGAGCTAGCCTCTGACACTGGATGGGATGAGACAGAGCAATCGTTGACATGGTATGTGGAATGGAAGTACAAGGAGAATGGACACCAGCTGCCATGGGAGAGAGTGCCAGGGCATACGGGAAATCAGCATGCGGCATTCTGGGATACTGTTGATAAAGTACAAACACAGTATGGTGGGTAAGACTCAGTATCCCCTCCCCCTCCTACTGTTTCAGCCCAGTTTCCTCACCTTCCCAGTCTCACCCACCTCCTCACAGTATGGACTGTTTTATCCCAGAGGAGGGGCTACATCTTTCTTTGTCTCACTCCATCTTTGTGGGTTTTTTCTTTATCTTTTTTCTTTTACTAGAGAGTAATTTTTACTGTAGTTTTTGTTCCTCAAATACACAGTACATAGTAGGCAGAAATGAACACACCTCTTGGGAATAAAATGATGACAACTGAGTGACTGTGACGAGCAATGAGTCCATTTCTCATTGCACATTCCTTGTGACAGAACTCCCTTTGGGTGGGAAATTAGCTCTACTCAGTGAGACAAAAGTGTTGAGATGTTCCGACGACACAAGCCTGAGGTGACAGTACACATGAGTATAAAACACAATGCTGACACAGACGGCACACACTCCGTTTACCCTGGCAACATTTGCTTGGCTTCACTTTCCGTTAGTGTTCTCTCATTGTGAAGAGGAGGCTATCCTTCCTTGTTTCTTCCAATGAGGAATCTGTTTATTTCAACAAGCTCACTACACACAAACACACACCTCTTCACTCCAACTCTGAAGTGTGGATCATAGGAGATGAAAAGGCTAAGGCAAGTAAAGCTCTCCTCTTCCCCTCACCGCACATTTGTGGTAGTTATTCATTCATGACAAAACCCATTCATGCTCTGACAGCCTATGTCCCCACTGATGTATGGTGTCGTCTCCTGCCATGATCCCTGCAATGTGCAACTGGGTCCTTGCTGCCTTGCACCCGCCCCACCTCCGCATATCACTTTAGCTCAGGCTGGATATGAAGCTGGGTTTCGGGGTTTATTCATATATACGACAGCTTTGATACATGACAGCGAAAATGCGCTGATGGGGGTGAGCGCCAAAAAATCTGTTTAAGATCACACATCTGAGAGCGATGGCCCCACCATGTGAATATGAATGAAGGTGGGAAATTAATGCTTTTGCCTGTTCTTCCTCTCTCTCGCTCGCTGTTATTTATTCACATTTCATTCAGTGAGCACACAACCCCTGCAGTTTCTGTCAGACCAGGCAAATGCAGAGGGAGGGTGGCTACAGATGAATATGATTGCCCTCTCTGTCTTCCCAGATTCCCATGTAGAAGGAAATCAGAGCTGTTTGTAATGCCGTTTGAGATGGTAAGGGTCAATTTGTAAATCAACCTGTTTTTTTGCCCTTAGAATTCATTAGCATATGTAGCAGGGAAACACAAGGTTTGCCTCCAAGGAACAGACTGCTTCCTGTAGTAGCAGCGTGCAAAACTCCTGCATTAGCTGTATTAATCAAGCATGCAGCTCCCCAAAGCTTTAAAGGCTGTTTTTAATATCCATCAGCTCATTGTTATGTTGTTATGAGCCTCAAATTTACTGTCTAGTTAGTCTCACGGACCAACTGAAAGTAAGCTACCTAGCAACCAAGCAGGCCAGAGAAATCTGTGCAGCATTTAGCAGCTATGAAGCCCTTATAAGCTGGTGGACATGAAAACTGTTAGATCATCACAGGATTGTCTTGATGCATGCTCAATCATCCAGGTAAGTAAATTCCAAAAGTTGATTCTGTTCATCTGGACGTAGCTTTTTCCGTGGTCATAGCCCACTGATCAAAGACCATTAATCAATTGCCATGAGTACCATTCAGAGAGAGTTGGAGAATGGCTGCAATCACAGCATTGTAAGATGGTGAAAGATGTACCCTTAGGCCCCCTCCTCGATTCAGAGATGGTCTTTCCCTTTTCACGTAAATGGCCTCCTTGACTCCCCGCTCAAACCAGCGTTCCTCTCTGTCCAGGATGTGTACATCTTCATCACTGGACTACAAAGTCGTGGTCTGATGAGTTAGCTCTTCTGTGTTGTGCCATCTGCTTCACCAAAGGTTGTTTGGTTCCCCCGATGTATAAATCATGGGAATCCTCCTGGCACTTAACAGCATACACGACATTACTCTGTTTGTGTCGGGGGACCCGATCTTTGGGGTGGACCAATTTTTGGAGCAGCGTGTTTTGGGGTTTAAAAGCCACAGAGATGCAGTGTTTGGAGAAAAATGCGTCTCAACTGTTCCTATACTCCTGACACGTATGGGATCACTAAGGGTTTCGCCTAGGCAGCAGTTGTCCTTCTTTCCTGGATCAGCTGGAGCTTTCTTTAGGTGCCTTCCCAGCTTTGACAAACATCCAGCTGGGATAACCACATTTACTTAGGACCTTCTTGACGTGAGGTTCATCTGCTTCCCTGGCCGCTGTGTCTGTGGGAACGGTTTTTCGCTCTATGTTGTAGTGTCCTGATGACACCCAGTTTGTGCTCCAGTGGATGATGAGATTCAAACCTTCACTCATCATCCACTGGAGCACAAACTGAGTGTCATCAGGAAAAGGAAACTGACCTCACAGCCCATTGTTCATTCAGTGGGCTGGTTTCAGTTATTGTGCAAATGTACTGCTTATAAGTTTGGGAAAAGCTGCAGCTAGCTGAGACCGAAGAAGTCATTTGGATGAGTGACGAAACGTGTCTCCTACTGAAAACGCTACGTCCAGATGAACAGAATCAACTTTTTGGGATCACAGGATTGACAGAGAAAAAAAACATGCAAATTTATGTTTTCAAAGTTGATCAGTTTAAACATGAGAGTTTGCATCTACTTTAAAGTGATAATCACAGGATGAGTGCCTAGTGTTTTTAAGTGGTATTATAATTGGCCGGGTAGTTGTAAAAATTGGTGTACTGCTACTTTCTATCAGTTTCAGTCTTCCTTGTAAATCTAGTCAGAGTCAGACTACTTTTTAAGTCCATTTGTTCAAGGTGTAGCATCCCCAGGGTATAAGTTTGTGGTTGTGACTATGTCATAAACTGCTGCATTGGCCAATAAGACCACTAGGTGCCTATATCTACACAAATTCCTCATTATTTGAATTAACATTAATTTCAGTGCTGACTGACACATAAAATCTGCATTTGCATTTTTTAAAGAGTTTGAGTTTTCTCTACATGGCATCCTTTATTCATTCTCTTCTGTTTCCTCTAAAACTAAATGAACACAAAACAACACAGATCATTATTTTCTCATTCACTGAGCATGCATGCATTTCAAAGTAGCCTAGATCAAACTTAACACTGAGTGAAGTAACATTATTCCTCAGAACAAGTTAGAATACACATGCTAATATATACTTGCTAGCAGTAAACAATCTAATGATTCACACCCACACAGCGTATCAAACAAACTAGCAACTTAATGTACTCATGTTATACATGCATCACAAATCAAATAAAGTAAATTAGAATATTAGGCAGCATGCAAACTTACAGGAATAAACCCGCTACTGCGCCTCTGCTGAGCACTGAACTAGCTAGGTATAACAAAGGCTCCAGTATACCAACTGTGGCCAATAGAGGTCACCATACCACAAAACAAAAGAATATTAATAACGTTCAAGCTACCAACAGGGTTTCCGCTTATAGATAAGCAAACAAGTACGACAATAATAAAAATGACTAGAGTAATTTATTATTTAAAAACTAGCAAAGTGTTTTTGTTCAATTAAACAAGAACAGACAAACAGCAAGTAAAACCAGAAGTAAGCACCAAATGTGGACTTTATCACTCTGTCAAAGAGCAAGCACTACAATTTGTCAGTTCGTGTCCATGAACACAAACTAGAGGATCAAATTTCCTGAGTATTTCATGCACTGCCCTCAAACTGTGCGGCAGCTGCTTTAATACCAACAAAAGGACAATTTTTGTCAGTGAGCAAGAATCAGTGAAACCAATTTTGTGACTATTTCACAAACTGGCAGGAGACTGTATTATCACAGCACTGTCATCACTTATTTGTAACTGTATATTCCTCATGTATTCATGTCAAGGTATTGTTTGTCGTTTATAGCTAGCATAGATTACTTACGATTGAGGTCATTGTGAGCCCATTTTACCTGTTTTTTCTAAGACCATCCTGTCATGTGTTAATTATCATTATAGTTTGTAAAACTCACACCTTGTGTAAAGCCATCTAGTGTGTAGAAAAGAAAGTCAGTTGGCAAACGAACAGCGTCTGCACGTCAGTCTATTCTAAGCTTTGCGTCTCAGATTGAAAATTGGCTTGTACCCCACTCTGTTATACTCCCACTGATTCTATCTATTGTGAAGCGTCTGTTCTTCTATTGCAATACCCCACTGGTTTGGTTGAAATGGATTACACATCATTAGTTCTGTATTTTATTGCATTCTCAAACTAACATGTAAAAAAATACAATTCTAGTTTTTTTTAACCAGCAGCAGCCAATAAATTGTGAGAAGAAATCTGGGAAAAAAAGTATTAACAAGTATTAAAAACTCCATCAAATATACTGAGCCTGAAAAATATCACAGTTTTAGAACTGAATCTTCATGTCAAAAATAAATTAATAGAATCTTTCAAATAAAATAAACCTACGTTAGTGACAGTTTGGTATTATCAAGATCAAAATCAATTGTCTTGGGGTGTTTAAAAGCAAAAGTGACAAAATATTTCTCAAGTGGAATACAAGAAATTGAAAATATTGATTTATTTTTCGTTGTGTCATTTGTATCATTGTATCCATTATAAACACCATGCAGAAAAGCAATCTCATTTCCTTTGCTAAGTGACATATTTTTCTGCTTTAACACTGAATATAAAAGTCTAGGTTTGCACAACAGTAAAATCTTAAATGAAAACAAGCTTTCTGTAGGACCTGATGGAGAAAAGGACAGTCTTGGAGTTTTCTCACTTTTCCTCCTTCATTCATCCATGGTTAATACCACTCTCAACTGGAGTCGCTTTCAGTCTGGCACTTAACAAAACCACAGTTCTTCATCCATATTAGTGCCAGCAAGGCAATCGCTCACTGAACCCTAACAAAATAGTTTGGCTAAGAGGATTTGGCTAATATCTCATTAGCTTAAAGGCAACAGCTCATTCTGCCCTCGCTTTTATTTGGACAGCACTGTGGATTAACACTCTCTAAATAACAAATGCCACCAAGCCAATTTATCTGGCTTTGTTCACTTTAATTTAATTTCCATTACTCCTCAAAACATCTTCAGACCGGTTTTATTAGAACTGTGAAAACTTGTCAGGTTCAGGATGAGAGTAGAGGTTGACAGCAGTTTGGTTGAACAATCAACAGGCAAAGTGGAGGAGACAAGAGTTGCCAACATCCCAGTATCAGTATAGCACCAGCTCCAGGTACAATAATGTGTTACATGCCACGCTGACACAAGCTAGCAATTTCTGTCATACTTATTTGTTAAGCTTTACCAAAGAAGGCTACACCATGCTTGTGTATGTTTCCATAAATCTTCACAATATGACATAACATAAAAGGAGGGAAAATTCTTTCAGATCCTTTTCAGTAGCTGTAACACTGTATGTGTCAGAGCTGTTTCTACTCATGGACATTACTCTGCTGATTTGTGTGGGGAGTTACTGTCTGCTCTGCTTTGCTCGGCTGATTTTTCAGCTTCTCAGCTCAAGCGGCTGTCTTGTCCTCATTCCCCCATCTTTTCCTATATCTTAGAGTATGATAGGTTTGTGCTAATGAAGCTCCTCTGGAACATATAAGGACACAAACTTGATGTTTTAGACATCTTTTTCATCCACTCTGAGCACAAGCTCACATATTGGAGTGTCTGCATATAAATTCTAAATCTATATTTGTAGTTTCAACAGGACTCTGTGCAGAAAATAAGCAGATCCTTACTGCATCCATAGGAAATGAACTTGAATAATTGATCCTCAGCAAGTGTTACCATCTGTGTAAACACAGAGCTTTTGGCAGTTTGCTGGTCTGGAGCATTACAGTGTGTGTTCGCAGGAGTGGTGGACGTCCCTAATTTACTAATTCATCCCAAGGTCAGATAATACAATGTCAGAGGCCTCAGTTAACGTGTTAAATGTTAAAGTAGATCACAATACAATTCGAAAAAGACCAAACTAATATAGCTTGTTTGGAAATGTTGCCAGAAGAAAGCCTCTTCTCCCTAAAAGAACATGGCTGTCTTGGACCGTGGCCACCAAAGTACAGTGGAGGACTCAAGTGCAGATAAAACCCAAACGATGATAGCGGTTTTAAAGTCTTTATTTAACTCAAAAGGAAGACCGGGCAGGATTTGTTCACTAGAGTGATGGGGACTGTTTAAGCTGTGGTCTTTAGATAGGTCCACTAGGAGAGAGGAAAGTGGTGCAAGTGTAAGGAACACTGTCAGAGAAAATGTTCTGACTTACTTGGGAAAGTGGGAGAGGCGGCCGGTGAAAGGCTGGTGGGTTCCAGGGGGGCAGGCAAATAGGCAGGTAGTGAGAGCTGTTGATCCTGGGATGCTTTCTGTGCATGTGGGACTGGATTCATGGAAGGAAGGAAGTGGCACAGGTGAATAATCTATCCTTTTCCTCAGAATGCAGTCGCTGGGAACAGGAAGGCAGAAGCGTTAGAAAAAGGGACCAAGAAATCCTCAGAAGAAACATTAGGCAACCAATTTTCCACTCTGACTGTCTGGTAAAGACTGAGCGTTCACATAATACCTTAAATACAGGAAAACAGGTGAGCCACAGGACCTGGGCTCCTTGCACTCACTGAACTGACTTCCTCTGTATACCAAAGTATTCTAGGGTCAGATGTAGAGCCATCTTTCCAAGAGCCCTTACTATTTACACCTCTAAGAAATATTTCAAATGAATTAGCAAAATAATAAACTGAGGAAGAAAGATGTTTTTGTATTATAAGAACTGAGAATGGTCCAAATTGTACTGTCAAATCTAATTTTTTTTCATGTTCAGTAAAAGTAATGTTAAATTTTTTGAGTGATCTGAGTGTTCTGGTGCCCTAGATAACTGCTTACCTTCATCCACTGTGCACACACACACACACGTATGCAGGGCTTACTTGTTTATCTCCCAGGAATTTCTCTAATATGTCCCTATATGTCACCTTTGAGTTAAGTCTTCAACATGGTTGCCTGTCTGTATCACCGAAAGGCAAAGTGGGCCAGCACTAACATTTCAGAGCATTTCAGCATACAGTACCTACACCCTGAGGGAACGGAGAGCTCACGCCAGCACATTGTCATCCCCCTTAGTCTTTCTCTAGTTTGAGACATTTGCTATGCTGCCACTTCATTCCTCTCACTGCTTTTTGCCTGACACATCTGTGTTGCTCATTTCTTATACATGCCATCTTCCCCCAGCTTACTGTAGCTCTTTCCAACCAGCTGAGCCAATTAAATTGGTGTTTACCAGCAGCAGAGATTATGTCCCAGTCTGAAGCAGGACCACCAAAAAACACTCCTTCTACATGAATAAAGGATGTATGCAAGATCACACGCACAGCACTCCCGGGACCCAAAAAAACCAGGGAGGTTTATGTGGGAGGTGGTATTGTTGAGGTGGTGATGGAAGTGAGTGAATGTTTAGCGAGATAACTTTTATAAGTGCGTTGACTCAGCCTACTGGAGTCGTATACCAAAAATAGATAGATGCATCCTTTGTGAAATACAGTTCAAGAGTTCAAAAGAAGAAGGAAACAATGATTTTATCCAAGAAATACCTTTAGTATGATGATTACTAAGTGGAAAGTTACTAGTTAGTTCTTCTGAGAATGAGATAAACGACACTTAGAAAAGCCCATCACTGAATTGGCATCTTATGGTGGATTGGTGATCCCATGAGCTATGTTTTTGAGCATTATGTTGTTCTGCCTCATGGTAACCTCTCAGTTGGCTATGCCTGAAAGTTCGTGTAAGAAGGCATCTATGTTTCATCCCAGTCAAACCACTCCAGCTGGCTCCAGCAATGTGAAGCAGTAGATCTACTTACTCTGAGTAGAAAATCATTTCAGCTGCCTGTGTTTGCCATCATAGTTGAAGATGGGATTATAGATCAATTGATAAAAATAAGAATTTTGCTTTGAGACTCTTCCCCCCCCCCTTTTTTTTTTCTTCATCACAACACACTAGTCATAATCACTGCACACATACGGCCGCTCCAGCCAGCCTGACAGGCAGCCAAGTCGAACTGTAGATGACACAGGAACTAAATTGCAGGTTATCATGGATCCTTAACTAGTATCAATGAGTGAAAAAAAATATTTTCATCATGTCAATTTGGATTCAAGTTTCGTTTTGAAAGTAGTTTGTTAATAATATCAGTCGTTTTATACTATATTCTGTAAAATTATCTGAAACAACATTTAGGTAATTAATTCTGAAATTATATGATACAATATATGTGTTTAATATTGGTACTTTTTTCTCCCTTCTATACTATGCCAACAATATTACAATACTGCAATGCCAAATTAAAAGGAAAGAGTACTCTTTCAGTTTTCCCCTACATTCAACACAGATCACCTGACGTAAACAGTTTTTAACAGATGAATTAAAATCATGCTGCACTATAGTTAAAGTAATAAGACTTACAATACTCATATTACATTTGGGTTTTTTTCCTGTACTTTTGTCTACTGCACTGTATTGCTTTTTTGTGCATGGAAAATGTTTGCCATGCTGCAAAATTCAAAGTCCACACCAAACTGAATTACTCCTTCCCACTGCGGCTGAACTGCTCGGATCACCTCGTTTGTAGTCAAGGCTTTTCTTCCGTGACTTATCTAAGTCGCTACATAACACATTTGCATAATAAAGACCTAAAATGGTGAGTTTCAGACAGACATGAAAAGAGGTGCTGCAGCCCGGTCAAAATGAGGTTGTCAGTGAGCATGATATTAGCTCCCATAGTTTCTTCCCTTAGTATTATTTTGTAAGTACTGATGGCATTTAAGAATTTTGCCATTTCCTTCTAAAAATGTAAAAAAAAAAAAAAAAGGAAAAAAATTTTTTAATTTGATAAAATTGTTTGTTTTGCTGTGCAGATATGATATTTTTCACCTGATGGTGCTCTGGACCTCTGAAAAAGTTGCACAGCACCTAAATGAGTCAGTTGTGACTCTTCTGTAATGGGTTTTTACTAACAGTGACAAGATTTTCTAAGCACTTTGCCTAATGTGCATCTGTGGCACCAGGTAAATAATAGCAAAGGGTCTTGTCAGTGATGAACTGAAGCGGGGACATAGTGATCGGTGCATTTTCACCCATGTGGTATGCACCCAAAGCACCTAACTATAGGGTCAGCTCCATGGTTTTTCCCAGCTGGTATTTTATAACCTGCATTTTTCAGGGAAAGCATTTTGAAATAGGAAAGGCTGATATGTATATTTTTCAACCTCTGCGGGTACTTGAAATCTGAGCATCTGTTTAGACCGGCATCAGAAAAATCCTATCAGAGAATTTTCTCTCTTGCTCTTACAGATGGCATACACTTTATTTCGTTACAGCAAAAAAGCATATTTTTTTCATGTGTACCCTAACCCTACACACCCTGCACCAAAAATGCTTGCACATCCAATTTACTGACATACCTTGCTTCCACGCACTAGTTCCTCTCCAAAAGTACATGTATCTCTGATATCTATACCCTAGTGTCAACCACCTAAATGAGTTTTGCACTTCCACAATAAAAAATTGTCAGAAGGCTGAGACTTTTTCTTTTTTCAAGTTAGAGTGAGTAGAGCTATAATGTGCCTGCAAATGAGCTCACAAATCTCTTAGGCCACAGTCCTGTATCTGTGAGATTGCATAGGAATAGTTTCTTTGCAGAATATGTCTGTGTGGTGTTGCAGTATCTTATATAAAGAGTGGGTTTCCGGCGTGTAGAGATGTAAAATGTGACTAACTGTGTGATGCATTATAAGTAGAATCCTTTGAGCTTTTGCTCAATTACAGCCAACAACCAGCACCATTTGTGACCATATTTCAAGCCTGATATTGTTTGATTTGACTTTTTCATCACAGTTCTCTGATAAAATGAGCTTCTGCAGGCTTGCTTTTAACTCACTTGAACCTCTGTCATAGTGAAGGACAACAAGGGAAATTAAGTAATAGGCTTGGCAGAGGCAAAGTGAAGGGGTAATGACAGAGGCACAAGCAGATGTACCTTCCTCTACTTTTCTTCCTCTTTTGGGTCTTTTTAACCACTTCACATCTATGCTCTCCTACCTATGCTCAGTGCTGACAAAATGCTGCGGAGCTCTTTATGTGTGAGAGAGAGCTCCATTCTGAGCCATTATTTCACTCTGTTGTTTAACTCCATCCTTTTTTGTCATAGCTTCCAATCTCAGTCCTTCTTTCCTCTAGCAGATGACTGAAAAAGGCTGCTCATTTCTTCAAAGTCACATGCATAGCTAACATGTTAAAATATTAATAACGGTTCATTTCAAACAGAGGATGAGGCACTTTTGCTTTTCTTGCAATGGCTCTTGTTGTCGCCTTTCTACCTATGCCCCTTCACTGAAAATATCTTCTGTCTTAAGACTAGATCGTGTGCGTGTTTCACATTTTTCCAATCATTTTCCCATCTTTGAGATAGCCGTCAACAGGAATGTCCTATCTGCCAATAAATCACTTTGATTTCGCTTTTAAGAAAGCAAAAAAGGAGAAGCAGGGTGTACAACCGCGCTATCCACACTTGTTTTGCAGTATGCCCTCCATTTTTCATCTTCTTAGCAGTGACAGGTGGTTAAGAGTGAAAATAGAGATTCTACTATAGCATTCAGAGAACAAGTGCAGCAAAAAGTGGCTAATTACCATAAATATCCTCTTCAGAAAAGAAGACTCAGTACTTGCACCTGAAGCTCAGATGTGTATGTGACTTTGTGTTTACCAACAAAATGTTCATTATCACTCTTGTTCCAATGATGAGAACACACTTTATCATTTTGTCCCTCATCTTCATCACCACAGCTACCTTATGTCAATTTGTACTTTTTTGTTGCTTTTTTTTTTTAAAGACATCCACAGTAATGAGTAAGCACTGTATCTCTTTAATAAACAACTTTCAGCTGCAGATTTTTTTAGACCAAATGTCCTTCCTAACACAATCCCATAGGGATTTGTCACCACACCAGGGATCTTTCACTTCTCAGGCGATTATGTAAACCACTACACTACGGAGCCACTCTCCTTAATACAAGCCTTTATCGACTAGAAAAAGTTAGAAATCCACTATTATAACTGGATGCACAGCACAATTCATGTGTTATCTAATTACCTTTTAAAGGGCATCATAACCCCATAGTTTTAAATAAGTCATTGACGAGTTCCCAGCTTTGTGCAAAAGTACCACTAACATTGTCAGAGCTTCTTCATTGCTATTTCAGTTATTAATTCAATTCAGATTTTATTAACATAGCTTTATACAAAACCAGGTTTTATTTCTGTCTTCTGTTGGCTGCTTGCATGTCAAAAGAGCTTTGTGAAAAGATTTTCCTCTAAGCCTACTAATGTGCCAATATTTTCAAAGTGGTCATTGTTTTCCAAATTTCTCATGGAATATATTCCCAGCTCGTTTTTGTTTTTTTTAATCAGACATTTTAAAGTACTATTGCTTTTTGATGCAGTGCCTCTGACAATGGATTAATTCGTTGTATGTTGGATCCTAAAATCTGAAGAGCTACCAATGCTGATTTATTAAGACCTCAGCTTTGACAAAGTCACAAACTGTGGTTTGGTGTGGCTAGTGATTTGTCAATTCCCCCTAAACTTTTCAGAACCATACATGAAAAAAATTGTGAAAAGTCAATTCTCACCAAAAGTATGCTACATGTGAACTCAAGGCCAAACGTGGCCCTTTATAAAGCTGAATACAACAAGATTCATGTTATACATTATGGTTGTTTGAGTACTTGAATGTGCATTTTGCTGCTGATTTGGAAAACTGTGCATACAAAATGTTGGAAATGAAAACAAATTAAAAACACGCCCACATAAAAAGTTATCATACTTGTAAAGTTGAAGTAGAGGTTGTGTCATATGTGGCTGATACTCACTGAACATGCATATATGATCAAAATATTTCCAACCTTTTGGGACCGCTTATTCATCTCTACAGAGATACTGATAGTAAATAAAATCATGATCAAAAAGCAGTATTTGAATAAATTAAGTAATGAAGCATGCTTGCATAAATATCTATACAAATTCAGCCGATGTTTAGTGACTTTGTAATGAGTTACAAAGTCACTATAATCATATTGCATTTTTAAGTAATGCAGTAATAACACATTACTGTACTAAACTGAGTGACTGCATTAGGGTTACAATTATTTTCTTACTTTCATTACAAAGGTTTTTCACTTATCTGCATGCAGGGCAGATCTAAAGACAAAAAAAATGAACAGACATGTTTTGGGGGGGGTTGTGCGCTTCCATGACAATCCTCTGATTTAGGTTCTTGTGCAAGAAGAGGAAAATGCTGGAGCAATGCAGTGGTAAAACTCTGAGGAGTAAACATGTGGACATATTTTCATTGCACAAAAGGACAAGAGCATGGTGGTGAAATGCAAACCACATCCAGGACAGAAACAGCTGCATCATACTGCTAACACAACTTCATTTATGTTGCAGGCATCTGCACAGACATAATGCTAACACAAGAACCCAGAGCGACTTTAAAGCTGAGTGAATGCTGACCCCAGCCCAGCAGCCGGACCCTGATCTCCAAAGGTAACAAACTGATGAGCTGTCAGTCTGCAGCCTCCATTTCTACCTGTCCATGTTTCTAAAGTAGAATCAGTGTGCCCATCACTTCAAAGCCACTTTGTTCTGGTTTTCATCTTTGCTTTGTGTTGTTGGATTTGTGTTCAAACGTAAAAACGAAAACACAGATTGTATGCGTGTTCTCATGAGGGTAGTCATTTGTGTTGGTGTGTGTGACCGTAGCCTATTGGTTCAAATTGTTAACTGGTAATTGAGTGACAATGAGTTACGAAAAAGTAACAAGTAGTGTAACTAATTACTTTCTTTGGTGAGTAATTAAGCATCATACTGCATTACTTTTAAGAAAAGAAACAAGTAATGTGTAACAGATTACTTTTTTTGAGTAACAACCTTAACGCTGGATTCAGCTTACCTTAAAATAATAGCCATGTAGCTAAGCTTGTTGAATTTATTTCCAGAACAGTATACATACACACACACCTACAGCAAATACTGGACCAGACAGGGTTCGGCTGCTGTCAGTTGTCATAGATGACAGCTTTGTAGAAGAGAACAGCCAGACTATGGAGCCTGATTGACAAGCAACGTCCATACAGCTCTTTTTATCCCATCAAGTTGTGAAATGTTATTATTGATTGACTCTGAAGTAGGTTTTCTCCTCTCTTTTGTCAACTTATAATGCATGCATCTGTATGAGGACAGACTTATCAAACAAAGCCCGGAGCTATTATTTGTGAAATTGGATTCCAAGTGTGGATACAGAAAATAGTCAAATTAATTTTTGTTCCTCTTATAAAGTCTTACTGCAACATGGAAAAGCAAATTTCAAACAAGCAAGCAGCTTTGGGGCAAAAATGGGAGAGGGTCAGTCTGCTGGGCTCTTTTCTTTGACTTAATCAGTCTACAAAATTACTTGCTGCTCTGTTTCTAGAAAAGAGAATTTCAAATATTAACATTTCTGAAGTTACCAAGTTCTCTAAACTGCATTCTCAAATAACTGGGTTGTTACTGTCAAAATGATATGCATGAGTGCTTCCTGAGCTGTTGCACTTAATACATGATGACATTTTTGGTCTACACCACCAAACCAAACTTTGACTGTAAAGCCTGATTTAGACCTCTGTGGGAAATCTACACCGTGACCTATAACGTAACATAACGTAACGTAAAGCATAATTCAGGTATCAGAAGTTTTTGGGACACTCTACTTGTAATTACTTCACTTTAGCTTTTGTGAAATTTAGTTATAAATGCAACAAAAAAAATTGCTTTATTTAACACAACGTGATGATTGGCATGTGATCTTTACAGCTATGATTTGGCAAAATCATTTAAATACAGTTTTAGTTTATTTGGTCTATTTATTAATGTGATTGAAGTGCAGGCTTTGGGCTTTAAATTTGTTTAGGAGTTACAGCTATTTTTATACAGTGTCCCTCATTTTTCAGAGGTTCTAAAGTAACTGGACATCTACAGTATGCTTTGGCTCACTATCCAGCTACACTGTGAAGCACTGTCCAATCAGTTTTGCAGAATTTGGCTGACATCATCAGTCACATCATCAATAAACACTAGCGGGCGGTTTACACTGGTAGCCATATATGTCCATGCCATAACATTGCCTCCACCAAGTTTGCCAGCTCATGTGGTGTGTTTCAGATGTTAGGCGTTTCCCTCCTTCTCCATACTTTTCTCTTCCCATCATTCTAACAGAAGTTAATATTTATTTTTTTCTGTTCAAATATTTTTTTCCAGAACTATACAGCCTCTTTTTAGATGTTTTCTAACAAGGTTTAATGTGGCCTTCCTGTTCTTGAGTGTAACCCGTGGTTTGGTCAAGCCTGTATATTTACTTTCATGACAGTGTCTCTTAAACCTAAAAGTGTGCATTTCAGTCACATCTTGATTGTTTTAAATCCAGTGAGGTGGTGTTCAGAGGCAACATTACATTTTCCATGTGCTCATTGACATAATAAAAAAAAAATGTCTCCTGGCCAATAAAAGGGAATTGGAAATCAGTAAGCAAAGAATATATTATGTTACTGTATGAAGCAATGACTGATCGTACCCCGATGACAGAATATGGCTATTAATTGCTTTAATACAGGTGTGAGGATTAGGATACAAACAAGCAGAGATCACATAACAGTTTGCCTCCCATTAAGCATTTATCATATGTTTACTAAATATGACTATGGGAAGTAGCACTATCCTCTGGCTCATCATTGTCACAGCAGGTAGGTAGATGATGAGGAGCGTTCATAATTGTGAATTCATTTAATCATCTGTGGTGGATACCCGGAGTTGACTTTTGGAACGAGGCACAACAGAGACCGATGTTTTCAGACTGTTCATCATCCTTGTTCTCTTTTAAATCCTATTTTTTTCTGGACACCGTTGATACATATCTTACATGATTTGGTTACTGTTGACTGTGATATATACTATATACAATTATGCAACACCAGATGGTTCCATAGACAAAGCTCCATCCTTTGAAATCCTTCATCTAACTATGCTTCTCTGAAGCCGTTTACTCAACTATACATGTATGTATGAAGGGGTGGGTGTGTTCAGACTTTTGACTGGTACTGTGTGTGCCTGGATGTTCCAGATTGATGGAATATACACAGATAATAAAAAATGTTCTCAGTCTTTAACATGCAATGCATAAATTAAGATAGTTCACATAATGTTTTTAAAGTGGGGTGTTACAAGACTAAATTTCGTACCATCCACTGCATCTACCTTTGTTTGTTTATTATCATTATTATTAAAATGCTTTCTTGTACCCAGGTGTGTCACTAGTGAATCTTACACAACTGTTACTCAACTCCTGTACCAGAGGGTAAACATTGGCTCTGGGTGAGCTGCAATACCTCCCCCTACTGGATGTAAGGCAAATTGAACATTTTTTCCTCTTCGGGAGGGTGCTTTCAAGCCTTTGGTGTAGTGGGTCAAATCAGATGTGAGAAATAAACTACATAAAACTTTAAATGTAATGAGGTGAAAGGAAGATGAAATAAAATGAATTTAAGGCATAAAGTCTCTAAGTATATATATTTGGGAGGCAATTTATGAAAATAACATATTATCCTATTATATACTAAAACTAGGAAAACTCAAACTCATATGTTAGACAGCTGATATTCACGTACTGTATATACACTGGTGTTTAGTAGTTTGTTAGTTTTTTTGGCTTTGATTTTATAAGTAGTCTCATCTATTAGTTTGTATAGCTAACAACACCTTGACATGTAAATATGTATTTAGAGAACCAAAATTTTTCAGTTTAAAGGCTGTTACACAATGCATGTGTTGCTCAAATTGTGAAAAAAGAATAAATAAAGTTGACATGAAGTGATGATGAGCTGGTCCTGATGTTCCTAAATGAAAAAGGAAGAAAGGAGATGTTGGGTTCATCCAGTTCTCAGAGGAGGCCGCAGCAGGGAGAATATTATGATTTGATCCAGGAGTTGACGCTGAATCACAACTGCTTTTGTGCATATTTCAGGATGTCAGTGGGGCAGTTTTAACTCTTGTTAGGACAAATGGGACCACACTCGGCGAGGCAGAGAAATCATTTCAGAGAGCCAAGTGAGCCAGAGCAGTGTTTAGCCGAGTATCTGAGGTAAAATAGTATCATTTTACTATTTCCATATCTTTGTACATTCGGTAGAGGTGTGTGATTTGAGCTATGAGTGCGCTTGTTGCACAGTGATGTGATTGGTCAGATCTGTTTATTCGATTCTGAAAAATCAGAAAAAAAAAAAATCAAGTTCGGTCTGAAAAAATAAATGCCACAAATTTGTCCAGTGAAATTACGCAGTCAGTATGAACGGCTGCATTAAGTGCAATAGGTGAGTCGGAATAATATTTTTAACGCACAGAATGTTCACAGGTACAGTATGAAAGGGCCTTAAGAGTATATACATGAGATGCTGCTGTCTGAAAGCAAATCAGTAGAATATTCAAATGATTATGAAGAGATCAGCATTTGTCCTCTCGCTCTCGTCTAGAGAACAGAACGACTTGCCTGACTGCTACCACTGGACGTCTTCCTGCCAGTGGAGGTTAGAATAGCAGGTATACTGGGAGTTTTGTGATCACACTCAACACTGATCAGCTCCATTGGGCATACCATTGAGCATCTGGCGGTCCGTCATTATGCACTGCATCTGAAGTGCCACTTCCTCGGTTGTGACTCACACAAGGGATAGCAGACGAGTTTTATGATTATAAAAATCATAGACATGCATCGTTTGGTTAAGCTCCCAATACCATAGCACACAATCTTCCTGCTGTTATTTGTGTGATTGTGACTGCATTTATATGTATGTGTGTGGGCGAATCCTTGTTTGTATATGTGGATACCTGTGCGACAACATCTGTTGATGCACATATGGTGGTTTTTAGGTGACCTGCTCTGCTTGGATGTTTCTGGGATTGTGTCTGGGTGGGTTTCCTTGTGTGTAGGTGTGCACACAATGCTGGCGAGTTGCAGGTGTGTAGTACTTTGTGTGCATGTATGAATGAAAGGGTAGGGACACAGGTAGACAGAGGGATGCTCTGCTGCGTTCACATAAGTACGGCAGGGGTGCGGAAATATGGTTCTTGGCAACACACATGTAACATGTGTGCCTGGCAGGTGGTTCGTGACACACCAATAGTGTGTGCCAGTTAGTAGCACCAGGCACTAGAGGGGAGCTGTGCCAATCTCATGCCAACACTATGGGGCACTTTCAGGGCAGAGAAACAGCTACTAATAGGTAGAAGTGAATGTCCTTCACTTATCCAGACAGACTTTTTTGAAGCATATTTAATCAAAACAAACCAAAACATAATGACGTTTCGTTTTTCTGAAAGTCTGTGTGCCTTAACATATCAGGTCAGTGTGTTTGCTTTTTTCAGTTGGCTACTAAGGTTTAGTGAAGTACAACTCAACAGTGTTATAACACAACACTGAAGGCTTGTCCTTGTGTCAGGATATGCAAGTCTCTCTATTTTTGTGACGATGTGTGTGTATGTGTGTTTTGTAGTTTCCTGTGGTGCATTGGGAGGCGAAGCAGTGTCTAGTTTGGTGCACGTACCGTGTTCTCATTACTGCTAACAGCCTTGAGCCGGCCTCGTCATTAGAGGGAATTATTCTCAATCCAATCACCTATCAGTTACGCTACGCTACAGAGGCCCACAATCTGTCCTCATCCGATGGCTGAGATTTCTACGTGATGTCTCCTGAATTGCAAAGGACGAACAGTGAGACACAAGAGGAACAAGGGGAGCAGAGAGTGCGAGAATGGCACATAATAGCTGCTTGTGCCATTGCTCAGGGAGCAAATTTTATCATTAAGGATCTAAAATCAAACCCATCAAATTCTGTTTGTGGAATACTAAAAAAATCATTTGTAACACTGCTGCAGGGCGTTGGTATTGGTCACTGGTCAAAAAAAACAAACAAACAAACAAACAAACCATAACAATCCCACTGTTTCTTGAAGCAATAATGTATATATAACATGTACCATATTAAGGCTTTCATTAATGTAGAAACTCATATTATTTAGAGATCTAAAGAAGACTTAAAAATAGTCCTTATAAGGATGATACCTAAATGAACAGTAACATAATGTTTTTGGCAGCAGAAAATCACAGATTGGCTATAATAAGAAATGTGACTGTGACGATTTCCTTGTTGTTAACTTATTGGAGGAATTTAGAGGATATATTGCACCCACTGGCCAGACGCCTGTCTCACAAAAGGCAATTTACAAAAGTTGCACCAAAATAATACACTGCCAGTCTACTCAGTCATCTAAGAGGAAAATGGTGCTTACGCTGACTGACTTTAAAAAATAATGTCTTAGAAAGTCATTCTGCTGGGCAGTTTTTCAGTAATTCGAAAAACAAAATAAACAAAGTTAACTGGTGGTGTTGCTGTTGGTGCAGATGCTATTTTACCCTTGGTTCTCATTACTTTAACCAGCCATAGTAATTGAAAGTTGATTTAAGCACCAAATCGCAGCAAAGTTGTGTTTGCAGCAACATTATGCATTTTACAATATAGGGCTCAATCCGGTATACTTGGGTATCAGAAAAAAAACTTCTGCTAGATATTCAGGAAATGTTGCATATATGCAAGGGTGTATCCTGGAGTTAGGGGACAGAATACCCTCGAGGTCAGACTTCTGCAACACCCGCGGAGTACAAAAGATATAACAAGTAGTAAGAATGGGATGGGTCAGATATGATTTTCTGTGTTTTTAATATGTGTTGTTGTACAGTCCTTCAGGGAATTGGAAGGAAGGAGTTGTGGATAATTTGTTGACAATGGTGGTGAGGTTTGGCACAGAGAAAACACTGAGCAGATTGGCAATGCAAGGATGAAATTTAAAAAAAAGCCATCACTATTGTTATTTTCTCATTCATATTACCCTCTTATACGAAAATATTGCTTCTGACCATTGATTTCCATCTGTGTTTGAGTAAATCTCCAAATCTCTCTATTCTTCGTACCTCCCAGTGCTTTTCTATTCTCCCACCAGCCCATCTCTGCATGTCAGTTTCCTTGTGTCAGTGGTGGTGGTGGCTGTGCAGGTAGGGAATATGAATTACCTTGCAGGCAGGCGGTGTTCTGCTTGGAAGACTGCTGTCAGCATGGTGAGAATGGATGAGGAGAGACAGGAGAGAGATGAGACTGACAGCTCCAGCCAACCTTCATCCATCCATCCACTCCCCCTCCTCCCCCCCACTTCCTCTTTTGCATGCTCCTTCCACGCCTCCCTTAAACTCCACCACTTTTCTGGTTAAAAATAGAATACAAAAACCAAAGCCTAAAGTGCCACATGGGAAAACTGATCAGACATGTCAAATTCCAACTACAGTATAATATCTCAGCTTAAAGCACCTAATCAAATATGAACCAAATATGGGTCTCTAGAGAACTTGAAAGTGGTGCTCAATCTTCTGAACCTATGTTAAAAAAAAGAAAAAAGAAATTGTTGGTGTTTTACACTAAATGGTCATACGTGTTGTTATCTGGGTCTTTCCTTACTGTTGACTACCCACAATACATCCTGAACTATATTTTTTCTTTAAAACTGGGGAGATATGAAAAAAAATCTTTTGACATTTTAATAAAGAATATGAGTGCAAACTTGACAGTATATTTTCTGGACCGTTAATCAACTTAATGATGCAAAGATTCGCCCGTATTAGTTGTTGATGCAACACAGCATACATCAGTTTGCAATAGGAGTGCATTTGCCAAATTTTACAAAGATTTTCTTTGTGCCTGTTCTAGCTGGCCTTTATCACTTTCTGCAGACAAAAAAGAACTGACTGTGAAGATTTTACATCCCCCAATCCAGTCACATAGTGAAGGGATTTGGAGGAAATTGCTGGGGAAAACAACAATTGCCACCACAGACACGACATGAAGTTGAACACATTAAAAGAATGAAAGTTTTTTTTGTTTAAAGAGGCCAAGATCCAGACAGTAATGCACACTGATTTACCGTATCTGTAGAGTGACTTTAACAGCGCCGAAATCCTTACAGTATATGCCTTATCTAATGACTGAGTTTTATAGAAGATGGTGCTGGTTCATCCAGAGATTCGTGCCATTCTTATCTCACATAATATGGCATGACTTCCAGTGTTATCCTGCACTGAGCAACCTCAGTCTCATTAACCATCTGACTAATCTGCAGGACTGTGTAAAAGAGAAGAATGTAGAATGTAGTGGAGGTTGTTGAAGTTAAAATAAAGTGGCTTATTGTGTTGGTTGAAGCTTCAGATTAACTAACAGATTTATACTCAGATTGGGGTTAAGCATTAATATTACACAGTGCATGAATCCACTGAAAGAATGAAAGCATTTCATGTTAACCATTAAAGGCTAGGCTGAAACTAGTCCAAGTTCTTTACAAAAATTACAAAATTTTTAAACTTTATGTCTTGGTCCATTTTCATTTGTCCCTCTTCCAGTTTGTTTCTGTGTCCTCAATGTGACTCTGGTGCCAATAAGCTGAAGCTGAGGTATCAGACGGAGCACCCATGCAGGGATCCATTAGGCAAAAACCAATTTCACACAGAGCCAATTTCATAAATATGGAGTATGGGCCCACCTTTAGCTGTGCTTGACTAGCTTTCAGTGGAATACACAAAACCATAAACAACAAGCCTGCGCCTGAGCACTCCTTTTAAATGATAGCTGGAGTGTGGCGTAGACCTAAGCACATTATGTTGTAATTTTAACAGTTTAATGAGGAACACAATGAATAACTCTTTCATTCAAAACCCAAACAACCCTAATGGAGGACTTGTGATTAGTTAGAGCAATTTACAACTGCCCAATAATTATATTAATCCAATGTGTTTGGTGTAAATTTTGATAAAAGCACCAATTTAATCACATCCCTTTTAAGTCTGGTTACAATTTAAAACATTTACGTCAGCGCTGGCTGTTTTTTGTTTTGTTTTTATTCTTCTGTACAGCTCTTGTTGATTATATCTTAAAACACAATACTCATAAGAGTCACAAATGTCATACTATACATACCGTACTACCTGTAAATAAGCTTTGCCTCCTAACCAACCTGGCTAGCCGTTATCTCTCCAGACTCTTGCATATCTATCAATAAAATATACTTTATGGACTGCATTCACCTGGCCATGCACTCATTAATACATTTATATACCAGAGGTGGCAGAGGTGCTGTGCAAAACTTTATCACTTTACTCATTGTTGAATATATACATCTTTCTCTATACTTGGTCAACTTCCTAGTAAATCACAGAGAGAAGCATGCTTGCACTTCTCATTTTTTGTTAATATATCCTTCCCATAATGACAAAACTCATTTTAAAATTGCCATTCACTAAAAAGGTGACAATCCAAAAGTTATAGATTATGTTTTAAGTGAGCCAGAAATTAGAGTGGGGTGATGAGGTAAATAGAGGAGCTCATCAAGGGGGGACATGGATCTCACACTCTCTTTTATGGAAGGACCTTCAGCACAGAAAGGGTAATTTAGAGGATTAACATAGATAATTGGGAGAAAAAAGCTATAGCCATGGACAGCCAGATTTAAGACTTAGACTGGCAATCAGCCAACGCATTGAGGAACGTGAAGAAATTCTATAAAATGCATATAATGTGGCTGTTACAACTTTTGGGTAAGAGTTTAATCTGAGCAATGAACTATAAGCCATAATGTACAGTACGTAAAACTGACTGCAAGCTAACAGAGAATAATTAGTGCTTAAGTAGTTATACACTCACCAGCTACTGCATCTTCGTTATCTAATTAGCCATTCACATGGCAGCAACTCAATGCATTTAGGCTTGTAGACATGGTCAAGACAACCTGATGAAGTTAAAAATAAGCATTTCTGAATACACACTGCATCAAACCTTAAAGCAGGTGTGCTACAGCAACAGAAGACCACACTGCATGTCACTTCTGTCTACTAAAAACAGGAAACTGAGGCGACAATTTGCGAAGGCTTGCCAAACATGGACTAGAAAACTAGACAAAAAAATGTTGTCTGGTCTGATGTATCTTGATTTCTGCTGGGGCATTCAGAAGGTAGAGTCTGAATTTGGTATTAAACAACATGAAAGCACAGATCCTCAGTGAAATAGAGCACCTCTGGGATGTGGTGGAACAAGAGATTTGAAGCACAGCAGTTCAGCCAACAAATATGCAGCAACTGTGCAACGCCATCATGTCAATATGGAACAAACTCTTGGAGGTGTATCTGCATTAGACCCCACCCCCTCTTCAAGCTGTGCCTAGAACAAAGAGAGAATGACTAAGTTTAAAAAAAAGTGTTTTCCAACAATTGATTTTGCTTAACATTTAATGAAATGAATGTCATCCTTGTTTTGAATGCCAGGTATTTTTATTACATGACATTACATTTATACATTTAATACCCTGAAGACAATGGAAATGCCATAATATGAAATGTGTTGCTGAAATTAGTTGAATAATGTCCATTTAATTTACTTAATACAGAGAGTAATTTGTTACTCTAGCTCTGACATTTTGATTTGATAGAAGTAAAAAAAATTAACAGGTGAAATGACTTTCGGTATACTGTGCATAAACATCCACATCATAAGCCACCATTCACTGAGTTATGTGATGAGTTCTGTGTGTGTGTTTGATGTTGCTTTTATTATACCATCCTTTTGATCTTATACCAAGGTTGCCATTATCAACACTAGTACCAACACCAACGTGTAGAAAAGCTTAATGTGATCAGAGAAGCGGGCTATACCCAAGACATCACAAAATACTAAATTTATCAGGTATCTTCTGATTGTCACTGTTCTACCTACCTAACAAAAACAATATATGTATACAGGAAACTTTTTTTTTTGCACAACCTACGCACAATCCAATCCAGCTCAGCTCTGTCTTTACTCATATGCCAGGAAAATGTTCTGAATCTTTAGTTTCACAGTCCAGGAACTATTTTCTTCTTCTGAGTCCTCAAAAGAATAAGAATGTGTGAAATTTTAACAGTGCAAAGATTCCTTATGACTGTTGTGTATCGCAGAGTGCAACATCAAGGTGAGCTGGAACAGTTGGGAAAACTTCTTGTTTGAAGCTTGCATTCTCTCAGGCCGACCTTACTGGTTTCCATTCTCCTTTAAACATAAACTGCAATATATTTCTGTGTGAACCTGAAGCCATCCCTTTTTGCCAGTTATTGAACCTTCAAATAGGCTGCTTTTCTCCACAAAATACGTCTGTGTTTAGTATGGTCTGCCGGTCAGTCTCAGCTTGAATAAACTCAGCTCATATCCAAAGCTCTTCAGTGGCATTCAAAGGTGATTGCCACTGTATGGGATTATCACTTTAAATGATACTGCCATACTGATACACAAAATTAGCACATCTTATCTATCCATCTTTTTTTTTTTTTCATTTATCCAGTTCAGTAACAAAGGGACTGCAGCCCATCCCAGCTGTCACAGGGCTAGAGGACAGGTCACCAATCCGTTGCAGGGCTAACACAGAGACACACAACCATCCACAGTCCCATTCATACCTACAAACAACTTGAAATTAACCTGGACTGATGGAGGAAGACTGAGCACCCAGAGAGAAACTCCAAACTTCAGATAGAAAGGCCCCAGGCTGGATTCAGACCCTTCTTGTTGTGAGGTGACAGTGTCAACTACCACACCACGGTGCCACCCATCTTACAAGATAGATTAAATAATGATGGGGTACAGTGAGTCACATGGTCACAGAGGTGACACAGGGCTATTACACCAGGCTGTTGACCTGTGAATTAATTAACCCACAGAAAAGCAATGTAGCAGTATTTATTGAGCATTTGGAGGTTGGTAAATAATAATGGAGGCTGTAAACAGCACGGGAAATAGTTTTATGTAAATATTGCATATTTTTGTATGTGTAGCCCTTTTTTGCTCTAGTAATTGTATGCACAGTGTGTTAGTCTGATTGCTTCTCCTGAATCTAAATCTATTGGTATATTAGGACCTGGTCATAGCTGTGTTCTTGTTCTACTTGACTAAGCGCACAGGAGCACCCAGTGGCTTGTCCTGGAAAGAAAATGTGAAACAACCTCACAACAATTAAGAATGAGGGTTTTTTTTTAATTACGCCAAGATGAGCTTCTGTAACTAAGTGCTCACTGTGTTGAAATAGCAGATGAAAAAAAGTAAAATAAAAAACTATTTCAGGGATATAAATGAACCTTTAAAGTATTCTTCATGCTCATGCAAGGTTACCAGTTAAAAGAAGGAGCAGTTAAAAGAAGGAGTGTTACCTAATTGCCTGTAGAGCAGGTAATCAATATTACATGCTAGTACAACATCAATACCCAAGATTACTCCTAAAAAAAATGATCCGGATTTTTCCTGTAACACTCAACTAAAACATCTGTTTTTGTAAAACTAAACTGGGATGTTGCTGCACGAGCTTCACTTACAGTTGCAACGGGGAAAACATCACTTTTTTAATTAAGTGTGATTTAATTCAATTTTAAATGATTTAATTGCTGATTCATAAACTTTTCAGTGAAATAGTGCAACAAATTTATTGCATATGGGTCAAAGGATGAAATAACACAGCTTCTGAAACTCAAATGCTGCAGCTAGATATGTGAAAAAAGAAACAAACACTCGAATGCACCTGACAAAGGTAAGGCCATATGCAAAACAGGTGAACAGGTAAGTAAAGATTTGATGCCAGCTCAACAGTAGGAATAAGATCTTATCTGTCATTACATCCGTCCTAGTGGCCATCTCATAGCTGGAATGATAAGCTGGCCAAAAGAGACGATAGATGATAGATGACGACTGATGACAGATGATGCCACTGATGTCAAGACATGAAAACTCCTCATGTTGCTTGAAGGGTTCTGTGAGGCTCTTTTGATTGTTTACTAAGATTTACATGTTTAGATAAGAGTTCTGACATCTTTCTTGTTCACCTAATGTCAATATTCCTCTGAGGTTAACAGTAAAATGCAAGCTGTTGGTCCCTGGGGGGTCATGGGGGAATCACCAAAAATACAAAAATCCTTGCTGCATGCACAAAAAAGAAATCTGCCTTTACTGACCCGAGCAGCAAATGAATTTGGTCTGGACTGTCAGTGGGTGTACACTAACATGCACTAGCTGCAACTCAAAAATCATTTCTATAAACTTATTACTTTGCAAGTCTTTAATTTTGATCCAGCTGAAAACTTCACAGAGACAGCAATTGCTAGTTTTTGCTTCAACTGTGCATGACCCAAGATAAAGTAAGAAGCATCCATGAACACATGGATACATGAATACATTGCAAGCTGGGACAGCTGAGGGGCACAACCAAGTGGTTGGGATAGTGCATTATATTTATTAGAAGTTCCCATATCCCAATGGGAGACATCTCCAAAGGTTGTATAGAACAACTGGTCCTGTGGGACCGTAAGTTTCAGATAGAGAAGCAGCCGCAGGGCACCTAACAAGACATTCAGCCATAGTTGTGGTTAACAAGGAGCAGAAGGCTACAGCTGTGATAGATGTGGCAATCCCACCTGACAGTAACATTAGAAAGGAAGGAGCACAGGAAAATAAAGAAGTACCAACAGCTGAAGGAACAACTGGAGCAGATGTGGAAGGTAAAGTCCCAGCAGTAATAGGAGTGTTAGGAGGTGCAACTGGAAGAGTGGCTCCAGCAGATACAAGGGATAACGAAGGTGCAGATTCCACAAAAATAACAATATGTATATGTATGTGTTATAGGTAAATATTTCACTGTGGCTATGAGCACTCGTATCAATATAAAGGTTGAAAGTTATTTATCTTGACCGGTGTAGGTCTGTCACAAAGGTATGGAGTTTAAGTGTTCCACCATTTGAATGCTGCTCATCACTCCGCTTTGGAGACTGAGGCTTGGATGACTGATAAAACCGCTCAAACGTTCTGCAAAGAGTTTGATTTACTTTGTTTTTAATAAATTCCAATGCAGTGTGTATTGTGACACCTTTCTATCGGAACCAAAAATTATTTTTTTGGCAATTTGAGTGAAATTGCTTTGATGGATTGGACCACAGGGGGCGTTCTTAGCTCCCCCTGTCACTGGTTGACCACTGTTCCTTCCTTGGACCACATTTGATAGATGATCACTGAACACTGCAGACTGAGAACATCCCACAAGAGCTGCAGTTTTGGAGATGCCTTTGTCAACCTCCTATTTATTTCATGCTTTGTATCCCCAACTGCAATAATGACATGCAAATGTTTCTCCGCCCTCTGTGTATATATAGCCTTGTGCACATCTTTGTTGAGTCATCTTTTTATATCCCTATGTACTCCCTGGGTTTTTGTTACACTATTTTATAGCTAGATAGATAGACAGACAGATATTTTTTTAATTTTTTTTTTTTTTCTAGGACCACCTTTTAAATGATTCCATCTGGTGTTCTGAATCTGCTAATCCCTTCATAGCACAGTAATGTGGTTATACTTAGCAATTGAGCTTTAAATCTTAGCTTTATCTATGACTTAAATTGATGGTATAACTCTAATGGTAAGAGTTGTCCAGTGAGAGTTCTATGTGAAACGGTAACACTAGTCATGTTAAACCAATTCTTAGAAAATCTAAGTAGAGACATTACCTCGAATTGACCACATGACTATAACTCAACACTGCCATTATCCAGGAAACTCACTGCAGTTACAACTCATCCAAAATTCAACAGTCTGGCTTATGTGTACTGACTAACAATTGGCTTTACTTTCTGGCTTACCTCCAGCCTGGATTTCAGCTGCTTTATTCTTTTATAGCGAGAAGATTTGTCTGCATCTGCATCCACTCACACAGTATCACATATGATCATATGATCTTCCCACATCTAAACTAGGAACATGGTGGGCTGCCTCTGAAACATAATTAAAGGATGGGAAACATATGTATTGAGAGGTAATCAATATGTGATATTATACTCTCTTTCAACCATTAGTAACCTATCACCCAACCACCACCTCATACCCTTGCTGTAATAGATGTTATTGTTCCCCTTTGCCAGGTAGTGTCAAATTGAAAATGGCTGACACAAGCTGCCAGGCATTGCATCACAGAGCAGACCTCTCTCATCATTTAGTTAGCTTAGTACAAGAAAAATACTGTGGCTGTCATGTGCAGAGACTGAGGAGGAGCCAAAAGAGAAAAAAATAAATCAGAAAATATTGCAAATCAGCTATAATAAACTTTAAAGATGCTTAACATGATCTGATTTAAAAATGGCAACAGCTTGGGTTTTTAGACTGCAGACTGCAAGCTTCATCAAAAGAGGTTGAGGGATACTCTCAATGTGCCTCGAAAAACAGAGGAGAGGCTAGGGATCAGACTTAACAGTAGCCTATGGTAAAATATTTACATGGCCTAGATTCATATCTAATGAGCTTAAAGAAAACCAGTTATGCAACATAGCCAAAGTTAAATGTTTAATGTTGTGTTGTTGTGAGAACACTGGAGAGACCTACACTCATCTTTAAATGGGTTCATCTCTCTGGTTTCATACAAGACTTTTGCAGGGTTTAAAATGAGCTGCGTAAGTTTCCTTCTTATGCAACACTCAGTCATCCTCTGGTATGACGTGACTTAATAATCAATGGTTCATATTCAGACTTTTGCTTATTCACTAATGTAACATCTACTAAATGACTTCAAGTGTTTTACAGTGTTGTTGCTATTATTAATTATGCAGTGTCAGTTGAACTTCTATAGTTCCCTGATAAGTTAGAAGTTTTCCTCCATATGTCTATGAAGCGTGTCTCAGTGGGAGCCGTTTGGTGATATGAGCAGCACTGAGCCATTGTTCCTACACTTCTCTAATTAGCTGTGAATGTACCAGCTCTATTCATGTAGCTTGTTTTAAAGTCCCACACTTTACAGGACCCACCCAGCACTCATCTGTGCAGATCTGTACCCCAGGGCCACAGAAAGAAAGCAAGGATAAAACAGAAAGACCCAGCTGGTGGCAGAGCTTTTGATGAGGATAATAATCCAACAAAATGTGTCATTTTCATGAAAGGTCTTTTTGATTCTGTTTGTGAGGCCTTTTTTTGCCTGGGCCATGTGTCTGTGTCACTAAAGGCAAACTGGCAGAAGATGAGTTGCTTTGAGACTAATAAAGCCCTATGGTTCCTCAGGAAATGTAGCTAAAGTGATTCTGTTTTGTAAAATTTGCTTTTGTTGTGTCAGTCTCTGTTTCAAGTCTGACTTTGCTAACCTTCTTCAACTATAAAGCACTAACTTATACAAAATCTAATCATAATATACATTTTTTGGCTTAGGATCATCTGCCATGTGATAATAATATGCAGGGCTTAAATAGACTAATTGTTACCTAAGCTTAACTTTGCCCTGATCAAAAACATGGATGATACAGCTGCCACAGGTACAGAACAAAAAAAAAAGGAACTTATTGAGGAGCTTGTTCTAATTTTTTTTGGGAACTATAAACTACTTTTAATGTTTGTTGAAATTTTAGTAAGTTTAAAGACAGTCACTTTTATCTCTCCACCATCCATCCTCTTTTGCTTGTCCAGTGTTCGGTCATGGTAGCAGTAGGACAAACAGGGTATTCCAGAAATCCTTTTCCACCAGCAATGTTTATCAGTTTCTACTGGGTATTATCCTCCTTTGTTCCCAGATCAGATGGCATCTCCAATGACTCCAACTTAGCTTACTTGTTTCAACACAAGTGAACACCAGAGACTCTATGCTGGGTTCCCACAGAATGTTTACACTCCTCCCTTTGCAGCTGAGCCAAGCCACACTACACAGGAAACATGCTTCAGATTCTTGGACCCATTATTTGATTCTTTTTGCCATTACCTAGAGCATAGGTAGTTAAAATAACATCCAGGCACAACACCCATGTTACCACTGACACTGCCTCAGATGCCTGTCTATATCCTGAGCCAACTTCACATGTCTCCTGAAGAGCTTGAGCATGAGATATCAATCCTGGAGCCATGGCCTTAGACATAGAGGTGCTATACCCAAAAAGTTACCCTCCTCCCTTTTGCCTTGAAATCTTGTACATCAATATTAGAAACATGAGTGGAGACAAAGGACAACCCTGGCTTATATGAATCACACAAACATAAATATGTAGCTGGGATGGTTGCTGCTAGGAGTGTTGATTTATTTGAAATGCCAGGAGAAGATGTTGTCAGGTCAAGCACTCAGTTGGCATTGGTGGATGTACAAAACAGTGCCAAAACTTTGCTCATTATCCTGAATATTTAGAGCTGCACTCGAAATATTTCTGGTCCTCAATGATAAGGGCATTTTGATGTAATGGAGCAGAAATTAGGTGACATTAACTTAATGTGGCGCATCAGCAGGAGGGAGAGAATCAAAAAAGTGTCTTGTGTTCTGTATTTCAGAAAGCCAATATATTTTTTTATACTTAATTTTTCAGCCTACAGTGGGGGAAAAAAAAACAGTGGAAAAAAAAGCATGTGATGCACTACATCTGTCTATCTATATAAATTAAAAATAGATAGGTATCCATATTATATACACACATTATTTATAGATCTAGATTAAAAATACACTCATACATAAATTTACCACAGGGGGACTCCAATCAAGTTGTAGAAACACCTAAGGCTGTAACATGACAAAATGTGGAACAAGTGAAGCATTGCGGATACTCAATGCACAACTCAAAATGAAGGCTCCAACACACGAAAACATCCATAAACCTTTGTGGTCCAGCTACCCAATTTCGCTGTGCAAGAAACCGCACAATGACAATAAAAAGCTCTAAGTCTAAGTCTCTAAGTCTAATGTTAGAATGTCTCACTTAAGCCACACATAGTAAGCTCCACACCTCACCACTAGTTGCTTCACTTTAGTTTACTTTGCAGTCACTACTTTGAATATATTTTTCTTATTGTCAAATATATTGTTTCCTTAATAAATTAGTTTAATTTTTATCTATCACACCTTCCAATGTTTAAATGGAGTGCACACATATCTACAGTGCAAGGTCAAAGTTCTGTTTTATGTTATATTAACAGATCTTTTTTTGGTTGAGTTACCTGGTGGGTCTGGCTTCTCCTTCCTGGTTAGCAAAAGGTGTGGTAAAGGGCCGGGGACCTGAAGTACTGCTTGCTGACAGCCTCATTGGACTAAACCACATGCTTCATTGATAGGGGGGTGTTTGGGAGTTTGTTTAATTGTTTTCTGTCAGTTGGTTATATGGCAGCCATTTTGTTTTCCCCTTGTGTGTCATATGGTTTAGCTAAGCCGGTATTTAAGTTCCCACTGTCATTTCAGGAGGTCAGTTTGTCTTATAGTTGTTTATGGTTTCGTTAGTTGTTATTTTGAGTTCAGTTTATTGAGTTTACCTCTTTTGTTGGTCTGCCTGTTTAAGTTTTGGCTTTGTTAATTTTTTTTTATATTTTTGGGTCAATAAAACACCATTTTTGAATTAAACATCTGTGTCCTCTATGCCTTACTGCTTGGTCCCTGACATCCGCTAACAGTGGCAAAGACAGCAATGCTAACCAACAGAAAAGTTCAGGATATCCTCAGCAACTCACCTCAACAGAAACAGAACAGAAAAAAGATGAGCTTCACTGATTCATCGTATCTGACTCCTTTCACAAAGTTTTATTGCCCTCAGAGTAAGTACATATTAGCGTCACCTACAGCTTACACTCACTATAGATGAACAGCGACCAGTAGTGATGTGCGGATCGATCCTGAAATATCGATTCCTCTGATACCAATCATTTATGTTCTAGAATCGATTCTCACATTGAAATATCGATATTTTAGTAATTTTGGGTAAATTTGTAGTTTATCATTAACAGGAACACAGTGGAAAGAAACTATAACATTCGGATTGTCTACATTCAAAGGAACTACTTCCTCTTCCGCCTTTCATAGTCATGTGCGAAATACGGCTGTATAAATGTCTCGCAGCCCCTTGGCGTGCGCACTCACAACAATGGCTGAGCGTAATTGGAGTCATGTGCGGACGTAGTTTACCTCCACAAACAGCTGAGACGTGGTACATGTGGCAAAAAAGTGATGTGTTGTGGCCATACTTGCCAACCTTGAGACCTCAGAATTAGGGAGACATTCAAAGGGGTTGTTGGGGGGGGGTGATAAATACATTTTACAGTGTTTATTTATCGGATAAAATACGTTAAATGTCACCGTTATTATTGGCCGGCCCGGAAACAGCGGGGGTGTCCAAATTCAGAGGCTGCTTCCACCTGAGGACCCGGCCTTCGTGGTCTAAAGAAAGCCGGGTAGTACGGCACGAGCTCCCTCGGTGGAGTGAAACTCTGCCGTCTGCTCCTTGCTATCTAAAATATAACCGGGCGCTGGCATAAACTCTTGACCGTCTCGCACTGTTCTGTTTAATCAGTTTTCTGTTTGACGTTTATTCAGCTGTGTGAAAACCCCGGAGGAACCCTCCCGAGGGATTAATAAAGTTAAATTGAATTTAATGTAATCTAATAACTTTAATCTCAGCCAAACCGATTTACTCACGAACAAATAAAACACTGAAAAAGCCAAACAATAACATTTTTAAGTTATCAAAGTGACTTATATATCATGTTTAACCCGAGTAGTGAAAGACCGCGGGGGTTTGAAAACGATGTGTCGATCGGCTCAGATATTTGAAGTTTAAACAGCTACATTCTCACCTGAAAATATGTTAAAAGTTTTTTTGCGACCCAGAAAGAGAAATAAGAGTAATATTAAAACTAAGTAGCTGCCGCCATTGTTGGAAACTGGAATTGGCTGGGCCGCGCTATGAATTCTGCAATATGGTTTTTCAATTTTGTTGTCCGGATGGAAAATCGGGAGAAATTCGGGAGAATGGTGGCTCCGGGAGATTTTTGGGAGGGGCACTGAAATTCGGGATTCTCCCGGAAAAATCAGGAGGGTTGGCATGTATGGTTGTGGCAACATCACTAACCTTGTCAAACACCTCAGAGTAAATCATATCACAGAATATGACGAGCGTATGTTGAGACGAACTGAAGAGGCGAGTCCTTTAGTGCTGCAGGCAGGCAAGGTGTTCAAATAGCGCACAACTTCAGTTTTTTTATTTCTATATGATGAACTCTGCATTATTAAGTGACAAGAACGTGTAATTTGATGTCCTGTAATCATTATGACGCTATAATTTGAGATAGAATAAATAAAATAAGTTTTTGTACAAAGTATCAGTATCGGATCAGTATCGTCGATACCACCCTGAATATTACTTGGTATCGGATCGGAAAGGAAATCAGTGGTATCGCACATCACTAGCGACCAGAGTTGTTTGTCCTATAGTGGGGAGGGGTTAAAAAAACAAAACAGAATTCAGTTCACCGCAGTCTGCAAACTACTGACATCTAGTGGTGAGATTGTACACAGTGTACCTTATGTGACACCAGATGTAATATTGACTAAAAAATACCTCCACCCTAACGACACACAGGAAAAACAAACAAAAAAAAAATGTAAAAAGGAGGGTGTGTACATTTACACTCTTAGTGCAGTAAAAGTAAAACATACAATGTTTTGTGCTCCTCTTCTACAAACCCTATAGGTCACCTGTTGCACACGCAATCCAGGTTTATTTGGTAGAAGAGTGTGCTGTAGAACTACCTTCCTCTGGATAGATGTCGTGCTTCTCCTGAGGTTTCAGATCCAGGGAACTACCGTCTAACATTCATACAGTCCCCAGCTATTGCTAAAGGAGTTCTGCCTTGTTTCAAAAACATTAATTCTCCTTCAGATGCTTCATGGATCTAAAATTTCATATGGTTTCCAAAGAGAATCCAATGCATAAAACCTCTACTAATGCATTACTCACTTATCTGGTCTGGTAATTCCTGAAAAAATTAAGTGGTTTAGTCTTTGTAAAATCATACATTGTTAATACATTACCCACAGAACTTTGTGCAACTGCAACCTCATGCTAATTTGCTCTGCTTAATATATCTGGCCCTAAGACACCTAATCATTCCTAAAATCACATTTCCATTCACTTGTTTTGGATGAAAGTTCCTCCATAGTCTGTACTACTGTGACAGCTTAATGTACAAGTAAACCCATGCTCAAGTGCAGAATAGTTAGAGGCTTGGAAAGATAATCCTATGTTACTTTGAGTAGAGCTTCCCTGGGAGCATGTTATAGAGGTTGGCTGTGAGTTTTAGCAGACTACACAGGTTTCCTCGAGTTGCACAGTTGCATGTACATTTGGGGGTGTGTGTGTTGAACAGCACACCTCGTCTTTGACATTCCAGACAAAGCCTGAGTTACAACCTTCACAGACTGTGCAGGGAAATCTCCTCTCTACCACTAGAATACCAACACCACTCCACAACGACATTTAATTGCCACCCCCTTTCACTAAACAAGGGGTGTGATTGAGCTTAGAGGAAGTTCTGTAATACTGATTGCAAAACATACTCGTTAAAGAACTCAAAGTCCTCCCTTGAAACCTGCAAGGTGGGGAAAAAAATTAACAAAAGGGAGTTTGCCATCACTGGCGTTTCTCTTCCAAAGTGTTTCTAATTGTGTGTTAACAAGGAAGTAATCTAAACGTGGGCTCATCAGGGAAGCTTACAAATACAGGGATCTGATGTGATTCAGGGCTAGAGTAATTAGTTTTTTAGGCTTGCGATACATGTGCATGTCAAAACAATGAAGAAGAATGTACAATTTACAACAGACACCTTCTGCTAATCAAGATTTAAGAGATAGTCACACTGAACCGACTCAAAACACCTTAGTTGTATGAAATCAGTTGACAGTATTACACTACTTAGTTGCACCGATTCATTCTTATTAGACAGATTAACAGATAAGAGATTAGTGAAAGAAGTGAAAGAAATCTGGAAGGTTATAATACTTCAAGAGATGTGGTTAAAATATATATATTTCTTTGCTCCATTTGTGATAGAGAAGTGTAAATGGTTTACTTATAGGTGTGACAAATTGTGCTCATTTGCTGGGACTTGCCATTGCTAAGATAACATTGCTTCACTTATTATCCTGGGGTTTTCTGTATTCAAAACATCAAAACAACTGAGCACGGTAAAGCAAACAGACAATCAACTGTTACTTTTATTTTCTTGCAGGTTTAAATCCTGTTTGTTTCTTTGTCTATACTTACTTCTGTTTCTTTGTTCTGAGGCTCCACGCAGGTCAAGAGTTTATGAAGTGACCTGTCCAGCTTTTCTTGACTTTCATGGTGTTGGTGATGTCATGTTCGACATCACTGGGCTAAACCAAGCAGTTGTTTTTATAGATTTTGAAAAAAAATTATGAAAGTGTTTGTCTTTATCAGGAGCCTTTTAACTTTATAAAGGAACTAGTGATGCATTGGTAAGTTTTACTGGCTTGAGCCAATAATTGGGTGTGAATTGGGTGAACTGGGTGTGAATTGACAGCCCTATATATAGTCAGTCAGAGGTTGCTTCAGGTAAAGAACCACTGGTAGCCAGGACAGGCTCCAGTCCACCCAATCACCCTGAATTTGTAAAAGAAGAAAGTGGATGGATGCATTATTGTAAGCAGGATTTATGTGCTGTAGCTGGTTAAAAGTGAAACTAAGATTAACTGCTGTATATGCTGATTAACAGCTTAATCTAAACAGAAAAAACTTTGACTTTGTCCTAGTAAAGTCCATCCATTATTGGAGGCATGGTAAGCGATTTAAACTCTCATGAGATGAACAGAGGCTGTCAAACAATAGGTGGCTATGCTGTAGCAGTGTGGAAACACATTATGACAATCGTGTACTTACAGATGGCAACTCGAACTGTTTGATGGCCTGGGAAACAATTAAGCTGCACAATCACAATTGAATTTAAAAGCTACTACAGCTAATGGGGTGGTGTCTTGCTGACAGAATGGTATTTAACACTCATCAAAACAGGGCAGTTGAAGAGTTTAGGCTCAGCAAAGCATTAAGAAGACTTTCTGGGTGGATTTTACATCATTATTTGTATTATACGATTGAAAGTTTGTATATTTGTGTTAGAGAAAGATAGAGGAGGTGAGGGTGGAGAGCTTAGGTGTATTTTAATAGATAAAAGCAGTCAGCATTTGCTAAATAGTGTGTTAAAACTACAAAATGTAATGCAAGAGAAATCTAAAAAAGAAAAATGTCTTTTTTTAAAACTATTGCTGTGATTTATCTAATCAGAACAACTGAGTGGTCCCTTGCAAATCTTTTGTGCACACTTGGCATGCATGGCTCTGTCTCCAACTACTATATGACTTATCCCACTGTGATGCACTGTCTTCTAAGCCCTGCTTGCTCCTCACCTCCATAAATTATTCATTTAGCACAGCATGAAAAACGCATGTCAATTAGCCAGGTTTATTTTTTTTTCCTCCAATGAAAAACAGCGGGTTTCTCCTCATGCCAGCTAGAAGAATTATGTAGTGAAACAGTGCATTATTTATCATCTTTGGACATGACTGCTCAGGCTACATACCCTCATTCTTCTTTAAAAGAAAGGAACAAAGTCTGACAATGTCAGTTATTCTGTTTGATTTGAGCAGACATATATCTATATGTCTGCAGATAGATACAGTAGATGGATTTTTTTTTAAGTTGGAGTAGTTTTTAATTTTGCCTGTTGTATTATTGCTGTGATTGATTGAAATCAATGCTGGCTGATGAACGCTATGGCTGAAGATCTTTGATGGACTGCCTCACTTCTCCCTTATCTGCCTAAGCATGTGGTAAAACTGAGAAGACATCACAGGATCCTTTTAGTCAATGTAGAAATATGTATATAGTACCAAAAATCCACTATATGGAGGAGTACACCCAAAATACTTGTCAGTTTATTCCCATCTTTGCTGAAACTATGTGAGATATTTAAACAGTGAGATATTTAAATAAGCATTAGAGCCCTATGCACAATTGCTAAACAGTAATATTTAGTTGCCAAAATCTAAAAATGTTTTAATTTCAATATGTTCATGTATGTTTACATAATTTGCATTTTTATGCTTTGAGTCAAGGTATAATTACTCGAAGATCCAATAAAATACAATCCTATTTCATCTTTAATTAAATCAGCAATTAATATCAGCTGCAATTTTACCTGCAGGTCAACTTACTATTCAAATTACACATAGCAGAATTTCCCCAAAATATTAAACCTTTCATTTGAAACAGATATAAATGATTAAAGAATTTAAAAACATTATTTAAGCATTGGAACAATGGCATGCTCAACAGTGTGATCCAGCAAACTTTCATGAGTTTAAATTTTAATTAAAACTCATTATTTATAATATTTAAATACTAAATTAGCTATGTAAAATATGCCTAGTTTAATATGTCTTTATGTAGTATGTCTAACACCATTCCCAGGTAATTAGAAAAATAAGAAAAATAGAAGTTTCAAAATCTGGCTGGAAAATATTTTCTCTCAGTTTGTAAAGTGGAGAAATACAACCTTCATGACACTTAAATAAAGTTTTAACCTTCCAAAGAACATTTTTGTTCATGGTCTTCATTTGCAGTCTTTTCTTTCATTTTGTGCACTCAAGGAAGCACTTGGCCACATATAGAAACTAACACCTTGATACACTCGTGGATGATTCAGAGCCAGCAGACCCAACACAAAACATCCATGTTTCAAATAACGGAGTGAGGTTAAATTTAACAACACTATATTTTAATCAAAGCCGGATTTGGTGAAATACTCCTGAAGACACAGGGGTCTGTGTGGAAGTTATTGTCAGCAATGAGCACCACGCGCAGTCCTGTTGCTTGGATACTGTACCTGCAGTGATTCATGACTCTGTTGGCTCTGGGCTGCTAAGGTAGTATTAGCTCAGCTGAATCAGAATTGAGATTTTGCTTATAAAGACAGAGGTATTTTTTTATGTGAGACCCAAGTGTTGTTGGGGTTTTTTTTGCTGTTTTTACCCCCGAGAGTCAAAAACATATTCTCCCCATTTCACCTTTTCTCTTCCACACCAAAGCAAATAAAAGTAAAACTATAGCCCTGACATTGCACTAAACCAAATGTTCAGCATAGGGTGACACTATAAAGCATATGTTAAACCCCAGATGTGCTTCTCCATCAGCAGAAAAAAACAAAACAAATAAACACAGGCTTCTTCTTTTTTTTTTAAATGGACAAATTCAGTTGCGGAGCATTTTTCCAATACGCTCTCCACTGACTGCCAGCTATGGGACATTTTACAACCTCACTATAAACAAACACAATATGCCCCAGGCTGCATTTATGAATACAATTCTTAAAGTGTTTGCTTATTTGTTTATATTACAGTGCTGTAGGCAGATGAACAGAATGGTACTTAAAGAAAAATGGTGAGGTATTTTAGTCACCTGTAGAAGCAGAGGCACAGGAGAAAAAAAAACGGTGTGGGTCAAACTGCAGAAGGAAGAATATGTAGCAGATCAATATTAGCACTCTTTAGAGAGTTTATTCTATAGACAAAATCTGTAGCAGTTAAGCTATAGGGGTACAAAATACAAAAATAACTGCATAGTCCAAGTGTGTAGGCCCTATAATAGCATTATTGTGTGAGTCTTTTGGACTTGATGTGCAGGTTACCTCTGTGTTCAGCTGTGCTCTTGTGTGGAAGAAAACCTGGAGGGTCTCAATAGGTGGTAAATGCAGGTGTGGCAGCTACTCATACATTTACAAATACATTAGTCTATATTTGCAATATTTTCTCTCCTGTGAAAGTGGAGGAAAAAAGTTTGAAGGTGTTTATTATAATTGTTATACCTTCTGGCCCTTAAGGAGAACATACACACACACACAGTACAAGTGCAGTTCTCATCCACCTTAATGTACATGTCAGTGATTTTTCCCCACCAGTCTCAAGGGGTAATAATGAGCACATTATGGCTTGGCACTGCACAATGAACAACACGGCACAAGCAAACCTATTTAGGAAAGTTGACACTAAAGAAAGATTTATACTTTTTTTAAATTGCATTTTATTTTTACAAGAGAAAAGACCATCACAAAGCTCCTTCCCTGAGCTTTTCTGCAGGGATGATGAACTGCGCTAAACCTTTTGTTATTCCTTACTTCACTGAAATAGTTATACTCTGACTCACAGCTGTGATCAAAAGTTTGCATGCACTCATCATGGCATGAATGCCATGATAACTTGGGTTTTTTAATAATTTATTTATTATTTATCACTTATTTATAACTATTCTTATTCCAGGGTGCAATTACTTTTTTCAGCATACAACTTTAATGACAAGAATTGCATTTTCTTCTCATTTAAAATTGCACATTGAGTCAAAATTATACATAAAAGGTTCAGTTATATACATATACCCCCACTAATATTTGGTTAAATGTTTAACAACTTCCATCTTGACCTAATGTTTTGGTAGCCATCATCAAGTTTTTGGCATATGTCTGGCTGGTTTTTATTCTTTGCAGAGTTCATTTAAAGTGCTTTAAAGTGTAGTCCACAAATAGGATTAAAGTTGGGGCTTTTGGGAAGGACATTTCCCAAATTTAATGTCGGCCTGCTTTATTCATTCCAAAACCAGTTTCAAAGGGTGTTTGAAATCATTGTCCTGTTGGAACACCCAATTATGTCCAAGTTTCAACCATCTAGCTGTTGACATGAGGTGAAGCTGAAGAATTTGGAGGTACTACTCTTTTTTGATTATCCCATCCACTTTGTGCAATATTATCAGTCAACAGGTGGCAAAACAATCTAGAGCATAATGAATCCATGGCTATGCTGTACAGTGTTTTTAGGTTTGAAAGTCTCACCTTTACTCCTTCAAACACACTTTGTGTCATTGTGGCCAAATACCTCAATCTTTCTCTTATCTGACAATAAAACTTCTCTTTTCAGAAGACATTTAGCTTGTCTGTGTGGACAGCTGTAAATTTCAGTTGAGCTTGTGTATTTATTTTGGAGCACGGGCGTCTTTCTTGATTGCTATGGATTGAGAGGATGTCGATGTATTGTAAAACATTTTATTGTGGTCATCCTTCCTAACCAATTTCTTCTCATCTGAGGGTGACAGTTACGGTTGTGTTTGAACTAATGATCTTGGAATCTGCAGTTGTTGAAGAAGAGCTCCAAAACACCTTCCAAACTTGTGTAAATGTACAATTCTTCTTAGATCTTCACAGAGTTCCTTGGATTTTCCCATTGATTAATACTCAACAATCTTATGAGTGCAGTTAAACAAATCCTACCAGTTGTAGTCATTCATAATAACAAAAAAGACGTTAATCGGCCTTCACTTTGTCAGTTTAAAGATACTGCAGAATCTTCAGCATCACTTTTTAAAAAAAAAATAATTTTTTTTGGCCTTTTACTGTCTTTATTAGACAGATGCAGTGAAGACTGACAGGAAAGCGGAGGGAAAGAGAGAGGGGGAGAAATGCAGCAAAGGGCCATGGGTCACACTGGAACCTGGGCCGGCCACTCTCAGCCATGCGGCATATGGTCGCCTGCACATCCAACTGAGCTAAACCAGCGCGCTTCAGCATCACTTTTAACTTCATGTATGCATGTCTAATTTTGAGCCTGTGTGGATTAAAGAAAATACAAAATAAATCCAAACTTGTACATCACATTCTGACATTAAAACTCATCTTAATTGGTCTTAATTGTCCATGTAAGAACTGTATTAACAAATATAAGAGTATTAAACAAATTTAACATACAGTGTACAGTGCCAAAGATATCAAGCCTTGTTATAAAGTTGCGATTTTTGCTTTTACTTCATACACATTGGCAGTAAACATGACTTAGATGATCTGATCACAACTGGCAACTGGCCTTAGAATTAACTGTTGCCATCGTTAGTCTTTCTCAATTTGACGTATTAGTGCCAAATTAATTTTTGTGTGCGTCTGTGTCCGACGGGGCTCTTAAAAGCATCTACACTGATGTTAGGGTCACAGTCATTTTAATGCACGACCATCACAAGCGCACTGAAAAACACAAACACAAAGAGCATCCATTATGCGAAATAAGTCTTTATTGTGTTTCACTGATTGTTAAAACAACTATTACCAAAAGCAAAAGCACGTAACAAAATATGAGACTATTATTTCAACACAACGTCTGGTTGAATGCGTTTTCACTTTGATGCATTAAAATGCACAGCAGGTTCACATGCAGACTGAATTTGAAACATATGGTATATACAGAGATCGATCCAAATATATAAACAGAGAGGTTGCCATCATCTTCAAACTTCAAAGTTTGTGTTCCAGACCGATGCCCTTGAAAATAACAGTGCTTTCTTACCAAAATGGGGGAAAGTCTATTATTTCAGTTTGTTTATCTACACTTATGTTGAAAGTTATGGATATAGCACATGCTTTACATACAGTACATTTTTAGCACCATCCAAACTACAAGAAAATGCCTCAACAAGAGCAAATTAGTAAAGTCTTTTGGCCAAGCCAGTAGCATTAAAATTGACTGAGAAATTGAAAATTTTCATTTCATTACATCCAGCGAGAGCCATAAATGAAACAACAAAAGAACATAAACTCTCCTTAGGGATTTACATAATTGAAAATCCAGTGTAATTACCTTCTCTGGTACCCCTTTATAAGTCACCCTTTAGAATTGGTTTTGCGCTCCAACGAAAGGGCTTTAATTATTAGTAATTAGTTCTATAATGCTTTTTAGCTTGCTACCTATTAATATTAACAGTTTTTGGATTGCCAGGTTATGAAGAAACTCGATGGCTGGTGTTTATCCTAATCCAGTATGACACTCATCTCTTTCCCAGTTCGGGACATTTATTCTAATGACCCGTTTGACCTTTTGGGAAAGGCAGAGTTTTATTATTGTAAAAGCCCTGACTTTAGGAGAATTCTGGTTTATTTAAAATGGGCTTATTTCCCCATTAATGTGGAAAGCTTGGCTCCAAGTGTTATAAGAAAATAGTACAAAATATTGCTCTCACTTAATATTGCTGTTTGGCAACAGGACTGGGGAGGAAATTCTAACCCTGCTGGCTAGACCCTCTTTGTTGGCTTTCTTTCTGCCGGTAGTGAAATAGACTTGTAGTGTCCAGCTGAGCTGCATAGCGGATAGCCTCAGCAAATAGCTTTACCACCTAACACAGAAAGAAAAAAATGAAACAGAAGTCCGTCAGTTGTCACAGTGAGTCAGATTGTAAATAAAACCACCAGTTCTAGTGGGCAGCATAGTACTGACCTGAAAATTGGTAATGAGTGGAACTCCATGGTCAATGGCCATTCTACGGATGAGAAAGTTATCCTTCACGTGGCGAGTATTGTTATTGGGTAAGTTGACCACCAGGTCAATATGACCCTCACTGATCAGTCTATAAAAAAACATGCAAAAAAAAATTAAAAGAAATCATTCAATTTAAACCCAAAGCACAGTGTAAACTCTGACTCAAACAAAATGTGATGGGGTGGATGTGGCTCAGGTGGTAGAGCAGACTCGACTATCTGTAGGGTTGAAGGTTTGATCCCTGAACCTTATGTGCCAAAGTTTCCTTGGAAAATGCAGCAAATGTTTCTGATGCGTGCCATGTGTGCAGCTACACCCACAACTGATGTGTGTGAGAGTGAGTGTGTCAATCTGTCAATGAGTTAACTCCTTTATATTAACTCTTAAGATATTAATGTTAAGATTATGAGGTGCTATATATAAGAATATTATGAATTTTTTTTTTAATAATTCAGAAAAGATTTTAACCTATTTTTATTCATGTAAAATGAAATATTTCATTCATTTTGTGTTTTAACTTTGATTATGGATTATAGAGGACTAAAATCAATAATTAATCTCAGATTATTGAGAAATGATATTTACAGTCTAGTTCAGTCTTGCACACAGAAACACAGTCACTGGGAAGACAAATGAAACCTTCAACAAGGAGGATTAAGCCACAGAAAGTCCACAGATTGGAGAGCTCACTGGAACAGGAAAGTGTTGTTGGGAAGGTGCACAAGCAACCAGTGACCAGTTGATTCAAGAACTTGGGTTTCACAACCGGTGTCAGTGTATCACAAGCCACCATGAACAGATGTTTTCAGGAAAGGAGCTACAACTGTCACATTCTTAATATTAAGCCACTCCTAAATCAGAGATGTGAGAAGCTTCTTACTTGGGGTAAAGAGAAAAAGAACTAGAGTGTTGCTCACTGGTCCAAAAATCCCCCTTTCAAATAAAAGTAAATTCTGATTTGATGTGGAAATCAAGGACCTAGAGTGTGGGGGGAGAGTACAAGAAACAAGAGTTTAAGATGATTCAAGTTTGAGTTTGAATTGTCCACAGTCTGATTATTTGAGGTGCCTGTAAATGGCAGGTCATCTGCCAGTTGTAGAGCTTCCAGCTGCTGACAAGCTTTATGGAAATACCCATTTTTGTTTTCTAGCAGCACTTAGTACCTGCCCATAGTGACAAAACGTCTACCAAATGGTTTGTTATTACTGTGCTTGATTGGGAGCCAACTCGCTTGACCAGAACCGCATAGCTTTAGGTCATATACCCCACAGATTCTCTACAGTGGAAACAGATTCCTGAAAATCAGATTAGACAAGATGACTTGACTTTACATTCTAAGCAAAAAAGACAGACAAAAAAAAAGGAATCAGTGAAAGATGAAGACAATTATGCAAAGATGCAGCAAGCTGAAATGACACAGATACTTTACAACTAGGAAAAGAACAGAAAGAACAAAAAGAGCTATGAGGAAAAAAATAAAATAAATGACATAACTAAAATCAGGTTTGACCATGTTGCTGACAATGGCATTTTCTCCTGCCCATCCTGCCTGACTGATTAGTCTGTTTCAGATAATCATTCTATCAGCTCTTGATTGATAAAACCATAGTTTAACAAATACTCAAATACAAACACAAGTCCACATTGATCACATAACTGAAATACTCATAATGCAAGTAGAAAATTACAGCTAAAATTATAATCATCAGCAAAAGCTGAGTTCCAAAATTGCAAACATAAAGCCCAATCATCAATAAAATCAGCTTGAAGTTGTGGGAAGATCTAAGATCTCAAAGTTGTATTTGCTGTTGTAATTGCTGACTTGTATGAAGCTGGAACAGTTGATGAAGAAAGTCTCAGTCATCAGTTTACAGGTGGATGTAAAGACAATTTAGCAGAGTCTACTCTGTGGGAATGGTCACCCAACTATAATACAGTATTTTTAACAACTTAAAACAAGAATTAGAGACAAAAAAGTTGGAGGAGATGAAGAGGAATCAATACAGGAATCTTTTTCAGTGATTGAGATTTCTGTACTGTATGCAAGTTAACCATAGAGTAAAAGAGGGCTGCTGCCAAAATAAAATCATCAACCCAAAAGTCAAACACAGTGGAAAGAGGATTTGGGGTTGCTCGGCTCCTCCTAGACAGCTCAAGAGTATTTTACAGGATAATATCAGAGTGGCTTCTCCACTAGCTGAAGCTGTTGTAGAAATTGGTGATGCTGCAGAAAAAAGGACTTTAAACATAAAAGTAAATACACTGTGAAAATAAAGAGACGCTGAATGTGCACAATGGCCAGTCAGAGCCCAGACCTTGAGACTAGAAATGTTACGGAGCTCAAGTCAGTTGTTCACTCCAGACATCTTAACAATGTGGCCAAGATAAAGGAGCTCTGTAAAAAAAAAAATGGTCTAAAATACCTTCTGAGCACATTACAGGCCTGATGTGAAGCTACTGAACACACTTGTTTGAGGTTACTGCTGCAAAAGGATGTCCCGCCAGTTATTAAATCCAAGTGTTAGATTTTTCCTGCCAATAATTCAACTGTTGGACAGGAATGGTCAGAAAAGACAAAATAAAACCCTCAAAACCAAACAAATATTATAATTATGATCAAATAAGCAAATTGTGTTTGTACTTCCAACATAAACAAAGATCAGACCAAATTTTCTCTGTCCCCACACACACACAGCCCCAGTCTCTTTTTACATTTTCATCTGAAGGCCTTTGACAGACTGCATAGAAATAAGGCTGAATTCTAATTGAAAGTGTGTGACAGACAGTGACAACAAAGGTTGTGAGTTTTTTTCCTTCTATAAAGAATTGGCCTCTATGCCACCTTGCACAGATGATGCCAAATAGTGTTGTGTACATCTGTATGTGTTTGTTGTTTGGTCTAGGCTTATTACATTTTTTTTGTACCCTCTTTTTCACTAGCTGACTTCCAAACATATGGTCCAGATGGCTTCATTGTGGCATGATCATTACCCGTTTGTGGAATCGTTACCTGAACACCGTCACAGTCACAGTCATGGCTACTGTGCTACAATAATTCTCTCTATGTAGAACTTTCTTAACAGGTTGTACTACTGGCAACTGAGCAATTCAATTAAAAACAGACCAATGTTAAAACAATGTACAGCAATTTGTCGCCAGACATGTCCTGGTTAAGGTACCAAGAAAGTGAAATGCTATTAAAGATTGCAATCTATGGTGTTCAAAGTTTTGCAACTCTAATTTAGCGTCCACTGCAACTTTCCCTACAATGTTTCACAGGTGTGGCCAACAGCAAAATATATCACTATTTACCTAATTTGTGCCATTTTTGATTTTCTTTGGTTGTGATAGTTTCTCTCTGTGACCAGACTTCAGTGTCAGTCTTTTTACAGTGTGCTGTGTGTCTGGACAGTGGAGCAGTGGAGCAGTAGTACACGAGAAAATGAAATGACAAGTCATTAGTGTCGACCAACCGCAATCAACTTAGGAGACACGCTATAGGACTGTAACAAAGTATAAAGTATACTAAATATAATCAAGTTTAATTCCATCAAAAAGTGGAAGAGTAGCAGTGCTATTTATGTAAGTTGTGCAAAATATTTGTTCAATTTTTGTACTTTATTATTGCCCATAACTGCTTTTTTAACTTTATGTTACCCTTATAAATAATTTCATCATTCTCTCTACTCAAGTCTTATACTGGTCAATGGAATGACTCTGGACTTCAGAGTCTGCTAAATCTTCTTTGATCTTTTCACATCTTACAACGATAATGAAGAGGCTTTAGATCTTAAGGCAGCATACTATGCTGATTAGACATCTTGTTTTTAATCTAATATGTTACAATTCATTTAATACTTAAACACTTCCTCTGAAAACCACAAGCCACAACCTTGGCTTCAAAGTTTAAAGGCCAAAGTTTCACATGGGCCACTTCAATAAATGTGCCAGAAGGGTTTAACATCAATTTAGTACTCTAAATGAACATTTACGCACCTCTTAATACTGGGCAAGCTGTTGTCTCCGCCCATCCCAGTGGGCCAGGCAACTGGAATGGCAGGAACGTCATTGGCACACAACCAAGCAGAAGTGGCTTCAGTAGCATAGAGCTAGAAGAGCAATATAATGCAGCATTACAAACGCATACAGAATGTAAAAATACTGAAGGAAAGGAGGAAAGAAATTCTTAGTTCTTTTTAGTAAATCAAAAGAGCAGGAATCAGAAGAGCTTCATCAACCGAAGATCATAAAAAGGAAACCATTTCTGATTTTCAATGACCGAAAATCACAAAAAGGAAAATATTTCTGATTTTCAATAACACGTCTCGTCTCTTATGTTTGAAATAGCAGTCACCTTGAAGCCTTCCTCTTTCAGCTGGTTTGCTGTAGCCAGGAAACTGGGTCGGAACGAATGCTGGAAGGGAGGGAAGCAGACGGATATTTGAAAAACTAAATGACATAAGAACATCATAAACAACAAACAGAGGGAGTGCTTTCATGCAGATTTCTCTGTTGATCCGTAATGGTTTACAGATACTGTATGAGACAAATTCAGCACTGTATCATTGAAGGTTTGTTCTTTTTTATTTTGTCTCACTTTCCCTTTCAAATCAAAATCACACTATGTATTCATGATACTTCCCTACAGAAAAGCTGTTACAAAATAAGGCACAACTTGTAAACTAATTGAATTTTTATATACCCAATTCTGACTATATAAATATTCAACAATAATACAAATAATGTCGTCCCTTTGGAATACCCACATTTCCCCCCGCCCCCCAATTCATTAAACATTTACCAAGGCAATAAAGGGTTGTTCCAAATTAAGACAACATAATGACATTCTCCGTTTGGTAGGTAGGTGTGTTATGTCAGTCAATTTGAAGTTAAAAAAGAAAAGAAAAAGGAAGCATTGCAATATCTAGACAACAGAAATCTAAACAACAGATTCTCTGATAAGGAATATGATAACTGAGGCAAGCTAAGGAGCAGTTTTGTTTTTTTTCTTTTAAAGTGTGACAGTCTATTTACTTCCTCACTCTGGTGGGATGACTTTGCCATCTGTCTTTTGGCGACAGTCAACCAATGGAAGATTTCTCAGAGAGTACATGTGTTTGCTATGACAACAAACACTGACTGCATAATTTATTTTCAAGCTTACCAGGAACTTCAGCTGTGCTTAAAAAGAATTACTGAGAAACCATTCTTTAAAAAAAGAAAGAAAGAAAGACAAAACACAAAAACAACAATACATATTTCTTAAGGTATCCTTCTAAATTCAGAACCCTTGATAATGCGAATCTATAATAATCTATAAAACAAGGTATGAGCAGGACAACTACATTTGTACGGAAAATCTAAATTTCAGTTGTTTAAATAGACCAAACTGCTCCGATCTTAAGGATGTGATTGTAACTATGTGTTCTTTTTCCTTCAGGTCAATGGAGGGTAGGTCATATTGTGCCAATCTTGGAACAGTCTGACACCACTGATGCTAAAAATGACTTCAAGGTTACATCTTCTAGAGCTATAAAAGGAAAACACAAATCAGCCCTGAAACGAGGTATTCAGTTAAGTATTAAAAGGGTTACTCTTGTTGTCCGCAGATGCTTGTTTGAATGTAACTGTGGTAGTTAAGACTGTTCTGTCAGAGGATTATAAGCATGTTCAACCATACATGCAGTTTACATGATGTCAGTTTTGTTATGCAGTACACATTCATTCTTGTGTGTTGCTGAAGTCTGTTTTATGTAACTCATGGACATTCGGTACAGACAATGCTGTGCACTTTAAAAAAAAATCTATTATTTAAGTAGAAAAGAATTTCAATTATTGTCTTTTTTCCATGAAACAAGCTGACGTAAAAAAAAAAAGGATTAAAAAAAAAAAAAAAACACTTTGTAAAGCATTTATTTTGTTGGAGATCAACTTCAAATGACCCACTTAATGGATTCTACCAAGCACACTGAAAGTGCTGAAAACTCTTCTGAGTGTTTGCTGCTGATTTGCAACTGATTATGCTCACACTGGGTGCCCTTCAGCTTAGTAAACAATGCGCCTGCTGAAATCACTGCTGTCTCACCAAAAGCATTGTGATATGGTTTGATATTTGTCGTGTAACTACATTAAGCCTTATATAACACGCAAGTCTCTACTTAGATGGGCAAATCTGGCATACAGCTGAAAATGAGGGCATGACAGGTAAGGAAAATAAGAGATAAAAGTAAAATAACAAACTTTACCAACAGTTATTGTTAATATAAGTAGCCTGAGTGATTAATCTAATTTTCAATATAAACTTGTTTAAACAGCTTTAAATAAAGAGTATCTTGAACACACCTGTTTAGTTTTTGTCTGTTAAGACAAACTAAACAAAGTAAAACAAAAAAAAAACCTTTTTACTTTTGTAGATCCTGCAAAAATGTAGACAAACAATTTGTGAAATGATCTGTCGTAACACAGAGCAGCAGACAGCAGTTATAATATTTTTAGAGCTATATACATATTTCCAATACAAAACCAGATCAAAGAACTTCGTAGAGTTTGTGTAGAGTTGCAAGAAAACATTTTTGAAAACCATCGGTATTGCCAGGGTTTCCGGATTCATTATTCAAAATGTTTAAACCTTTATTGGGAAAAACCCCCAAAAAACGAGTATGCCTCACAGTACATGCTGGAAAAAGTAAACGCCTCAATTGAGCAACCTGTGGAACATCCATTCGCAGGAATGACCTCAGACATTTTCTGTATCTGCTAAAGAATCTTGTACCGTATCTCATACAAACGTTTAACATTTCTGCGTCGTCTTAGTTGAACAGCTTTCTTCTAGTCATGCCACAGCATCTTGTAATTTACTTTAGAAAATGGTGGTAATTGGTGTGTGCTTTTGGAGTGCCTTTGTTCATCATTTCACTCAACATTTTGTAAGATTTTGGTCCTTTTGTTCTGTAGTTTCTTGATACAATTTGGAATTCAGTGTACACGCTGGTAGTAAAGTTTTCAAGCCTAAGGTAGCAAAGCATCACTGTGGTTAGAAAGAGGCTTTGATGGTGCTGTGCAGGGCCTTTTTTCCCTTTGTGGATTTTTTTCCATTAAGTTAACTTACGTCTCCTTTGTGCATTTCTTATAAGTATCTAGTTTCTTTTATGAACCTTAGAAGTTTCCCTTTTTTTTTTTTAACCCAACAGGGATTTCTTTTGTGGTGTCCTTTCACTGATTAACACCATTCTTATTCAGTGTTTTTGTATATTAAAGACTGTCCACTATATGAAAAATTGGTATGCGTGCTCAGTGTGAGTACACAACCCATTTAATTCTGTATTTTGTAGATATTTTTGCACATCTTTCAGGACTGCTTATTGTGCTCTTGGTGTGGTCTTTGCAGGACAACGACTTCTAGGGAGAACAACCATCCTAAAACAACTCAGCTCTGATTTTTATCTTGTGTGGATTCATCCAGGTCTTTAGAAAAGCTTTTACTAGACCATTTTCAGCTCCAGCATCGATCACAGCATGAGAACAGCAAACCTTGTCAGTAACCAGACGTATGTGCTTATTTATAGGGAGGGGCACCTCACTTCCAATCTCATCTCATCACTTACTCTTTCAAGCCTGCACTGTGAGCCTTAGCTCAAACTGTTCAATAAAAAAAAAAGGACAACTCTTGGTGTGTTTGTTTAGTTAGATTGTGTTTATAACTGTCACTTAGACATCCATCAGACAACATTATACGAGTAACCAAAGGATTTACTATAGAAATGCAGCTCTAAAGGGTTTCTGCCAGTGTGCTACAAGCCAGAGAAGCTGCAAGTTGACCTCCCGCTGGTCCTAAGGTAAAGCTACAGCCATTAAGTTAAGCTAACATGGAGAGCACAACAGTGACTGCATACCTTGGTTCCAGAAGGGAATTTTCCATAAACATTTCAGAATTTTTTTATATAAAAGTTTTAAGCCTTGAACTAAGTCAATCAGCTAGAAGGTGAATCATTAAATGTTTGAACGTGGAATAAAATAAGTAACAGAAAACAAAAAATAAAAACAAGTGGTACACGATATTGTACATATTTACTTCGAACAGTGACAGAACTACTAAGCCCTTAGTGTATTGAAAGTGCCACTTCTACTTTTTTACAATGTAAAACTTTTCATTATTGTAGTATTTTAGAATAATAATTTGGAAAATACTTTGTAGTTTGTAGTGAAGTATAGCCTAGTTATCGATATGGTATAGTGCTTCTTTCCGCTCACTAATTTCGGAAATTCCACGCTCACTCAGCTATCTCATTATCTCACCAATCAGAGACATTGCTGGTTCAAATTACAAATTTGGGTAGAGCAGTTATTTTCCACAACACCGAATAAAAAGCTTTCGTACTGAAATACGGGAGCAAACACCATCTTTTCACAATGTCGTAAGTTAAGTTTTATATTATATATAAAACTATTATATGACTATTATATGTTTCATTCATGCTGGAAGAAAGAAATAAACTTGTGATCTTTTATCTCTCTCTCGCCATCTCTGACATTTTGGTGGATATATTGTTCTTTGTGTTAATGCGCAATCGGTGATTAGCTTCAATATGGAGGATTGATAATGCTGCATGAAAAGAGCACAGTGTTAAATTGTAATGAAGCATTGAACTCTCCCATCCCCTGCCTCCTCTACTGCAGCTGGTTGGGTTTAGGAACGTTTCTGCCAAAAAACTGTGATAGGCAGAAACCAAGAGTCCAATGTGTACACTGTCAGCAGAATATCCATTAAAAAACTCCTATCAGCATCACAGAAATGAGCCTAATATGAGTACATCATTTCAGAACTCTGTGTGAAACTCAGATGTTTACCCCACCCTCCAGCAGACTTATTTACAAAGATTGCTCAATCAAAAAGACCATTTTAAACTCCCCTACAACTAAGTTTTTTTTAAAAAGTTCCATGTGTCTGCATTCTCTGGATCTGTCAGCCAAAATTGCTGCTGTTTGTCAGCCATGTTATAGTCTGTATATGACACCAGGCACTTGCCTTGAAGTGGACCTGTTCCCCAAGAGCACCAATTACACAGCTGGTGCTGTGAGTGCTTTGTTAAAGCTGCATTAGTGCAACTCGCAGTTTGGCAACTCTGGGTAGCAGCAAGGCTTAATTACTAAAAATCATGTAATGCAGTGACAGAAAACAGCCCAGCTTAACATTTTGTTCTTTTCTGTGACTGCAGATTGGAAAAACTTCTGTGTTTTGCAGCATTTGTTTTTCATTCTGACATGGCATTCTGATAAGTATGTAAACAGTTTTCTCCTTAACTAATGTGACTCTTATGCCAGTGATAGTTCTTAGTCATTTATGTTAAAAACCATCAGTTCTATAACTAAGAACCTTCATCGTTTCCACAACATGTATTGCAGCCTTACTGGGTCATAGTTTATAGATCAGTGAGAGTAGTTAGACCTGCATGAAGCCGATAGCCTGAAACACTTGTCTACCTTATTAAAAGGCACACATTTGATGTCTTGTACGGAGCACCTAAAGGAAACAGAAATGGAAAGAAGTAAAAGCATAATAATTGTAGCCTTACCTGAATCCCAATCAGGATGCCCTTCTGAGGCAACTTAAAGCCTGTGGACAGCATAGCTTTTAGGAAGGCAGAGTAAATGTTTGGTCCAAAACAAGCTACCTGCATCAGAACACAAAAAAAAACAAAAAACAAGAAACAAGAGAAAGTCTTTGAACTGATTCTACAATTCAGACAGAATAATAATAATAATAATATTATATATATATAATATATCATTATTGAGTTGTATATTTGGAAGGGGCTTACCTCTCCAGTGGAAGCCATCTCACAGCGAAGCACAGGATCTGCATCTCTTAGTCGTGGCCAGGAGAACATGGGTGCCTGGTAAAAACATTAAAAAGTGGAAGAAGTTTTTTTTGACAAGACTGTGAAAAAAAAATGAAATGTCACCAAATGTGAGCTAATACTAAAGCTCTGTCACTTGTTTTTTTTTTTTGTTTGTTTGTTTTTTTTTTTAATTTCTCCAGTTTGCAGCTTTAACCAGCTAGGTTAATATTTGGTTTGTGGGATCAGTTTCCAAAAATAAAAAAATAAAATCTTCAACTGAAGTTTAAAAAATGGTTTCCAAAGAGCAGAAAAAAAAACTACAAAGAAAGTGGCAGTCAGCTAAGAATATTCTTTAACATTATTGGTCAGTATCATCAATTATGGTTACAGTCTACTGAAACCATTTCAGAGATTTCATGATGCTGCCACCTACAGGCGGAAGAAAGCTTGCCATTAGGAGTAACAGCTAAACCACGCAACAGCTGTTTGTTTATGGACTACAGAAAAGAAATGGCAAATACTGATAAATACAGTGTCATATAAATTAATACCAATGTTTTTTTTTTTCCCCAAAACAATTTGTTCTACAGAAATGAGAAGAGGAGGCATGGTATAATACAAGAGAGAACTGCTAAGACTACTGGCGTGGACAGCATGAAAGAGAAAAAAGTGAAAAGTAGTGATGCTTCTCAAACTGCAGACCACCACGAATAGGGTTGTGGCATTGTCTGTGTCCACACACGCACACACACACAGGCAAGGGCCACTTGGGGGGGTGGGGGATTCATCCTTGAAGCGGGCTATCTAATCAGCGAATGTAATGTTAGCATACTAATGTAAGAAGGGACGAAGAGAGGGGAATGCAGACAAGGGACCAGCATCTTTATCGTGCCTTTGTTCAAAGAGTCAGAGAAAGGCAGGGAAGTATGCAGAGATAAAATGGCAGAATGTAAAGAAGAAAGAAAATGAAATAGAAAGAGGGGCATGTATTGAGAATGAACAACAACGAGGGAAGTTTTAATGACGGAGACAAAAACAGATATAAATTCAGAAAGACTGACAAAGACACGTTTGAAGGTTTCTGAGTAAAACTGTCCATTTGCGAGTCAAATGAAGTGCTATGCACTTTTACCTGCCACAAAACTGCAAAAACCCAAGCAACATCATCCTATTCTAAATCATTAACACTAAGAAGAAGAAATGAAAATGGAAATATAATGTAGGCACAAACAAAAGAGGAAACACAGGGACGTGTTTAAAAAATGCAATCACCGACATCCGTGAAGATTTAGCTGTCATGAGATACGAGAAAGCACACACAAGCCTTCATAAACAGAGCTATTAAAAAGGCTGCCCAGTTTGGCCTATAATTGCTTGTTCTTCAAATGCAATGGAGTGTGTGGGATTGTAGGACTGTTACAATATTCCAGCTTTTCCAATCTCAACATCCTACCGCCTGCCACTCGAAACGGAGTACAACTGTGAGTGTCCACAACATGAATCATGTTATCTTCGGGCACCAGCTGAGCTCCAGTGGAGAAGGACATGAATCTAGCAAGACATTTTCATGTAACATTGCTGTTGTTTTGTCTGCTTTACTGGAAAAAGCACTTGTACGAATGTCTTTATACTCACAGATAAATGGAACTCAGGAACTTGACAGATTCAGAATTCTTGGAAGACATTTTAACAAATACGAATAGGGAAGACAGTTTTCTGAAAGTTGACGGCATCTTCATTCTAAGAAGTAAAACAACTGCCATTCTGAGTAAAGTGCTTTTTCTATTACAAACGCAATTATGTGGTAATTTTGACGTTTTTAGCTGGCTCATGCTAGCTGCTTGCATGGCTGTAAGGATTCTAGGAAACAAATAGTGCCTGGATAGTATTCTGGGTAAAGCTGCACACTCACTGCCAACTAGGGGTAAGCCCTCTGAGGATTGTGTTGTAAGTAGATAGCTGGGGTGGTGTCAATACCATTAATGGGCAGTGCCAAGTTATACAGTATTGGATCCTAGAGAACTTAATTGTTGCTGGTGTGAACCCAAGTGTTCTACGGTGCCCTTTATCATTAGAACAGCTGTAGCACAGTAAAAGTCTCATCTTCATGGAGATGACCTGTGCCTTCTTGAGAGTCAATTGCACATAACTTCAGTACTGTTATTTCAACCCATTTAGCTCCCATCCATATTCAAAACATTCTCCCAAAGACAGAAACAGGTGACAAGACCATACTAAAACCGCTACAGTCATGTGAGAAAATTAGGCCACCCTATGAAAGCCTGTATATTTAAAAATATATTTGGACATATGGATATTTAATATAAATTTTGATGATACTGAGGGATTCATATAATATAACTAAACAATTAAAAACTAAGAAAAGACTTTTTAAAACTTAATGTGAAATGCAATTTTAAAAGAATGCAATTTCTGGTGAGGAATAAATTAGGACACCCCCACATGTTATCCCACTTAAAATGGTTAAAATCACACAGGTGTATCACGTCAGGTGCACATGATCAGTACATCGTTACCCAGCATTTAAACCTCAAATTTAGTTTGGTGTGCTCCTGATTGTTCAAGTGTTGAAGTGAGCGCCATGGTGAGATCTAAATAGCTGTCTGATGCCCTCAGAAAGAAGATTGTGGCCGCTTATGAGTTTGGTAAGGGATTCAAAAAGATCTCAAAAGAATTTGACATCAGCCATTCCACAATTCGGAAAATTGTTTACAAGTGGAGGACATTCAAAACAACTGCCACCATGCCCAGGTCTGACCGTCCTAGCATAATTCACCCCCAGAGCAGACCACAAGATGCTCAAAGAAGTCATCAAAAATCCTAAAATGTCAACACAGGAACTACAGCAGGCTCTGGCTACTGTTGATGTGAAAGTGACTCTACTGTCAGAAAGAGACTACACAAGTTTGACTTTCAACTTGGGAGGTGTGCAAGGAGGAAACCTTTGCTCTCTAAGAGAAACATTAAGGCCAGACTGAAGTTTGCCAGAGCGAACGTAGACGAAGACCATGACTTCTGGAATTATGTTCAGATGAATCTAAAACTGAATTATTTGGACACCAGAACAGTAGACATGTTTGGTGTAAACCATATACAGCCTTCCAAGAAAAGAACCTCATACCAACTGTGAAGCATGGAGGTGGCAGTATCCTAGTTTGGGGATACTTTGTTGCAGCAGCACCTGCAGCCATCATAGAATCCATCATGCATCTGACTGTGTATTGGGGGGTGCTTATAGAACATGTGAAACCATCTGTTAAAAAATTGAAGCCGAAGCAGAACTGGACACTGCAACATGACAATGACCCAAAGCATACCAGCAAATCCAAAACCTAAGTAGAGAGTCCTGGAATGGCCAAGTCAAAGCCCTGATCTAAATCCCATTGAGATGGTGTGGGGTAACTTGAAACAGGCTGTACATGCAAAAAAAAAAAAAACCCAAAAAAAACAAAACAAAAAACCTCAAACATCTCACGAGCTGAAAGAATTCTATAACTGAAGTTATATCAGCCAAAGGGGGCAACACAAGTTATTAGGGGGTAGGGTGTCCTAACTTTTTCCTCCATTAAAATACAAATTTTTGTTCATATCTTTTTTGTGATGTGTAAAATGTTCTTAATTATGGTTGTTTAATTGCAATTAAGTCACTTTCCTTCCCAGTAATACATGAAAACATGATAGGACATTGATATGTGAACATTTCAGGATGGCTCTGTTATGCTGCATTTGTCACCTCAGTGGTAAAGCTTGCTGGTGCTCTGACTGATCATCACTACCAATAAACCCCAGTTAATATTATTCCTGTGGTTCTCCAACCAGTTGTTGGTATTTATACACATATGTGAATAAAGGCAATACAACTGTGAAAAGCAGCACAGTCTAAAATTTTCTTTTCGTCTTTTTCATAAAAATCACACCACCAGCAAGGGGAACAGCAAAGCACACTTCTAATTTGAGAACCGTTTTTAGTTGAAAAGCTTGGAAGCATATAATTGGGCCAACTAGAAACCATTCTAAGTTCTTCTTTTTTCTTAAAGAACGGAAGAAAAAAAAATCTGTTTTGGCAAGATTTTTTCTTACACTCACACACAGAAAAAAAGAAATAAAAGAAATCTGCCAAAATCAGAAGGGTAGCTGCTGTGCGTCTCAGTGGCATGCAAGACTTAAAAACAAACAAACAAAAAAGTTTCTGCTAAGTTCAGACTAAATTGGGTCGCTCTCATATTGAAAAAAAAATGAGAATTGCGGAAGAAGATGAAAAAGAAGAACTATTTATCCCCCCATCCAGAAAGCTGACCAGAATTCTTAAGGAAATCAATAAAAAAAATAAAAAATAAAAATTTCCCCTTGCAGATCACTTTATTATTAGGTACATCTGTTCAATTGCTTGTTAACATAAATCATTATTCATAATTATATGTTACCATCTTAATGTATTTAGGCATGTAGACGTACTCAAGACGACCTGCTGAAGTTGAAGCAGAGCATCAGAACAGTAAAAAACTATGGAATGGTTTTTGGTGTCTCACAGGCTGGTCTGAGTATTTTAGAATTTTGCAATGTACTGGCATTTTCGCACGCAGCCAACTGGTTCAAAATAAGAAGAAATGTCCAATGAGCAGCAGTTCAACTAGTTATTTTCACCTAGAGAAGCCAGGAATCAGAGGACAATGGTCATACTGCACAGAAGACATCTCTAAGCGCACAACATGCCAAACCTTGAACCTTGTTTTCTTAGCACACTTTGGGGCCCTTAGTTCCCTACTGAGCATCATTTAAATAGCAGAGTCTACGTGAGTGTTGGCCACGCACACTCCTTTATGACCACGTTGTACAGATCTTCAGTTTCCAGCAGAATAACACACTAATGTCACAAAGCTCAAATCATCTCAGACTGGGATCCAATCCAAGGGAGCACCTTCGGGCTGCGAGGGAATAGGAGATGTTTGTCTTGGATGTGCAATTGACAAATCAATAACAACTGTGAATTGGCATCATGAGAGCATGGCCCAAAATCTCTGAGAAATGTTTCCAGCAACTTGATAATTTTATGCCATGAGGAATTAAGGCAGTAATGAAGGCAAAAATGGGGTCCAACCCAATACTAGCAAGGTGTCCCCAGTAAAGTGACCTTTCTGAGATTCTATTAACTGGCCAGGACTTTAAGATTGGCCACTCCTTCAAGCAGCCTCCACAACAAACCATAATCATTTTTGTACATTTTTAACAGTATGGACTAGTCATGTATGATAAGAGGAGTAGAATAAAGCGTATATGTGGCCCCATAATTCTGGTACCTGCATGTACCCAAAAATATAAAATATTTCGGAGCAGTTTGCACAGGTCAGCAAACACTTTAAAAAGCAGGTGCAATATTTGAGTGTTTAAAAATTACATAAAAGTAACCAAAACACCAACTGGAAGATGTGCCACATGCTTTGGTGCCAGTATCATGAGTGTTACTAACATGACCTCCTCATATTTAAGTGTTTAAGAGAAGTGTCCGTCCAGCATGCTGTTTCAAGTGTACATTTTTCTCCTGGGTCATTAAACTCACAAGAATTTGTCTTAGAAGTTACCATAATGCAGTAATTCCCCACGGTCAGGGGACAAAGCATGTAGCAGCTGGAACTTACATTTCTTTACTAAATGGCTTTGAACTGGGGAGCGACACCAAACCATCATATCCTGCTCAAATGTTGTTTTCACGCTCTTTCTCCTCCTGGTATCGTAAATACAAATGTGGTGTTATTCCTATGAGTTTGTATATGGAGACAGAAATTACACAATAGGGACTTGTTAGTGAAAAGAAAAAAAAAGAAAGAAACATTGCTTCAAACGAGGGGCCTTCAGAGAGAAAACAGGCTGCAAGACTAAAGCTTGTGAGGGAATAAGACAGATAAATGACAGTGGTTTCTCTGGTGGTAATAACATGTGTCTTGTGATGATACAGTGAGGACAGTGAGGATAAAGGTGGTGAGAGGGGATATATTGATCAAACACACTTTAGGGCAATTTTGCTGGATAATGTTTTTTTTCAAAAATCACACTGTGTTTGCAGTCGGGTTTGATGTTGTGGAAGAAATATGTTTAACAGGAAAAAAAGAAAATTAGCTCTGCTTTGTTAAAACAACTCAAATGCACCGAGGCAAGGTTTCAAAGAAGTCCCATATCAGTCAAGGGGTATGAAGCCTGTGTCATACTCTCCAAGTAAACTCTGGAAGTCTAAGCCTGGCGCGTGGAGAATTCAGAGCTCTGATTAATATTCCTTACCACCGCGCAGACTGGAAATTGAAAACTTTAGGTGGTGGGGAAGAGTTGGGGATTATGCCTGCGTGATTGGTTTCAAACTACAACCATTGTTACGGCAGCTCTGTTGTAATTAGAGAGAGAAATTACTTCAGAAAAAATAGCTTTTGAACAGCTGGCGACACGTAAACGCTCTCATACCCAGTCTAAGAAGTAAGCCTCCCAGTTGGTATGAGAAAGCCAGGTACTATTCTCCTCATCATGCCTAGGTATAACGATGAAGGAGTAATTGCTGTCTTTGTTATGTGAGCCAACGCAAGCTGTATTAGTGCAGCCTGCAGTACGTATAACAATACCATGCATGTAAGGCTCTAAACACGAACTCATTTACAAACCATACAGGATAAGGCAATTAGGTATTTTTAAGGAAAGGTAAATGACTCTTTCACACAAAACACACTTGTTCCCTTTAAAGTCACCATTGTGTTTGTGGTCTGCTGCAAACTACAGGGGTTATAGGAGACTGCTAGAGAGATATGTGAAATAGTGCAACCTGAAGCTCAGTGACAGCGAGGAGAAATAGACAGAACTACCACAGTATCATTGGATTGCCCTGCCCATTTGCAAAACAGAGAAGCTTCACCTCCATTTGTCCAAACTGGTGTTTCTGAGATTTCTGGGACAGCCAAAATATGCAATATGCTATACTGTATCAAATTGTACTGTTTGTCCATAATACATGTGCTATTTCATACTTTGAAGGGAAAATGAGATGTGCCTCTTGGCTTCATATTTGTTTTCCAGGATTAAACTTTACCTTAAAATGATCAAGATGATGTTACAAGATTATACTTTGTAATGTTAAAAACACTAGTTTCTCTCAGCACTGTTGCCTCACAGCAAGAAGGTCCTGAGTTCAATTCCACCATCAGGCCGGGGTCTATCTGTGTGGAGTTTACATGTTCTCCCCATGTTTGCGTGGGTTCTCTCTGGGTACTCCCGCTTCCTCGCACAGTCCAAAGACATGCAGTTAATGGTGATGGGTGAATGTGAGTGAGAATGGTTGTCTGTTTCTATGTGTTAACCCTGCGACAGATTGGTGACCTGTCCAGAGTGTACCCTATCTCTTGCCCTAAGACAGCTGGGATAGGCTCCAGCCCCACAGCGACCCTGAAAGGATAAGCAGTATAGAATGGATGGATGGATACTTTTCTTATGGCCCTAAAACCCAAAAGTCAGGATTATTACATTTACTTAAGTGCAAAAAAAAAGAATAGAAAAAAAAGAATAGAAAGCTGGTATTAAGCTTGATCTCAAAATAGACAGCTGCATTTTATAACACCACAGCACAAATACTGTTGCTACTCAATTTAAAGAGGCTTTCACTGTGCAAATAGAATGAAATTCAGAAGAACTAAATCATTTGTAATTTATTTGTTGCACTTTGGAGTGTTAACAATGACTATCTGTGTAATTTCTCAAGCCAGAGAGCTAACAACATGTTTTTGGCCTGAAGTGTCAGGCGACTGCTTTAATGTACACACATAAACACAAAAGTGACATCTGAAGAATTTCATGCAAGCGCATAATGGAACCATGGTTAAATCTTCTATTACATTAGTGTGTACAGACTCTAATGGGCATGGGCTGAAATAATGAAAAATAAAAACGGTTCCTTTGTCTGTTCAGCGATTCCATTTTTTCCTGCACAGAATGACACTGAACACACAATCACACAAGTGCGTTGGCAGCATTTGTGCCCACTGGCAGCAAAATAGGCTGAGCACAGGGTTCTATGGGCATGCTGAAGAGAGTCTTGAGTACTGCCAGACTGATTGTTTAAAAAAAAAAAAAAAAAAAAAAAACACTACAAAAAGCAGAAGGACTGAAAACAGGGTCACCTGACTCTTCGCATTGACAGCTGATGACCAAAGGAGAATTTAGGGCAGGCACTTAGGCTGACCGGAGCAGCACTTAGGGGACATTTTGGCTAATCACAGGAGCTACTCTGTGGCCTCCTGTGGGTTGAATCACAGGGCTACTTGGGATGCTCAACAATAGCAACAGTATATGTCAAAACCTTGAGGGGAAAGTTGCAAGCCTGGTATCCCAGGTGGTCAATTTTGTAGACCTCCTTGGACAGAGGCACCGCTTGGCACCAGGCAAACTTTACACTACAGCAATGGAAAAGTTTGCAATGACAATCAAAGAGACCACACATCCCTAAGGGGGCCCCACCTGACTCCAGTCGCTCCCACTGCAAGTGGCGTTTCTGATTCTGTTTAAACGAACGTAATGAGTGAGGCTAGTCAGTGAAAAAGAAGAAGAGTTAACCTTCTGGGAGTGAAGAAAAAGGAAGACACCAGTGAATAGAGCTGATAACAATTAAATATAGCTTTAAACACTGCATGGTCGTACTTTCTCCCACACTCCATATTATCCATTATTGAGCTACACACGTCTGTTGCTACCATGGACGTCGCACGCTCGTACGTCATTGTCATGAGACACTCACAAACAAAAATCACGGTTTAGTAACGCAGTAACGCAGCATGCTTATGGGAAAGTAACAGTATTCTAATTACTCTTTTGAAATAGTAATCCCTTACTTTACTCATTACTTGAAAAAAAAGTAGAGCTGGGCGATAGAACAATAACGATATGTATTGCGAAATAACTTTTTCTCGATAGAAAAATTTAACTATTGCGATAGGCCTCATCTCTCGTCCTCTTAAAAAAAAAAAACAAAAAAAAACAGCCAATCCAAATTAAGTAGCGCAGAGCCGAACCAATCACAGCCGCAGCGTCACGTCACGTGACTTGTTATGTACAGCACAAGTGCCAAGGCGCACATGTGTATTTGTTTTTGCAGCCGGGCCGCCCGGGTAATGAAGGAAATGAGTTTGCCGACTAGAGAAAAATCAACCGAGAGCGTGAGTGAAGGTTACCGAAGAAAAAAACAATGATGGTTCCAATGCCGGAGAGCTTATCGAACGGAAGGGCCATAGAAGTTCCGTAGTGTGAAGGTATTTCGGCTATTTCAAGTCTGACAAAAAACAGAGTAGCGCGCACTGTAAATTGTGCCGAAAGCAAGTCTGGAAATACAATAAACCGGTGCATGCTCAATCTCTGACTGAAAGCGCTAATTCGTCATTCGGCTTTTGTCAGACTAAAGTCACTGTTAAAACTGTTTGAAAAGCTAAGCTATACAACAAGGAGAGATTGACAATTTCCTTTTAGTTCTCAGTTTATTTGATATTGACAAAAGTTAGTCAATTTTGTCTGTTCTTCTGTAAAACAAAGTAAGATTTATTTTTAGAATTAAAATTTTGTTTCTAAGTGGAATTGACAATTTAGTAGTCTGTTTGTTCTATTTTGAAACTTAAACGCTTTAGCAGCTGTGTTTTGTGTAGTTTGCAATATTTGCCTTTATTTATCTGAAACTGAAGTCTCATGTTCCTTAAGCACATCTACCCTGTTGAACTGCAGATTATTTCACATTTTACTTGTGAGCAACGGCACATTTAAATCTTACAAATATAGTTATTTGGCTTATATCGTGATATATATCGTTATCGCCAGAAATGAAAAAAACATATCGTGATATGAAAAAATCTTATATTGCCCAGCTCTACAAAAAAGTAATCGGCCCATCTCTGGTCCTAACACCATTTTACTATCAGTACTTTATTAATATTTATTAATACTATCAATTAATTCGACTAACTATGACAGGTTAGTAAGCTGCTATAGCCTACATTGCTTTTCCATTCTTCATGCTTGGACACAAAGACTTACAGAGAGTTGGAATTGTGCTTCCTCACTTACGCTCTCTTTTTTTAAACTCATTCATTTTGTCTATAATCCAATCCATTCTCTCTGTACCCTGAAAAACATCAAAATAACAAACAAAAACATTCAAAGAAAGCCAGTCATGCATTTCCCAGCTGTAAGCTCATTTCAGTTTTCCTTCTTACTTTGATTCCGACGTAGTCCACAGGAATGATGGGTTTCTCAAGCGAGGGAAGGCTGGCCTCATCCAAAGGCTCTCCCACCATCACTTTGGTTGCCACGTTGATAAAGTCGACACCAATTGTTTTGGATACAAAAGGGAAGGAGCGTGATGCCCGCAGATTGCATTCGATCACCTACAGGATGCAATATAAAAAATATAGTAATCTGAAAAAAGTTTTTTTTCCCCTTCTTTTTTTTTTAAAAAAGAAAAAACAATTCTTTCAGTATACCATTAACTTTAAATTAAGGTTACTTAGAAGATAAATAGAAATATATAGATTACAAATGCGTAAATATACTATACAAATGCCCAGATTAGATACACACACATACACACAAATAGTGGGCGTGCATGTGCACTGTGGCTGAACACCAAAGCTGAACGCAAGGTTGATTATTAATTCGGCCAGCTTTGCCAACCATTTTAAACAACAGGGGATTTCATTTTGTGAGTGAAGTGCATTTGCTGAAACCAGGTGTGAAAATGTCAATCTGTCTTTTTAGTCACACACTGAGAGATATACCTACCATGACATCATTGCCTTTAACCAGAAATTGAGTGTTAAATGGCCCAGAAATTTCAAATGCGTGCGCGATTTTTCGGGTGGCAATTTTAACCTGAAAGAAGAAGAAGAAGAAGAAAGGTAAACAAAAAAAAACAAAAAAAAAACCACACTTAAAAATCAAATAAGACTGTTTCAATTTGAACACAAATGGAGAACATATTAAAAGCATAAAGTGCAAGGTAAACTGCTTACTTAACATGGATTAAGAAAAAAAAACCCCAGTTTGAATCACAAAAGCTGCTTTCCATTCTGCCAGTTTTGATTTCCTCCTCTGTCATTATCTGGTATTTTTTCCATTTCTTTAAATGAATCATGCAGGAGCAAACAGAGAAGCTACATGTCATAAAACATAAATGAATCATACGTGTCTTTTGCTGCATTTCTCCCACCCTTTTTTTTTTTTTAATTTATTTAATTTATTTTTTTTTTTTTTAATGGACAGATGCACCATTTTCATCAGGATACATTTTATTGATTGGTTGCATTTTCTGCTTATTCACACTGTTGTGTTTGTACCAACAAACAGGGATGGCAGTACCAGCTCTGGCTCTAACATAACAACATGTGCATGGGGCTGAAAAAGACCTAAAAGCAAGAGACACATGAAAAGCTCATTTTGTACCTAAAACTGCAGGACTTAAAGTAATTAGTACAAAAGAATATATAATATTCCAAGGCACATCCCCCCTCACTTAGCTATAAATGTGAAACTAGCTTTAAATAAATATCATAGAAAAGATCAACAGATGATCGACTGTTTTGTAGTCGGTTTCTTAAACTATTTGAATTATGGTCTCAATCTGGAAATTTGTTGAACACTAAATAATTTCTTTATATGTCATTTTTTGTGACTATAACACACTGGACACTTTCTACAAGGGACTATGCAATGTGCACCATGTCAACTTTAAGGTGACTTAACTGACCTTTTCCTGTGCCCCTTGGCTAATGGTCTGGGTTGGCAGCATTAGGGTAGCATCTCCAGAGTGCACCCCGGCATCTTCCACATGCTCTGTTATGGCATGAACCAAAACCTAAAAAGACACCCAAACGCATGCAGAAACATTAATGGAGTAAACCGGGCACAGAATAACATTTGCAAGCAGCTCACAGCTCTAATAAGACACAAAAATGTCTGCTCAAGGCAAACACTCCTTTCACAGCCTTGGTCTGCTGACCAAGAAAAAGTTTCCAAATTTAAGGAATTTGATGTTTGATGTTGTTAGCCAGATTTGATGTTTTCATACATACAGTATGCCACAACAGAAAACAGTAGCATTAACGTACAGGGAACCACGTTGAAGACGGCGACTGCTGCATGTGGGAGAAACAAATAAATCAACACTGTTTGAGACAAAGGCCTTGTATTTGTTGAAACAATGTACATTGATATGAAGTGTCTGAATAACTTCCAAAATTTCACCCAAAGGAAAGAAGATCTATATTGCCAAGCCACTCTGTATGTGTGTGAGTGCGTGTCTGTAAATGAGCTGCCGTGTCATTAGCTCATTTAAACTGCTGCTAACCACGGCATTCATTAACACTCTTCAGATAGAGCCTGTAATTAATACGTATTATCTCTGACTTTTTTACTCTCCCCCACACATACGCACACACAGTCTAGCTACAAGTAATGAGTCCTGTTTGGTATTCAATGAATGGACAGCTTGTTAATGTGATACTGAAGATAAAGGAGGGTCTGTATTCAGAGAAAGCAGAGTGAGAAAATCTACCATACAACTGAAGAGCCCACGTTCAAAATGACACCCTTGAAATGACTCTCACAGTCTAAACAATAGAAAAATAGACAAGGCGTTCAGGACAATTACCTTGGTGGCTCCTTCGCCTACTGCAGCTTAAACTGCAGATACAGTTATACAAGAATTAAAAAGTTAGACCACCAGTTAGTGCTACAGTAATTTCACATTGAAGTACAATGTAGTGTTTTCGTCTGCAAGGTCAGATTCATATGTAGGTGTCAGAGGTCAACGCTCACCTTACGTTTACTTTGAATGGGGTGACATCATGCATTGTGGATCCATTTCTCCACTCACAGTGGTAATTCAAAAAAAAAAAAAAATCTTTTCAAGCCAAATTGCTTGTATTCAACTCCTCTAGCTTCACCCCTATACAGTCAAATTACCGTATTAAATAAGGTGCGGGCAAGTTGGCATCAGCATGAAGGAGATGATCACTTCAGTGAACACTCAGAATAATATGATATGAAAAGTTACAGAATATGCAGGTCAATGTTTTTGTTTTTGATTAGGTAAATGCATTAGAGAAACATGCACTCCAGGCCTCGAGGGCTGGTGTCCTGCAGGTTTTAGATGTGTCCTTGATCCAACACAGCTGATTTAAATGGCTAAATGACCTCCTCAACATGTCTTGGAGTTCTTCAGAGGCCTGGGAATGAACTCATCATTGGATTCAGGTGTGTTGACCCAGGGTGATGTCTAAAACCTGCAGGACACCGGCCCTCGAGGCTTGGAGTTGCCCACCCCTGGTCTAGATGACATGCTGACATTAAAATTAAGCATCCAAAACAAGAAGAAAGGTAATTTAAGTGAATTTGAACATTTTTATTGTCAGGCTAGTCTCAGTGTTTCAAAAACTGATGATCTACCTGGATTTTCCCACACAACCATCTCTAGGGTTTAAAGAAAATGGTCTGAAGAAAAAATATCAGGTGAGCAACAGTTCTCTGGAACATTGTCTTCTAAACAATGGCTATAAAAAGCAACTTTTTCCCCCACTAACTCTTTAAGCTGATAAATTAAAAGCAACTCAAATAACCACTTGTTACACCGTAGATTTGCAGAAGAGCATCGTTGAATGCACAGCTGCAGAAGACCACAGTAGCTTCCCGCATGTTAAGAACAGGAAACTAACAATGCATTTCACAGACTCACCAAAACTGGACAGCACTGTTCAAGAATAGAAAAATTTTGCTTGGATGGTAGGGTCATGTTGCCATAAACAACAAAAGCATGGATCCATCCTGCCTTGTATCAATGGTACAGGCTGGTGGCGGGGTAATATTTTCTTGCCACACTTGTCTCCGTAGTACCAGCTAAATACTGTTCAACTGCCACAATCTACGTAAATGTTTCTTATTGACAGTTTCCTTTATGACCACCGTTTACCTGATTACTGCTTCCAGCAAGATAATGCACCATGTCACAGATCTCAAATCAACTTAAACTGGCTTCTTGAACAACGTAATGAGTTCACGGCCTCTATACTCAACAGATCTCAATCCAATAGAGCACCTTTGGGATGTGGTAGAAGATTTGTTGGCTGCACACATTTCTGCAGCTCATGTATGATGCTATCATGTCAATACAGACCAAAATCTGAGGAATGTTTCCAGAACATTGTTGAATTGATGCCATGAAGAATTAAGGCTGTTCTGAAGGCAAAAAGGGGGTTTAACACAGTACTAACAAGGTGTACCTAATATAGTGTACATCCAGTGCATAACTGACCTTTCTGATATTGTATTAAGTGGACTGCACTTTGAAATAGAGTTTTCCTTCAAGCAGTCATTGGAACAAGCCAAGTTGTGCATAGTTATTGTATGTGCATGTCATACATGACAGAGTAACAACACAGCAGTTCAATCCAGTAACAAAGCAATGGAAAACTAAATCTGCGTGAACTGTCAGATTTAAAAGTCAGTATGTTGAAGTAGAATCATTTAAAAGTATCCTTAACTGATCCAACCTAAATAGAAAAAATAATTTAGTACCACCATTTTCCTGCACTTTGGTTTTAATATATTCCATTCTTCCCATCAGATCTATCTGGGCTGTGATGTTTTTCATACAAGATGAATGAGATTAGTTCCACTTTATTTTTCTTCTCAGCTCAATATCTGTCCTACCTCTCAGTTTAAACTAAGGAATAATGGAAGACTGAATAATGCCAGGCTATAGAGATGAATAAAAATGTTGTGAATACTATAAATGAATATATGTTAAAAAAAAGTACTCTCAATATAAATAAAAAACAGAGTCCAGAACATTAGGACAGGTCATATTTTAAACAACGCCACACACTGTTTAAATAGTCTGGTACTTTGTGTGAGTACTGTAAGAACCTCATAATTAAACACCAAGCACATGTTGTATATTTAGCCTGCATTGCCAGTAATGCCTTTGAAGAGTAAGCCAACAGATAACATAACTGCAAAGAGCAGTGTGTCACCTTGCCATTCTTGGCCACAGCATCTACCTCCACCTCCCTGGCACCACGTATGAATTTGGTGATGACAACTGGATGCTCCTGAAAGAGAGTCACAAGCAAGGTTATTTATTTGTGGGGAAAAACAAAACTCAGTTGTGTACATTCATATTGAGAAGATATGAATCTTAAGTAGTTTCTGGCCTAGTGCCAACATCAACGCAATTTTAGTTTTTGGATTCTACCCAGTTCTGAGGAAAGTCTCTCTTCTCCTAAATGCTTTACCATTTTTTGCCATCACTTGAGAAAGCAGTGCACAGTGGGTTTATGGCACTTACTTTTGTTAACAGCTAGCCATGTGCCATTACATTACACCACATTGTACCCCGAAGAGGTGATGGTGAGTCACTGTAACATCCGGTCTGCCTCATTCAAACATAAGAAAAAGAGGTGGCACTGCCCAGGTGTTGCATTTTTCTTTTATACACCGTGATTTCAACTTCTTGTCAGTCACGTTGGAGAACAGGCAGTCAATGAACAGCACAACAATAATGTTGGCAAGCTGGAGAGATTTGGCTGACTAGGGTTTGTTTTTAGCCAGGCATGGATCTGTACCCTCTTGCCATGCTTCAGGTCCCTAACACATTGCATACAACGTCCACTTCCCTGGCCACCATCAGCATCAGGCGACACAGCAGACTGAACACCTGATCCCCGTAGCTTAACCACATACAAGTTTATCCATGTATGGAGATAAGATATTTCTATTTTTGCACACATTTTTCCTTATTTTGCTTTTAACTACAAGAGGCTGTGATTATTACTTTGTTCCAAGTCTATTAAAATGCCATTAAAAGGTTTGCTTTGGTGCTCTGAAGGTGTAAAATGTGCATGTGTGTACGCATATAGCCCTAAGCAAAGGCCCTTGGAGGGGCCAACTGCCTCCAAGCTGCCTAGGTGTTCAGTGGAGTAGAGATGGGCACATAATACTAGTCAACAGCCGTTGCCAGCTGGTAGCATTAGTTAATTGAAAGCAAAGGGACAACTTTGTGCAAAATTAATGTGATTGTATGTGCTAGACAGAGACAGAGGGACCAGTAGAAAAAAAAAGTAAGGGTGAGACATTAGAGAGTTTTATCGCAATATGTCTCTTTTGCAGGTGCAGGTAAGTACACACAGTTAAGAGTGAGCTCACCTGGGACACGTGTGCAGCCTCTTCCAAGAAGCGTTTCATCTCCTCTTCACCGTACACAACGTTCATAGCAGAGCCACTGGCACGATGCAGGCGAGGGAGAGAGAGTGAGGAAGGGAAATCAAAAGGGCACAGGAGAGGATGAGAAACAAGCAAAAGAGGAGAACATACAAGCTTCAAATGATTGTTCAAAAACGCTCATTATCTCTCCATTGCATCACTATTACCATCAGGAACAAGGTCTGGAAACAGTTGAAATAAGGAGCGAGGGAGCGAGAGAGACTGGGAGAAGAACAGCTATTTAGGTCGAAAAGCACTCCAGGCTCTAGAAAATGAGTTCAGATCTTCATCATTAAAAAACAATGGATTTAGGCTAGTTTTGTTGTGGTTGTTGTTTTTGATTTTAGACTGCTAGCTGGGCTATCCTCCTGATAGAAAAAGCGTGGTTGAGAGAAACAGGACGAAGGAAGGCCACATGCTCGGGTCAGAGCTTTATACCTTAGCTCTCTGTAGCTTAGATATAAGCTACAGAGAGCAGATATACTGTATGTCTAAACCCCAACACAAAACTGACCCTTCATTCAGGAAACCAGTGATATACTTATATCGCATTTAAATGAAGGCATATAACTGACTCAGATGCCATCTAGTTTTTGCCTCACTATTCTCAGAACATTCAAATGTATCCAGCCATTAAGATTAATCTTTAGAAAGCTGTTCAGCATGCTGTGTAAGTGCTGCTGAGTTAAAACTCGATGGCTTATGTGTCCAGTGTTGGCCAAAATCAAAAGTCAGCATTCTATTAAAAACCCCTAAAATGTGTATGCTTTAATGTCTTTCCATCCATTAGCCCAGCATATAATGGTGTCCAGTATTAGCAGGATTAGTAAAAATTGTGATTACAATGAGTTTTAGTTCTAAAGAGGTGCACATATTTGCTGGATAATGTAATGGTAATCATCATACTTTGAAAATTCAAGACTTTTTAAGGAGTAAGTAAAAATGCTGCCTTAATCTTAACCAACTTTCAGTAAAAGGCCACATGCCTGATGTAAAATGATCCTAATGTCTGACAGACAATAAGTTAGTTAGGGTTGGCCAGTTGGAAAATGCCAAAAACTCAGTCCACCAAACAGACATTTCAGTGCAAGAATTTCTTTAAGGTCTGTTTCAGTATTTCTGAGAAAGTATTAATTAGGTGCTCAGTTGTAAACCCTCGTTTGTTTACTTTCACATTCTGATCGGATTTCAACTTCCAAGACTTCCAGCCGACTCCCAGTCAGAGACATTTCACCATATCAGACACTTATTAAACAACTGGAGTGCAATAAAGTCACTTGATGCTTTTTTGTCCCCTCTCCCCCATTAATAAAAGCGACTATTGTAACTCACCCACACGATTGATATTTCACACACGTAGCAAATCTTAGGGACTTGGTATTTTCAAGAAAAGCTTTTGCAGCATTTGTTAAAAGCAAAGAATGAGACGATGTCTCAATCTTTCTGCTCTGGACTCACATCTCAGATGCATGTTTAAGTAGTAGATTTTCATGTGCTTTTAAAAGACGCAACCTTTATAAAATGGTAAAACTACAAACTAGTTTAAAGTCTGCTTTGCTTGTCACAGCAGTAACAATACTAAGCAAATGTTTAAACAACTAAATGAAAAGATGAATTTAAATATGCAAATACTATCCAGTTTTGTTGTGTGTGTGCACATTTTACTTCTACAGAAAACTGAAGTATGATTCTGACAAGGATGAGAGTGTTTAGTGTGTAAATCTGTGAATATCTCTGCATATGTACTGAGGCTGAGCAGAACACTCAAAATATATTAGCAAGTATGTCAGAGGGAAAAAAGTGAAAAAAGCTGTAGGGATGCTAAAGATCAGGATGAGTTCATCGAACACAGATGCTACGGAGAAGAGAGGAGCTTCCACTCGACTGGTATTCAACAGAAGTCACTGTAAGTGGATTATTATTCATTTCATTCGATCATAAACGGTATGATTATAGTTCCTTCAACATCAAACAGAAGCACACTTTAATACTGGTACATATCACTTGACTGAATTACATTAATGTTGCCTCGTGCACAACACTCATGGGTTTCCCACAGTCCCCTGCAGTGAATAGACAAATCCTGTTTAAAACAACATCACAGCTTGAATGTAGAAACATACGTTTTCGGTGACAGCAGACTGCCTGCCGAATCCAGGGTGCCATCATGACACCTTCTGGACAAAAGTGTCACTGCATGACTGAAGCAGCGTTTGAGTGAATGAAGTTCATTAATCATCATAACTTAAAATGTGTTTTATTCATCTAGTAATTACGCTGTGAATTAGCTGTTAAGAAATTCCATTGATTTCCCTCTCAAGTCTCAGTCAAACCAAGAGTGCACTTAGTGTGTATTTATTTAGGACAGAAACGTGGCACAAGATTTTATACTTGCAGGCCACTGCAGTCTATATTTTTTGGAAAAAGATGAAGCAAATTATCTAAAAATATATATATATTTTAAAGTATTAATGATTAATATGCAACATTTACGGTTAAGAGACTGCTGATGGAATAAGAGAATCTGAACTACCGCAACCTTTGTGATGGGAAACGAGATTAGTCTGGTTAATATATATTAAAACCTACCTCAGAACATAGGAGGGCCTCAGCAGACAGGGGTACCCCACCTGGTTAGCGAAGGCAAACGCGTCTTCCTGTGAGGAGACAGAAGTGCACAGCAGATGTATTATAGTTGGGCCAGAAATCAAAGGGAATAAGCTGCCACAACTCGGAGCTCCACATATAAATGTGCATCTTGAAGCTCCAGTGACACTGCACTAAAATTTTTGAAAAACACATCTGTCAACTGAAGTGGGATTTTTTTTTTTCCATTTCTGCAATTTTACATTTTGTAGTAAACAACTTTAATTGAAACATAAAGGTTTTAAAATCCAGTTGATATTAGGGGGAGGGTTGGGGTTGCTAATATAAAGTTGGACAGGTGCTTACAAATGCAAACGTTCATCAACATCCAGTGCAATTTTGCTTTTTATAGAATAAAAGTTCTGAAAGGTTCTGCATATTAGCCGTTTAGGACATCTGTGTAAATTACAAATACATCGGTTTTGGAGGACACAGTGAAAAAATATTTTATTCTTTTAGCATACTAAAATGTGTTAACAGCATTAAAAACTCTAAATGAGGGAGAATATTTAGTCCAGACATGACAGTTTAACCAGAGTATCAAAGTACATTTAATAATACCTAGATTCAGCTGTCTTGTGTAATTACTATGTTGTTGTTGTTGTTGTTGTTGTTGTTGTTGTTGTTGTTGTTATTGTTATTGTTATTATTATTATTATTATTATTATTATTATTATTATTATTATTAGAAAGCTTATTGATTACAGACACTTCAGATAAAAGACTAAATATCAAAAGAAGGAATTCTTGTGCTCATCCTCTTAAATCTTTTATACAGCAAGCCCCTGTTTTACCTTTTCTCAGTTCAAAAACACACATTATACTAGGGTCTCATGAACAAAGGGTGTACTCCCATATCTGCGAAGAACAGAACAAATCAAGCAAGTACAAGGGAGAAGATAAATGCTCCAAGAGTGAAAAAGCATGGGGCTTACATTCATCTCCCTTTTGAACCCCCCCTCTGTCATGAAAAGAGTGAAAGAAGAAATTGTAGGAGTTGTGGACAGAGTCTAGAAGCGAAAGCAAGGCTGAATGTCCTCCTCCTCATCATCATCATTATCATCATCGTTCTCTCTCTATTCTGTTTCACCGCATGTCTGGTCTTTTTCTCTCTATCATTACCCACTGTTCACTCACCAGGTGAAGTACCATTTACCAAACAGAAAATAGCTTCCCAGAGACGCAAGAACCATCTCCCTGAGGCTCTCCTGGAGTTATTCCAGCCAATTAAAAACATACCGTTTCTCAAAGACTGGCATGAATATAGAATATACGCAAACCTTGGAGAGAAGGAACTCTATCTGTGTGTGTGAACTAGATAATCACTCCTCAGTGGTAACTGAATACAAGAGCAAAGGTAATGGAAGAGACATTTTAGCACCGACTGCAGACATATTTCCACAGTGCTCCGCATGTTCCACAGAGCAGTCTGCCAGTGTTTCATTCAGATGGAGCCAGGAGTGAGTATAGCCAGCCAAATACAAGAAAAAGACTAAAAAAAAGACATGCACGTAGTAGTGAATAGTACCTTTGTAAGGAATATATTTTAGAAATAATAAGCATGTGTGTAGAAAATTCTTTCTAAATATGAAAAATAATGCTAATTGAAAAATCAGAAAAAAGGTATTTCCAAGGTCAAATATGTGCATCAGTAAAATCTGTGTGGGGTTTGATGATCTTAATATTTTTCGTAGTTTCAAAATTTCTCATCCAAACAGTATGATTGATATTCATAAAAGGAGTTCCCTGTAAACCATCAAGATCGTCTTATAGAAACGAAGCAAAACTCTAAAAGAAAATATACAGATGCCATAGCTGAGCAGACATCACTTGGCTGAACCTTGTCAAAATAACATTTCCAATCACTTTATGTTCTCTGCCTCAGCTGACAAGCAAAATTTTGTTACAGTTTCTCCAGGAACTGTTTTACACCAGGTTTTGACTCTGAAAACTTTTTAAATGGCTGCAATATTAACACACTTTCCACAGCAGAGCTATAATAAATAGCATTGTATACAAGTAATTGTCTTTACATGCTTTGACTCAAAATATTGCCTTAAAAAGTGGCACATCTTTGCCTCAAAATTGTTAACTGCAGTGACAACTCGCAAATGTCACTCTTGCATTTTGTGATGGTGTATATAAGAGAAAGCATGTACCACACAAACTGAAGGGGGAAAAAAAGAAGTTGAGAATGCTAACTAGTATTTGAAGTGCCATTATGTTTTAGGGCAAGTCTCATATATAAGCACCAACTCAAAATTAAAACCTCTTTCAATACATTTTGATTTTTTTTTCCCTTATCAGAAATAATTAATGATATAATACTGATCCTTGGGCCACAGGTAGAGAGTTTGCTGAGAAAAATCTGCATCCCAGCATTGTACTACTATATAACTTTGTCACATCAATAATTCAGAATTTGTGGGTTTCCTCTCACCAGGGAGCTCAGGGCCCTCCATGGGGCTTGGGCAACCTCGAGGTCATCCAGGATACTGGAGAAGACAGAGCGCTCTTCAGCTCGGTCGATCTGCAGGGGGCTCGTCCCGAGAATCCTCACCCCACTCATGTGCAAGGGGACGGCTAAGTTGTTAGGAATCTGACCTCCCACTGATACGATGCAGCCAGAGCAACCCTGGAGAGGAGTAAATAGAATAAGAAGAATGCAAAAGATAGAGCAGACACTAAATCAACTAGAATACTAAAACAAGAAGAGGAAGAGGAAGAGGGGAGAAAAGACGGGATGAGGGAAACCCTGCCTATAAGCCAAGATCTACATTCTGAAACCACTTTCAATTATTCTGACCTCTGATCACAGTGAAAATATGAGACAAGCACAAAGAGTTGATCTTGGTCGTGCCATGGGTTTAGTTATCGCCAGGGAAGATGTATGTGTGAGTGTGTGTGTGCGTGCGTACGCGCTTCTTTTAATAACAGCGTGCAGCCCCTTTTCCTGTCTAGCTGATCCAAGGGGGGATGCTGTTTCCATGGCAATGCCAGGTTGTATCTCTTCATTATTCATGGCCTTGCTCTCCTGCTCCTGTCCAGGGTTTATCTCCATGCTCTAATGCCATATTTATCACACACACATATACAAACTGTAGCTGCGAGAGAGGGATTGATGGTAATGCTATCTCCCTGAACAAACAAACACTTAATCACACTCTGATCCCATCGCAACTTTAACTGGATTACATTTCCTCTGCAAGGGAAAGTCAGCGGACGTAAGTATACAAACACAGAACACAACATAAATACACAGGCGCCAACAAACCTATGCACAGAAAATAGCAGGGAAACGTTGCCCTTGAATATTCTTTGACAACATCTGAGACACCTGACGCCACACACACACACACACACACACACACACACACACACACAATTAATTGCAAAATAAAACAAAAACAATGCATCATTATATGTAAAATCACATTTCAGTTCTTCCAGTAACCTTAAAGGGGACCCATTATGCTTTTCCTCATTACACACGGCCAAATGAAGAGGCCGGTCTGTGAGCCAAAAGTTTTCAAGCAGTTTTTCCCTTTCCTACTTTTGAGTTTTTATGACATCAAAGAGTCGGGACATCCTTAATATGGGCTTCTCAGGCACATCGCTCTGGCGGAGGGCGCATCGCTCTTGCTAGGGACACAGTAACCCTGTCCACCTGTTGTTCAAATTGTTTGTTTGCAAAAGGGCAATGAACCAGAAGAACGTTGGCTTAAATGGGAGCCAAAATGGCTCATTTCAGACAAGATGAGCTGAGGGGCTGTATAAGGCTCAGAGTAAGATATATAAAGTTAAGAATCGTGCAAAGTACTTTTACTCCAAGTATGAAAATATGGAGATGGAAGTGAGCTACATTTAGAATGCTAACTGTCAAATAATTTATTTATAAAAGTGTACAATACACTGTTCATTTGTTTTTGTTCATAAAATCATCAATCCAACAACCATTTACCACTTCTCCATGTCCAGGTTGCAGGGGCAAGAGTCTATGCAGAGCTCCCAAAAATCTCCCCCTGCCTAGCCAGTGCTTCTAGCTCATTTTGGGAGATGCCAGGGCCAAGTTAGTCCATAGTGTCCTCAGACTGCCCTAGGGTTTATTGATGGTAAGGCATGCTTGAAACACATCACCTACGTGGGTTCCGATAAGATTTCCTAGTCCTGATTCTCAATCCACCTCAGCTCCTCCTTGTAATGTGGAACAGCAGCATCTCTGATCAGGTTCCTAAAAGACCTAGCATCACACCTTAACTCGAGCTCTACCACTTGTATGACCCATCTTATTTTTTTCCAGTTACTGCCCACATCTTCTAGTCATGAGTAAGAGTAGGATCATAGATCAGCCAATAAATCCAGAAATAACAATTAAAAAAAACTTCTTCATTATGCAGTGTTGCATTATGTAAACCAAAAGCAGAAACAGATATATTAGAAATATAAAAACATACTAGAAATGCTTAAAAAATATTAGAAATATATATATTAAAAAACAACCCACGCAAAACTACAAACGCGAAATGTCCATTCACTGCCAATTCAATTTAAAAGAGTTATGTTAAGCTGGTTTTTGAGGCAAAAATTGGTGTGACACATAAAGAGTGACAAAGCTGCTTGCTTAACTGTTTTCTGAATTCATATATAAGAATAAGAGAAAATTCAGACAGTGGTGGTTATGTTTCATCCATGCCACTCTGAGCAGAGAAGGTATTTTTCCCCCAACACTGCGGCGATCTACTCTGTGGGTAGTCCATGGTAATAAGTCACAGTCACGCTGCTAATGTTTGATTTCTATATATTTTTCAATAAAGAATTATTCTTCAGCAGTGCAGAGAAGTTATTATGCCATTATATAAGCGCTTGAGTGCTGGTCTCGGATTATAAATCTACTTGCCAGTATTATCGGGCAAACATTTAAGTCCACAAGTGCACTCTGCCTTTGATATAGCTGTCAAGATTGATTTCTTTAATAAATATGCATTATGTACTTAATCAATATAACTCTGTTTATGGGAAATTTAAATTGGTTGCAATGCAATATTTAAATCGGATTCCACAGTTTACATATGAATATAATCGTTTTCATTGACAAAACCCTTTAACATATTGGTGACCTGCCCAGGGTCTACTGCCTCAACACTCTGAGCTGTGATAGGCTTAGAGTTTTAGATCAAAGCAGGGCAGTACATTTATCTTTGATATATACAGTAATTCAACATTTAAAGTTGTAGTATGTTTGGTTTGGACAGTGTCTTAATTGTATTGCATTAAAATATTTGTTCGTTTACAAAAAGTAGAGAAATATGTGTATTTTGTCTGAATTTCCACAAATGAAAAAAGTCACGTGTTCGGTAGTGTTTTAACCTCCTGCTGGGTGATATCCAGAATGCGTTCCAGGGTCAGCTCTTCAAAGTAAAGGCGATCACACTCATCGAAGTCTGTGCTGACCGTCTCTGGGTTGTGGTTTACTACAACCGTCTTCTTGCCCATTTGTCTCAAGGCTCTGATGCTGGACACCGCACACCAGTCAAACTCAACACTGCTGCCTGGTGGTCAAATAGTTGATAAATAGGTTGGCCATCAAAGGAAGATCACAATTTCAAAATTAATTTCATCCTACAAAGTTTTAACTTGAAACAAAATGCAGCAAGTTTCAGTTATATCCCTTCTGGGTAAAAAACACTAGACACAAGAGAAATAATGAAAAATGTACATCTTATAAGTAATAGTGCTATTTTTATCATCACATATTGCAATAAATAAATAAATAAACAAACTGTTTATTATTACACTCACCTATGTGGTAGGGTCCACAACCAAGAACCATAATTCCCTGGTCTTTAAAGTCCAGATCATGCTCCTAGTGAAGCAGACAAATCAACGATAGACTCTTGCATACATAAACCATGTTTTAGCCTTATTTTGCTGCCAAATTTTCTTTCATTGTCTTCTCAAAACAAATAAGAAAGTTAGCCAGTGGATTAATATGAGCATTTACTAGTAAATATACTAGTGTTTGCTCATGCTACAGTATTGTTTGGACTGTGATTTTACTCTATTGTTAGGTTGATGCTAGGCAACCGAGTGATATAATTATATATTTTTGTGGATTTAAAATTCAAATTAAAATGATGTGCTTTTACAAAGTGTTCAAGGTGGATAAATGCTACAAATGGGTAATTTTAGCCCATTTGTAGATGCCTACCAGGCCACATGATGACATCATAATATCAGATTTAGATAAGAACCTTCACGGGCCTAAGATGTTCCTGTGTGTTCATTTTGTCTATTCAACTCCTGATAGTGAAAAAGTTTGTAGGCAAACAAACAAACTGTGTGCATCACATAGTAAGAGATACAGTAATTCAATTTTATACATTCAATAATTGTATATTTACAAACGCCTTTGTCTTTCCGAGACAACATACCTGACCGTGGTAAGTACAATACAGGTAGTTGGTCATTGCTGGGTACTCTGCTGCCAAAGTGTCAATCTAAGATGAGAGAAAACAGAATGTTAAAAATGGGGCATTTAATTTAAAAAAAAAAAAAAAGAAGAAGAAAAAAAAAAAGAAGATCACTCTCAACTACTACTCTACAATGTAATCATAATGGCCGAAATGGGAGTAAACCAGTTTAAGCATTTGGAGAGCATGCAGACTCTCTCCAGAAAAAAGAAATTAAGCAACTGCTCAGTACATTCACTTTGCAGAAGATTATCATGTGTATTAACTTCAGTATGTGGTTAAAGACAGAACATGTACTGGCTGTATTATTAATCAAATGATGTATTGAATAAAAATAAATTTGGACTGCTAAAAAGTTAGCCTCTGAAGCTGATATAGCTTCATCCCTTTACGCTTATGAACTCTGCTGTTGTCCCAGCCCTGTAAAAAACAGATTTCATGCCACGCTGGTGAATTGGATTTGCAGATGCTAATAATTTAGTCACCTGCTTCAAGAAATACAATTTGGACAAAGGACATGTCAATACAGACTGAGATGCAAAGACAACTTTATTGACTCTCTCGCTATATGCATTTTTTATGCTTCCCTTTTAAATATATTTGTAGCCAGAGGATACTTTTCTGTTGAGGTGTGTGTATATCGATTAGCCAGAGTCAGTTATCTGAGCCCATCTGGTCTCTACTAAAAGGATCAGCCCAGTAATGCTCACCTGTTTGACCCAAGGTCTGATGCCATAATTGAGCCTCAGCTCTCTTGCTACTCCCTCATTGCAGCCTAGAATCTGACCAACCTGCCGGTCTGAGAAGCCGTCCTGCTTGGCCTTTAGCAACATCCCCTTGGGGACTGTGCCACTGTGGGAAAAGATAATCAGCAGTGGTAATTAGGCAATTTTGCTAACCATTCTGAATCTTAAAGACTGTCCACAGTTTGATGCATTTTAAACATGAATCCCTGCAAATGCCAGACATTAGTATGAGAAAAAGAGGAAAACGTCCATAGAACCATAGAAATAAGAAGGTGAATCCAGTAAGTGGGTCATGACTAGCTCACTTACCCAACAGCGGAGACCACAGGGAAGAGTCCACCTCAGAGCAATCAATAACAAATTGACAAACAAGGTGCAAAGTTGTGGGAGCATTAGGCTGGCAAGTGCAGCCATTTAAAACCCATTTGAATCAATAAAACTTCCATGTGAGCTGTAAGGTTACACAGATAAATAGCAGTGGGAATAAAGTTGGGAATCGGAAGGTGAATTCTGAATCGTGGTAAGGCGAGTATGTGGTTTGTGTGTGCAGAAAAGTCACAATCAGGAATACAACACGTAGAGTGATGTCTGAGAAAGGAATAAGACATCCTTTTTATTCCTTTGTCTATTTACATTTTTACTTATTAAGTGATACCATACCTTGCACAATTTACTTGCACTGATAGTCTGCATATCAATTTTCTATTGATATAATAAATCCTCTTTAATAATAATTCCCTTTTAAAATGATTTTGATCAAAGAATTTATATCAGTTGGCATACTACCTATTGTGATGGTAAAACAGTATATAGTCTGTCAATAACAATGTTTTACACATTAAGACATAAAAATTCTCTTTAGTCCATATCAGGTCTTAAAGATGAGGTAAAGGCAACCTGAGATGTGTGAAATCATGACACATTACAATATGTTTTTTTGAATTTTTTTAGACAAACACTAAACCAAAATTCAGGGGGGGGGAAGGAATAAGAAATAATAAGTACACCTCGTGCTTCAATAGTTTGTAGAGCCAACTTCAGCAGAAATAACTGTCAGTAATCATTTTCTGTGTGACTGCTAGTCTCTCACATCATTGTGCAGAAACTTTGGCCCACTCATCTGTGGTGGGGTGTGGTCTGTGGCGCGGCTGCGGGGAAGGCAGACACACCTGAACGGCATGAGCAATCACGCCGTACCTGAATTAAAAAACTAAACTAGGTCTTGACTGTGTTGTTGTTTTTTTGTGTGCATGACGGCTGGAAAGCTGCAGTCTAGTGTTACAGAAGCAACAACCATATTAAAGTGTGTGAAGTGTTAAAGTTTGGAAGATGTGGTCAGTTCCGTCATTCTCCTCTCACATCATCTTTACCATGTTACTTCAGTTCATAGGGGCTTTTGGGTATTTGTTTATGCACAGCTCTCTTAAAGTCCCCCAACACCATTTAAGTCAGGTTGAGTGTTGAATCTGGGCCATTATAACACCTCGACCCTTTTCTTTTTCAGCCATTCTGTAAATATGCAAGTGTGCTTGGCAAACTTGTTCTCTTGCATGACCAGTTTCATACAAGCTTTAGCTGTCCGATAGATGTCATAATTGACTCTAGAATACTTTGGTATACAAAGGTGCTCGTGGATGTCCAGGTCCTGTGGCTCCAAAACAAACCTTAATCACCAGCCCCCCACCACTACGCTTGACAGCCGGTATGAGTAGTTTATACCAATATGCTGTTTTTTGTTTTCTCTGCATGTGGTGCTGTGCATTATAGACAAACATCTCCATTTTGGTTTCATTTCCTAAAAGGACATTGTTCCTTGTCTTGTGGTGTGTTTACATGCAAACTTAAAGAAGAGGCTTTCCCCTGGCAACCCTCCCTAAAAAGCCATACTTGTTCAGTTTTTTTTTTCCCTAATTGTACTGTCATGAACTTTAACATTTAGCATGCTAAATGAGGCCCATAGAGTCTTAAGATGCAGCTCTTGGGTATTTTCCGGTTTTTCTGAGCATTGCACGGTCTGACCTTTGAATTTGCTAGTACGTCCACTCCACTGTTTTTTTTTTTTTTGGGGGGGGGGGGGGGGGGGGGGTTGCTGAAATAGTTTTCCACTTGTGAATAATCTTTCTCACTGTAAGAAAATGAATGTCAAACAGCCACGTAACCCTTCCCAGATTGATGGGCAGCAAAAGGTGACTCTTTCACATCATTGCTGATGTCTTTCGTCCTTGTTAACACACACCTGAATGGTCCAGACCTGCAAACTGCTTTCATACAGGTTTGTCCACAGGTTTTATAAACTGTTTTATTTATAGTTTTATAAACTATAAACTTCATAGATTCAGCCACACCTGATGATGATCAATAATCATGTGCAATGGCAAAGTAATATATTTAGTATTATTCAGTATTTTCTTCATAAGTTTCTTTTTGGATTTGTATTTCATCTGCGGTTGCATTTACCCAATTTTAAAAACTGTCCGGGAAGAATTAATTCTAATTATGTCCTGACACATAAAACCTTAGAATTTAAAGAGAATGAACTTTTTTACCACGACTGTTAGCTTATCACAAGATCTGAGGCAGTGTGATGGATTCTGTTATTAGTAAGTACTCAAGGAAAAATGGCCCTTTTAAATTTGTTTTGTTTACATGTTGTATTGAATTTTCTAGCCAGCTAAAAAACAATCTAAAACATGTACTACAATTGCAACATTACTAAATCACAGAGGAGGTGGTAGGTAAAACCGCTCCAGTGCATGATAAAATATTAAACATTCTTAAAACAATACAACATTCCACACATTAAAAAAAACATAATATAAAAACACCACATTGTAAGTGTTGAAAGTATTCTTTTTAGGAGGTATGCAAACTTGATTCCTGATTCAGTAATGAGTTAAACTGAACAGATGAATATGCTGTCATAAAGTTGATATTGACTTTATCATCCAACTCCCACAAACAAAGCAACAAGCAAATGTAGCAGTATTTCTTTAACTCAAGGTAGAGACAATAAGGGATTCTATTTTCCTGGTAAACCACTGCCTTTTCTCTCTGCTCCTTATCTGAATTATTTATAACCTTATAGCGTAACAATATTGGAAATGTCAAGTGTGTTTTAACTCCCACTGCACGTGGCTTTGCTGAGAAATAACAAACCCAAGAAAGGGGAGCGGCAAGTCAGAATCAAAGGAAAGACATTTGATCCCAAAGCTTGGCTGTGTTGTGAGCAATTTTGTCTGGAAAAGCAGTTTAAAGAATGAAGAAAGCCCCTCGCATGCCATGAACCTATGTGAATAGACCATTGTGCACAAATAAAACACTCCACCATATATTTGCCTGGAGCCATTGCGGCTATGTGTGAATAGAAAGGTGCCATGTATTCTGACATATTGCAAAGACACATGAACACACAATATGTTTTCCAACTCACTTTCCCTTGAAGTTTAAACTTTTAAATTATTACATTTACATTTGTGTGCATAAATCATTAAATTGCTAGGCACTGTCTGTGGTTTATCTATACCCAGGTATCCACGGCAGCATGATGCAATTTTAATTTATAGAAATGCAAGTACCAATAAAAAAAAAAGACTCAATACTATATTCATATTGACTTTTGTGCAAACAACTTTGGAAAAATAGAACAAATCGTCAAAAGTAAGCTTTCTTTGGAAATGTTAACACCTTTGCATAAAAGCATATAATGCATAATGTCTGAACCCGACTCCTTCTTAGAGGACTGCAGAGTTACATTATGCAGCCAGTGCGTCTTTTTTCACTAAGCCAGCTGACCAAATAAGAGAGCGTACAGTGTGTGATGCAGTGTACAAATAAGGATTAAAATATGTTGTATTATATTTTTTCCTCGCGATTTTATTATAATTACCTTTCAGTCTAGAGGAAAAAAATCTTACGCACACAAAGACTGCTGAGCAGCAGAGCATGAGGCCCACCCGTGCTCAGCACCATACTCCATCAGTCTGGCAGCAGACTAACATTTTATGCCCATCCCCATGTCCCCTGCTCCAGAAGAAGTGAAAACTACAACAACACTCCGTGTGTCAGCCTGTAGCAGTGGGTGCCCACCAAACGGCCAGCCATTAATAATTAAACAGCAGAGTTGGAAGAAAGCAGCAGGTAACCTGTAGCTGAGCAATGATAATTCACAGAGGCTTGGATTTGCGCTGTCCAGGTAAGAGCTGGAGGGCAGAGAGACAGGAAAGAGAGAGAAAGAGGGGGAGAAAGGTAGTTGCGAGGAATCCTGAGAATCCTGAGAAAGAATGAAAGAGACAGACACCGAGACGTGAAGAGACTGGGGCTTATCTAATTTGTGGGCACCGTTTTTCATGTTTCTATCCACACCCATAAACAAACAGACGGCACATCTACTTTTTTTTTTTTTTTTTTTTTTTAAATGTACATATCTATTTAAGTAAGTTCAAGTTACTCGAATAAACACTCTGCATGCTTTACCTGTTGTAGTTTGCAAGATGTTGCTCCACTTTTGTTATTCCATGAAGTTTGTGGAGGAACCACTTATCTATGGCTGTCAGCTGGTGGATCTGATCAACACTCATCATGCCACTGTAGAGGGCCTGAGAAGTAAAATCAAGAAACAAAGAACGGGATCATCATGATCTTCCATTGTTAAGAGTATTATGAAACTCGGACGTGTTTAATTGGTCAGAGTTTTAAAATTTGATTTTATTCTGTGATAGGCTGCTCATGAGAAAAACCACGCAACCAATAACCCAGTGATCTCTAGTGTATTATAAGTAAATCAAGTGCATGAACAATACAGCGTATTATTGCAACATTTTATCTAAAAGAAAAATAAGTATTTTATCTGAAATAAAGTGTCTAAAGTGTCAGGCTGATAGTGTGCAAGCTCCTTGTACTGAAGGCTTTTTATTCACAGCAGTGCCCCAGGCCATTTACAGCATGTCGTCCCCCTCTCGCTCTTCCTACCTTCCTGTCTTCCAACTGTCACTACCTAATAAATGCAAAAAGCCAAAAAATAAATCTTAAAAATCTGCGCACACATACAAACAGTTTCCAAGGACAACTTGCCAGAAAGTCCAAGGTTATCTGTAACAAACCATCTGGTGCACCAGGTTATCAACCATGAGAAATACCTACAAAGAGCAGACCGATATAGTCGTTTCCAAAACAGGCTGGGATGCCTTGCAAAATTTATGTAGGCTGGAAAGTCATCTATACCCTATACGTACTTGAATGTAGTACATCGTAAAGCAAGGATGCCAAAAGTAGAAAAAAGAAAATGTTTTCTGTTGTTACATTTGTGCATGCAGACAAAAATACTAAGGAATAACAAAAGTATAGTTATATTACATTTGCAGTGAAGCACTGAGAACTGCTCACCCGAAAGTTGATGTGTGGTCAACCCCCCCCCCCCCAAAAAAAAACCCACCTTTCTGTAACATGTTTATAGTAATATGTTGTCCTTAACCCATTTTCAACTACATATAGGGACTGAAGGTACAAATCTTTGCATTTAGTTTTTAATTTACATTTTATAGTACCACAACTTTTTTGGGAAAAAGGTGTATAAACATTAACCCAATTTTTCAATTGTCAATTGTAGCATTGTCGTATTGGATAATGTTAAATGGTAAACATTTGGCAAATTACATTGCAGCCTCAACAGCTACCGACCAGTTGCTCTCACACCTGTTATAATGAAGTGCTTCGAGAAACTGGTCCGACGTCACATCGTGTCCTGCCTGCCACCCACACTCGACCCGCTCCAGGTCGCATACAGAGCTAACAGATCAACTGAAGATGCCATTGCTACAACACTCCACACCACCATCTCTCACCTGGAACAACAGGGGTGTTACAACAGGCTGCTCTTTGTTGACTTTAGCTCTGCTTTCAATACGATACTCCCGGACAGACTAATAGTTAAACTGCTGGATATTGGACTTCCTTCTGCCACCTGCTGCTGGATCAGAGACGTCCTTTCAGACCGTGTACAGAGAGTTAGAGTGGGGCCTCATCCTTCCTCAGCCCTTACACATCAGCCTTAACACCGGCTCTTCACAAGGCTGTGTACTGAGTCCCCTACTGTACACTCTGTACACACATGACTGTGTTAGTTCGCACCCAGACAATGCAATCATTAAGTCTGCAGATGATACCACTGTGGTGGGGCTCATCTCTGGGGGAGACAAGACGGCGTACGGAGCTGAGGTTCAGAGGCTGTCAGACTGGTGTGTAGACAACAACCTGGACCTCAATACCACCAAGACAAAAGAACTGGTAGTTGACTTTAGAAGGTGGAAGTCTGAGCTGCAGCCTGTCAGCATCAATGGGGAGTGTGTGGAAAGGGTCTCCAGTTTCAAGTTCCTGGGTGTGCACATAGACCCAGACCTCCAATGGAGTTCAAACACCTCTGTGGTTTTGAAGAAAGCCCGACAGCGTGTCCACTTTCTGAGAATCCTCAGAAAAATGGACCTGAAGAAGGAGCTGCTGAGCTTCTTCTACCACTGCTCCATTGAAAGTGTGCTGACATACTACATCTGTGTGGTTCTCCAGCTGCACTACGGCACACAGACAGGCAGTCCAGAAGGTCATTAATATGGCCCAAAAAAATCATTAGGCATCCTCTTCCCTTCCCGAAGGACCTGTACAGCACTCGCTGTCTCAAGAGGGCACGCAGCATCCTACAGGACTGTGCATACCCAGGACACTGGGTGTTTAAGCTGCTGCCATCTGGCAAGAGATTCAGGGTGCTGAGGTCCCGGACAAACAGACTAAAGGACAGCTTTTACAACAGGGCAATAGCCCTAATCAGTGCTAACAGCTGACCTGATTGGCTACCTCCCTGAACCTTTTTTGGCTGGGTTAACAACAACAACAACAACAATAATAATATTTATATTTAGAAAAAAAACAAGGTGCAATAATAATTAATTTGCAATAATAACAGTGTGCAATACACATACACTTATTCTTCATTGTATTACTAAGTTAAGTTACTGTGTTGTGTTGCGATGTGTCGTGTCGTGTCATATCTTGCACCTTTACATCTGGCTGTAAGTCTCTTACAGTTGATGCAATTTGTTTTTTGCTTTACACACAACAAAGTAAATGGCCCAAAGATGTACAGGTGTAAAACTAAAACTATTCAAACTGTTTGAGCTTCCAACAGTCTGAGATCACGTGGATAGCAGGCAGTTTAGCTTTGAGTGACAGTAGCTATGCTGACCACCCCGCAGCATTACAGACTCATGTAACAGACTAGAGATAAAATGTGGATCATCAATCCCTGATGCTGTCACCACCTCAATGATCTCATTCAATACTTAAGGAAATTGATCCATCGACACCGTCGGCACACAAAGCTCACACAGTCAGAGGTCTCGACACTGACACGACCTTATTCAGCTCTCCTCCCTGCCGCTGATGAAAAGCATGTTCATATGCTGGAGCCATAGATGTTTTTCACCTTGTAAGATCTTTGTGCCGGAAAAATAAAGCTCGACCCTGTGCCTATAAGTGCTGTCTCACCTTCATCTGCTTCTATGAGGAAAGCTACAGACACACAGCAGTATATGTTTGCGCGATTCATCTTTCCTCTCTCTGGAATATATTTGAAGAGCCATACTGTCAGCTCTGTTTAACTGAATCGAAATTTAAATGACGAGTACAGCCACAGGATTAAGCATTCATAGCTAGGCATGCAGGGACTTTTTTTTCAGCAACACTACAAAATGTGATTTTAATGAGCAAACTATAGTGAGTGTAATTTATTGTTAATGTAATGAAGAATAATTGTACCTTGGCGAGGGAGAAGATGCGGGTGCTGGAGGGCACAGCCAGCTCCTGTTCTAGATCGTGGGTGTTGGACCACGGCTTCTTGAGTGGCAGCCGGGGCACAAAGCCATCTACTGATGGATGACACATCCTTAAGGCCTTCTGCATACTCTCCTCAAACGTACGGCCTATTGCCATCACCTGGATGCAAAGGAGGAAAACACACGATGGAATAATAGGCTTGTTGGAACACTGAGTAAATGAGTGAGCGGTTAAATGTTTAGCCCCACCTCTCCTACACTCTTCATGGCACTGCCTATTTCACGAGACATGCCGTGAAAGCGGTCGAGGTCCCAGCGAGGAATCTTGGTGACGATGTAGTCTAAACTGGGCTCAAAGCAGGCTGTGGTCTTCTCTGATACAGCATTCCTGATCTCAGGCAGGGGGATTCCCAGAGCCAGCTTAGCAGCCACAAATGCCAAGGGGTAACTGTGAAACCAGGACCGGAGTGCAGGGAGACCAAAATCAAATAACGATGGGCAAAAGTGCAAGAATATTTTATAAAACATCTTTTTTGTTTCCCAAAAAAAAAAAAAAAAAAAAAAAAAAAAAAAAGGTTAAAAAGTGAGTACAGTGTAAAATTAATGTTTTATTACCTCAATAGTCTGTCATACGTAAATATCTAAGATTTCTTGATGTGTTAACGTGCATTTTTATTTGTAAACTTTACATTCTGCCACATGAGTTCATAACTCTGCCTTAAAAGAGCCTGTTTCAGGTGTCAACTTACCCAGTTGCTTTGGATGCCAGAGCTGAGCTTCTCGATAGCCGTGCATTCACCTCAATAATGCAGTACTCCAAAGAAGATGGGTGTAAGGCATACTGGATGTTGCATTCGCCAACAATGCCAAGGTGACGTACCACCTTGATGGCAGTTTCACGGAGCATATGGTACTCCTCATTGGATAATGTCTGGCTTGGTGCCACCACAATGGAGTCACCTGTAAAAGAAGTGTTGTTCACAAGTTGTTCAGACTAAGATTGGCTTTAAAGAATAATAAAAAATATATTTGGCTTTAGTTAAGTGAAAGTGACAGAAAAAGTAAACGTGTCACTTAAAAGCCATGGAGTGGTTGTAGCGTTTTTTGTTTTAATTAGAGAAACTTTTACATACAATAATTTTAAAACATTAGAGCCTGTAAAAATTATTTACTGTCATCTCATGTTTTTCTTATCCATTTTTAGAGGAAAACAAAAAAGCAATGAGACCACAAAAAAGTGTGTCTTTAAATTGAAAACACACCTGTTTGCCTGTTTATACAATGGACTTTGTGAGAAGCACTTAAACCAGCTTTAATGCTGGCAATAAGAGCAGAACTCAAACCCAACACTTTTTTCCTCAAAATATTGATACTCTGTGGTCTCCTACCAAAACAGGACAAGGACAAAAGAACATCTACAAATGAGTGCACCACCATGCATTTTCACTTCAGTGTCAATGATTCAAATAAATTGTATCACCTCCCAATGACAATCACTTCTGAATTGACAAAGGGAGTGTTTTTTTTTTAAATCAATTCAAATTACACACCTGTAGTTACAATCATACATCATCTCATGCAAAATGTAAATCACACGTGTTTTGCATCTAATGGCATAAGCATAACTATACAATGATCTATAGAACACCAGTACTCTGTTAGTTTGGGACGTGTGTATACATTATGGATCCACATGGAAAGGAACAGCCAGAGGACCTGGAAAATCTGACTGTGATGTTTAAGAGGTAGGAGAAAAAAAAAAGAAAAAGTACAGGAAGATTAGTGAATCATAATTGGGGAAAAAAAGTAGTAATAATCAGAACTACCATGCATAGAATGAGTCTGAATCACACTAATCACAGAAAAAAAAAAGCCATGTAATGTGTGGTATTTGTACAATCTAGTGTGGGAAAAAAAAATGACAGGCAAATGTACAGAGGTTATCAAAATCAGACTTCCTGTGACAGCTCAGACAGCGTGAAGAACACTGCTTGCACTTCAGTAAGGTAAGGTAAAATGAAAGGCTAAAACATCTTGATCTTATAAACTAGCACACCACAAGATTGGCCTTGGGATAATCTCAAGTGACAAATCTGAATTGCAGTGGAATTTGGGAGGATCCAAATTCCCAAAGTGACAAATTCCCAAATGATCAGTGAACTGACACGAAAGTATTATGTGCAGGTCAATAAAGAGCTGCGCAAAAACACAGACATCTGCTTATGCACCCAACATAAACCTGCATACCACAAGTGGACAGACTGCATTGGCTTTATTGAGTTATTATTATTATTATCATCATTTTATTTTACAATTTTTCTATTAAAATGGTTAATATTTCTGTAATCCTGCCAGTCCCTACAATTCTTTATACATTTCAGTATATCACTACCAATTTACACTACCATATATTACTACCAAGAGTAAAAAGAAAATGAACATAAAATACAATAAAATTATGTTGCTATAATTCCAAAGACATGCATAACTATTTTAAGATAAACTGTGACTGAACCATGAGAATTCAGAGGCTTTGATTTGAGCTACATGTGTCGGTAAGATCTCTTAGGGAGAGTGAGAGAGAGAGCGTGCACAAGGGAGAGCTGGTGAGCAAGAGTAAATTTAAAATATTATCCTTTATACAACTCACTGTATGTCAAATTGTTCATTTACCTTCAGTTTATTGGATCACAACCAATAAAGGCATACGTACAAATTATCCAGTGACCAACAGCTGCTTGCTGCCGACCAGCATTGCTCCATCAAATCTGGCTAGAGTGCCAAACTACCTGAATGACTACAATAATATAATTTGAGGCCCGCAGACTGCATAATCCCTAAGGGAAGACCCAGTGATTGCTACTCATCTCAGCCCGGCTCTGAACTAAGCCAGAGAAAACAGTCAACCAACCTAACTTTAACTTGAATTAACTTCTAATTTGTTCACTCTCAGAAATGTGATTATCTTTAGTTTTTTTATTTATCAATAATCTAAGACTGGGAAACAAATATCTCTCTTTTGTCATTACGTCAATTTTTTACGTTTATGCCAGGTGAATACGGAGCAACTGTGTCGTTAGTTTCAACCAGTGTGCTCTTGTATCTGTCCATCTTCAAGGTCAGTATGTCCTTATTATGCTGGCTCCCAATGGAGTACCAGTAAATACCTCTGAGTGCAGTTCTTTATCGACCTGCACATAATACTTTGTGTGTCAGAGCATGATGATCCTTCTGCAGAAGCTTTAATAAAAAATAAATTTAAAAAAAACCTTCAAAAGACAGGTGAAGTGTGCTCAAAGATATGGAGAATGAGACAGAGACATACAGATCTTAATGAAATGTAGCAGAACAAATACAAAATTTTCACAATAATAATAAGAAAGAGCTTCTCATAGTTTGAAAAGGGCCACAGATTAGTGCCTACCTGTGTGGATGCCCAGTGGATCGAAGTTCTCCATGTTGCAGACGGTGACACAGTTATCAGCAACGTCTCGTACCACCTCGTATTCCACCTCTTTCCAGCCAAGCAAAGACTTTTCCACGAGGATTTGATTGCTCATGGCCAGAGCCTATGATATGTAAACAGGTTAAACAATTTAGATGTGTGTGTCTACAATCATCCATCCAAAGCGGACAGAAATTAATACTTAAACTTACTTAAACTTTAATATATAGGTAAGTAAGTTTAAGTAGTTAGTAGTAGTAAATGCAGTAGAAGTAAATGCAGGATATCCACACTGAAATGTATCAAACTAAACTATGTGTTTTGTGTAGTAAGGATTTTTGGTCTTTTTATAGTGTTTTATCTTTGTAATGCAAACTTCCAAATCACAGTGACTACAGAAAAGATGCTTTTCAGAATGCGATAAATGTACCCTATACACGGTCTGTCCTTGTCAGTTATCAAAATAAGGGTTAGAACTGTTTCAGTGCAAACTGTCCTTCTAGTTTGTCGATAGCTAAGATGCTTTGTTGAATCAAACTAAATGTAGTAATCTATTAGGACAGTTTGCACCGAAACAATTATCAAACTCTTTTTGATAACAGACAAGGTTAGACCAGGTTAAAGGACTGTCTACCTTGGGGTTTTTATTTTGCATTCTTGTCTTGGTGATCTGTCCTTGATACAAACCAGGTGAACAGCTGCTGAGTATAATTGGCACCAATGCACTTGCCATTGAAACTTCCAAATGAAACCAAAAATAAATAAATAACTAAAGTAAGCTTCAAAGAAATACTTAAAAAGAGCACAAACATTAAGAGTAAAAAAAAAAAAAAGCAAGCACGCACCAATCTAACACAGTCTGGCACAAGCGGTTCATTTTGAAGCCTGTGATCATAGATTAGAACCAATTGAGCTGTCAGACATAATGTTGAAAAGGGGAAGAGCACAAAAGAATGTTGCTTAGCAACAGCAAACTATTCCTTTCTTGGCACAGAACCAAAGAAATGTATCTGAACAATTTCAAAAGGTATTATTTCTGTGCAGGTTCATGCTGTAAAGTCGAGAAAAGGTATAAAAAGAGGAAAAAACATGGTAAGCCTAGGTATAAATGCTCCGATTGATGGTTTTGATTGATTTGGACAAAAGATTTTGAATGTTTGCTTAAATGCTAGGAGGAAAAAGGACCAGTGAGAAAAAAACATTAGCTATTAATAAGTGTCTGCTTATTCTGACCTTCTGGGCAGTTTCCTCCAGCTTTTCTTTATTGGCACACAGACCAGAGCCCAGACCCCCCAGAGCATAGGCCGATCGCAACATCACCGGGTAGCCTATCTGCTCTGCTGCTCGTAATGCATCAGACACCTGAAGGATGCACATAACAAAAACTGTTGATACGGGCTTTAAACCACTATAGAACTATTACAAACACAAGACCTCTGATTTAAGTAAGTAACTTCAATGACTTTTTTTTTTTTTTACGCTAACAAAATGCTGGAATCAAGGAACTAGTGGTAGACCACAAGCTGACAGGATATTTTGGTATCTTCTATACGTAGTTACCAAATGTATCACTCAAGAACACTTTTTTCGGCAACTGGACATGGGTCCTTACCGACTCAACAGCAATACTAGGTGCAATTTTCTCATTGATCTCCATTAGCTTGTCAGCAAAAAGCTGCCTGTCCTCTGTTGCCATTATGGACTCCACAGGGGTTCCAAGGACTTTCACCCCATACTGGTCCAAGATCCCACGCTGGAATAATTCTACCCCTGAAAACAAATTACAGATGCATGGTTAAACACAAAAAAAGATATATATATATGCTTTTTAAGGTACAAGATATAATAGAAGACTTAGTAGAAGGTTTTTAAGAGGGGTTTCTAACAGCATTAACATTTGAATTGAATTTCAGAGGGACACATTATTTGCATTTTTCATTCCCTTTGGTCAGTTACATGTACTAAGCAAGCAACTGTGCACATCTTACCACAGTTGAGTGCAGTTTGTCCACCCATCGAGAGCAGGATGCCGTCTGGACGCTCGGTCTTGATGACCTCAGTTACAAATTCTGGCGTGACAGGCAGGAAGTAGACTGAGTCAGCCTGCTTGGAGCCCACTTCATTGGTCTGAACGGAGGCTATGTTTGGATTCATGAGCACCGTCTTCAGGTTTTCCTCCTGTATGACCGCAAGGGAAATGATTAAAAGCAAACTCACCCATGACAAAAAGTCTTCAGTGTCACTTTTAGATCATGTACAGCATGTCTGACATTTTAGATGTTTTATAGTGTTTTCCAGGCCTGTCACATATCTCAGGTACAAGTGAGATACAAGAGACAAGTGTTACTAACAACATTAGCAGCTCTGCTCAATTCTCTGTGCCCCAATTCAAATGCTAAATAGAATTCAGTCCTCGTTAATTTTATCATTATTGTCATATTGCTGTCATTTATATTTTTTTACCAAACGTTATATATAAAAAAATAATTCCCTCTATTTTTCATAAAGGTCCATTCAAAAATTGGTACATGGGGCCCAGAGATAGTGACAAATTACAGTAAAAGCCAACACCTAAGACACAGCACAGCAGCATCAATGCAATGTGGCATTTATTTTTCAAGTCACTGGAATGCTACTGAGGGAAATAAAACCATTCCTTTAAAAGATATTCCTTTTACAGGCTGACCTTTTACAGGTTGGTCAAAATGTCCTGCGGCCATTTAATTGGGTTAAGATCTACTGACTGCAAATATCACAGCATGAAATTCATATTGCTGTGCCCTATGTCATCACAGAAGAGAGTATTTACACAACAATAAAAATGTTACATCCAAGGATAAAGTGGGTCACTCAGTACAACTTTGTTTTCATTCGCATTGACCATTCCCTGTAGTGGATAAGTGGAGCTAACCTATGCCACAAAACGCCCCCCCACAGCATAAGCACGGTGGCACCAAATGCTTTCATTGTTGGGGTCAAGCACTCAGGCCTCCACGGAACTCATCTGGGTATAAACCGTTTTCACGTCTCTGTAGATCACTGCCTGTTCTTTTCTTTAAAAAAAATCCACTAAACCCTCAAATATGGTTTTATTTCTTGAAGTGAGCAGTTTATGCAGTACTATAGTGTTGTTCCCTACACAATTATAAAAAGTCGCAGTTATCTAAGGTGGATTTACTTACTGTTTTTTCAATGCATATCAACTATAATGCACAAGAATTGCAGTCACCAAATGTGCTCCGTCCATGAAAAAAATTCTAACTCCTTTTACATTTGCCTTTTTTACAGAGCTGAATCCAAATGCAAGTTTAGTCACAGTAGCCCATTGAGCAGTATTAGCTAGTGAATCTCCTGCATCTGTGTCCAAATAATGAACCATCTTTCATTATCATTTAAATATTCTCATCTTGCCATATTGATTAAAAAAAAAAAAATCACAATCAACTGGGCCTGCTCAGCATTTTTAGATCTTAATTAGATAAACTAAAATCCCAGTGTTCCATGTAATTAGGGAAAAAGCTGCCAAGCTCAAACACCGGCTCCATGATGAAACAAGCTACAGCATCTTAACTACCCGATATAAGAACAGTATAGCAGAATAAATGACACATTTAAAAGTCCATGAACTAAAATGCAGACAAATTGGATCATTGCCAGTGTTTAGACAAGAGATATAATATAATATGACTTTAAAAAAAAAAACGTCTGCATCGACTCTTACACATAAAGTCACATGAAACACACTTCTGTGCCTTCATTCACAACCATATTAAAGTATTATTGATTGGCTACAGAAATGATTCATTCATCCAGATGCTCTTACCTTCATGGCCTTGACGGCTTGAGATCCAGAGTAGTCAAACTCACCAGCCTGTCCAATAGAGAGACCACCAGAACCCAGTACAAGCACCTTTGAAACCTGAGTCGACACAAAAAGATGTGATTGGCACCACTTAAACAGCAGGTTCCACTAAATGACTGATATAAAATTGTCTTATGTTCAGAATATTTGAAGTTAACCTGCTTAACCTGGGTGAAATACTCTACCTGGGCCCTGGGAGGGATGCTGGGCTTTATGGGCATGACTGACGCTATGCTGATATTCTTTCCTTTTTTGATCAGGGACAAAAAGACATCAAAGAGAAACTGTGGGGGATGAAAAAAAAGCCTTATAACCACAGTTTAAGTATTATATTAACAATATTGTTTTTTAATGGTCTTCTGTTCATTGCTGTGGAGCCAAACCCCTATATTGGTTAAAACAAAAGGCTAAATTCTGGCTAAAATGTACATGGAATTTGAATTCAGTTTAACTAAAGTGACAGATCTTTGGGATATGGGGAAAAACGTGCTGAATAAATGATCTTCTAATGCAAAAGTTTAAAGTCAAAATGTATGTTTTTAGATCAACATTTATCTTTTTTTATTGGCAATGGCATTTTTATTTATATAGATCATTTCATTGGATGCAAACTCAATCTGTTTAACACAGAAGGTAAAAAAGAAAAATAGTGTTGGTTTACAATGCTTTAAGACATTGAAATAAAATTTAAAAAAGCATTAAAAAAATCAAACAAAGAAAAACCTATTGAGGAAGTCCTGTTTCAATAAAAAGGTTATGGTTTTAAATGTATGCACAGATGTAACTGGTCTTAGGTGAGCAGGCAGTTTTTTTCACCAAACAACAGGACCACAGTAACTAAAATCACCCTCAGCTTACTTAGATCCGATTCTAAGAACAGTTAAAAGATCTGCACCTGATGACTTCTGAGGTCTGACTGACTATTGCTACCGAGACACCACATCACTTTTCCAAACCATTCACAACATTTACACAAGTACTATTTTAGAATAGAGCTCAAAGTTTTACGCAAGTTCCATTTTGTGAATATACTTTAATTAGCTGGAGTATAGTGTTTAGGTACTTCATGCAGCACCATCAAAGTTTTTAATTACCTCTGTGTCCGTGGGACCGCCCTTAGCCTCAGGGTGAAACTGGGCTGTGAAAACAGGTTTAGTGCTGTGCATGATCCCCTGGAAATTGTGAAATGAAAATCATGAAATTATGCATATATTTAAAAAATGAAAGATACTGTTAGCATTTCGAAAATAAATGCATCTTTCCAAAATATTAGTGTAAACATCATACAGCCCTGTATTTGCTTTAGTTATTACTGTAAAAGAATTATTTATTTATTTATTTTTATAGCCAAAGACTAGAAAAAAAAATGTCCTGTTAAAGACTGAATATTCACACAGACTGAAATCAACCTCATTGGTGCCATCATTTGCGTTGATGAAAAGCGGCCCCCACCCTGGGGGCAGGGACTCGCTGTCTATGCCATAACCGTGGTTCTGTGCGGTAATGAATGCCTGGCCTGTCATCACATTCAACACCGGCTGGTTCTGGCCTCTGGGGACCCACAGAAATGAATAAAACACATCTATTTCATTACATTTTCTGTAGGACAGGTTACACTTTAGACTGAAATCTTTATCTGAATGTAGAGCATATACAGTACGCTGTGTCATATTTATGATTGGCTGTTAAATTGTTCACCTGTTGCCCATAGGTAGTTTGTATGACTTGGCTCCTGCAGCCAGGGCAGTGATCTGATTGCCCATACAGATCCCAAATACTGGCTGGGGACGATCGCTCTCCAGCACCTTCACAAAACAAATATTATTACAGAAATAATGATTGAGCTATAAACGCAGTTATGAAAAGCAATTGTTGAAACAAATAATTCCAAATATTAAATATTACGTATAGATATAGAGCTCTGCAACAATTTTAGTTCTTTGTTAAACCTGCAAATCCATAAATCAATACTCGAGTCTCTCAGTGCCCATAAACATTTGTGAAGCATCCTACCTTGTGCACATTATTGATGAGTGTCTTGGCCAGAGATGGATCTCCTGGTCCATTAGATATGAACAGGCCATCATAGTCTAGACTAAGCAAGTCCTGGTCCCACGGCACTAGGTGGACTTCTGCACCTCGCTGCACAAAAACACAAATGTAGTTATTTTGTAATCTTCTGGGTATACTTAAAATGTCAAATGAATGTAAAATCAAAGTAGCAGAAGATGACATTCATTTTATCCCCCTAGCTGTAAAAATAACTACAGACAACACCAAATGGACATAAAGTCATAATGAGAGCTGACGTTCATGGTTTATAATCTCCAAACATGTAATGTTATTTAAAAAATTATAATGATACTGCAAAAATAGAACAAAAAGAAAACATAGAGAAGGGTCAACACTGAGTGTAACGAATAAGAGCAAATCAATGAATATAATGTTATAACCAATTAAAAGCCAATATCACCGTTAGCACAACAAGTCATTAACTTGGAGTACAAACATGATGAAAACCCACTCTCTTACCCATCTCCATGCCACAAACAAATTTTACATTTCTGGAGCTCATTAGGCCCAGATTTACTTTCTCAAAATTTCTAGGTCAGGTTGCAGAAAGCATGTAACAGAGCGCTGACTTTTTTATTCTGTGTTTATGCAGAGAAGGTCATTTGGGGCTAAGTCACAAAAACAAGGTCTCCAAATGGAACGCACACAGTCCAACAAGGATGTTTCACGCAACTCTCACCTTAACCAGCAGTCGAATTATGTTATGTTTAATGCCACAGTCGACAGCTACCACTTTAATTGGGTTGCCTTTTCCAAAAACTCTGACTTCCTGGTGAGTATAGAGGCACGACAAGAAGAGGTTAGTACCATTTCAAAATATCTAAACAAAAGGAGTTTTTAATCTGATATTATCGTTAAATAAAAAAAAATAACTGGCAGTTGTTACCTTGGTTGAAACTTCTGCTACTAAGTTTTTCTGATTGGGGTCAATTATGTCAACAGGCTGACCATCAAATTCAATCTTCCCCAAAACTGTTCCCTTAAGAGAAACCACAAGCCAAATATATCAGAAACTGACCGACCCATTCATTTATTAAACATGAAACAGATACAGTCTTTCTAATTGTGGTACCTTATCTCTGATGACTTTGGTCAGCATCCTCGTGTCTATCCCAAACAGTGCAGGAACCTTTTGAGGAGGGTAAGATTTACATTAACAGAAAAGTCATATTCATCATTCACACATTCTCACATCAGGAGCTGCTAATTTGCAATCTAACCTTCTCTTCTTGCAGCCATTGACCCAGAGACTTGACAGAGTTCCAGTGGCTGTACTCGTGGCTGTAGTCTTGAACCAGTAGACCAGATACCTAGAGAAACCAAAGCATTGTATTAGCCTTAGAAAAAGTCCAATTTAAAACCCCTCCAGTCTATTAACTGCAGTTACACACAGTTTTAATAAAAAGGTTAGTCAACAAGAATAACCATCCTGACCTGATGCTTCAACCACTTAACCCGAGCTGTAATTAAACAAAAATTCAGTGAAGTTAAAAAAAAAAGAAAAAAAAAGGAAAATGGCCATGTGTGATTTGGAGACATAGTTTAGATAAATGAGTGGTCAGTGCCAACTGCAGTGTTAATTCTTTATTTGCCGGAAAATTAAAGCAGCTCTAATATGATTCAACATTCAACAGCTGACATTGTTATCAGTGAGAAAACTGTGGTGGATTATATGCAGTTAGGTCCATAAGTATCTGGACAATTTATGGCTTGAAAAGCAAACTGACTGCCTTCTGGCAAGCATTTTCATAGCCGAGTGAAGCCGTGCACAAAGCCAAACACATAAAGGATCCAGAGGTGAATTTAGTAGCCATTCACTGTAAATCTCAATATGAAGAACAAAGAGATGCCAAGCCAATTTAAGGAAGCCTTAATGAGGTTGAGATGTATCAAAAACTTTAAGAGTGACCAAAAATAACAATCTGGTACATTCTTAAAAAGAATGAAGGCACCACCAGCTCAGCAACACCAGAAAGCTTCAAAAATGGAATGAGCACAGAATTTATTTTTCGCTTGATTAAGTAAAACCTTTCACATCTATCCAAGTCAAGAACTCTTTACGCGGTAGCTATATCACTGTTAAAGTCTGCATTCAAGAGATGTCCTCAAGAATGCAAATAAAGCATTTGCAACAAGTTGCAAACCACTGGTTACACTTAACAGAAAGGCCAGATTAGACTTCTAAAAAGAAAGAAAAAAAAACCCAAAACCTTCCCATGGTCTTTGGGCAGGTCGGAAAAAACTATTTAGGCAGCTAAAACTTAACTTGTAACAGAGAGATGGGAAGCGAAAAGTTTGAAGAAGAAAAGAAACAGCTCATGATCCAATATGCCACATCAGCTGTCAAATATGGTGGAGGGAATGTTATGGGCATGTATTGCTGGAGCGCCTATAATGGATTGGGCCACTAGTTGGATTGGCTATAGCATTTGCTCGCATTAGCGAAATACTTCAAAAATGATCGGACAGTACTTCTAAGTGCAAACGGATAACGAGCCAAGCATACTGCAGAAGCATCCCAAGAGTTTCTCAAGACATAAAAAAGTGATATTCTCCAACTGCAAAGTCACCTGATCTCAACTCAACAGAGCATGCTATTCAGTTATTAAATACAAAACTGAAGGCAGAGAGAGACCCATAAACAAGAAGCAACTGAAGGAGGTTGCAGTAAAGGCCTAACAGCGCATTTCAGGGGAGAACATGATATTTGTCTGCATTAGTCTGGTGATGCCCATGGGTTCTAAACTTGAGGCAGGCATTGTTTACACAGGATTTCTATCCAATTATTAAAAACAAAAGGATGAGATATAAATGCTTGTACAGTCAGAGATAATTACTCAATGTAACGGAATATGAAGACATGCTTGTAAGACAAGCCACACCTTAGTTACCTACCTGAATGCGTTCTGACTCTACATGTTTTCTCAGGCCTAGCTCATCCAGTTCCTCTGTATTTGGAACACCATAGTTCCCTACAATTGGATATGTCAGCGTCAGTATTTGACCTCTATAACTTGGGTCGGTCAGGGCCTCGGGATACCTAAAGTAGAAAAACAATAGAAACATTTTGTAAAGATTTGTATTGAGGTGATTTATTGGTTATAGAAAATGCACTTAAACTCACACTTTTGTTTAAACCTAAATAAATGCAACTGTGATGCAAAGGTTATCAAAGTAAAGCAAGTTTTATGTCAGATGTCAATGCCCTTGGGTTTCTTCAAACATGCACTGTAATTGTTGAAGTGTGCCATGCAAAAGAAATAAATAAATAAAAATCTAACGGTGTTATAATTTCAGTCAGCATTTCTCCTTCTTACCCCACAAGACCAGTATTGAAGACCAGCTCTCCAGCTACAGAGGCATCATGCCCAAAAGAAATCCCTTTCATCCTGGTGCCATCCTCCAAGACCAGGTGGGCTGTCTGGGCCTGGGAGTTAAAAGTAAAGTTAAAAAAAAAAAAATCACACCCCAAAATAATATATTCTCTTTTTATTAAGCAACTTTGGAAGAACCAAAGGAAAGACTTTGAAATAGATGTGCTGTAGATTTTGAGTTTAGATGCAATGGCAACCAGTGACGCTCTGGGACATCATGCTGAAACTGCAGGCCTGTGTGAATTGTACTGCGAATGCTGAGACAGACAAAACTGTTTTTCTGTTGTGTAGGAGTGAGAGAGCGCATCTGTATACGTGTCTAAGAGAGAGAGAGAGAGCTGCATAGATTATTAAAGAGGCTGGTGTGATGCACCATGACCTCCAGACAGCAGCCATCAGGAAAACAGTGACCAATTTTACTCGTACTCGTCACAGATATAAAAATATTAGCATACCACCGATTTATTCACTGCATTAAGATCTTAAAAAATATAATTTCTGCATTAATGCATTAACTTACTAACGTTATTTAGCAAATTAATGCATGTTATTTTAAAAACTAGTACTTTATCTACCACAACCCTGACTCGAATCAAATAAAATTCTCGCCTTTTCCGTGAATGTTGCAATCAGAGATCATCTGAAGCATGACGCAACACTCCTTCTGATTTACACGTTATGCATAGTTGTGCAGCTGTTTGCCACTTTAGGCGAGACAGACATGTGAACATCTCACCCACTTACAGTACCTCATTTTACAACTTCTTTTACGAATTGTCACACTAAACTTTCACTTGTCCATGACCGTTCCAATCTGCCTTGAAAAATCAGCCAATTTGCTAAAATGTTGCACAATGACAAAAGTCAAGATCTACCACAAACAACTCAGTGTGTTTTATAGAAACGAATATAATCGTGTGGGTATTTGGCGTATGCAAAGCATGCCTGACGCCATTTATTTTAATACACTTGCAGTTTCTACCCCCCATCTGGCACTGATTCCTATTTGCCAGCCACCATGTGGATCAGCTGTTGTTTGTAAACTTCAGCATTTTTTCTGAAGTTCAAGGGCTGAATAAAGTAAATTACTTCCAGCGAGATCTTTAAAACAGTTCAGTTCTTGGATTTATCGCAGACAACAGTCCTTATCGGTCACACTTCTGTTTTCTTACCTTGACACTAAGAAGTTTTGCGGTGTGAAGTCTCAGGCAGCCCGCGTTCCCCACTTTTCTGCCTAACACGCATCCTTGTCTCAAAGATTTCACAACGCTGACAGCTTGGAGGATTTTTGCCATATTAACCTATAAGCAGACTTTTAGTAAGACGGCGCAGACGTGGTTGAGAGGCTACCCGTTATAACAAATAACTGAGGGAGAAAAAGTGTGAGCGAGATTTAAGCTTTCCCTCGTGTCCACGCCGCAGGATTGCAGTATAAGCAAGTGAGCGCTTGAAACGTTGATCTGGATTCGCCGGTGGGGAATTGTTGAAGCGCACGGTGTTTAGGGCCTCGGGAAAGCCAAATGACGGGTAAAGTGGTCACATCCCAGCACTAGAATGGTTGTCGTTTCTAAACAGTTGATGCAACAATCTTGTTTAACCTGTTGTTGAATTGAAGATGACAGACATCACAATACTGATATTGTGATTTTAAATGTTCAAATATTTATGGACCTAATTGTTTATGCATACGTTTTAATACCTCTAATTCTTTCATTTTTATCAAATTGAAATTCAAAACAGTCACTATCACAGCAAATACAAGCTACAACACAGAGGTGTACTTACTGAATGCAAGGAAATCTAAACACACGTGACCTTCGTAACATTCAATTTGGGATCAAGGCCACACCTTACTTACCTAGCTGGATGCATTGTGAGATGTCAAAAAATATATTTTGAATTGACTTTAATTGTTTTGAAAGCATAAAGGAACACTCATTCTTTTCATTCTCTCGTAAAATAGATTTTACTGTTGTAAAAACCATTTCTGTCATTATAACTGTTAAAATGGTATTATCATCTGCTGTCCCTTGGGGTAATCGCTCAAGGTTTCACTGGGGATACATCCATCTTTTTAAATCATGCGTTTCTTCTGAGACCTTTTGAAAAGTAGAGCCAAACAAAATAAGGTCCACTGTCTCAATACGAGGGAGGAGGGGCACAAAGGATAAAAATATAGTGTATGATCAGCAGGAAGTGCTCAGAAATGTAGCTCTGCAGTGTATCAGCGTGACTTAACCTGTGAACTATATAATCACAGTCACCTGTTGGTTTTCTAATAAGTTGACCTTGGATGTAGCTTTTGTTCTAATCATTTGGCCGTGTTTCAACATTATTATAGAGACTAACGTCAAGCTAAAAACAGGCCTTTGACAAATTTTTCTTAGATTCTGTTTTTAGTTTAAGTTACAATGGAAAAAAACAACTCTAATCTAAACTGACTTTTTAAAAAATGTCTACACACAAGACATTTGTGATTAAATGCACACCCTGCATTTTAGAGCATTAAACACAGACAGAGCTAAAAGAAAAATGCTTTCCCATTGGGAATAAATGTGCCCACTTATAGCAAACTTTTGTATAGTGCTTTCTGTGCAACAAACTCTATACAACATTTTCTTTGAGGCCAATTGCCTGCAAAAAAAAAAAGGCAAACTGACCATGGAGTGGCTGCATGGTGGTAGGATTAGAGTGTACTGTGTATTTGCTGATCACTGCAAGACTGGTCCTCTGTGGAGAAGGCTGTCTGACTGCCACTCTGCTGTGTTCAGCAGTCTGAACAAAGTGGGTGTGAGTACTAGAACCTGTTTAGATCAGGAAATACCTCCACACTCCAGAAAATGGACTTGGAACTATAGCCTGTGCTTTATAGTTAACTTTGTTGCCATGTGCCAGTCTTTAGCATTAAAAAGTGATCTGGTGCAGTATATCATTGCATTGTACATATATGCCACATTTCCTGTGCTGAAGCTTACTTTGTTTTTATTTTTATATTTTTTTAGTTCTGTGCATTTGTGTAGTTCCTTTCTATTTGATGAAACTACCCTCCTCTCCCTGCAAACCACAATCATTTCCCCGATCAAAATGAACCCAGTGATCTCCTTCTGTAGATCTGTGGAACACTGCTGACATCCAGTGGCAGATGTTGTGCAAGAGCTGCGGAGGGATCTTGAGTCACTGAATAGTGTTACAGCAGCTCAGTGAGTGGATACACTTGATGTGCAGCTCTCTGTATATGCATAAGTAAAATAACACCTTCGCTCTTACTATGTTGTAAAAGCTATGACAGCTTTATAGGTAAAACGACAACTAAATTTAAGTCAGAGGACAGGTCTTTTTTGATGTAATAAAGGATGTGATGCATAGTCTCCGTTTATACTGCTGTCTAAACCTCACTTACCATTACAGTTTTTTTAAACGGTTGATGCTGTAATCCAATGTGGTGAACTTTAACATTTAACAGGGATTTAAAAGGTTAGTTTCATGTTTTTGAGAGCAAATATTCAGCATAAGCTTAGCCATTCAGGTTAATATTGGTTCATTTTCATTTCATACAGTTCGGTTTTATTTATATAGCACCAAATCACAACAACAGCCACTTCAAGGGAACTCAAGCTTCTGTCTCTCTCAGACTGTTTATTTCTGTGATTGTGCTGTAGCTTATGCAGTAGTTTACATTTACAGTACAGTATTATTCTGCATATTAAAATAACACAGAAGAGCATTTCATGTGTATAGAACATTTATTTATCTATCCTTTTAACAACAATAAACATGAGTTATGCAAGTGCAAATCTTCCTTGAGTGCATGGGAGTATACTGCAGAGCCCACTGCTGAGAGGATAATTAAATATAATGGTTCAACCATATAAAGTTCACTCTGGCTTTAGAGGCAAACTATGTGGAAATAAATATTCTGAAAAAAGAGGCATGAACAAGTAAGGCGTCTGCAGGAGATCTGTTAGTATGTAGTGAAGAGAGACAATGTCACATTGAAAACTCAACCGGTGCACTTAACCTTTTAAACTGATCAGATTGTGAAACTCTAACATTAACTCCTATAGTCATTTGGCCTGGAGTCTATACATTACAGACCTCATTACACATCAGTTTTCGTCCTGGTGCTGAACCGTTACAGTAATAAATCATTTTATTTGAAGTTGTCCTTGAGAAAAACCCGTCATAGCAGATCCATAAGCCCGAGAATTATTACTGGCATTAAAAAGCTTTATATTAAGTCTGTAAATATTTTTATGAGACTATGAAGCCACTCAACACTTAATTGGGCAATAACTTTGTTCCTCTGTCACTTTTAAATACACAAGTCATTTAAACAATGCCACCAAATATCCGATTTGATGCTGGGTCGTTGTTTTTCTGTTTTAAAAATAATGCAGTAAAAAATAAGCATGCACTCAGCATTTAGAGATTATCACTGCACTATCTTAGACCGAAAAAACTGACTGTATAATTGTAATTATAGGACTGTATTCATATACTATATTCAACTCAAAGCATACAGTAATTTTTATTTCGTCCTCTCATCTTCTCTGCTGAGTGTTTCCATTTACAGATAGAGTGCCAAAATTCAGCCTTAGCTCTTTTCTATCAATAATGAAAAAACTGCATCTAGAAAATAACTATGTGATGACTGCGAGAACATGAGAAGCCTGGGCAATGTACTGTATGGCTCTTTATTACTGGGAGGGCTGTCATTAGCTGCCTTTTAAATTCCTCCACTGATTGGCTGGCGTACGGCCTAATGAACTCCAGTGTCTATCCTCGGCGGAGGGATCCCACATTGTCTGCAGTTTCAAGTGTGAGTTTCAGATGGTGACCAAGCTTAAGAGAGGACTTAAATAGACGGCCGGGCTAACTCGCCCCGCTGTTTGCCAGGTTTCCAAGTCTTGGCCCTGACATAAGAGAGATAACTGGTGCTTCGTTTCAAGGATGTATGGTGGGGTTTGTTCACCGTCAGTTCGGACTACTTAAATTGAGCAGTTTGACTGACAATACTTTCACTTTACATATGAAAGCAAGTTTGTTTTATAGTGTCTTCCAACAATAAGACTAATGAAAAATGCTATTGAAAAATATAAACAGGTCGAAAAAAGAAAGGAGTAAAAACTACTGAGAGTTTTGTGCATGTGGGGCAAAATGCTGATACTCAAAAAATAGGTGTGAATTTGTGTGTGTGTGTGTGTGTGTGTGTGCGTGCGTGTGCGTGTGTGCGTGCGTGGGATGATTTTGGAGGTCTGAAAGGTTCATAAAGTAGCAGCAGATGAGAAATGTACAGCACCGCAGGACCAAACCTCTCAGTTACAGTTCACAGCATACAGAAAGCAAATGCACGGAAAGCAGTGATTTGTTTCACATTCATGGCCGACCTGATTTTGTTCAAGTCATTGCACAATTTAGCTGGATTTTATGCATACAGCACTAATGGCAGGAGAGCAGGAGTAGTGACATGTGTATCAGTTGTTGCAACAGTTGTAATGACTGGAAAATTGTTTGTGTGACTTTCTGAACCAGTACTTTGAAGCTAAACGTTCCATTATTTAAAAAGAAAAAAATAGTAAAACTATATTTTAATGCTTTCATTTGAATTATTCTAAATAAACAGTCGCTGATTTATAATCATTGAGTCGAGCCTCCGTATCTATAATGGAGTTGTGTTGTATACTGTTAATACAAGCTTTTGAACAAAGTTTTGCTAGCATCAATCAGTGCCTCAGCATGAGCTGTCAAGCTGGTACAAAATCCACTCACAGTGTTACCATACATGCTTTGAGTGGCATTGTGACAGTTTAGCAGTCTTGCTGTGACAGCAAATTCAACCTCTGGATTATTAAAGAAAGTTATCGTCTGGAGAGAAAAGAAGGAGCAGACTTTTCCTTTTGGCTCGTATTAGATTTGTAGTGATGCAGTGGCCTCAGTAAAAAAGGCAATAGGTACCTTTGTTTAGCCTGAACCCATCTTAAGCCCTGTGTGGCCAGTGTGGGGCTTTCTAGAGAGCGAGGGAGGGGAAGAGAACGCATGGGCCACAGAGGCTGCATCAGACCCCTTAAGGAGCCATGGCCCCCGCTCTTTGAAATCCCAAGAAACTTCACACCTCTCTGTGGGGACTATAAATAGGCACCATCTGTCCCCCCAGGCTCAGTTACAGCCTCATTCCTTTTGGCATGGACGGAGGGCAGAGAAGGAAGCACTCAGGGTTTAAAAAGAGGGGGCGGTAGAATCCAAAATTTACTCTGCTCATCTCAGAAGACTGACTGAGTGACCTCTGCTAAATATTTTGAAGCAAAGGAAGTCCTTCGCTACGGTCCGTCATTTCCTTCTTTTCAGTAACCCTTTCAGCACTTCAGCTCCCCACCGAGCCAAATGCCAGTAACCAAGGAGCTTCTGCCATCTTTGGAATCTTACACCACACTGCACTCATCGCATGATGTTTTTCTCAAGCTCATGTTCTCAGCATTTCATTAATCATGCTTAACGCAGGAGTACTCCAAGGCTAGGACAGGTGCTATGTCTTGAAATCAGTACCTTTGTCTTTTCTTCTTCGTGGAATCTTAATTGCACAACTCGTAATTTCACGGCTGTTTTAGTTGCAGTAATATAAAATCCAGAATTTCCAGTCCGGATACAAGTTAGAAATACTTTGAACTGCAAAATTTGACAAATTACTTTGAATGCAAAGTAGCATTCATTGGCACTCTATGTCACAACTCCATTCCTGAGGTGAGACTGTTATAGCACCTGTCCTGAAGCAAACCTTGGAGTGATAATACGAAATGCCTCTCTTGTCCCCACCAAGGGCATAGCTACAGTGCAGAAGTGACCCAGAGAAGACAGGTTAAAGCAAGGTAGCTGCAAAAGAATGCCCATCAAAAGCCCCCCTCTCACATCTATCAACTGCTTTGTCTAACACTACTGCAAACAATTTCTTTGTCTTTCTGTGATGAAAAGCATATTTTAATGGTTCTGTGTGGCATCTTGTAGCGTAGAACATTCAAAACAGAACTGTAAGGCTAAGTGAAACACTCTCTAGGATTCTTACGTAATTCAGGGGACATAATTTGGATATTACTAAGTAGGAGGATAATAGGCTTTCACTTCAATAAAGACTGTTTGTTTTACCCCACTTTTGGTTATTGCTTCCTATTACTGTTTTGCTTTAACATCTCAGATCCTCTAGACTGTTCAGTGATGATTTATCTAATCCTATCCATTTCAGACTCAAAAGAAAAGCTCTAGTAAGAAGAAAGTCGAATAAATACAAATATTTGTGTAGGGAATGCACCATGGCTGATTCTAACTGGTGATCTAGACTTTTTGTATGCACTATTTCTGTTATTTCTTTAAAGGGGAAAACAACTACTAGCAAAATTGTGGTTGTAAGAGCTAAACTTTTATAGTGCTTGTTGACCAACTGGAAGACCTGACTACCAAAGAAGGAATACGAGGCAGATAAGAAATATGAATAGCTCTGACAGCTCATGGTCTTGACCCTAACTAGGATAATTATAGCTCAGTATTGTCTGAGCTTGGAAGAAGATTGGCTAGCTGGTCACTTTGCATAGCTTATTATATGATCAGAGAATATATTCAGAGTATTTTAAAATAAAGTTTAAAAATAAAAGAAAGAAAAAGTACTTTTTAAATTACAGGTACATTATGTAGACCTACATAACGCTAGCGACATGGCTACAGGGCATTTAGGCTGGTCCTCCAAGGAAGGTCCAACCTGAGACTGGAGAAATGGGCATGAGTATGGGTGAACTCTATATCACCAAAAAAAGAGTCTTTTACACTTGTTTATCAATATGGTACAAAGGTCTTGAGCTGCTCTTATTCCTTTATATTTTGCTAAGAAAATGGGAAATAGGTGCAAGCATTTAATAAAATATGTGCAACCACAGGTGGAAATATGGCATAGGAGGCAAAAACAGTCTATACAATTCTAATGAGCTTGAAAATCAATATTTGCTATGACCACCTTTATTTTCAACGGAGCCTGAACTCGCTTTGAGATTTCTTTAAGCAGGTTTTAGGAAAAGTTCCCCAAGCTTCTTGAAGGACATTCAAAGCTTTTCTCTGAATGTTGCCTGCCTTTTGTTCCATTCTTTGTCAAGATTATCCTACGCTGCTTAGGTATCCAGGTATCCTTTTACTTGGCTGTGTATTTGGGAACATTGTAATAACTGCCAATCAATTGCTTTCCAGGTAGTATTTCATGGTAGACCCAAATCTGAGCTTTTCTGTCTTTGAAATTCCATCAATTCTGATAAAATCCTCTTCACCCCATGTTAGCTACAAACCATCACAGAGACTTCACTGTGTTTTACAGATGGCTGTAGAAACTCACTGTTGTACCTCTCTCCTGACCTCCACTTTACATACATAAGATTATTTGATTTTCTATCAATAAAAACCACTCTGCATTTAATCATAAGGTTATCTCTAGATCTCTTCCACAATCCATCTTTTGTCCTGTCTCCCTTCCCTCACCCGCAACCAGTTATGGCCAATAGCTGCCTTTGCCTGAGCTTGGACTGGACTGAAAATGACCAAAAAAGCAGCCATTGTCAAAGAAAAAGTGAAAGTCCTTCAGAAGCCTGTAGAAATATTGCGCAAGACCACTGGAAACTATAGGAACGTCTGGCTTCTTTTGAGCAAAATATAAAGAAATGAGGGTTATTCAAGACTTTTACACAGTACTGTATGCTACAAAGAAGCTCCACATAAGATCTCTCTTAGATAGTCTTCCTCATGCATAAATGTAACAGCTCCACTCCATATCCACAAAAATAAGAAAACACAATTTATTGTAACATTGAATACTGTTTTGTTTTTTTTTTGCTCCCTTATCCTCTTGTTCTGTCACCGTGAACGTCATTGTGAATCACCAAGGGAGGCTGTTATATTTGTTCTTCAGATGTCACTGCCGTGCCATGCACTGTAAGGCTGAAGCTCATTCTTCTCTCGAAAGGTCTGACCTCATATGTCTTCTATGGCTTTCTCAAAGGAACTGAGCACTGAAGATAGCTAAGTAAAGGTTTAAGCATTTAGTCATGAGAAGACAGCACTGTATATATTCACTAATGCGATCCTCAGTAACAGTAAACCCAAAGATATTTAGACACCCTTTTTCTTCACGCTGCTGGAGCAAATGACACAGAACTTATTTGTCTGGATTTTAATTTGTTACGGGAGTGAAATTGAAACATTATGTAGGTTTGAATTAACAAAAGGAAAAAAACTGCCCAGTATTTTACTCACTAAAATGTTTTATAAATGTTAGAAATGACATTACTTGGTAAATTTTTAAAGATTATCACCTCATGAACTTGCTCTGTCCGTTTTTTTCTCTCTTTTCATAAGCTGACCTGCCATCACCTCCTAATAAAGCTCAGCTCTATCGTGCTGCTGAATCCATTAAGGTTCTATAGTGGAGCTCAGTTTGGACTGCAGCACAGGTGCAAGGACTCGGGCAGAGTTTCTATAGGGGGAGGGAGTAAAGGGAAGTCAGACTCCAAGAAGATGAAGTGGAGTGCTGGGGGTGAGCCTAGATGACAGCTGAGGGACTGAGGCTTTCTCTGGCTTACCCTCATGGAGATGGGGTCAGTGAAAGCAAGTGGGTGGGGAGTGTGTAGGGGTTGGGGGCTGTGGGGTGAAGGAATTTATGCTGTTCCTTCGTCACTTGGCCCTGTCATGGTGTTGGGGGCAGGGCTGCACCGCTGGCACTGGGAGACAGATATAGACAAGAATTAAGGAGGTAGAATTTGCACTCTTGGCCTTGTCTGGGTTACTGGCATCAGCAGCTGAAAGCTCCACTAGGTCGCCATCTCCCTTTGCCTTTACGTCACATCCTTCCTGTGGTTGTGGTCACCCCTCCTCCCCATTCACCTCCCTCAGTAGAGAATCAAACTGACCACAGCTGCTGATCTACCCAACGCACATTATCAGTGACTAGAAGTAAACAATGCTCTTTATTAGTTCTGAAAGACACTTCTTCCACCACCTGTTCATCTAAAAAATGACATATTGACACTGACATATTAATTTGAAGTAGTCTGATCAGTTAGGTTTTTTTTCTGACTACAGCCAACAGCAGACATATTTCTTACCATAAAACTTCATCTGCATTTATTCCTTTTTGAGTTTTCTACACTCTTAGATACACACATATTCCAAATGTATTTGTATCAATACTCCACTGGCACCACATATAATAGGGTCATGTCAAGCTAAATATTAAAGCAAATATGCCATGTTCTTATGATTGCACCATCGTGATATCAATTGCACATATTCTAGATATGTTGTGTAATATTTTAAAGGAATGTTAGAAATATCGTCCCCTTAAACTCACTGGAAACACGGATATCTGTGCTATATTTCAAATAAATTTCTGTGCAATGCTTGGATACACAGCTGATTTTAAAAATGAAGCCCCCCGAAGAGTCCATCAGAGATGTAGTCAAAGATCAGCTCAGCTAACATTACTAATATTGTGGTAACGGAGATGTGTTTAATGAAACACTGATACTGCAGTTCCTAGAGGATACGACCATGGACGTCTTTTTCTTTTCAGAGAAAAAAAGTCCTTGACATATTTCTGCTCTCACACTCACTCACATTAACTTCTGCTTGACAGCAGCTGATTTCATTTTCCGGAATATGTCAAATATGGCAGCTCCACGGGATCTGCTCTTTACTTTCCATCAAAATGCTTTATCTCTCCTCTACTCATACACGTTTCCATTTCTTAGGTCAGGTTTTAATGGTCTGATAGTCGCTGATTTGTGTTAATGTATCCATATAATCTATTGGCATGGCCTGAAAAACATTTCAGAATATATTACCTAGATAGATAGGTTGTACGCAATGAAGCGCAAGGAAGTGCGTAAAAGTGGATCCTTTAAGAAATGATCCAGCGGAAAGATCGCGTGGCCCCGGGTAACCTTTCACGCCGTTTCAATGTTTTCGTTTGTGATTATAGGTATATGGCTAAACACCTTCTGGCTCGTAGCCCTATATTCCAAGTTTAGAGAGAACCCCTTCACATACACACACCCCTCCCATCCGCTATCCAATCCTTACACGGGGATAGGGTTGACGGGTGGTCAAGAGGAAAAATAGTCACATATATATACGCCCCAACGGTGATTTCTTGCTCTGTGCTCAGTCTGTGCTACAGTCTTTGTGTGTCACCCGATCCGGGAATTGTCTGTGCTTCAGGGCCAAAGTAGTTCTACTATCAGCAAAAATGGCACCCAAGAAGGACGCTAAGGCTCCCGCAAAGAAAGCCGAACCTGCGCCCGCACCTGCACCAGCACCAGCGCCCGAGCCAGCTCCTGCTCCCGCAGCTCCCGCTGTCGACCTTTCCGCCATCAAGGTACAATGACCTGTGAAGGCTTAACCAGATCTACACTGGGGAGGGATGGAGATGGGGTGCTGGATACCGAGGAAGGAAGAACTGGGATTTATCTCTCTCTCTCTCTACTCATAAAGTTGCATGACAGAAGTAGACGGATGCAGTGGTTTTGCTAAATGGAGAAAGAGCTTGGTGGAGTGGCGGGGGAGGGACAATCACCATTTATTACATTTATATGAATGATTTGAATATCTATAAGCTTATACGCACTTGAGAGTCAGTGAGAGCAACTGCAGGTTGGTAGGACCACAATCAAAGGTGTGCAGAGTATTGGGGAGAATGAGTGGGACCATGGATAGCGCACCATGTCTTAGATCTCTTAGACCACACCCTGTTCTCGCTGGATTGGACTATCAGAGTAGTGACTAATATGTGATGGCAATGCAGAGTGACACCAAATGTGGACATGTTAACGTAGCTAAAGATGGACCTACATATGTGGCATAATATGAAGCTAAATTTGGCAAAGAGACAGGTTTAGTTGAGATGTGATTGTTTAGGGCACAATAAATGGGAAGTGCCTGATCACTTTGTTTGAATACAAATGTGATGTTAATTACATGGCAAGTAATAACTTTTGCCTTTCCATGTTTTTTACTAAAATGTTGCTTTTATATTGGCTTGTAGGTGGAATTCAGCGCAGACCAGATTGAAGGTATGTAAAACTCAATTCACCTTAGTTCTATACTGTTACATACAGTCCACAAACCTCAGCTGGCCCTCCGTCAGAGAAATCTGAAAATCTACCTTTATCATAAAATGTGTTTTGCAAATTTAACAACATACAGGGAGCAAAAGAGAAATAACAGAGTACAGCAATGTAAAAAAAAAAAAAACTACAATAGGCATCATAACAGGTCTCAGCGTATCCATGACAGATGGACGCCTCATTCATTTTTGTATTTTGAAATTCCACAAAGCCATCAAATCCATTTTGAAGCCCATTTGTGGCTAATGAAGCTCAGAAACACTTCATGCGTACAGTCAGTCTGAAGAAGACTTTTACGGTTTTAGAAGCTTGATTGATTTGCATGCTTGAATAAGAAACCACATATGTGGTTAAACATGTGGCTTCTTGTATGAAAATCACTGGCAACAAATGCATCAACTAACTGAACTCGTTAGTAAAAATAAATAGGACAACTGGTGTCAGGTTAAAAACACTCAGATTACATTTTAAAAAGCATTTTGATCACATCACAGTTTGGCTGTAAAGAGCATCATTTAATAACGAAAGGGTCGCATGTCACAAATCAAGCCAGCAAATCCCTGTGACCAGATATTAACTTTAGCTTGTTTACATGCTTTTTAGAACTCTGTGTCACTAGATCAGCGATATCTCATTGTGTTCCAAGAGCCAACAGCCAAAAAAACAACAAAAAAAACCGAGATCAGAAGATTTGAATATTACAGAAGGAAGCACAGTAAAATGATAGTGTAGTGTTTGACAGATAGAAGCACCTGTGTGCTGTTGGTTGGAACCACATGACCAAACCTGAAGTCTGGCAGGCTGCTTGTTACACTGCAGTCAGCATTCCCTACTTTTACTCAGCTCGCCCACAGAGGGCCTTGCCTTTAAAAGGAGGGGCTCATATTCTCAGCTATGTTTATCAATTCCAAGGTGGTCTTTTAAAAGAGCCCATTGCACCGCTGAGTGAGAGAGAAGGAGACAGCTGAGATGGAAATAGTATGAGGGGTGACGAGATCGGCAGGAGAGACTCTATTCAGCCAATAATACCACAACCTTTTGGGATGTCTTGCACTTGTTAGATATTTTCCTTGTCAGTTACTAGCATAGTTGTCTCCACCTGCTGACAGGCACGCAACAGCTAAGGCTGAAATATAAACTAGTGACTCGATAAAAAAAAAGCATTTACACAAACTATAACTTCAATTTTTGAAGTAAGATATGTTATGTTTGCATATACATACAATCAGATGACAATGCATATCACATATATTGATGAGCAACTGTGCTAGTCTATAAAATAAACATCAACAACAGCTTCTTTTTATACAAACATAAATGCAAAAATATTGCAATACCTCAGGTTAGTGATATTTTTATGCAATTAAATGTAAATGTGCCCCAAATGCAGTTCTTCTTCTTCTTCTTTAAATAGGTTTTTGCATTGCTGTAGTTTCTGTTTAATAAAAGAAATTCTACAGTTAGAAGGAATATAACAGAAATGTCTTACCGTCCACGATAAAGACTTAACAAACTATAATGATTATAAACTTGACCAACTTTGAGATAAAATAAAAATGGAAATTATGGATCATTAAGCTGGCAAAATCCTCTCTTGCTTCTGTTAAACAGACTACAGGGAGGCCTTCGGTCTGTTCGACAGGGTGGGTGACAACAAGGTGGCTTACAACCAGATTGCTGACATCATGCGCGCTCTGGGACAGAACCCCACCAACAAGGAGGTGAACAAACTGCTGGGAAACCCTTCTGCTGATGGTACAGTAATGACATTTAGTAACTGCTCCCTCACTTGATCACTTAAAGATTTGCTACAGAAGATGTTAGGGAGCATGAAATACATGACTAGATTCATTCTAATCCCAATAAAGATAAGTTAGCAATTTGCTTTTTGCATTGATGTCAGTATGACTTGCTGTCGTCACTGGGCTTAAACAAGGAACATTATTAACTGAGGCATAGTTCAAAAGGCTAATTTGTCTAAACTGATTTTAATAATATGTGTGGTAAACATTAATGGATAGCTCTGGGTTTTTGGTAAATTATGCAAAAGAGGTGTACAGTGCTGCTGTCAAACACAAACGATAGCAAGTATGACAGAGAAATTATCAGTAGCTGCTTTTTTGACTGGAAGCAGTCATGTTCAAAGAATTGAGAAATGATAGTCTGCTCATCAAAAGTTTATTATATTGTGGTAAGGTCTGTGCCTTTGAGGAAATGGCATAATAAATTGTTTATGCTGCCAGCTAGTGGTCAACATTGTCATATTCATTCATAAACTTTCCCAAACTGTGAAGTGTAGCAAAGAGCTATGCAATACATCCTCACACTTGTCCGCGTCTTGTATTTTTCAGTACAAAACATAGCCTGTGGCTGATCTAATACTTTTTTGTTTGTTTTTAATCACACACACACTTTGTCTTCTAAACTAACAGAAGAACTATATTGTTATAGTGGTTAACATATTTGCCTAAGATGAGAAAGATCCCTGGTTCGAGACCAGGAGGAGACACAAATCCCTGGAAGGGCATGTGGTATAAAAACTTATGCTAAATCCAATATATGAATCTGCTATGGCAGCCCCTTTGAATAAGGGAGCAACTGAAAGAAGACAGATGATGGTGTAGGTGCAGATTTGTGCAAACTCAAGACTGCAATCAAGATCAAAATGACAAATGACCTAATACATAAATAAACAAAGTAATAAATGTGCCTTAAAATAGAACCGCACTGTGCTCAATCATGAACCTGCTGAAGCTCTAGAACTCTGAGCCTTCCTTTAGTGTCACCTCTAGATCCAACTTACTCTACCTCCTTTCATGCAGACATGGCCAGCAAGAGAGTAGAGTTTGAGGGCTTCCTGCCCATGCTCCAGGCCATCATCAACAGCCCAAACAAGGCAGGATTTGAAGACTATGTTGAGGGTCTGCGCGTCTTCGACAAGGAGGGCAACGGCACAGTGATGGGTGCTGAGCTGCGTATTGTCCTGTCAACACTCGGTGAGTCAGCCTAGGATGCGTTTCCTTGGATCTGTTCAGGTGTGTGCCCGAGTCACTTTGTGTGTTGTTAATATCAATGTCCTCTGCCTCCCCCTGCAGGAGAGAAGATGACAGAGGCTGAGATTGACGCTCTCATGGCAGGACAAGAGGATGAGAACGGCTGTGTCAACTATGAGGGTGAGCCACACAGTCCAACAACAGCTACATAAAAACACGATGATATTATTACTGCTGCTGATAGTATTCACATTGTTCATAATAATTATTAATTCTATTATTATAGATTATTTGTAGCTTATGCAAGAATTACTTCACAAGTTTTGCTTAATCTAATCTGTGAGAACTATTTGACTCCTTCTATCTTGGAGCTTCACATCCCTGATGATGTCGTTGCTTTTCTTTGATATTAATAGAAGTGTTGAATCCAGACTTTTTGGAGTTAACACACAGTATCTTAGCCTCTTGTGAGTCTCTCTTATAGTCTTAAAGAAGTGACTGTCAAACCTTTTCTAGTGTCATCTGTCCTCTAGATGAAAAATTGTAGCTTAATAGATTAAGCTATTATAGACAGTACAAATTCTCATACTTCAAATGCTGTGAATCACAGAAAACAATATTTTAGAAACAACCACAGCAGAGATAGTTTCTTACTTTGTGATTTGCTCATAAAATGTAAACAGCAAAGAACAAAGTGCTTTTTATCAGCAAAGAAAATGTAATGAATGATGAGGGTGCAGTGTCAGTATTCACATTTAGTAAATTAAACATATGTTTATTTCATGGAAGTTTGAGAATGTATTTTTCTTCCAGTTCACTCAGTTTTCCTTCTCTTCTTTTTTGGTTTTTTTTTCCTGTCTGCTGCCTCGGCCTTCACCTGCAGCCTTCGTCAAGCACATCATGTCTGTGTAAGGACCCTGCCACCGTGGTGGTGAGCATCGTACATGTGCAGACCCCATGGTGTCGCTGCATTGGCTCGCTGCTTCCTGTACCATCTGTGGAAGCAGGGGGAACAAAGGACTATGAGATATCATTTCCTGAATCCTTGTTTTATTTTTTCAACACTTTCTTTTTCCTCTTTTGTCCAAACTGGTGCTTTTTATTTTCCTCTCTTCCTCCTCCTGTCACCTGGAAAGCTATCCTGATTACTCATGAGGTGCTTCTTTCGTTATCTTCACCAAAATCTCGCAGTGTCATTGGGGTTTATATTCGTCACAGAGGAACAGTGATGGATGGGAAGGCGGAATAACGATGACCATCCCTCCCCACTTACTGCCTGTCTGGCTCTCTATCTGCCAGTAAAGTGACTCATTTGGCCCAGGACTGGCCATCAAAATGAATTCAATCCTCTTCCAATCTAACCCTCCCTAAGTCTTAACTTATTGTATCCTCTGCCATTTCACAATAAACTTGTCACACTCCCATTTAATTTCCCTCTTTTTGACTCCGTGTGTTGTACGCTGATATTTGGACATTTATTTTAAGCCAGATGTTTTCAAAAGGAAGTGGTTTGACATTTTTGAATTTATATACGCGGTTCTTTTTCCTGGTTAGCGGAAAAACAAAACAAGTACGTCACTTTTTTTTCCCATTTTTTGGTCGTTTTATTGTCATTAATTATTGTAACTGGTGTCATATCAACAAGAGAAAAACTGCGTACATCTACTTGACCTTTTAAATACATTTACAGTTGCTGTAGGTTGGAGTAGGAGGTGGGGAAGGGGCACACAGAGATGGGGAATGCAGAAAAAACACAGAAGCAAACAAACAGTTGCAGGTGAGGGCAGTAAGTAGTAGGCAGGAGGCAGGGCATACCACAAATGGTGTCTGAAAAAGAAACTAGATCACCCAAACACTTTTTTTTCCTAACAGACATAACAGGAGTTGACTGAGATTTCTTTTATTTTTCTCCATTTAGAGTCTTTTTAACTTTTAGGATTTTTCAAAATATTTTTGTCCAATTTATTCTCCCACATATTGCAACAAAACATCCAGATACGGTAGCGTCCGCTGTAAAACAGCAGGGGACCTGCACCAAAAAGCACACGCACAGACAGATTTCAGAGTAGCTGCATCTTCTGCTAAATATCAGGTCGCAAATTGTAGCATCTCCTCTGTGGTTCCGGCAGTCCCGATGAGGGCAATGTCAGCCTGTAATACTGGAGAAATGTCAGTACTGTTTATTCTTGTGAGCTGCGTCTGAACAGACTTTCCTTTTGAGGATGTTTGTCGAATGAGTGCCAGTGTTTAATACTGCTGTGATATATGGACAGGCTTCTGCATTGAACCGCTGAGCAGGTGCAAGTGTGTGATGCACTTTGACATGACTGAGATGCACTCTTTAGCAACACCAAATCAGCTGTCTGACACTGTCACCAAGCATTACACTGTAAACAACTATTAACTACAAAACATGAACTTGTTTAATTTTTATCCAATAAATGAGGAAATAACTTACTAAAATCCTTATTTTAAATTACAAAATAGCCTCTTTTAAGACTTGAATCCATACATGCTCGTGGTAACATGACCTAGTTGCTTGCATAAATGCAATTTTACAGATTTTCTAGCCATTTTTGTCACTTCCTTTTAAAATGTTTTCAGGACATGTAGATGGCAAAGAACCTTTATTTTATACATGTTTCTATATATATTTGATAAATATATTATATATTGGATGACAAGAATGACTTGCAGTAAGGATGCGTGTTTTGATAAGGTGTCCATGCACGTTTACTGAACAAGAGCAATACGTGCGGTATGGTGTAGTGGTCATTGCGTTATTTCTTATTCAAAGTAGAAAAAAGGCTGTTGCTTCTTCAACACTGATCCAAGACCAGTAAAGCCAATCTTTTGTCCCACTATTTAGAGGATACAGCAAACTTTTCTTTGCAACATCATTCAAAACGAGGGAGATCAAAATCAATCAGAAATAGCATGTTTGGGTTTAAAATAGACAGAAAACAGAATAAATAGGACCAAAGTACAGTAGCTCCTACTTTGAGTCTCTACTTAGAACCGGTTTAGCTGAGTAGTAGCGGTAATCAGTCAGCCTTAGGGTGGCAGGAGAGGGCAGAAAAGTTTGAATGGATCAGGATGAGGACGTCTTGGGTGCAGAGCAGCGATCCAGAGATCCAGTGTTCACAAACCCTGCTTGGCCAGAGCTGCAGTGACATCCTCCGCCAAGGTTGCTAACTGTGGGGAATCCATCATGTTGAGACTCCCGGAGGATGATAGATGGCTTTCGCGGATGCGGTGGGGAGACACTGAGCCAGAGAGACCTGGTGACTGGATGATGATCTCGGCTCCATGATCTACTCGGGCCTTGGCATTGTCCCGAAATGTCAACCTGTGGCTTTCAATCTGTTAAAGGCAGATGGTGTGATGTGAGAAGCGAATAGGGAAAAACAAATATTACTGTCAGACGTCACATGAAAATATTGATTTATTTTAGAAACGGCTTTAGAACAAGTGGAAAAACTCCCATGCTTCCAGAGGATTACTGGTCACTTATTAAGAGCAGTCATGTATGGACTGATGTATATACTATACCTTTACTGCTAAAGGAATACAGCAAGTTTTTGGAAGATTGGCCTGGTGGAAACACTGTTTTGTAAGATTTAAACTTAATTGACTACAGAACTATGGAAACAAATAGTTAAGATGCACACACACAATGACGTGAGAGACTGATGGTCATACAGAAGATGATTATTTCAAGTTATTGCTACTACAGAAAAGTTTTCCAGGACTCTGCAGTCATGTGAAAAACCAAGTACAACCCATGGTTTAATATCTTCTAGAACCACCTTTAGCAGTAATAATCTTAAGTAATAATTTTCTACACGACTTCATCATTCTCTCACGTCATTGTGGAGGAATTTCGACCTACTCTTCTTTACGTTGCATCAGTTCATTGTGGTTTTCTCAGAGATTCTATTACCAATTTTCTGGTTTGCTTGTTCTTAGTTTTTCACATGACTGCAGAGTCCTGGAAAACCTTTTTTCTGGTTTGTAATGCAACAAGATCGTTGTCTAGTTGCATTACCCAGTTTCAGCCAAGCTTTAACTGTCAGACAGATGGCCTCACATAGAGTACTTATACTGAGGAGTTCACGGTCGACCGACTGAGTGGCAAGGTGCCCAAGTCCTGTGGCAAAAACAAACCCAAATCATCACACCACCATGCTTGACAATTGATATAAGGTGCTTGCGCTAATATGCTGTGCTTTGGTTTTGACTACATGGAACATTGTACATTACAGTTAAACATCTAAATGATGTCTGATTGAAGCACACTGCTCTAGAAGTCTTGCAGGTTTAGATGCAACCTGAGCTTGGTTGCTATGTTCTTTGTAGAGAAAAGCTTTCTCCTGACAACCTTCCAGACAAGACGTATCTGTGCAATCTTTTTCTAATTGTACTGTCATGAACATTGAGTCTGAGATGTAGGCCTTGGGCTTTTTTTTGCAATTTCTCTGACTACTGCACAGCCTGAGATTTGGGTGTATATTGAGTAAAGGAAGAGTAAAGGCTATTACTTATGAGGGCTTATATTTAAATTGATGAGTAGGACAATCTCTCAATAACTTGATGTTTTCCCTTAAATGGCTGATTAGAAGCATGGAGCTGACACTCACCGTGATGTGGCCTCCACCAGGAATGTGGTGAGCATTTTCCAGGGAACCCACCTTTGCTTGGGCTTTGTCTTTGAAGTCCAACTTCACACTCTCGATACGCACATTACCACCTCCTGTTTAAAAGCAGAAGAAGTGTAAAAACTATTAAGTGAGAAGAGAGCTATATTAATTTTAAGTATTTATTTCAATTTTGAAATTGAAACAGCATCAACAGAAAAACAAAATGTGAATACTTAGTCACCAAATATCCACCTAATATCTACTCAAGACTCACCCACCTTATTAAGAAGTTATTAAAGGTCAGATGAGAGAGTGTGGTTAAAAATTGTGCAGAGTTAAAGTATGAAACCCCAGTAGCTTCTCAATGAGAGGTTAGGAATAGACGAAAGACTGTAAAAAACATGGCAGAATGAACAGCAGGTGGCGCTGCAGGACAGTCCAATACTCTCTATGGGTAAATAAAAAGGAGATTCCAAATTTCTGCAGGGGGCTTTGCTGCCAAAGTACTGGTAGTGCAACTAAATCTTTCCAGTTCTGTAAATTAAGCTGGAAATTCAGAAAATGATTTAAAAGGCCAATTCAGATAAATATAAGCACAAGTTCTGTGCAGTTATCCGGAAGAATAAAAAACATAAAACCACTTTTATGGCATCTAATAATTATGATTTCGATTTTAATTGTAGAGGTTTTAATATGACTGTCACAGAGCATCACACTGCCCTATAGCATCAGGGAATTTATTTTGTTGTCTTAATGGAAATAAAATTTTCAAACTTACCAGCAGCAACCCCTATAACCAATATGCAAGTTTTCTTTTAGTGCAAGTCCTATGGACTTAGGAATGTTAAGGGATTACTGCGAAGGCAATTTATTACTTTGCATTTCAGAGATTTGGATGAACAAACATTAAACTGAATGTAAAACCCTCTCCAGGTTTGATGCAACCCAATTTATTAACATCATATCCCACACTCTAACACTCAAGGTATAAAGACAAATTTCAGAAAATGCTGCCAGGAACCAAAACACCTCCTACATTCGGCCACCTGCGGACACATCTATCACGCTGTCAGTTTACTGCTTGCTTCCACTGTTATTGCGTATTTAGATACAGATTGGTCCAGGAGCTGCATCTGATTGACATGTTATTTCAGGAGTTAAGAAAAAAACTGCCAAATGAATACATACATTTACATAGGGTAGGAAATTCTTTGTCTAACAAATACAAGAAAACAGGTCTTAGAACATCTAATCTGTGGAGCTCCCTGTCCCTTGGTATTATCGTGTAATGATAAGACCAGGTGGAAGTGCACTGGGGTTTACCTGGCATTGTAAGCCAGCAGCATGAAACAGAGTTAGGTGATGAATGTTGAACTCAACACTGTTTACCTATCTGGCTTGTCTACTGTGCACTTCCTTATCTCACTAAAAGAAAGAATGGGAGCATGCAGTTCATCTTATCTGCTCACATTTTTAGCTTCACATGCAGTCATACCTTGAGGCTTTCCAGTATAACCACATTCTGAACTCAAAAGCTCATGAAATTTAGATAAATTGCTCAAGTGTATCTAAGCAGTTCGACGGCCTCCTGGACATCTCACATATAAAATTCATATTTTAAGGTAAGGGACTGCAGCAGCAACCTTCTGGTCACAGCACACTCACTGCACTGCAGTGTTGCCCACTTTGTAGGGGAACAGCATACCTGGCCGATGATGGATGTTGTCTAGAGAGCCACACTTGGAGGTCACATGGCTCAAGTCAATCTTCTTGTTCTGTATTTGTACCTGGAAGGAACACAGTCAGGAAAAGGCAAGTTTAGAGCCCACAGTTCACAGTAAGGCAAGATCATCAGGTCCCCCCCTGATTTATCAAGAGGAATACATCTGATCTAGATTGTACCCGTAACCGAAGCAACCTGTTTTTAAGCTGTAAGTATTTCTTGAAAATAATTTGTCCCATTTATAAAACTGAACAGATACACATAACAGTGAGAAGTGTAAGGCAAAGAGAGGGCAGGGACACACCGAGGAGGTCTGAAGAGCAACCCGCAGAGAAATGTGTAAGGAGTGAACTGATGAGACAGCAAACATAAAGCTTTAAACACAGCACGATGAACAAGGCCAGATACACCACATCCTGAGATGAATCACTCAGACACGCCTGTGGTCAGCAACCTTTGCCATGTCGCTGATTTAGTACAAATGTCTTTTGCAACCAGTGATTTTGTGTCCCTTAATTTCAACCCTCTTTACAAGGCCCAAGACACAAAATGACAGAAAAAGTGAGATGACGCATAGAAAGTCACATAAAAAAAACACCACACCACAAGCACACAATACAGTATGCAGCCTTTACCTACAATATACCTTGTTGAGGCCTTATTGTTTTGTGAAGCTGTGGACTGATAAAGAACACCAAGTCTCTTACACATGCAACAGACTAGCAAAAGTATACCATATGAGTTTTAAAGAGAAGAGATTATAAGTGCTTTGTGTCAGCGTGGGTGAACATCAGGCTACTGTTTGGCACATCGCTCCTGTAGTCATGTCACTTAGGCATCTGTTAACCCCACTGTTGATGTTTTTCATTTGTATGGTATGTGTTGATTTCTTACATAACACAGTACCTTTTGCAAATGCAAATTCTTGACCTATTCATATAACTGAACATAAACCGGATACATGCATTTTTCTTCAGATGAGCTTGATTGCTTATTTTATCAGTTCTACTAAGAAGTGAAAACACCAATCAGACACAACATTAAAAACCATCTTTCTGAGGTCTTTGTACAAAGCACCTTGGACCCATTAGGGCTTATGGAAGCCCTGTATGATAATGGTAGTGGGTCCTTTATGGTCCTTTGGTGTGCTGGAGTCTCTGTGGATCAAGTTTCTTCTGTGTGCTGCAGATCATCATTAGGGATCTTGGAGCCAGGGTCAACACCTTGGACTTTTGGTCTCTTAAAGTCATTGCTGAAGAGTTTTTGTGGCCTGGTGGAGCACATTAGTCTGCTGGGAAAGGCCGCTGCCACTGAAAAAGGCTAGTATGCCTGTTTATGTAGGTTATACATGTCAAAGTATCATTGATGAACACAAGGATCCAAAGTCTTTAACCAACCAAAGTAAGAACCTTCATTAATTGCACATTTTTCATAATAAGATTACTAAACAATTATAACACTTTTCATAATAACACTGCCATACATGTTTTTTTTATTTAAGCAATCAGTGGGTTTAATGCTGCAGATGATTGGTGTAGATTTTACACATTAGCAGAGTAGTACGATATCCATTTTTAATTGTTTCTCAAAAGAGAACTGCGATAATTGAGTGTTTGCATGCATAATTTGGACAAATGACATTGTTTTCTTTATTTATATCAAATGTAATAAAGATGTTCTGACTAATAGTTAATTATGGCTTTAATTTTTTCAAACCTTTGCCTCAGTTTTCTAGTGAGTTTTTTTAAAGTCTAATTTATCAGAGGCAATACAACTGGCTCTTTTATACACTGACGGGAGCTGATGTAATCTCCAAATATAATAATTTGCAACAGAGGGAAGAGTAAAGAGCACTTCTCATGAAATTATGCACAGTTATATGCAACAATTTTTAGTAATGTTTGATTGCAATGGTAATCTGCAATTTGATGTCCTCACGTTCTGCAACTCAGCCATCCACCCCTCTCCACCTTCGCTCTCCTGAGCGACCTTAACTTGTGCTGGGCTTGTCCTAAAAATCTGCAGAAACTGTCAGTTGAGCGGCTGTGATTCAAAGTGACCAGTCTGCCTTTGCGCCATTCTTCACTTGATGCGTACTGACACTCTATTTGAGGCTCTCGAAACTAAGACGGTGCAATATATGAGCAAATGTGCTACCACGTGTCTCTTTAAGTTGACGTCGGATTTCTGCAGATAATTAAAGACGAGCGATTACACGTAACATGTAAGAATACAGAATAATGCACACGATGCCAACTCTGATTTCACTACTTTGAGGCCGCTATTGTAAAACTGGGCACAAAATAATAGCCGTTTCCTGTTACACAACAGATAAATTTAATCACTACAGTCACCTGAACAGATAATATCTGCTGTTCCAAAAGCACTGACCTTATAAATGTCCCTGGCACTACTTTTTTCAGCTGCTGTAGCAAGAATCAAATAAAAAGAGGTTTTATGGGAACAGATCATTCTGAGGGAAGCGATATAAAGTCAAGAGATAAGTTTTAACTGTCTCATTGTTATTAGGCTTGCGTAACTGTGCATTGTTAATGTGCATTAGTCAAATCAGAAACTGCAGATGGAGTGCACACTATACCTGCTGCCTTCAGATGGCTGTAATCAGTCTTAATCAAGTGCTTCATGCAGCGTGCTACCTGTTGTGGATGAGAGATGCTGGCAAGAGTTTTGCTAGCAATGAGTGGGCTAATTTTGTTAAGCACTAAGTCTACTTTCTCTTCTGTGTGTTTCTGCATATGAAGAAGAAAGCCTTTATTAGCTTTATTGTCATTGTACAGAAAGAAAAATTCAATAAGATTTGATGAGCTTCTCTGTCCAGTACAAAATACACTAAAGGATTAGAAAAACATTAAGCATAAAATGTGTAACAAACATGAATGTGTACAAGCAGGAAGGATCTTTTGGTACCTGAAGCGTTCTGGGTTTATTTGTTTTGTTTTTGGACTTGTAGTCCAAGCAGGCTGTGTCTGCATGCAGTTACAAAGTCAAGATGGGGATCAAAAAGACATTGCATTTGGTCAAATGCAACACTGAAACCACTGGCTATCATCTGACGAAGACTTAGCTTTTTATTAGCTTTTTTTAAACATACCATTCAAACATTTTGAAAAGGATAAATTTTTTCTAATCTCCTTATATCTTGGCTACATCCTAAGGGCAATATTGGCTAGTGCCCTTAGAAGCTAAGTCAGCAGACTAGCCGAATGTCAGGTCCTGGAGGCAGACACATTCAGCCCTTGGTATCATTACTTGCAGGACACAAACCACTGGTGGAGAATAATGCGAAGATGAAGAGCAGTCTGGTAAGAGCACCGCAAATGAATGAATGACTTAACAATAAACCGAGAAACAGTAAGGCAAAATGAAAATACAGGAAAACACAGAGGAAACAGCACAGCACGGCACATAAATAATACCGACAACAACACTGACACAATGGGCTTGCAGCACAAGACTCACGTTTCCACCTCCTGCCGAGTAGCCACGCCTGTCCAAGGACCCACACCTAGACTGAACATGGCTATAGTCCAGTTTAACACTGGGGATGAGAACCTGCAGGGTGGAGGTGAGGAATGAGGTGGGAAAACGCTTGGGCTTAAGTCTTTTAAACAGTTTGTATACTCCCACTGTTTAAATAGATGTCTGACTGTGTTTGGCGGTACAATTGGACTAGTGGTTTCCCTGTTGCCCAGAACAAACATCATTCAACTGATAGGATCACTTTAAGCTCAGAGGAAAAGACAATTTGATCTGACTCATGGCGTGAGCTGTGACAGTCTGTGAGCCTGGGTAATGTACCAAAATGCAACAACTGATGAACCTTTAGAAGCTAAAAACACAAATTGAAAGTTCTTTGATTTGAGGCCACTACTTTAGGGATTGAGGATGATGAATATGTGAGTGTGCTGTGACGTGTGCTGACTCTCTGTAGCTGCAAGGAGAAAAAGCAGGAGTGAGATGCAGACAAAGCAGAGTTGGAACAGTACTGAAACAACAAATAAATAGCTTTCATTTTTACACGACAGCACAGCAAAAGCAATGGGGGTTTACACCAGATAAAGAAATGACAGTGCATACACTTCTTACACATTTTGTGAATTAGAAAAGATGAGGACAACGGAGACTTTCGGGTATGTGGCCTCTGAACTGTTTTCCTTTTCCTTCACCGCTTAATGAAACACAAGGAGTGCTTTCAAATATATGCACATCTGTTCAAAGAATATGGGAGACATTCAGTCCCAGTTCAAAACATTCCTGGAACAATGCTAATGTACCGATGGGCTCAAGACAACCAGAGGCAATAAAGAACATATAAAGTATATCTCATTTATGGGGTATTTATGATACGGGGGATCAGACGTCCTTTCTTATGCTATATTGAGAATTTCTTTAATATGCAACAGACATTGACAAAGAGGAAGTGTTTTCATTCATTTCTCAATTAGCACAAGGTTTTCTGCTGTTACTTCCCTTCAAACATCGGGTATGCACAAGCGGTCTCATTAAACAGCTCCTGTGACCTATAAATGGACATCGAACCATAATTTTCTACCCACTGCCAGTAAAATGTTACACTATCAATAACTTTTTAATAGCTAAATATAACAGAGAATTTATTCCCCTTCTTTAAAAGAGGAATTATTTTTGTCTTTCTTCTTAATGCAACCTAAACACAACGTAGCAAACTAAATGAATAATGAGAGCTTGTAACACCACAGAATATCCACAAACCTTGTCTTGCCACAAAGCACCATCACTATAGCATAGCATGTGACCTATTATATCTCATGTAACCTAGAATTGTGGGATAAACTAGAGTGAGGAAACAAGCATTTTATGTACCCTCAGAAGGAAATAAATGGAGGAAAAAGGGGGAAAAAATAAGCAAGAAGAGGATAGAAAGAAAAAGAGCACTCAAGTATGTGTACTAACACAACTAGTGGGAAATTTCTGGGGAAGGAAAAACACATTTAATCTATTGTCGACTCACTATTATTCATATTATTCTACACGAAATGTAGGACTAGACCTAATACACACAATAGTGCAGGATTAAATGTCAAGCTACTCACAGATACATGACAGGGTTTTTTGGGGGTAAAGTGCTAAAGAAAAGTTAGGCTACAGTATTCATATGGATCCAACAGGACTGCATGTTCAAGTATACTTTAGCAGTTTAGCTAAGGCTATGGTCAACTGAGTGGATCTTTCTCTTAACCATCAGGCCATTTTTGTGCTAGACAGTCGGCTAAATATTATAAAAAAGTCAGAAGCATGCAGCCTCCTTGCTATGTTGTTGTTGGTCGTTCATAATGCCAGTAATATATAACCTATAATACAAGTGACATTTGTCACCCCTTGAACTATAGGTGAAAAGAGACAACTGTATCTAAAATTAAAAAGCGAGAGCCAAACTACAGTGAAAAGGGGGGTAAAATACAAACTAGCTCACTTTGATACTATTAACCTACCCATATACTGCACAACACAACAAGAAGCAACATGTTGTACACTACCTAAAGAGATATGAATCAAAATATTTATTGGGAATTGGACTAACTAGAATTATATAAGGCATTCACCCATCCTCTTAATGAGGAAGGCAAAGCTTAAAGGGTACATACATTGGCTCCACGAGGAGAGTGCTTCAGATTATCCTTGGAGCTGCACTTTGACAGTGATGGGCTGAAGTCCTGCCTCTTGTTTAAAATATGAATCTATGGAAACATGCAGAGACATATGGACCTCTTAAATGGCAGATAGGAATGACTGTGTATTATCTTAGTATGCTTGATCGCACTGTCTAATACTCTAGGGACTACAGGATACTGATGATCAGCATACTGAAAAAGTGTCAGTGCACACATTTCTATTGTTTTGGAGCATGATTAATACTTTAAAGAATGAGAAATCACAAGTTTGTGTTTTCTTTAACTGTTTTCTGTACCTCTTGCATTCATGTTGAAACAAATACAGTTTTTCAATTTTCTTCCCATGACTCATCAATCTGCCAACCAGAGTATTTCTTTGAGTTCTCTTTATGAAAAGTCTCAAGCCAACCCACATTTCTTCAAATTTTCTTTCACTTTGAAGCCAGACTTTCTTGTAATGTTTAATGGTCCTGCACAATAGTTCACCAGGCTTTCCAGAGATCTTTCATAGTTTTAATAAATAATTTCAGCATAAAGAAGGCACCTAACTCAAGAGATGGACCCAGGTATTATCAACAAATAACAGACAACTTATCAAAGAATAAATACATAAATGAACTGATAAATAAATACATTAATTAAATTGTCTCTTTAGGCTCTTTGTTACTAGCAGGTTTTCACAAAAACACATCTCAGCATGGTGTGTCGTGTGTTCTTAAAAAAATTGAGGAAACTGCACAAGAAGAAGACTATTTGAACACATGAACAGTATCAGAAAGTCAAAATTCCATCAAAAACCTGACACATGACCCAAGAGATTTATCTGGTCATTCAGTTGATCCGTCTATTGTTTACCTATTACTCATAAGAACTGGTCTCAATGAAAGGTTTGTTGCCAAGAAGCCATTCGTAAGGAAGAAAATAACGAACACGATGAACCTACTGACAACTGGTTCAAATAGCCAGTAGGTACAATAGTGAGTGTCTATAGCAATCTCTAAAAATTCTTGGAGGCTTGTAGCATTTTGATCCACAATGCCATAGGATCTGGAAAGCATTTGATTGGCAATGGCTTCCTTATCCAAAATGAAAATGATCCCAAACACAATGCCAATGCAATAAAAGCATAACCAAATAGAAAAACACACAATGGAACCCTATCAATCAGGGATTGGCCTCCCCAGAGTCCAGACCTCAACTTTACTGAAGCAATGTAGGATCATCTTGACAAAGATTAGAGCAAAAAGCAGCCAACATCCAAAGAAGAGCTTTGACTGTTCTTCAAGAAGCCTGGAGAACTATTCCTGAACACTACTGAAAGAAAGGTTGCCTTAGAGTTCAGGCTGTGTTGAAGAATAAAGGTGGGCATACCAAATGTTGACTTAGAATTGTACAAACTCAGTTTTTGTTTTTTATACTATATGTTTGCACACATTTCAATAAATCATTGTACATATTTCCCAAATAAGGGGTGGCTTAAGACTTTTCCTCAGTACTGTACAATTTCAACAAGATGATCACTAAAATATTAAGAAAAAAAAGAAAAACACTGCCTTTTGATTTTTTGATGTGACTGGTTCGATCCTATGTAAAGCAGCTACGCAAACACGTTCTGCTGCTGCTCTGTGAGGTGGACTTTCTTCAGCACTTTAAAATTCAATAATCAATCAAAAGACAAAAGGCAGTGGCCACGTAATAATTCATTGGCTCTAAAATAGTTTTTTGTATTGTTAATATTAATGGCTCATTTGAATTTAAATTTAATCAATCAAATTACCTTTTCAAGATATTAATGAGTAAAATTACACATAGTAAATGCTTTCTTTTTAATTATTCCACTGAGAGAAAGGTTTCCAGACTTTTTATTCAAAGTGCTATAATTAAAAGTGATAAGGTATACCAGCAGGTCCTGCGTCCAGGTCACGCTGTGTACCGCAGACAGACACAGAGTAACAGAGATGAGGCGCAGCACTGACTTCCAGATCAAAGAGGCCCTGCGTTTGGCCTCTGTTGGCCCATTTGGGTCCTTCTGTTTCTATGAGGACAGTCGTTAGACAGGTCAGTAGCTGAGTAGAGGCTTGCTATATTGCTGTGGGCTGGGGGAGGCTCACTACAGGAGCTGCTTATAGTAACACTATTTGGATCTTTGAAGGTGCTGTGAATATTAAAAATCAGGTGAGGAGTACACTTCCATCATGTCATGTGACTACTGTCTATAAATATTTGCAACACTATAAATGCTGTCACACTAGTTTGGCTTTTTAATTTTCATTAAGTTTAAAAAAGAGGTAAAATTATACGCTATCTATAATTTTTTACTACTTCAATGGTGCAATAGTGACACTAGAGGACCATTTCAACAATGAATGTTTATAACACTGTACTGTAATAAAGGCTCCAGTTAAATAAATACTTTAATACATCATCTATTTCATTTAAATGTCCTAAAGTTTTCTATTTGTATTTTCATTTTTCTCTTATAATTAACACTCAGTGATATTCTCAAGTTATTTGCTTTTGTTAAAAGAACCTTGGAGACATAAACAGGAGCATTAATGCAAGTGTTAAAGATCATTATATATGATAATTATTTGCCAAGCTTCTCACTATATAGCAGCCAAGGCAGGTAAGCAAGAAAATAAATGGATGGATAGATTTGTAATTGTATAATTATAAATGCTTCTGTTAATATGCATCAAGGTGTCTTTTAAATCTAAACTAAAATGTGAAGACTAATGCAATTTGAGTGATATGTCAGTAGGCCCGACATATAGCCCCAAATTATAAAAAGTATCACTCTTTATAACTGCTGATAAATTAACATTTTAAAAAATAGAGATGAGACAGGAGAAATATCCTTTAACAATGCTATGGGTGTTGATGGTCCAAAGTTTTTCTACCAGTGCGCACTCTGCAACTTCAAGATCTCAGCTGATCTGATCAGAGTCGAGCCGAGCGTTGAGTAATCCATGATTTGCTGTGATAATAAAACAATGACAAATAACTACACGTGTAGCTAAAAGAAATGTTAAAGAACATATATATATTAGCTTTTTAAATCACCAAATATCAGTACTGATATCAGTCATTATATTCAGTTTCATTTATGGGCATAAACATAGACCTCCGAACCTCAACAACTTATCAAACTACCACTGAAGACGAATAACATTTGAGTTTGTCAGCACATAGCCCTGCACTGCATTAATCTATGCTGATTCCAAAAAAAAAAAGACTTTGTCTGAAGACACTATGCTCATGTGTGAAACAAACACCTGTAATCAGAAGGAACAACTACACAATAAGCAGAATAATTCCCATTAAGGATCAGATATCTGTGCAAATTCAACAGATGCATTTGATAAATAGCCGGGTCTATCTAACAGGGAGATAACCCCCTAGTCAATGTATCTGCTATCTGTGTTACAGATAAGAAATACACAAAAGCATGACGTATTCAAAATCACACACAAGCAAACTAACACACAGTGGAGCAAAATCCACACTGAAATATTGGCCAAGCACTTCCACATCCACAGCTAAAATTTCTTCCAATCTGGAATGAGTGATATGACTGTATAATTGAGTATTCACATTGCAAACACTGATGAAGCTATGATAATGAATAACACTTTGACAAAGCATAAACAGTAATGCTGTACACATGCTAACCCCCCCCCCCACAGAAACTCAAGCGTGTTTCTCCTGCAGATGACAGGCTGGCGTTTGGAACATGATCCCTCCCTATTTTATGGCTGACTGCACATAGCAGCTCAGAGACCTGCTAAGTCATAAAGATGCCAGCCAAACACTTAGATTCCTAATCAGGTCATCAGCAAAGGCTTGTAGGAACTGATGGCTACAGACACATTGCTTCCTGGTGCAGTGCTGCCTTTGTGTTTCAGACTCGAGACATTTGTCAAAATGTAAGAAATGTACCCCGAGACACTGTGCTAATGCAGATTCTGTGCAGCAACAGAAAACAAGATTTGTAATTCTGATTTTGCTGAACGGCTGTCTTTCCTTTAGAGAGCCAGGAGGAACGCTTACGGGACAATACTGCTCAGAGTTCAGACTCTCGCTCAGGTGTCATAGTCATGTCATTTTCTGTTTACTGAAATCTCTAGATGGAGAACTGCTTGGTGGTGAGCAATCACAGGTAAAAATAAAGCTGACATAGCATAAGCTAGCATTTACTGCTTTAAAATTGTAAAAAATGTATATATACATATTTTGAAATCATTCTTTAGACCTTTATCTCAGTGTTTATCTTTGGGATAAACTCACAATCAATCACAACAATGTTAAAATGACTTTTTAACCTGCCATCAGGTGGCAGTCTATATTAGTCTATATTAAACTCAGAGAAAAAGAGCCTCGGTCTACTGTGTTGATGGCAACAGATATATCAAACTGCTTTCATCCATCAGACACAGAGCAACATTTACAGCTCTTGAAGACAGATTTTTCTGCAATCTGATTAACGCAAGCATACTTTTACTTTCACTGACAGCAGAAAGAATGTATGCAAGCTCACTTGCTATAAACTGATATCTGAACTAATGCTTCACATAGAGACAAGAGAGGAAGACAGCCACAAAATCAGACTGGGAACTGAAAATGTCTAGAAGTGGTAAAGAACTGCTAAGCTGCTGTAGGTCTTGATTCACCATATAAATAGTTTAGATGATAAATCATATGTCCAATAGGTTTATATATCATTAAAATCAACATTATAAGTTGAAGTACATTTTAGGATAGTCTATCAGGTAAAGGAAAAGTTTAACACGCTACACTTTACATTGTATACATTGTAAATTTAACCAATGGACACGTGTAATTAAGTGTGATTTTCCTTTTTTCTTATACAAAACATCATTATGTAATATTTTGTACTCTTTTTTTACGATGATGGACGGGCAAGATTATTCACGAGCTAGCAGCAGGCAAGGGAAACTAAAAGACTAAAGCAGGACTTTTGGTGAGGACCTAGAGACGGGAGGAAACATGGAAAATAAGCATCTTAAAGCAGAAGAAAAAGACAGAAGATGTTAGACAAAACTTTATAATACTATTTATATGAGGAATGGTAAAGCAGACCTCATCACAGATCAGTGATCTGTAAATATATTGTACAGATTTTTCTTGCAGATCCATATGAAACAGTTATTTGACTCAATTTTTTCCTCCTATTGAACTTTTTGTTGTTGCTTTATGGTTCAAAGGTCAAATCCTGGGTAAAATCTGCTAGGAGGCAAGCATTAAGTTTTTTTGCATGCTCAGTCTACCTGTATATACCTAATATACTTTTTATTTCTATTACATGTAACTTCCTGAAACAAAAATAAAATACATGGTAGCTTCTGTCTCTGAGATCAGTGCAGAACGGAGAGATAGGAAAAAAGGAAACTACAATAAGCAGTAAAAACAAATGTGAAGATGGAAGAAAATTAGCAAGCAGTTAAAAAAAACTGCAGATTTCTGGACAAAGTAAAAGTGTTACCTGTCCTCCTTTAGGCTGATACTTGATATTCTCTGTGGAGCCGATCTTAGACTTGATATTCTTGAAGTCAGGGAGTGGCTGGTTGATAATACGGAGCTGCTTGGGTGTGGTTGCAGGTGACTTGGGTGGGGTACGGACCACAGCCACCTTCCTCTCCTGACAAATCAAACTGAGGGAGCGTGGGGTCCCGGGGGTCCTCGAAGATGATGAGTAACTGGGAGGAGTTCCTGGGGTGATGGCTGTTGAGCCAGGGGTGCGTGGGGTGGAGTGGCCACTGCGAGCTGAACGTGAGCGCACTGATTCTGTAACTGGTAAGATGACACATACAGGTGATGGAGGTGGAGGTGAAGACAAGCTGCAATTCCTTTTATTCCAAATATTTTGAGTCCACAGCACAAAATTACAATATGGTCTTAACTTAAATCTAGAAATAGTAGAAATGAGTTCATCCGCCAAGGTAACAGTTTTCAGTATCAATAGACATCTAGTCTGTAATTACCTGTCATGCTAGGAGCTCGTCCTGTCCTGTGTTCTGCCCTCATCTCAGTGCGAAATGCTGGAGAAAGGGAAAAATCAAAAGTTTTGGATTTAGTGGTGGAGAGTGAAGAAAAAGAGGAGTTTTAGTGCACGCTAATAGTTCAACATAACATTTTGGCTTTGTAATAAAAGTAAATTAAGTATCAATATAAAAAACCAAATGTTAAAGATGCAAGAAGACAGACAGAAATAGAGCGAGTACGCAAAAATCACTTATTAGCAGATGTCAGCTGGGACTTCTTAAAATAATCAAGCATAAGGCCTTATGAGTGTGCTTTTCACTTTCTAGAAATATTTTTCTAAAACTGATCAACAGTAGTAAAGACTGAATTAGTAGCATTTGTCGCACACTGGAGGCTATTAAGAGTTTAGTTTTAGACAACCTAACGTAAACTAAATGCTGATACTTTGTACAGTTTAGGGGAACTGGACCCTACATGTGGGCCTGCGAGGAGCCGTAGAGCCAGAGCTAGTGATAGAGGTAGAGCTCTCTTCATGGTCATGGGGCCCACGGCGACTCATAAATGAGGTGTGGCGTGGCACTGAAGACCTCTTCTCTGGGCTCCATGACCCACCATCCTGTTGGAAAACATACAGGGAGTGCATTGTTAGGCCAGTCAGGCAAACTGTGGTTTATCTTTTTAATTCAATGTGAAACAACAGATATCGTATGCCAGCAATAGTACAAAATTCATGCAAATAATATTTATGTTTGCATGAAAGCATGTATGAAATTTCCAGGACTTGTGCAGGAACCCTGCCACTCTTCCATCCACCTACCTTAGCTATTTGTTTCTGTAATTCTGTGGAGCCCTGAGGCTCTGCTGAGGATGGACGAGGTCTATCTAGCGAGGCAGCCGCTCTGGATATGAAGGTGGGGATCTTTGTAAACGGTAAATGATGGGCATGGCACTGAGATGGTACAACAAAGAGGCGTGGTTGGTGAGGCGCATGAAAACAAAATAAAGAACACAGGATGACAAAAAGTGGTGAAAATACCACTGCTACAACATGCATCATGAATGCACATGATCTCATGAATCATGTGGAACAATCTACTATGTAATCAATTAAAGCAGCTCCTCTTGCACATTCATTTTAGTAAGAAACTGAAAACTCATGGGACATGAAAATATCAAACAAATAAACAAAACTTAAGAACGTGAGGGATACTCTTCCTCATGCCCATGCAACAGCAACAGGCTACACTGCAGAGCATGGTATTAGAAGACACTTTCAGTATGCTGTGATGACATGACATTTAGGAAATATAGAAACCATGTTCTTTTAGACACAATAACTGTCATTACCATGGCGGAGGAGTGAAATGGAGTCACGACCACAGGCAGTGGAGAAATGTCACAGGTTGGTTCAACACCCACTCAGCAAAATAAACACTCCAAATGCGTCTGTCTTTACTACTTGTGCAAAAACCCATTAAAACACGCCAAGAAGAGGAAACATTTTACAAAATGTAACCACCGTTAATATATTTTCTTCATGAAATATGAACAAAAAACTAATGCAACACTGTTTTCCATGCCTGTGTTAGTGTGTAGATGGAAGGACAAAGCATTTGCTTTATCTGGATGTGATGTGTTATTGTGTTAATCTCTTTTGAGATTATTATTTTTTTTAACTCAGCAAGTCACCCTAGGAAATAACATCATTTTAATGATTCTACTGATAATTGTTTTTTCCAAATTAACGAGATGCTTTTTGTTTCAGATTCTGCAGAAGGCAAGTTGTGTATTAGCGGTTTCATATTAATAGCAAAAAAGCAAAAGTTTCAAATCTGTTGCACCAAAAAAAGGTTCTGCCTGTTTCTAGTGTTCAGTATCCATTGAGTTGCTCTATGCCTTTCATTTAATTGTTCATTCATGCTGACTGCCAGCAGAGTTTTCTTGGAATCTCTCTCAGTGTTTTTTGTGCCAGAGGTCGTGCCATTGTTAGGTTTGTTGAGTATACTTACCGATGCTCTGTCACGAGACTGTCTGGCAACGCTGAGAGGCTGACGACTGTCAGGTAGGACCTCTGAGGGACGGAGACAGACAGACAGAGAAGTTCAGGGAAAAGAAAATACTTCAGAAGAATTCGTGTGTAACCTTCGTACATTGAAGGAGAAGGAGTTAGGGCTCTCTAAATGCCCTACTTTGGAGGATTACCCCCATATTTATATCCTTGCAAGAATATGTTCCCATTACATAAAATGTAAAAATTACAGACATCCAACTTTGCATTCTTAAATGTGGCATGGTAAGCGTTATGCCAAATTCAATGTTCTATAGGAGCTGGATGTTTCTCTCTTGACAGCTTTGTTCTGCAAAGATTTGGCAAGATATCACACAGAATGGGGGATTTTGTATTATGTAAGGCAACCTTGGAAAAAAAAAAATCTAATTGGGGCATTGCAGCAGTATACTGAGCTTTCCTCATCACTGACACAGAATTCAGTCCGTCAGGGGAAAATGGAGAGCAAACTGCCTCTGGGTCAGAGCAGCATTAGCAAATCTAGTAATAAGTTAAAGGGTGGCTGTCACTTAGCAAAGTCTGTCTACCAACCGGAAGGTCAGTGGTTCAATCTCTGGTACCTCTGGTCTTCATATTGACGTGTCCTTGGGCAAGATCCTGAGGCCCCCATATTCCCCCGATGCATTGATCGTAGTGACAGTGTGTGTGTGTGTAATAGATAGAAAATGCTTCAAGGCATAGACTATATTAAAGTAGCTTGTAGTAAAAAGTGCTTTCAGTACTCAGAGTGGAAAAGTGCTTTTAGCACCACGGAGAAGATACCACAAGTTGGAAATGGCTAAACTGGATATGTAATTTAAAAGACCATCGAGGTTGTGAAGGTCTATAGTTTCTTTACCGACAAGATTCATTATTGTGACAAGTCAGCTGGACACCAGCAGCTGACAGAGAACCTAGATACAAACTGCAAAAAATGATTTTATGAAGGAAAGATGTATTCATAAAGAATAACATCTTTATGAATGTGTTAGGAATTAAAGTATTATTTAAGTTAACAATACTGTAGTTAAGAGGAAGTTCGCTGTGCCTTCTTAGACACATGTATATATGAGCATAGGTGTAAGCACAAACAAATGCTTAAAACAGAGAACACAAGTGAAACAGTACTTGTTAGCTCGGAGAACAAACAAAAAACACAAAAAAAGCAAAAAATACACAAATGAATCCAAAGAAAATATTAATGAAAGTTAATCTTTATTATGATGAAACATAAAATAAATGCATTTGAAAACAAATGACTAACAAAACTAATAACATTAAACAACCAATAAAACAAAAATGAAGCGGAGGCGAGACAGGGAATGCTGTTGTGGTGACTGTCCTGCAGCAAGCACCAGCTGTGTGACAGACCAAGGCAACGTGTCACCTGTGGTTATTCTCCTGGGGCAGGAGTGGTGCTGGATAGGACGGGTCTGGCGGACTGCTGCTTTCCCCGCAGTCCTCTTGGACGGGGATTGAGTCCGAGTCTCCATTTTTTTGGCAAGGTCAGCCTTCTTTATCACTGCTGCATTATCAGAGAAAACAGGACCAGTGACAACAGCAGAGAAGTGCAACCACAGACAGAGACAGTAATGTTATAATATGGAAAACACCACAGAAAGCCTGTGTACGGTTCATGCATACTGAATATTAGCTATCTTTTCAACAAGAAAGGAAGTATACAAAATAGTCAGATGCACAGAGTGCTGTGTTTGAGGAGCAGCTGACTTGAACATTATTTAACAATGATTATTGCTTCAGTTATTGACATTATTTTACATACGATGAAAAATAAAATTACAATAACCTTTTTTCTTCTTGAGTTCCTCTTTGGGGATGTAGGCAGGTTCTTTGCGGGTAGGTTTGCGTTCTGGAGTCGAGATTCGTCCCTTAGGTCGCCCCCCCTTAGTCTTGGCTTTAACAGTCTTTTCCTGTTTCTCTGTCTTCCGCTGTTGTGCCAGTTTGTTCTGGACCAAAGCAGGTTTTTTGACCGGACTAGACATCTTGGGCGAAGGGTCAATGTGCTCTGTTACCATACTCTTATCGTCATCTGCAGTGTGGAAAAATAGGGCATGAGACTTTATTCAGTTTGTGTATTTGAAGCTGACAAGAGGGAATAAAAAGAAGAAACAAAAAAGGTGATCTCACCTTGAGTGTCAACCCAGGAGCTGTCCAGAATGGAGTCATCCATTGTGGTTTCATCTCTATCATAGCTTTCTGTTGGCCCTTCTGTTTCCATGGTCTGAGCCTCCCTCTCGGGGGAGCCGGGAATTTCAGGAACATCTCCCATTTCCTCTAAACTGGCAGCCTCTATGTCCGCTTCCTGAGCCAGCTCCACAGACTCTTCTTCTTCTTCCTCTTCTTCTTCTTCTTTCTGGGCAGCAATGCAAACTGCTTCGGCCTCAGGTGGGGCAGAGAAACGAACGCTGTGGCCCGGCTCTTCGGCTTCATCAATGGTTTGGACCACAGTAATGAAATCATCTTCAACTGTCACCACAGACTCAATGGCAGCATGAGCCTCGGGTATTTCCTTCGTCACGTCGCCTTTGTCCTTCAGCTTCTCAACCTCAGCAGGCTTTATTGCATCAGCTTCTTTTTGTCTTGCATCCACTTCAGGCTGGTCTGCAACTTTTGTGTTCAGCTCTTCCTCCTTCTCACGCTCTTCCTTCTCTTTCAGCTGCCTTTCTATTGTTTCTTTCTCTTCCTTCTCTCTCAACTCCTTCTCTATTCTTTCCTTTTCCAGCCTTTCTTTGCTTTCTCTCTCCTCTTGTTCCATCTTTTCCCTCTCTTCTCTTTCTTTTCTCTCCCTTTCTTCCTTTTCCTTCTTTTCTCTCTCCTCTCTCTCTTGCTTTTCTTTCAACTCCTTTTCTTCTTTCTCTTTCTTTTCTTTCAATTCCCTCTCCTCTCTTTCTTTCTGCTCTTTTTCTTGTTTTTCTTTTAACTCTTGCTCCTCTTTTGCTTTCTTCTCTTTCTCTTGCTTTTCTTTCAACTCCCTCTCCTCTCTCTCACGCTGCTCTCTTTCTTGTTTTTCTTTCAACTCTCGCTCCTCTTTCTCTTTCTGCTCTCTCTCTTGCTTTTCTTTCAACTCCCTCTCTTCTTTCTCTTTCTGTTCTTTCTCCAATTTCTCCCTCATCTCCTGCTCTTTCTGTTCTTTCTCCTTCCTTTCGGTTTCTTCCTTCAATATCCTCTCTACCTCTTCTTTCTCTCTCCTTTTCTGCTCTTCTCTCTCTTCCATTTCTTGTTCTTTCTTTTCTGTCTCTTCCTTGATTTTCTTTTCTTCCTCCTCTTTAAGTTTCTTCTCGACTGCTTCTTTCTCTTGCTCTGCCTTCATTTTCTTTTCTGGATCTTCTCTCTCATCTTTGTTTATGCCTAACACAGGTGAAGCTGATCTTTTCGGGGAGCCATACATTTCTCTTTGTTTAAGTTTGGAAGGTGAGAGCACTGGGGAGAGCAGCTTGTCATCATCGATGTTGCTCTCCACAGATGAGGCAGGTGAAGTTTTAACAGGCCTGGCAATTCGGTCCTTGGCCACACCAGTCAGCTGGTACACATCTTCAGCGTCCACTTCCTCATAGGCTTCCTGGTGCACCAGCTTCACCTTCTCTCGAAGCTCCTGCAGCTCTCGCTCCTCCTCCAAACTCAGAGGCCTGTCCTCCATCTCCAGTTTCCGGATCTGCCTCTCATAGTCAGCAATCTCGGTTTCTGACGCTGAGCCTTCACCGCTGGCTTGCCGTTCAGTCTCGCTCACTGACCTCCCACCTTCCTCCAGTGTCACAGTGACAGTTGGTGTCACAAAAGGCTCACAGGGCTGAGCAAGTGGTGTCTCGCTTACAGAGGTAATCACCTGATCATCTTCTTTGCTCTTTTTATTTTCTTCAGCTGGATCTTTTCGCTCTTCTTCTTTCTGGTCTTTTTCTTCAGCTGCATCAGCAACTCCTGATGGCTGTGTCTTATCCTCCAAAGATACATCTCTGACTGCTAATTTTCTTGCCTGCTCAGCTACCTTTTCCTCCAGGACAGACGGGGTGAAGACTTGTCCAGAAGTGTCTGTAGGGCTGAACACATCTGCAGGGGATGGCATGGGCCCTGAATATTCACTAAATACACAATAACCCATCTCTTCCAGCTGGCTGTCACTCTTTCTAGCTCCAGGACTCTGTTCCCCTGAAATTAGGCTAGCCAGTGGGTCATAATTTAAGGCAGAAGAATCAGATTGAATCGACTTCCTCCGAATGATTTCTGGGTCACTGTTTTCTGATTGCAGTCCCGAACGGTTACCAGCAAGGTCAAGCATTTCGGGCAAGTCTTGTGCCATTACTGTGCCATTTTTATATGTATTTTTGGGAGGCTCAGGGGATTCTGGAGATTCCGGTTCAGGACTAGATTTTGGAGGCTGCTCTGTGATCCTTGGAGGAGATGAGGAGTCTGAAGTAATGGAAGCTGCCGTCTCAAGTATGAGTGGAGGGAAAGATGGTGGCTTATCTGCAGATGGTGTAGTAACTGGAAGGTAGTCTGCTGAGTCATCTAAACTTCCACTGGTATATGACATGATATCTGTGGCCAGTGGGGAGAAGTTTCTTTGTCTGCCTTGGCCACTTTGATCCATTGCTCCTATGGTGATGTTAAGTGAGTAACTCCTCTGCTCTAAGGCAAGTTTACCTGGGGAAAGCCTGCAGTCATTACTCCTGTCAGGAACTGTAAATTCCCTAGTGTCTTCTGTTGTACTTTTTTTAGCTTCAGGTTTATCTTGAGCTTCAGCAAGTGTGCTGTAGCTGATCTCAGGAGAACTGGTATCATCAGTACTCTGCTTTTCACCAGCTCTACTAAGTTCGTAATAACCCTCACCTTTACTGTGAGGACCTTCACTAACCTCCATGGCTGATGTTTCAAAATAGGCTGACATCCCAGATCTGTCTTTTGTGTCACTTGTTGAGTCTCCTCCTTGAACTTTGGCTCCCACTGATGTGAAATCAGCAGGAGAGCTGATGCTGCTGAACTCTACCACCTCCACTGATGGCTGCTTCTCTGACACTGTAATCGGCTCGCCATATGTAGGCTGAAGTGTGAGCGATCTGACGGGTTCCTTGGCTTGACTTTGAACATCTGGGGGTACAAAGGATGGCATATCTATGGTGGGACTCTCTGGTACAACTCGTTCACCAGCAAAGAACCCTTGGATCTGGGGCTCATAAAACTCCTCTGGGCGTTTCTCTGATCCAATGCTGTCAGGGCTCATGGATCCACTGTCCTGCTTGTCTGTCTCCATCTTCAAAGCTGAAAGGATATCTGTAAGTTGGCTGTTCGATCATTACAGATATGCATTGTTTTAGCATGCTGTGAATGAGATATCTATTAAGCCAGGGTCTGGAAAAGCTATGACAAAAACAGGCAAAGCTCTCCTCAGAAACTTACAGCACAATGGTACGGCCATCAATGAAGAAGTACGGCGAGATTATGCGGTCCACCAAGTCACAGATGGATGATAAAATGGGATGGTGGTGTGACGGAAACCAGCATGAGGCAACTGTGATGTTGATTTATGGGAAACAAGCAATAACAGATGGGAGAAATATCCATGCTGACCTTCAAAACCATCAGATAACAAGTGAAATAGCATTTCTGTCATTCAGTAAAATGAAGTGTTTAGTCAGTTTGTCAAGTTTAAAGCTTTTAATATTTAAATAGTTTTCACTATTGTGAAAAGTCTAGGGTTTAAATGTTCAGATGTCAGTTTATTAGCACAATCATAGAAGAACTTTACTGGTAAATGACAGATAAATGCTATATGCTGTCACCAGCTAAATGTGACAAAAACAACCCAAAAAAGAGAAAGAATTTGGAATTAAGCTGATACAGAAATGCATTTGATGAGATGGTTTTACCAACAACTGCACCACACTGAACATGAGACAGCCAACACAAAATCCCCTGCAAACTCTGTACTCAGATTCATGATACCAATGATTTATGCACGTGTTGCAGGAATGAATCATGGCTACAAAACTGCGCACAGCACTGGCATACCAGCACTAGGCAATGTATAAACACAATGAAAAATCTGGAAGCTTATAGCAGGTGGAAAAAATAAAACCAGCAACCGTCACGATTAGCATCACTTCACTTCATCATACCACTACGAAAACGGCCGGCCCCGAAAACCACAGCAAGTAAAAGAAAATATAAGCAAAAATACACAATAAAACCAGGTTAGGTTAAAACAATGTGGCTTTTTTTCACCAACAAGCCTGTGTTGCCTTGCAGCCGCAGCAGAGCGCAGGGAGGATTACTTGCCATTCCACTTGAATTATAATGCTTATAAGTTATACATTTCCTTTGTACACATCTTGCGTTCTTATACAGTGGGCAATGCAGTAACATGCAGGCAGGGAGAGCAGAGGGCAGGACACACCTGTCTCAGGGCTCTCCTCACCCTCTGCTTCCTCCTCCTCTCTGTCCATAGAGCTCTCTGCAGTAGCACTAGCTGCCTCAGCCGGCTCCAGGTCTAGATCCTGGGCCTCGTCTATGCCCTCTGCCTGCTCTAAGGGCTCAGCTTGGGGGCTGTCCAGCTCAGGCTCTTCCCCACTCCACTGCTGCTCATCAAGAGCTGCCTCGGACTCTGCTGCCTCTGCACTCTCCTCCTCATCTTCCACCTCCTCCTCGTATTCAGCTGTAAGAGCCTCCATGGTCTCTTCTTCCCGAGAACAGGGTGAAAGGGGGACACATTAAGACTACAGGCAACACAGACTTGGGTTATGTGAGAACACAACTTATGACGGGACACTTTCAGCTCTAGGGAAAGATGGCCTAAAATATTTATTTGTTCACACATATATGTACATTACACATACAGTACAGACTGCTGTTATTTATGCGTTTTTTGTAATCTTTTTATCATGTTAGAGGAATATGTTTTTTTCCCCCAATATCTGTCTTTTTAAAATAATTTTTCCAGTCCATAAGAAAATCCTTAACAGATACCGACCTTTGATCATTTACGACTAAGGTCAGTTGTTTAGTGGTAAAGATAACATTGAGGAAACAACACTTTGTGGCTTAACATTGCATGGACAGGATACTATATATGCAAGTAAATGAAGGAACATTGTATTCATTTGAGTGAAATGAGAGTCAGCTGCAGATCCACCGTGACAATGTCACATCTTTCTAAGGATTTGCAGTTGATTGTACAAAGTGGTTGCTAATAGTCATTAAATATGATCATTTACATTAGTTTACACTAACTAGAAGTTAATAAATGTCTTTAGTATTACACAAATTTCAGGCTGCTGCGACCATCACACAGATGTTAAGTTCAGCTGAGATCTGTGATTCCAAACAACGACAGTAAAATATGTCCCGTAAGATAACTTCTGAATCCCTAAGCTATGGGAGTCAAGAGTTCTGGCTTTTCATTTCATTTTAATTTAATATCTCTGGAGAAAGAACTTTCTTTCCTGTACTCTTTTGAGCAAGAAAAAAAAAATCAGCAGCATCAGGAAAGTTTAATAACTGAGACAAGTTGAATCGGTTCGAGATGGGCTCTTGGTTTCTCTATATTACTTTTTTTGTATATTAATGGATAGGGATTTGGATTCTGCCATTAGATTTCCAAAGATTTATTATGCTATTTTTACAGCACCTTCACAGCATCACAGTCATACTAGACTTTACACTTATCTTGTGCTGAATGACTGACAAACTTGTTAAAAAATGCCCCAAAAAATGAAATCAGCTGATTATTTTTAGATTGGTTTGCTTTTTTAAAAGGTTTTTTCTAAAGGTTATTTATTATGTTTACTGATGACCCCGAATAACAAGAACAAATGAATGGAATGATTTTTTTAATAACAGAGTTGATAATGGGTGTTTATTAAAAAGGCAGAAGGGCCTCATAAGACTGCATGTGCATGACGTCCACATTTCTGAACCACAAATGTGGGTGAATATGTCTGAGCTGAAAGTCTTCCTTGTTGCCACAGTGAGAGTGTAAAGGTAGGTACGGATGAGTGTAGAGGGTCTGACATAGCACAGTATGGTTTAGGGGATGAGAAGTAGTCTGGAGAAAAGAACCAAAATACATCTCTGGGTCTCCAAGACATCTATGAAAGGCTTATGGTCATGTTCCACAAGTCAGACTTGCACTTACTGATGAGCGAATGGCAATAAAACACTGTTATTTATATAACTACTTTGAACCATCACTACTATGTGTTAGAGTTAACAGCATGGCAAACACGGAGAGCAATGGGCTTGGGTAAAAGAAATTTAAAACAGAAGAGAAATATGGCTGTTAAATTAATATGCTGTTTTGATTGAATAACCAACACAAGGACACACAAACGCACACAAAGACAGACGAAGAGACGAGCTGACGGACGGAGAGACGGAAAGACGAAAGGAGAGAGGAATGGGGGAAGGGAGTCAAATCACAAGAGAGGAGAGGAAAGAAAGAGAAAGGAGATGGAGGGAGGGGGGATGGCAAAGAGGAACCATGCGTGGTTCACCTTCAATCTGTCTAAAGGCCACGGCTTGCCCTGTGGGGCGAGAGCCCGAGTGCGTCCACTCTGGGCTGAACAATGGGTGCTCATAGTACTCCTCTTCGGAGTGGTAGGGGTCGTCCTCGGGCACGGAAACTGAGATGGAGGGGGCGAGGAACTTGCACCTCTCACGAGAATTTTGGAAGCGGCGGAGAGGGCCCGCCTCCTCCTCATCCCCTACATCTACAAACAAGACAGACACAAGGAGAAGAACTGCAGGGAAATCTGGACACGCAGACTGAAAGAGAGAGTGAAAAGGATGGAGAAAAAAAGATAAAGGAAAAGGGAGAAGAAAGCAAAAAAACTGGAAAAACCACCAAAGAATGGCCATCTTAAAAGTGACTTAACATGCAATATAAGATTTTTTCTATAAGGAGCTTTGGTCCAAACTCATTTGGTCATTTGGTCTCGACTTTATTATTTCATCAGCCATAAAATGTAAACTTTATTAATAAACAGTTCAACTGAACAGCAGTCACTTTGCGCATGTAACTTTTTCGGACTGGTCAAACGGCAGAATTAAACTTTATAGATATGACCAGGAAAATATATTCTGCATTTATTGTATCCTTATTGATTTAGCTACTACTGATACTAGACTGAACAGAACTGAAAGCAGAACGAATATGGGCCCAGCTATGGTCCTTTAACTTTTACGAAATGATAAGTAACCAGCAAGTTCAAAACAATTTTTGCCTGACTATTTAAGATGGACATTTTTTGCAGTGAAAAGAGAGATAAAGCTTGAAGAGAAACCGACAAAAGAATCAGAAAGAGTCAGCAGAGAGGGGAATGCCAAAGAAGAAGAAGAGAAAACTTGTTTGAGAGCAAGAGAGACGTAACACACAGAGGACAATGACAAACAGACAGTGACAAGCAACTCAAGATAACAAAGCTTTGGGGGCCAGCCATTCTTTGAGAGCAACAAAACGGGCATACTGTATCATTTGTGAAAGATATCTGCTTCACATACGAATGATTCAACCAAAAATAAAATACATACAACATTAAAAATAAACAGCTACAACAGTTATAGCACTAATACAGCAGAAGTTGCTAACAAACCAGTAATGTTTTGTGGGGGTTTTAAAAGCCACAGTAAGAACAAACCTCAACACTGATACAAACTGCTCAGTCCTGTAAAACACTCCACCTACAGTAAGGAACCTACATCCCAACAGCTTTACAGCTGTTTGTCATGAGCACACAACACATAACAACACATGTCACAAGGCTTTGCAGCCCCTAACCTTAGTTCTTTTAGTTTTATAGCCCAGTCACTGCTTAAAAAATTAGGTCAAACACAAATAATCAAACTTTATCACAGCTATAACTGGGATGTTCAAAATCACAGAATTAATCTACACTGTGTGATTCAGAAAATGTAAACTAAATGTAAAGTATTTTATGTATGTATCATCTTCCATTCTCAAGAGGCAAGCTATACTAAAGTATGTAACTAGATTGCATTTCTACATTGGGAGGGGCTTTTAAATACCCAATTTATTAGCTTTTCTACACCTTGCTGCAGCTTTCTTAGTCCTTAAATGTATAATTTGTATAAAAAGAGCTAGATCTCTGTCACCTATAGCCACAGCCAAAGACACAGTGTACAATGACCAAAAAACACAACACAATGATTAGACAGGCAAAACTGAAAACATAACTCAAGTAAAATCACAAACAACAAGAAATCAGAGGGTTACCTAAATTGGCTGTCATATTAGTGTGTAGAAGACAGTGAAATGAAGAGGTTAGAAAAGGATATGGATGGAAAGGATGACAAAAAGAGTGCACTTAGTAGAAGTGGAGTGTTCATGCATGTCAGTGCGTCTTTGTCAGGATAAATGGGGATGATAATGAAGATATTCATTTTATCTGTTTCAGGCATACAATGATGACACATATGCAGTATTCCAAAAGAAATGGATGACAGGAAAAAAGGAGAAGATGTTTCTGCTTATAGCAGGTTAAGTAGATTTTCTGAACGTTTATCAACGTGTGGTTCATCCCTTTAGGCGGGGCATGTCCTGAGAGGTGGGGCACTTTCAGTGCAAGCATACACCAAGACCCAAGTCTTGGTGGTCATAAAGCATCAGAAGCCACAGTCAAAAGAAGAAGTCTCTCTCTTTAAGAGACATACCAAGTATATATTTATATTCTTGGCCTACCTTGTTCTAGAGGTCCAAAGTGCTCTGCAGCAGGTGAGGGGGGAGGCGAGGGAGGCAAATTGGTGGTGTCTTCAACTAGAAAGTGTGACAGAGATAAAAGACTGAAGTTATAAAAAAATAAATAAATCACATATTATAAAGGATACTTTCCACTAGCAGAAAACACTTCTTGCAAGGTAACATGCCTAGCATGTATACGATATATATGTATATGTATACATATATATGTATAGCAAGGTATTGCAAGGCTAAAAACGGCTAATTTCCGTTTTCACATGCATTTTTACAAGCAAAAAAAAAAAGAGTAAAACATGGACTACAGGTGCATTGCGTAGTGGCAGAATCCTGTAAAAAAAGTGCTGTGAATAAGCAATAGCTTTGTATTTTTCTGTTTAAATAGCAGAAAAAGAAAGGCACTGCTAAATATGAACTCTGGCCATCCAATCAGTACCATATCTGGCAGCCAAACAGGATTGCTGTCCAACCATTGCTTAAATCATCAGTTAATACCAGTGAGTGCATATTCCCTTTTATTTTTAGTTTCAGTGTCAGTTGCTCACAGTTTTCACTGCAGCAGTAGTTAGAAACAATTTAGTCTTTTTTTTTTTTTTTTTTTTTAATCACAGTTATAAACTGCACGGATCATATATCATTTCTGTATACATACACAGGCTGTTACACTATGCTTATGCACATTTTACTCCTGTTATGGGTATTATATACGTGGCTGTTCCCTGCTTGATTCTGTCGCCAAAGACGGGGGTCAGACAGTAAGAGACAGGCTAGGCAATGTGGGAGTTGAAAGTGACTAATTAAAGGATGAAGGTATGAGCTACTCTTGTTACTACAGGTACACTGTTCCGTGTAAATGTTTGACAACCAGAAGCCTGGTTTTCAAGTGTGCAGGTTATGAGACTAATTGAACAAAATATACAACTGGTCTACTGTTTATAAAGAACTACTAGAGTTGCTGAGGGAAAAAACAGACATTTCTATGTCTCCAACATATTCTCTTTTGCTTTTAACGTTCTTCAATTAGCGAGTCTTTTCAGGTTAGTAACAGTCTGCTATACTGCTGCACTGTTCACTTATTAAACAAACAGGTATAACAACAGGACTAAAGATCAATAATTTCAGCTGTCTAGCAGATGGATTAGGTGCTCCGATTCTTGAAATGCTGCTTTTAGGGATCTGGAGACATGTCCTCTGCACCCAGGGCCAGGTCCCATGTGAACAGGGGCCTGTGTATTATAGTTTTCCAATTGCTACTGCTTTGTAGCACCATTAAAGAACATATGTGCATTTTTATAGCTCACCTGATGGCAGTCTTTGAGTCTCCTGCTCTCCCTTCAGTACTGCCACTGCCTCTGCTGTCACTTCCTGTACAATCCGGGCTGACACTTGCTCTACCCAGACACAGACAAACAAGGTCAATGCAATATTATTAAACATGTTCCAACCAGACTAATTCTCTGTCCATTTTGCTTTACAGTAGCTCTTTCATGTCACTCAAAATGTGAGACGAAAGGCAGCATGAGGGGGCTGAAATTGTCTTCATAACACCAGCAATACCATGTCTGCTAGTGAAGGCTGCAAGTGTCACCATGGGAACACAACATCCTTTACAAAAATGCAGACACAAAGTATGAAAAAATACCTGTAATACTTTCTCTATTTTCATCACGACAAAGGAAATTTTACATTTCAATAACACACAGTAACATTTATAAAAATACTGCCAAACCTAAAAGTAACATAAAGAATAAAGAATGCAAAAGACTTTTACATAGAAATACAAGAATGATACCGCAATGTGTAATACTGTCAGTTGTTTACTATTGTTTTTGATGAGTTATCTTTACACAAAATCTATCAAATGTGAGCTGAATCCAGTTCCGTGGGCGCAGACGTTTTTGTAATTGAAATATCAATCTGAATTCATTTCATTATCCAGGAAAGAGTGCTGCCTCAAGATGCAGTTCAAAGATGGACCCAACTGCAGGCCAGAACAAAAAAAGTGAGCTTTATTTCTAAGCTGGTAAAACAGTCCAGAATGGAAGCAAATACGGAACTGATTAAACCAAGAATATAAAAATCTGACAAAAAGCAGGAACAGGAAGAGAATGACAAAGAGAGAGGTACACAGAGGACTAATTGGGAATAGGAAACAGAACTTAATCAACACAATAAACAGACAGAAAGTGAAAAAGCAGACATGAGAGGAAAACGAGCCACAAGAATAAAAGATAAATGAACAAACTGGCAGTGGGAGGACCGAAAGGAGATAGGGAAACACTGAGGGAGCTAAACACAGGTAACAAACTCAAACTAGGAACTAAACCTGAATGAAAAGCAACAGTAGAGCAATCCATTATCCTAACCAGTATTCAGATCCCATAACAACGCACTCCAACACTAAAAATTAACTAGACCTGGAAGGATAAAGATACTGGAAATACAATAAAATCACAACAGGAAACTAACAATAATCAAAAACTTTGAACATTAGAACACCAATGAAACCAAACAGTAAATATTTAATTTAAAAAAATAATCCAAAAGCTCCAAAAATGTGGCCAAACCCAAGGAGAGTTTGTCATGGCCTTGTGCTTCAGCACCTGGCCATGACAGTTTAGTACTGTTTGGTATTTATATATCAGAAAGCCCAGCAACAATTTTGCTTTAGGGTCCATTAGCAAAATGAGTTCCTGATACTATAATGTCAGATTGGGTTTATTGCAAATTTAGATAAACTCTCTGCAATTCTTTTTTTTTTTTTTACCAGCTATACAGTAAATGCATTTTATCTTTCAAAAGAAAAGAAAAAAAGATGGTAATACTAGTGTTAGCATTTAGCAAGAAGCTGTCAACACAATATGCCCGTCTAACACTTGTAGGCAGCAGGTGTTAAATAACTACAGTAACAGGAAAAGCCAGCGTGCACACAGTTTTCAATTGTAACAAAGGCATTAAGTCTGTGACAGTTATGTATTCATGCGCTAATATAGTGTTATCCTAAATCAGGACACACAAAAAAGGCCACCATACAAAACTGGTCAAGCAGTCTGCATTCAAGCTTTCATCAGTCTGCCTGCATGCATGTACGAATCAGAGAGGACTGCAGAGTTTTAAACAAAACCATCATTTCTATAGTAACAGCAGTTATGCATGGCTGGATGGCATTGTGATGTTTTTTTACTGTTGCTGTTTAAGAACCTTTTTCTTTCCAGCATCACCCACACATCAACACACACAAGCTGGCAGGCACACACACACGCAATAACCCACATACATTCACTTCTTCCGGGAACACTTAACACAGCCCACTCACCAACTCAAAGCCGCCATTTCCCATTTTCAATAGCAAAGTGCAATAAATGTGTACCACCTTTTTCACTGCTTCCAGGCAAAATCCTTTCATCTGATACTAAAAAGTAGAAGAGAGGCGTCCTCGTCAAACCTGCTCAATGGTTGTAACATCAAATAACAGCCCCTAAAGCTAAAAACTGGCATTAAAAAAAAAGTCTGTACATTTTTGTGAATGGTTTAGAACCACACTGCCTTTGTGTCATTTTTTTTTCCACACATTAACAATTGCAAAGATGATTTTAACACTGAGAACGACATATTTTTTTCAAACTAATGCTTGGCACAAAATTCCAGGTACGTTCATGTAAGGCAGCCACTTACAAATGTCCTTACAAAGTTTCTGAAGCAAGCATAGGGATTTACTGAAGATAGTGCAACTATTACAGAATAGGGAAGTAGCTTAATTGCACGATTGCAAGATTCAAATGAAAACTAACAAATATGGAAATGTCAACTTGACTACTAGAGCAGTGTGTGTTACAAACAAATCTAGACAAATGCACAATGACAAAGCATTAGCAATGCAAAAAAATCCCCAACCTTGTCACATCCATAAAGCCAGCTGGCACTGATGAAAACTAGCCTTGTATGGCTGTCTCAGCATTCTCTGATGAAGTGATGTCAAATGACAGCCTGTCTGTCACTGGCTGTGACAGCAGAATCTATCTTACTACATCAATAAACAAAAGTAACACGATACGTATAGACAGACCTGCTCTCACTGTAAAAGAAAAGCATGCATTACCTGTATGACAGGCGACTGAACCTCTGAATGCTCCCTCTTTAAGCAGAGACTGTGACTGGAAGCCCCAAAGTCGACGCAAGGCACAAACAGTGCGCCACACAGAGGCACACACACACACACACACACACACAGAGGGCACAGAGAGAGCAGGAGTGATGTTTGGCATGATACCAGCAGGCACCCAAAATGTGTAAAGCAAGTGGTTGTCATAGCAACAGACCAGTGGGCCATTGACTTGGGTCCATACGTAATTCAGATGCGAGCATCCTGTCATTCGGTTTCAGCCTCCATGTCTAAAGCTACCAATCAAAAGAAACGATGACTTATTTCCTTTTTTTGATACATGATGCAAGTCTAAGCAATTTCTATTTTTAAATCATCTGATGAAGTAAAATAAATGTTAATTGTTTTCATTTTCTCAATGAAACCGCAAACCAAGTGGAACAAATTTTTTTGTTTGTAGCTATAAAGAACAGATATTTTAACAATTTTTTTCAAAACAAAGGTTAAATTAAACCTCTGTTTTCATAGTGGTGATTACCTTAAAGTATGTAATATAGTTAAGTAAGCCAGGAGTGACAGCTAAGAGCTAACAGCTAACACAAGCAAGCTCAGTTTGTAGCTACGTAATCGGAAACAAAAACCTTCAGAAAATATATTATCCTTGGCAATTAGACCAATTAGTTTTTGCTTTCTTAACCCAACACATACAGATCAGACATACACATGTAGTGGAAATAGGGCAGGGCAATATGGCCAAAAATATTTATCATGATATATATTTGAAAATTTGCGATAACGATATAACTGACGATATAATTGACACGAGACAAAATACTCCACAACTTTATTGGTGCAAAATAACCCCATCAATGTATTTTCACTTAAACAAGCAGCTGTTTTTTTATGTGCATTAATGCTATATAAAAATTTAACAGTGCAAATGCAAATTCCTTGCTGACAGTTTAACCAAAAGGCATTTCCAGCGGAAAATGGCCTGACATATCCTCAGCATAACCATGTGTAATATCCACAAATCTTAAAAAGAGGTTATACACACACTATGCAGTAATATTATGTTGAAGCACAGTACGTATTACTCCGCGAGGCTCCTGACTACGGTACCTGTAATGCTCCGACAATCCATCAAGCGGTGCGGCTTCGTAGCTTAGCAAAGTCGTACTAAAACATTTTTTGACAGATTTTTGAGTGCCGTGTACCACATAAAATCGGTTCAGTAATAACTGTAATAACGATGGCCCCCTTGCATGCTCTACCAAAAAATGTGCTTTGGTGTGTATCTGATGGACGGAAGCCAAACCAGTTCTGCACCACTGAAGTTTCACCGCTTTCGCCCTTCTCATTCTGCGTCGCCGCCATGCTTTTTCTGCCATGTGCGTATGATAACAAAGGCACTGCGCATGCACGTTTTACCCATATTCTATCGCGATATTTCATTTTCTTATCATTGCCTAACATTATACAGGAATTACCGTGAACGGTATGATATGGCCCAGCCCTAAGTGGAAATATTTTAAAAAATAATCTCCTTTCTGATGCTGCCAAACATACTGATTCAGGCTGTTGCTATGGATGGACATTAACAACAGAAAATCATGTCCAGGATTCTTGACACTATGCCCAGTTATTCACATCAACAATATAAATGACACAGACATCAGCCAAAGCAATAGCCCTAGCATAACACCAAGGCTTCCTTGATTTATGTAAGCCAAGCACTCCCTGTAATGAGCTCAACAACGCTTTGTATTCTTTCTGTTTCTATTAAGTCTGACTCTTTCTCTCTCTTCATCTCTTTCTCTTGACCACTAGTAGAATGGCTGACTGGCTTTTTCAACTTTGTTTCAAAGGAAAGTCAAGAGGGCAATTTCATGCTTCGGTAGTTCTTGTTGTGTCTGAAGAGCTTTTCACAGGGAGAGAAGGCTCACCAAGTGCCAGTATCAGCCCTTCTGCCACCTTTCCTGCCCCACTTATCCCCCAGACTGCTCTGTTCTGTAGCAATGCTAATGTCTGCTGACAAGATGCTCTGCAGATAAACACAGCTTTGGTTACACAGCTGGGGAGAGAATGTCATATTTAAACAAAATGCACTGTGTTAAAAGTATTGATATACTCTTAATTATCATTGTTATAGACCAGCATCTATGAAAGCTGGTATAGAGGAGGAATTCTACTTGATATTTTCAGTTTTCACAAATTGACTTAGTCCATTTGTAACTACAGGCTACCATTATTAGCCATTATGTAAGAATAATGGTAGCCATTACTATTCCACTGATAATAGAGCTATTTGTTGGTCATCTGATTTTAGAGACATCCTCACATTAATCTTATGACCTTGATGGATCATTCATTCATTCACTCAAATAACAGGATATCCCATCAGATTATTCCCTCTGAATCCTGCATGTGACTGGATCAGATATGCACGGGTCTGTCAAGCTGACACATTATAATCCTTAAACTCCTGTGAGATAAATTTAATCTCAGTGACAGATGAAAACTGCACACACTGGAAGTATACAAGTCATGAAGACAAAAAAATAATCAGATCTGGAAAGGGTCACTGACAATTTCATTTCTATCACAGTAGGTTTTTGATTCACATATTTTCCGAAAATCTGGAAATTCTCTCGTGACACTGCAGGGAGCAAAACATTTTATTCACAGGCATTAACATATTAATTTTTAAAACTATATTTAATATATTCAAAGGACATTGGTAAAAATGTGAACTGACTTAAGGGATTAATTAAGCACAGGATGTCAAACTGGAATGAAAGTACACTTTTGTAATTACAACTGATGATACGGTCCAATGCATGCTCCGCAGAATAACATTATTAGCTATAAAAACAGTGTATTAATAAAACAAATATTCAGTTTTAGTGTTTGTACTTGAGCTTGCACAGAAAAAAAGCAGTTGACCTGTACAGGCAAGTGCCCATAAATTATGTTTACTGAACAACTTGCTCACTTATTTATGGACAAAGTAAGCATATCAAAGATGGGCACTGAAGACATAAAAACGGTCACTCAAAAACACAGTTATCAGAGCAAAAATTAGTAACTGCTAGGTCGCAGTAATGGGGAGATGGGAGGTTAATTGGGGTCTTGTCATTGCATGCTTTTTGGTCTTGTCAGTGGTGAGCTACAGTTGAAAAGAACAAAGGCCTGGCAAACTAAATTGTAGGGGAGCTGTTGCCATGGTTACACCATTGGTACGTTATTGGTCTTGTCTCCAGGGTGTAAGTGAGGTTGGCGATTGGGGGGGGGGGGGGGGGGAAGAGATTTTATGTGTTAATTATAGCATTGTTAATAACAGTATGTGTCTGCAGTGAGGACTTAGTGTCTGCAGGAGAATGCTTAGAGTGGAGACAGAACACAAACACATCGCTATCCAGGATACAAACCCAAGAATACTGTAAAGATACAAATACACATATACCAATGTGCCCAGTCATACAAACCAAAATTTCACACACGCACTGGAGTAAAAAAACAAAAGGAAACATACTCTTTAGACTCTATATAAAGCTGCTGATCGGACTCACCACGACTGACACCACCTACAGTACTTCTACAGAAATGTGTTTCTGATAAACCTTTGTGCCAAATACTTTCTTTGCACAAAACAACAAAGAATACAATCTCTGAAATTAATTTAGCTGTTTGACATGCGGATCCCAACCAGATAATACAACACACAGTGTTGCAGACCTCACTTCGTCTTCATGAGTATGCTTACATCCACACAGGGGGAAAAAAGGTTTTCCTATTATCGTGTTTATTACTCTCCACTGGGTGCCAGCTGTGCTCTCAGTTTTAATGATTTAACTGAGCATTTACATCACAAAGCACAGCACAACACATTTACCTATTTGTACCGACGTGCTGTTGTCAAATGCAATTCTGCCCCTTCCCTAGAGAAAAATCTTTAGGGTCTCTACTTTATTAACCACATTTGTAAACAAAACAATGCATTTGTATTGATTTAGAGCACAATAACATACACACATCACTATATGTAGTGAGAACTGACTGTTTTCAGACACAGCCTGTTTTAAAACTGTTGTAAAACTTTAATACGCTGACCTTCCATCATCTGTTCTAAGGAACATTTTGCAGGCTGTTACGCATTTTTCTATCTACCATTACCTCAATAGACACAGCCATCATTTATCCTGCCTGTAGAAAATGAAACCTTTCAATGAATACAAGCAGATACCTTTAACAAAAGGTAAAATTACATTACCTGCAGTTATAGCGTGAGCTCCAGTTAGTTCCCCGTTGAAGCCGTTCTCCCTGGCAGAATAGGGGGCTGTGGCCACGTGGGTCCCGCCAGGCTGGCAGGTCCTGTAGGCTGAGGAGGAGTAGCCATTGGCTCCATGGGTGCCACCAGGCTCCTGCCCCCCTGATGGGTCCCACTGAGGGGAACCGTCTTCTGGCTGTCGACTGTCTGCCATGCTGATGCTAGCTAGCAGCCGAAGAGGTTTAGCAAGGGTTGGGGTCTCTCCTTCTGGGATACAGACAGGAAGAGAAGGAAGAGGGAGGAGCAAAGATGAGGAATGGTCAAAACGCAGCATGTCTCTGTTATTAACTGCAATTTTAGCAAGGCAGCATTAAGGAGAATGAAGAGTGTATGGACCAGAGGAGGCTCTAGGACATGTTACATCAGTCACATTTGCAAATCTCTTTTTTGTATGTTATGATCACTGCTGCAGCTCAACTCAGCAGTTTTGAAAGTGCAGCTGTGAGTTTGTGTGTAGGTGGTTATGTGAAATACTGTCCTTGGATGCTGTCTGGCATATGACAACCACTGGATGAAACCCTATTGATTTGTGTGTTTGTGTGTAATGACTCATGCAGCCAGCGGCTCAGACAGAAAACACAACTGGCTGAAAATGAACAGAGAAGACCTTGGATTTTCGGTGAGTCGTGCTGGGCTGCAGGGTTTAGAGGTGGGTTCTGATCAATCTGACAAGATTCAGCCCAACATCTAACAAATAGTTTGAATCAGCTTCACTACAACATACTGGCTTCTATTATGTGAAAATTCAATGGCAAATGTTCCAGAAACAAAAAGTATGTCATCTTTCCAATACTTTTAATGGAAGCATGATAGCTGATCGGCATGGTGCGAACATTTTAGGACTTATCTAAATGTTAAGTGCTAATGCCATGTTACGTAGGGCTATGATTCAGTATTTACATGTCTTTTTCCTGTTAAAATAACCAACATTGCTTTGTTATTGAATGCATTTATGTTTAAACTCCTAAATATTATGACCAGTGCCTTTTAAAATTCATTGACTAACATAGAAATATCTCATAGTGAGTGGATAACATTGATCAGATCAGGACAGAGAAGGATCAAGTAGAAGCGACAGGCTGAAACTATTGATCAGTTCTTATTATCACCTAAAGCCGGGACAGTCAGAGACAAGGAGTGAAAGTCAAGGATTTAACTACCTGGCCAGGAGAGATAAATGGGCTCGAAGTAGTACAAAATCAATGAATAAGTGTGTGTATGTGAAATCATTACACTGAGCTGTTATTATTAATATTTTTATTTGGTATATACAGTTTTTTATGCTCAATTGAGGTAGTTTCAATCTCACAATAGTGGAACAAGTACACTGAGTTGAATCTGAGCTTGAAGGACAAAGAGAGAGGTAAACAAAGGGCTCAGTGAGAAGAAAGAAAATTGTGAAATACTCTGAAAGGGAATTGGTGATCTTTGCAGAAGGGCTGTTGATGGTAGCATTTACAGGGCAGCCTGTGCAGTTGTGCATAAGGGTGTGTGTGAAGAAGCAATTTGTCATTTAGCTCTGCGGTCCTCAGAGAGCCAGAGAGTGAAGTGAAGTCAGCTCGAGAAAACGGGAGTCAATAACTACAGCCGAATACCAAGGTACTGCTACAGTGAGCACTAGGTACTACATTCACAGTACATTAAATACTACTACTCACTGTCAACCAAACAGGAGAACAGAATAGAGTGGAACAGAATATAATAAATGGAAAACAGAAGAGTGATTCCCATACAAAGGATGTATGAAAAGACAAAAAATACAACATGTCCATATTTTTTGTTAAGATGGATAATAAACACAAATGTCATTACAAATAATGTAAATATTTGCATAACAAAAATAATCAATGCTTAACAAATTTATTAGCCAATGTAAAAGGTTTATTCCTCAGCTGCTACATTATTGCTAATATTTTTTACTCAAAAGAATTTTTCTGTATCTGTAATGGTTAATCCACCAGTATTAATAAGGTCTTTAACTGAATTTACTGTTCTAATCCGTGGTTTTACAAAACATAAGAAACATATAAATGCACATAATTATTTTTTAAAGGAATAAATAACAATATAGATTTAACTTTTAGGATTTTGACAGGTTTCAGAAATATTTGTGGTTTCTTCTTTTTATGACTGGTGATCTAATACATTTGTAAAGCACTGCATACTGTTACAAATAATGTATGTGTCATTTAGGCTTATTAACTGCTTATTAATTACAACTATGCTTATGTACAAAGCTGCCTTTGTCACAGTCTTGGGTCTTGGACACAGGGTTTTGAGCTGTTGGCCTGTTGAGTTCTGTTCCTATTACTTTTGTGTCTAGTAATGCTGTATTAATTTATCCACTTCCATGCTACTGACTTCTTTCCCATTTTTGGGGTATACTGTGGTCCAGGTTTACTCTTAGGTATTAGGTACTCTTTAGTATTTATGGAGGCTGTTATCTGAGTCTAGCCCCTTTAGTTGTTGCTTTCTTGCACATTATAGTTTAACTTTCCCTAGGGTTCCCCTCTTCCAAGTTTCTCTGTTTAATTCTTGTTTTGCTCTGTCAAATTCTGTCTTGTGCCTCAGTTTAAGTCATTTCCCTGCTTGTGTTTACCTGTGCCTGAATCCACTTCCCCTAATGATCTTGTGTGCATTTATACTCCTGCCCTTCTTTTGGTCTTTGTCAGATTGTCTGTTTGTCACTGTGTGCGCTCAGCCTGCAGTTTATTTTATGGACTAATACAGGGGTACGGTGGTAACAGCAATTGGCTTTAGCCTCTTGGGATCATGCACATCTCTGCAATGTAATAGCTGGTAAGGTATTTAAGTTTGTACCAAAGAGGTGTGTTGCCACCAGCACAGCTACACTATTTTATGATTGGAAATCTTAACATTTGGTTACAAATTTATAACATTCAGTGGTGTTGATCAAGGGATAGTTGAGATGAACTGTTAGCACTGTGTGAATAACCTCTTGAAAACTGAGGAAAAAAGAATCTTCCCATTGAACCTTTTTTGTGATTTCCTACCTCTTTGGAGCCAAAAGAGGACACCCAAACACATGAGATATCAATGGAAAGCCCAGGATGTCCTCTATTTGCAAATCAGGACTTAGCGGGGTAGCTCAAACAGGTCAAAAGATATAGACCAAAAACAAATGTCCATTACAGAGGACATACATGAGCAGGCTGGTTCTCAGGAGGACCACAAATAATATTGAGAATGAATACTATAGACAGAGCACAGAGGTGGTTATAAAGAAGAGACCCAAAGAATATTCTGGAAAAGAAGAGAATATTGGATTGCTGTAAAGCCTTTGCAGCCTAAATGGATCAGTCAGGAGTCAATGGAGCTTTGCATGAGTCACCTCTGAAGGGAGCACCAGTGTGAATGAAACCACGACACAGACTCCACGACAAAGAACACCTCACCACCAACTGCTTTACATAAATGCTCTCTCTGTCTCGGTCCAAAAGCCACAGTATATTTAGGACAGCACCTTTACTGTCACTCTCTCTTCTGTTGCTTGTTCACTCACTGTGTCCCTGTACAAGACTCCATTACAATATTAAAAGAGTCATAAAATTTAGAAATGAGACTGCTGTCCTCATGCCATTTCTACATACTGTCTGTTTGATGATGAAGGTCACATTCAGCTCAGTGGCAATTTTCCAGATACAACTGACTGGTGGCCAGGCTCATGGTGTTAGTGGTGGTTCACGAGAGGGGGAGGGACATTTGCCCTGCCTTCTTTGGAGGCCTGTTGAGCCGTTGACGATGATGGTAGCAATAAGTGTGCTCTGCATACTTTTGCACAACGGTGTGCTGTATAAATAAAACAGCACCACCTTCTGGGTTAAAATGGGGAAATTATAATATATTACCACACCTAATGTGAAACTGCATCTTTCTTTTTAATTTCAGTGTCTCACTAAATCTAGTTAACATCATTTGTATTCAATCAATATTATAAAACAAAACAAAATACTGGTTGGAGGTTTAGCGGGTATTAAGAAGATAAGATCAAACAGAATGCATAAAGAAATTACATTACAAAAATACTAAATAATGCTATGCTCAGTTAATATACCAACTCTGGTATGATTGTGATATGATAGAGTTAGATGCTGGGTGTCTTAGTAGACAGTAGGTCTGTTGCACTTGGCAAAAAGCCTGTGGCACTTTGCCAGTGGGCTGGTTGATGCTGATAGGCACTCTCTCTGCCCTGGAGAAGAATGGAGTTGAATAGTGAACAGACAAGCAGAGCAGGGCAATGCTGCAAGTGGATAGTTAGGATGGTAGCTTGCAGCACTTTCATGTTACTGTATAGTATTTTGTAGCCTGTTAGGCAAAACAGTTTGTTTAAGGTTTCAAGAGTCTATAAAATAACCCAAACACTACAGCCATTAATTAATTTATAGTACATTTTTTCTATTACTGTGTTATAAATGTTGCCTTAGTTCTTTGTTGTAATATTAATACTCACACAGACATTGGTCAACATTTTTTTAAACATTAGAAAAGATCTTTTTTGTAGACAAACAAAAATGAACTTGGCTTTTCTGTCATTACACTGTAACATTTAAGACAATTTTCACAAGCAATCATGTTCTGACGTATTTGTAAACAGAGACCTCACACCATCCAGTAAAATTAATTTAAAAGACCAATCCAAGCTCTAAAGTAATTTAAAGCTTTAGACTCTTTTTTAAACCATTAAAATCACTGTGCAGTAAACCCAATTTACAGTGAATATAGTTTAAACACAGTATAAGGCTTTTTCTGAAAATTCAGTTGCAAACAGATGCCTGATATATTTGAGAGTCTAAGTGCTGACAATTAATGCTTAAAATGCTCTCAACACCACATTTTCACCCAAAGATTGAAGTAAATATGTTCACAAAAGGGAAAAACAATATCAAACGACTTGAAAAAAAAAGTAAAGTGAAAGTAAAAAAGTAAATTTTCTGGACTAAATATTTTACTTTTTTTGGATTATCTGCTCCTTTGGCAGTGTAAAAAGTTCCTTGTTGTGATATTGATGATCAGTAGATTACTAAGAAGCTTATAGGTGAGTGTTTCTTGGTAGTCTAGCATTGATTGATCTACTTGTGATGACTTCATGATACGGTTTTCAGTCTGCACAGTTGTATACTTTGAGCGTTACTATGAATGCAGATTTTTATTTTTTTCAGTACTGCATTGTTTTGCTTATCCTATAGAAAGTAATTTTTTTTTACTTCTAATCACCTGTGAGATGTGTTGTCACATAAGTGCTAGCTATAAACTAAGTAAGCATATATATCACAGCAGTGTTAATATTTTAAAGGAAAACAAAAGGATATTCAGACAGAAATCAAAACAAAACCATCAAAGTGGTCGTTATGTAATCTGTAAACATGCACAATGTGTACATCTGCAGTTTTTTATTCATATCTAGATTTTTTTTCACTGCACATCCATAATTGATATCTACTTCATAATGTCAAACTAAGGCGTATTACATCTCCTGTTTCAGCCTTCCACGCGCTGACATTGTTATTCAGCCTCAAAGCAATTTTGAGGGCGATATTTTACTCCTCTCTGCTCCCTTCACCTACGTCTAATGATTATTAAACAGGAATGAATCAACAGTGACAAGCTGCTTTTTCCACAACACCACTGATGTGAGATGTTGAAATTAATCCAGTAAATATCTTGAGCTGTTTATGCACAGAGCTCTAGCTAAAGTATTACTGGAAAGCAGTGGGTTGTTTTACATTTTTTAAATCAGAAAGCTTGAAAGGGGGCAATTTTCCTCTGTGTGTCCTCAGAATAAACCATTCAGGGTACTTTTCCTCCCCTGACTCCCCCATCTAATTTAAAAACTGTTTCTCGGGAAAGAGGTTATTCAGAGGAGGGACAGTGGGTGCCATGTAAGTAAAGCAAATATTGGGGTTGCCTTCTTATGTTATTAACTGCTGTTTCTGCTGACAATAAAAGCCAATCATTATAAAGTCAGAGGATTCAAAGCCTGGAGCCTGTTTTTATTTGCTTCCTA